>NC_142881.1:10585000-11268125 GCF_051225735.1 Oryctolagus cuniculus
CCACATCCACCGATTACCGAATGATCAAGTAAGTGCCTAGACATTTCCGTGTGCCGAAGTCTGTCTTTTACAGCAGCACAGAGTCAGTGGATTTTGTGGCTATGAGAGGTGCTTAGGAAGCATCGAGCCCCAAGGCCCTCCTCAACGTAGGGAAACTTGACTGTGTGCTCAAAGCATGTATGAGGCTGGATAAAGACTGGAAACCAGGCCGGCACTGCGGCTCACTAGGCTAATCCTCCACCTGCGGCGCCGGCACCCCGGGTTCTAGTCCCTGTTGGGGTGCTGGATTCTGTCCCGGTTGTTCCTCCTCTTCCAGTCCAGCTCTCTGCTGTGACCCGGGAAGGCAGTGGAGGAAGGCCCAAGTGCTTGGGCCCTGCACCCGCATGGGAGACCAGGAGGAAGCACCTGGCTCCTGGCTTTGGATCGGCGCAGTGCGCCAGCCATGGTGGCCATTTGGGGGGTGAACCAACAGAAGGAAGACCTTTCTCTCTGTCTCTCTCTCTATCTCACTGTCTAACTCTGCCTGTCAAAAAAAAAAAAAAAAAAAAGACTGGAAACCAACTTTCCAGTCGATTATCTTCCCACTGTATCTTACTGCCATCAGCAGAGGATTCTAAGTGCCAAAAATGCATTTAAAAATGCCCTTCGATTTGAGGTAAATGGTTTGCTAATGCTGACGGAGATGAAAACGGGATGTGACTGTTTCTGTACGTTCCTTTCGTTGTCTTTGTGGCAACACAAGGTCTGTAGGGCTGAACCAAGGTGAAGTGCTCTTGTCACACCCAACTGTGGCAATCAGAGCCGTGCAACGTTGTGCCGCTTCTGAAAGAATAAAACCTAGTGACCGTGCTGCCCGGGAGCAGACTGCCATGCATCTCATCGTAAACTCCCCAGAGTGTCCGTTTCCATCTGTGCCTGGTGTTGCAATTATAACGAGAAGTGCGGGGAATTGGAAACGATCTCCCTTCAGCCATCTGGAGAAGCTCCTCTACTAACTGCGCTTCCAGCTCTGGCAGCGTCTCATGATAACTCATTTTCAAGAGAAAAGGGAATTCAGCCCTGGTTCATAAGCCTGCTTAGATGGCTATTCAGTCTTGCATTTAATAGCAGCTTGAGACACAGAGGACAGAAGCTGCTGTGTCTCTACTGAGGCAATCAGAAGACAGAGGCAGGGACCAGAGGAGTACTCAGGGTGTTAGATGCAACAGAGGTAGAAGTCACTCTTCAGGGCAGGCATTTGGAGCAGTGGTTAAGATGCTGCTGTGGCCAGCGCCGCGGCTCACTAGGCTAATCCTCCGCCTTGCGGCGCCGGCACACCGGGTTCTAGTCCCGGTCGGGGCGCCGGATTCTGTCCCAGTTGCCCCTCTTCCAGGCCAGCTCTCTGCTGTGGCCCGGGAGTGCAGTGGAGGACAGCCCAAGTGCTTGGGCCCTACACCCCATGGGAGACCAGGATAAGTACCTGGCTCCTGCCATCGGATCAGCGCGGTGCGCCGGCCGCAGCAGCCATTGGAGGGTGAACCAATGGCAAAGGAAGACCTTTCTGTCTCTCTCTCTCACTGTCCACTCTGCCTGTCAAAAAAAAAAAAAAAAAAAAAAAAAAAAGATGCTGCTGTGACACCTGCTTCCCATATGGCCTGCCTGGGTTTGAGTCCTGCTCTGCTTCTGATTCCAGCTTCCTGCTCACGCACTCCCTGGGAAGCAGCAGGTGATGGCTCAAGTGCTTCAGTCCCTACCACCCACTTGGGAGACCCGGGTTGAGTTCTGGGCTGCTGGCTTTGGTCCAGCCCAGCCCTGGCTGATGTGGGCTTTTGTGGAACCAGCGGACAGAAGACCTCTCTGTCTGTCCCTATTTCTGTCTCTCTGTCTTTCAAATAAAATGAAGATAAAAGGTTTTTAATTTCTAAAAAGTTATTTACAAGTCAATTCTAGAAAGCATAACAAATCCAGGAAGGGACTGGCTGTAACACCAGCAAAACATTACTATGAAGCTGTAATAAGAAAAGCCAGGCGTATTCTCACCAAGAAAGGGTGCATTAGCCTAAAAAGGAAAAAAAAACAGAAGCACTGCCCGAGAGCTTAACTCTCAAACTTTCTGCTCACCCTATTTCCCCAAAATCATGAAACACAGGAGCAAATGAAAACCAGAACTTTAACGCAGGCCCCACTGTTTTCTTCGGGGACTTGCTTCTCCTGTTCTGTAGACAACCGTTCAACACTTGGAAACTTGAAACACGTGCGCTGGGCCTCTGTCCATTTAGCCTCTTCATCTTCACCTTCATGTTACAAGAACCCCCAGGGCCAGCACTGTGGCAGAGTAGGTTAAGCCTCTGCCTGCAGCGCTGGCATCCCATATGGATGCCAGTTCAAGTCCCAGCTGCTCCACTTCCAATCCAGCTCCCTGTTACTGTGCCTGGGAAAGCAGCAAAGGATGGCCCAAGTGCTTAGGCACCTGCCACCCACTTGGGAGATACAGAGGAAGATCCTGGCTCCTGGCTTTGGATCAGCTCAGCTCCAGCCATTGCAACCATTTGGGGAGTGAACCAGAAAATGGAAGACCTGTCTCTCCCTGTCTGTAACTGTACCTCTCAAATAAGTAAATAAAGGGGCCAGCTCCGTGGCGCAGTAGGTTAATCCTCTGCCTGCGGTACCGGCATCCCATGTGGGCATCTGTTGTAGTCCCGGCTGCCCCTCTTCCAAGCCTGCTCTTTGCCTTGGTCTAGGGAAAGCAGTGGAGGATGGCCCAGGTGCTTGGACCCCTGCACCCACATGGGAGACCAGGAAGAGGCACCTGGCTCCCCACTTCAGATTGGCTCAGCTCTGGTTATTGCGGTCATCTGGGGAGTGAACCAACAGAGGGAAGACCTTTCTCTCTGTCTCTCCCTCTCACTGTCTGTAACTCTACCTCTCAAATAAAATAAAATATTTTAAAAATAAGTAAATAAAAAATCAAAATCTTTTTTACAAAGTGGACTGGCGATGTGGCATAGTGGGTAACGCTGCCACCTGCAGTGCAGCACCCCATATGGGCCCCGGTTCAAGTCCAATTCAGCTCTCTGCTATGTCCTGGGAATGCAACAGAAGATGGCCCAAGACCTTGTGCCCCTGCACCCATATGAGAGACCCAGAGGAGGCTCCTGGCTCCTGGCTTTGGATCGGCACAGGTCTGGCCATGGCAGCTGTCTGGGGAGTGAACCGGTGTATGGGGGACCTCTCTCTCTCTCTCTGCCTCTGCCTCTCTGTAACTCTGCCTTTCAAATAAACAAATAAATCTTTAAAAATAAATAAATCTTTTTTTAAAAAAAAGAACCCCAAATTTCCTGTGAGCAACTACACTTCTCCAGTTCTGAGCCCCGAGGTTCAGTGAGCACGCGTGCGCACACACACACGCGTGTGCACACACACACACACACACCCCCCTTAGCTAGAGGCTGGGCCACCACCAAGGCTGCCACTCCCTCCAGGCAGTCACCACTCCTGGAGGGGATCGCGCACTTCTCCAGGGACCCTCAGGTCAGAGGAGGCCTCACTGTCCTCACAGGAGCACAGTCGGGACCCCTCCTCTCCAGACACCGCGGCCAGCCGCACCTGACCCCCTCCCTCCTACCCGCTCCCTATTCTGGAAGGCCCAGATACAGGAAGAGGGGACGGATCCGGCTCCAGAGCGTGCGAAGCCCCTCCTCCTCACTACAGTCAGACCCCTGGAGCCACAGGTGGGAAACGGGACAGCGGCAAAAATCAAGTATAAAGTCCCAACCTGGGTCAGACGAAAGCTGAAATAAACAGGAAGTCGGGGTTGGTCCCCTGGCGCAGCAGATTAAGGCACCACCTACAGCACCAGCATTTCCTGTGGGCGCAGGTTTGAGTCCTGGCTGCTCCACTTCCGGTCCAGCTCCCTACTAATGCACCTGGGAGAGCAGCGGAAGATGGCACAAGCGCTCGGGCCTGGCCCCAGTGTGAAAGACCCGGATGAAGCTCCTGGCTCCTGACTTCAGATCGGCCCAGTTCCCGCCATTGGGGCCATTTAGAGTGAACCAGCAGATGAAAGACCTCCCTCTCTGTCTCTCCCTCTTTCTGTCTGTAACTCTCACTCTCAAATAAATAGTCTTTGAAAAGAAAAAGAAGTTTAAAATATTTTCAAGATTTTAATAGGGGACAGGATAGACGAAATCATCGAATATGAATAAAAGCCATGACTGAAAGAAATAAAACTGTCTTGATTACATTCCCACTGAGTTTGACAGGTTACAGATTTTATTTTTTAGCAATAGAACCAGGGCAGCCCAGGAAAACAAGAAAGACTGTCAAAAGACTATAATTTTATTTCAAATGTCAGGAAGACAGCAGATGGAGTCAGGCTAGTTAGCAAATCAGGCCTGAGACCATTCCACCCGGAACACCGGAGGCAAGAGGGGGCAATTCAAGAAAATCCAAGTGCGGGAGGGAGCTGCCCGGGGTTCGTGAGCAGTGCGATTCATCACAGACCTGCACCCTGGAGCGTGGGCGCGGAGCTGGTGGAGGAGCCGGAGGTGGATTCCCAAGAGGCGCACGGGGACTTAGGAGGGGTGGGAATATCGCAAACCTCATTTAGGGCAGTGGATGTACAGCAGACACCTAAAACAGGTGCATGTTATTATACATAGTATTCCTATTGCTCATCAACTTACTAAATCCGATTTTTGTAAAAGATTTAAGAGACATATTAACCAATTAAAATGTGGGGGTCTTGTCTAGATCCTGATTCAAAGATGTTCAGGGGAAAAAAGGAACTTACAGGACAAGTTGTAAAAAGTGAACATTATCTGCACAGTTCATGCTGGTTTGTGGCCCTTATTTCTTAGAGACGTGTACTAAAATGTCTACAGATGAAAATGCAGAGGATCAAGGGTTTGGTTCCCAGTGACCCAGAGGGAGGGCGTAATGAAGGGACTACAAGGAAAACAGGAGTGGCCACAAGTCAGTAAGTGGCCGATGGAGGCGGGTGGCTCCTTATTCTCTTTCCCTTACTTTTTTGTACACTTGCAGCTTTCCATATTAAAAAAATTTTTAAAAATATTTATTTTAATTTGAAAGGCAGAGTTACAGAGAGAGAGAGAGAGAGGTCTTCCATCTGCTGGTTCACTCCCCAAATGGCAGCACCTGCCAGGTCTGGACCAGGCTGAAGCCAGGAGCCAGGAGCTTCTTCCAGGTCTCCCACGTGGGTGCAGGGGCCCAAGCACTTGAGCCATCATCTGCTGCTTTCCCAGATGCATTAGCCGGGAGCTAGATGGGAAGAAGACCAGCCAGGACCAAACCCCTGACCATACGGGTGCTGGCACTGCAGGCAGAGACTTAGCCTACTACACCACAGCACCAGCCCTCATATTAAAAACAGTTTTATATATGTATAAAAAAGACCAAAGGGAAGTTCAATCACATTACACTGATGATGGATTTTGGAATTGGTGTTATTGATAATTTCCATCTTTTTTCCCTCATAGTGTTCTGTATTAGCAAACCTTTAAGCAAAGGAACACTTGGGGGTTTTGTTGTTTTGATCTCACCCATCCTTGGAAAGCAAACTCAAGTCCCAGCTCCCCTGACCCTCCCTGGACCTCCCACCTGGGCAGGGGGCCTCCTCCCCCCAGCACCTGGGAAGCCCACGGCTCGTTCTCCTCACACTTGCACACATTCTTCCATAACTTGCTGCTGGGTGTGCTCACGGTCGCAGTTTGGCAGTTCCCCAAGGCCACTCTCAGGTTTAATGTTCGGCTGGAAGGACTTCCAGACCTCATAAAATTGTTATACTTCTGGAGACCAGCCTTTGGCCTGCAGTTAAGATGCTACTTGGGATCCTCGCACATCAGAGTGCCTGGGGCCGAGTACCAGCTGTCTTCCCAATTCTAGATTCATGCCGATACACACCCTGGGAGGCAACAGTGGGGGCCCTGCCACTCACACGGGACACCTGGGTTGGGGTTCCAGTTCCTGGCTTCCGCCTGACCCAGCCCCAAGGTTTCAGGCATGTGGGGAGAGGCATCAGTAGATAGGAGGTCTGTGTGTGTGTGCAGGTGTGTGCGTGTGTGTGTGTGACTCTGCCTTCCAAATAAATCATTTTTTTTAAAACCAGAGTTGTTATACTTAATGTCTACAGTTTATCAGAGTTAAATGCTACAGATTAAATCAACAAAGGAAGAAGGTACATGAGCTAAGAGAGACCAGGCGTGACTCTGGTCGTCTTCCCAGTCAGGTCACATGGACAGCGCTCTCTGCTCTCAGCCGCAGTGTGTGGTCGCGGGGACAGCGCCCTGGTTTCAGCCACAGTACTAGGGAGCAACCAGGGGTGCTCCCTGAGCCTAGGTGTCCAGAGCTTTTTATCGGAGTTCCGTTAGATGAGCATGGCTGACCACCTGTGTGGCGGACGAGCCCCCAGTCCCTCCGAGGTCAAACTGAAACTGTGGTAGCCTGTGGCCTCCACCGTTACACACGGTGCCCTGAATTCTTGTTGTTCCGAAAGTCTTCCAGTGAAAGAATTGGCAACGTGCCAGCCCTTTGGGAGGGCTCAGCCGCGGGAACGGAGTTGGAGAGCAGCTTGAGTAAGTCCTTCTGTCCCTTCTGCTGTGGAGAGCACAGCGCAAGGCCCAGTTGCTGAAGCAGAGAACCTGCACCAGACGGGGAGTCTGCTAGTCCTTGCAATTCCCAGCCTCCAGAACTGTGAGCGACAGATTTCTGTTCTCTATAAATGATCTGGTCTAAGGCATTGTATACCGGCAGCCCAAACAAACTAAAACATACTGTGAGCATGCGTACCTGGCTTGAGCAAGACCCCCAGGTAAACAGAGACACTCCTACCAGCAGGATAGTCCAAGGGCTTAGCTCTTCTCTCCCAGGAGCTGGGCAAGGCCAAACCTTTCTTTGGGTAAAGCCAACCCTTTAAGACACAAGGGTCTCCAATACAAATTTCACTGATGTAGGAAGGCGGGTGGTTAGGAGGAGCTGAGGATTGCCAGCCCCTGCCCTGCAGCCCCTCACCCCCACCCCCACCCGCTGTGAACCACCCAAACCCCACCCCCTGCCCTACTGACTGCAGCCGCCAGCGTTCTGATGCTTAAGAACCAGCGCCAGGGCCTGTGCCGCGGCTTATTAGGCTAATCCTCCGCCTTGCGGCGCCCGCGCGCCTACTGGAAGTGAAGGGAGCAGTGGAGTTCCTTTCCCACCCTCCGAGGTGGACAAGACCTGGGGACGGGGAAGAAACAGTTCAGTGGAGGGACAAGGAGGCGTGCGGGGAAGAATTCAAAAGGCCGCAGAGCAAAGCGGCACCGGCGGCAGCCCCGGGAGCTTGGTAGCTAAACCCAGTTTCAGCGCCCCCTCCCGGCCACTGCGGGTAGCGCCAGGCGGCGCCGGGAGCCTGGGACTCGCAGTCCCCCAGGCGGTGCTAACCCACGCAGAATCAGAATCGTGAGAGAACCTGCCAGAGGAGCAGGCAAGCGCTCCTGGAGCCGCCCTGGGAGGCAGCAGGACACGCTCCAGGAATGGGGCGGGACGGCGGGGAAGGCCCCAGAGCAAGTGAGCTCGGTTTTACTCACATTTCTGGCTGCCGCCTGCCAGGGCGTTGGTTCAAGACCCGGCTACCAGCGAGGGGTTCCCACACACCCTCCTCCAGCGCGTTAGCACAGCTCACAGAACGCAGAGCGCGCTTCACTTCGGTCTACAGGTGTGTCATAGAAGAAGTCGAGAACAGCCAGCCGGACGGCGTCACCGGCCCAGGCCCCCAGCTGCTCGGACGTCCACTGGGACTCGTTTCTACTTCAAGATCCTGAACTTGCAACTCACCCGATGTTTCTCGGGTTCTCAGAGACACCCGGGGGCGGGGGAGGGGTGCAAGCGCCAGCCGCCCTGGGCTGCTCCAGGCACGGCAGCGAGGGCGACGCCTGCCCGGTTGGGGCAAAAAGTCGCCCTTCCTTTCATTTTAACGCCAAGATGCCCGCTCCCGGACAAGCTTAAACCTTATTATCACGCCATGCAGCATATGCTGGGGCGCGTTTCTGCACTGCGCCTGCGTGAGTGGTCCCCACGCGTCCACATGATAAGCACTTCCCCTCTTACATATTTATTTCCCTCTAAAACAGAAAATGCCTGTTTTCTTTTGCTCAGAGAGCTACAGCTTTAGAAACAACTCCCGTGGTCTCCTTATTTGCTGCAAATACATTCCTTTGTGTGACGGCCACTTCTGGGTTTGGTTCCTGCTCACCAAGAGGCACGTTGTCAGGTTCTGGGTCAAGCGTGAGAGACAGGACCGGGCCTCCATGCCCTCCCCAGGGAAACCACCTCCCAGCGCCTCCATGCGTTCACCAGCCCAGCTCAGGGACCACACTGCTCACGGGTTTTTATGGACGTTTCGTTACACGGACATGATTGACTACATCACTGGCAGTGAACTCAATCTCCAGCCCCTCTCCCCTCCCTGGAAGTCAGGGGACAGGGCTGAACCTGCCAATGTTCTAATCATGACTTGGTCCGATCCTGAAGCAGTCTGGGGGCCCCAAGCTACCAGTCATCTCAGAATCATGCCAGGGGCCAGCGCTGTGGTGTAGCTGGTCAAGCCACCACCTGCAATGCAGATAAACCACCGGTTTCTCACACCAATGACAGTATACAAATAAAGGCTCTAATCAACTTAGCAATATTTATGAAAAATCAAAGTACAATGTCTTAAAAATGCTAAACAACAATTTGGCCCGAATGTGTGGCTTGTTTTAACAGCTCACTTCTCTCTGCTCAAGCTCACGCTCTCATTTGCACCCAGTTTATTAGGAAAAGTGGAGAGGAACGGGGCAATTTCCATAACAATGATCTTCTCTCCTGCTGAAGACACTCAATCAATGAGCTGACAGCATAATGGACTGCTCATTAGATGCTTCAGGAATAATAAATCCCTCCAAGAGAGGGGGGCTCCGCCTGAGCCTGAATCAGGGAAACCACTGAGCAGGATACGAAGACAGCCCAGCGGCTACCGCGGCTCCTCTCATAAAGAAGCTGTCTGGGTGATGCACTTGGCATTTTGTCAAAGATTCGCACCAACTTTGCAAGCATAACAGGTTTCACCTGTGACTTCATACAAAGAAAAATGAATAATGGATTGGTGTTTCGTTTAGGCAGCCTAAAACGCATACCTTCAAATTACTGTGCGTCTTAAAGAAGAGCTATCAGTAAATTATTGCTGAGTAAATAAACCATCCCCAAACTCGATGACTTATAGCGACACTTGGTTATTATTTCTCATAATCTGAGGGCAGAGGATGACTATTCTAGCCTTGGCTCAGTTGGCAGGGCTCTGCTCCGTGTGTCTCTCACCCTCCTTGGACGGTGGACCCTGCTCAAACGCAGCCCTAGGGTGGTGGCCGCAGCTAAGCAGGAACTCCACGTCGTCACATCTGCCTCATTCCGTTGGCCAAAGCAGAGCACATGGGTAAGTCCAAAGTCAAGGGGAAGGAAAACATTTCCCACCTTTCTGGAAGAAATCTAAAGTCGCATGATGGAGTGTGCGGATGCAGGGAGGGGCTACATCCTTCCCATATGTGCTAACAACACCCCAGGAGGCAGCAGGCGATGGCTCAAGTGCTTGGGTCCCTACCGCCCACATGGGAGACCCAAATAGAATTCCAGGCTCCTGGCTTTGGCCTAGTCCAGCCCTGGTTGTGGGCATTTGGGAAGTAAACCAGCAGACTGAACATATCACTGACTTTCAAATAAAATAAAAATTAATTAAAAATTAAGAAAAAACAGGATGTAGTTCATTTAAAAAATTGTCATTGTGCTTTGTTGATGATGCTAAATCGGGGGACTTCAAAAATTTGTGGAAAATGGGATTAAAAGTTTATTTTGAGGCAAAAACAGATGAAATACAGGCATAGTTTTTTTGTTTTTTTTGGTTTTTTTTTTTTTTTTTTTGACAGGCAGAGTGGACAGTGAGAGAGAGAGACAGAGAGAAAGGTCTTCCTTTGCCGTTGGTTCACCCTCCAATGGCCGCCGCGGCTGGCGCACTGCACTGATCCGATGGCAGGAGCCAGGAGCCAGGTGCTTTTCCTGGTCTCCCATGGGGTGCAGGGCCCAAGCACTTGGGCCATCCTCCACTGCACTCCCTGGCCACAGCAGAGGGCTGGCCTGGAAGAGGGGCAACCGGGACAGAATCCGGCGCCCCGACCGGGACTAGAACCCGGTGTGCCGGCGCTGCTAGGTGGAGGATTAGCCTAGTGAGCCGCGGCGCTGGCTCAGGCATAGTTTTTTTTAAAATACACATTTTCCACAAACTTTTAAAATACCTTCATATGGGGCCAGCATTGTGGCATAGTGGGTAAAGTAGCTACAGTACCGGCATCCCATATGGGCACTGCTTCAAGTCCCAGCTGCTCCACTTCTGATCCAGCTCTCTGCTGTGGCCTAGGAAAGCAGTAGAAGATGGCCCAAGTGCTTGGGCCCCTGCACCTGCACAGGAGACCCAGAGGAAGCTCCTGGATCCTGGCTTTGGATCGGCTCATCTCTGGCCATTGCAGCCATTTAGGGAGTGATCCAACAGGTGGAAAACATTTCTGTCTCTCTCTCTCTCTCTCTCTCTCTCTCTCTCTCCATCTGCCTCTCTATAACTCTGCCTTTCTAATAAATAAATAAATATTTTTTTAAAAGTACCTTCATATAAGCCAGAGCTCTAAGGCACCTCTCTAGATGCACTCGTTTCTCTGGGTATCTCCCACATGTCCGTAAGGGCTATGTGTTCATCAACCTCTGTCTTCTGCTAGAAATTCCTGTCCCTGCTAAGAACTCAGAAAGGTCAGGGAAAACTGTTTTCTCCTCCACACCCAGCCTTGGCTTCCTCATCTCCCTCACAGTGCCCAACCCAGTGCCTCCGAACACATCAAGCGCCCAGTAAATATTTGCTCTTTTTAGAATATAAACAGAGTTTCATCCTTGGACTCTTGTACCCCCCAGTTCCAAGTTTTCCTGTGTCATGCACCTCTCTTTGGTCCCAAGAGTCGAGCTCTGAATGAGAGCTGAGGTCCCAGGACCAAGTGGCCAACAAGCTCACACCAATCTCCATGGGCCCAGTCTGAGAAAACAAAGCAGAGACATTTATGAGATCAGAAACTCCTTGGGGACATTGCCTCCTGCCCCTGAGACCACTCAATGGCTTGACAAGAGAACTTAAATATTCTCCCATTTAAGAACTGTGTGCATCCCGCTGTCTTATCAGGGCCACACAGGGACACAGTGACTCCCAACACGATCACAAACTAGACGTTCGATTAGCCCAGCAACAAGAGTCCTTGTCAAGGAAGACATCAGACCAGAGCTCTCTGAGTTGCCCTCAAGGTCCCAGTTAAAGAAAAGGTGACTCATGGAACAAGACAATAAAAATGTCCTTAAGTACAAGAGCTTTTAATTTGTTCTAATTTCTTGCACCTAAGAATTTAGACATGCAAACGTTGATTAAAATCATTATGGAGAGTGAAACTGACCATAATGACTTTCATTCTGTTCTGAAGAAGGGCTAACTGTGATGACAGTCCCCTGAAGAGGCATTGTGTGCTGGGAAGCTTACTCCCCACGCATCTGGAGACAAAGGGCTCGTTCACCGCTCGGTAAAACTCGCTAGAATGGAGCCGCACGAGAACAACATAATTCCACCTTCCCCAAACGTGAGTAGCCCTGTGGGAACTCTGACGTCACTCGGAGGATGTCCAGACACTTGGATTGGAAGGACTGAAAGGGAGGGGTCACCAAGTTTTCACTTCAAGGGACAGAGGATGGACATGACGATGTCACACTTCTCCTGTGCCCAGGCAAAGCCACTGTGAACAACAGAGAAGTCCCCCACCTGCTCGCCCGTGTTCCAGTGCGAGAGCCGTCTCTGCACTTCCTAACTGATCCACTCGTTTTAAATCCCAAGTATTCTGTCCCTTCCTTGAGACATTTCCTCATTGATCAGTGATCTCCCAATTACAGTGGCCTGAATAAAATCACTTCAATTGTTCAGGAACTTTGCCCTGGGCAGAAGGGGAAAAAAAATCCTGTTTTGTCTCCATTAAAAATTCGCTCCATAAGTTAAGTCCACGGGTAGCCGGCACCAGGCACAAAGCTGAACGTCATGGTCACTGGTTCATCTCGATGCTGTTATCTACGCTTAAATTCCAACCAACATGTTTGGAATCATCTTCCAGCCAGCTTTTGGGTTTAAGCACAACTCTGAGTTCTACTGCTCGTTAGATAGCTCAGCTCTTGTTTATCCATGACTATGGCACTGCCTGGTCTTGTTAGACTACCTGAAAATGAAAACTCCCTCCACTCAGTGCCAGTCTCCTCACGCTAAAACTGCTCCGGGCTGGCACTGTGGTGCAGTGGGCTAATCCTCCGCCTGCAGCACCAGCATCCCATATGGGCCCCAGTCTAGTCCTGGCTGCTCCTCTTCCAGTCCAGCTCTCTGCTGTGGCCTGGGAAAGCAGAAGGTGTTCCAAGTTTGGGGGGCCCTGCACCCATGTGGGAGACCTGGAGGAAGTGCCTGGCTCCTGGCTTTGGATCAGCTCAGCTCCGGCCACTGCAGCCATCTGGGGAGTGAACCAGTGGATGGAAGACCTCTCTCTCTGTCTCTCGCTGCAACTTTGCCTCTAAAAAAAAAAAAAAAAAAAAACCTGTCCCACAATGCCCACCCTTTCTCCAGCTCAGGGGGCGCTCTTAAGCCACGACTTCAGGGGTGGCTGCAGCTGTTTGTTAGAGGACACACGAGGCCGCCCTCTCACTGAGTGTCCCCTTGACACCACAACCAGGAAATCCCTTGTTCTACCTCGCTGCTCCTTTTATGCACATCCCCACACTTTATGCTTTGGCAGGGGGTCCGATCATGTGGTCTAATTGTGTGATTTAGTCCCACCTTTCAGGACAGGGCCATGCCTGTGCAGAGGGGACCCAGGGCAGAGAGCTACACAGCCACCTGAGACAGAACCCCAAACACACCCCAAACCACGTGCTTGATGCCAACGCTAGAGACCACGGGGTCCTGGTCGTCCTTGTCCCCCAGCCTCCCTCCCTGACCTTCATGTTTCCGTGCCCTGCCTTGACCTAAATGAACTCACTGAAGGGAGGGAGAGGTGGAGGCCCCCTGCAGGGTCCCGGAACACAGGACGCCTGATGCCCTTTGTCTCCGCTGCTAGGTAACTTCTCAGTATTAGGTCTTGTCTCCTGGGGTCTCTGTCCAGGAACCCCAGGTCCTGAGCAAGAAGCTACCTCCACCTGATTGACTGGGGCTGCTTTGCCATCACCAGAATTCCCAAAAGAGCACAGCATCACCGACCAATGAGAGGAGGGCCATGACCAATGGGAGGAGGGACCTGCACACAAGCCGAACATACCCCTCCGGGTCCCAGCTTCAACGTGTGAAGATCTCTAGCTCTGGCCACAGGGAGCCTGGGGATGAAGTGAGAGCCACCCTTCTCCTTACTCTGCATTGGCAATGAACACCTCCATTCTTCCACCACCCCACGTCAGTGATGGTGAGAGGGCGGTGAGTGGGGGGTCTGTAGCAATTCATCCAGGCAGTGTTGGAGGTTGTTCTGTAACAGAGCCTCACCATGCTTGGTGCCAGACTCCAAGCCTCTCCAGCCAAAACTGGCCTTGCTATCCTCCTACCCAACCCAGCTGCTTCATCGGTGAATAATAATAACAAAACCGTCCTCTCCTCAAAAGACCAGCTCCACAGAGCGTGACAGGGTGCTGGGCAAAAGACCCCACATCACACAGACAGCAGAGTCACTGCTGGCCTATACTTAGCAACTCTGGCGTCACTGAGAGAGACGACGTTGGCGGAGAACATGCCATCATTCTTCCTTTCATTTTAAATGCAACATTTTGAGCCAGCCAGACTCTTGGAGAGATCAATAGAGCCATTTTTGCTTCCCATTCAAAAGTTCCTACTAAGCTATACTCTTCACCATACCGCAGCCCTCCATTGGAAGGCGCTGTGAGAAGCCACCCCGGGAAACTCACTGTTGCGTATTATTGTATGTTTCATGTGCATGTCTTTGAGGATATTACGTGCAGGAAGGAAGGTTCAGTGCTTCTGTAACGTGGCTGCACGCCTTTGAGCCACAGGTTTGATTTTCATCTTTCGCCTGCCGTGAACAATTTATTTCTGTGCGTTGGGGACTAAGAAGCTCTTTGCCGCACTCTGGGCTCACCTTTTTTTTTTTTTTTTTAATCTTATTAAACTACATATAATCTTATAGAGGGCTTCATATCCTTTCTGGAACAAAGCAAGGAACTATAGGACCAAAGTTAAGATTTTGACAGTTTCAGGGCTGGCGTCGTGGTATAGCCGGTAAAGAACTGCCCGCGATGCCTGCATCCCATCTGGGTGCCAGGTCGAGTCCTGGCAGCTCCACTTCCAATCCAGCTCCCTGCTAATGCTCCTGGGGAAGCAGCAGCAGAAGGCCCAAGTACTTGGGTCCCTGAACCATGGGAGACCTGGAAGAATCTCCTGGCTTCGACCTCTCCCAGTCCCAACCATTACAGCCATTTGGGGAGTGAACCAGTGGATGGAAAATCTGTCTGTCTTTCCCTCTGTCTCTGCCCTTGAAAATAAATAAATAAAAATCTATTTAAAAAATATTTTGACAGTTTCAAAGTGAGTTACACAAAAAGCAGCAATGGGGGCACATCTGGGTCATCTGACTAGAAACAAGACTGGGAAGCCTCCCCAGGGCTCAGTTCCGAGGCTCGTAGGGTCGCGGCCAGGACTCCTGCGACTTGTACCCAGCAGGAAATGTAGGCGGTGGGATGCTGTAACAGATGCTCCATGAGCCAGGAACCAGGAAAGCACATGGCAGCTTCCAGGATGGGCACCAAGTCAAACTCACTGGCTAGGATGCGCTGAGTCACACCTGCTGACCTGTCATAGAGCTGCTGGTAGGCAGTACCTCTGTGCTCAGTGTCTCCAGGTGAATTTCAACATTGTCCCCGACCAGCTCATCTCTGCCTTCACTTCCCTGCAGAAACCTTCTGCTCACGTCCACGATCAACCTACCCTCGAGTATTCATGCATTGGAAACTATTCTGTCCCCTCCGTGTGGCTGACCACTGATAGGCTGACCCTCAGGGACAACTCTGTAGTGAATCTGTGCCTTCTATTTGGTCGGAGCTCTCCACCATTCCCTGGGATTTCTCGACCTGGGCTCAGCTGGTCACGGTGTCCCATCCCCAGCCATAGCAGAGGCCCAGGAGTGGGCACTGCCCAAGCCTGGTCACCCAGAGGCCTTCTCCACAAACGTCGAGAGAGAACCCGTTCTTTCATGGAGTGCGCCTAACTCCAGGAGCATGTTGGCTATCTCTCCTCCTGCGCAGAGCAAGCTCTCTTTTGAAGGGACAGAGAGCTCCAGAACCATCATATCACTCCATCCCTTGACCCTCTGCATCCGTCCAGACCTGAACGTGTGTCCCCGGACTGGACAAGTCCAGGTACTCATTAATCCTTCTTTGGGCTGGAGCTGGTTTGATTGTGTTTCTTCCATCTGTAACCAAAACTAAGCAGCACTAGTAGAGTTGTCTGTGCCAACAGTGGCATCAGCCGATGTCCTGGCCCTGCTCGCCCCAAGGAGCCAAGTCTGCATGGAGGTCCCAGGGCCTCTACCCACCACACCTCAGCCATACTGTGTTCTATGCAGGAGAAGGAAGAGCACCCCCTCACTGTACGACTGGAACCCAGACCTTCACAGGTTCAACAGCTTCTGCCGGCACCACACTCTCCACAGGGCCAAGCCCGAGCCCTGGCACCTGAACTAATGATAAACATGCAAGAATGAGCCATGTTGTCCTCACCAACACAGGCTGTCCCCGGGGCCACTGCAAAAGTCCTACTTCACTCCCATCAACAGCTGTCTGTCACACATGCTCAGACACATCCAAACACCAGGCTAAAGTCAGTGTGCAGACACACACACACACACACACACACACACGTGTGAGTGTACGTCTAAGTTTAAGTAAAAGAGGAAAAGCCAAGGAAAAGGATTATAGAAAGCTTTCATCAGAAGGGTCAAGAGGAAGGAGATCCCTGCAAATCAAATAGCAAATAATAAATATACTAAATGACCTTTCAGAGACTCAGAAAAGATGACACAATTTTGCCTTCAAATGCCAACCAAAAGGAAAAAAAAGCCAAAAAAAAAAAAAAAAGCCAAAAAACAAAACAAAACAAAAACAAAAACAAACCCTGAGACTAGGGAGGGAGTCAATCACCTGCTTCCAGAGCAGTAAGGAGCTGACTCAGTGACATGTGGCTGCGTCCACTGCACCTGCCAGTTGGCAGTGCAGTCCTCAGTGACTGCTTAGAGCTGGAAGTGACCTCTCAGACTCGTCACCCAGCAACGTGAGTCTCAGGAGGGAGCAGTGAAATGACAGATGGGAAGACGCGTGACGAAGTTGCAATCGCCTCACCAGCACAAAAGGGCGAAGTAACCAGTGATTTCTCATCCCCCACATTCTTATTTAACACGTGGAAGGACAAGAGAAGACCCTAATGGAAGAAAAGCCATTTTCTAAAGTTAAAATTAACAACGTTAACAGCACCCAGAGATCCGATGCCGTGGCTCCTGTGGTCAGCCTTTCTGTGGCTTCCTGCCGTCCACAAGCAGGCCCAAGACCCGTGTGCTGAGGCTCCTGTCCCCCCGCCCCAGCCTCCCCCTGCACCTGCAGCACCAAGTGCTCACCTCAGCAGTTCCCACCTCTGCTCCTGCTGTCTGCCGCCAGCACGTCTCCTTCTTGTGAACACAGCCACGATTTCCTCGTTAAGAATTCCGGAGCTTGCTCCAGCAAACAGCGAGAATGGTTGGAAGAACACTGCCCACCCGGGCTCCACCTGGCTCATCCAGCGGCCCAATTCCTAGCTGTTCCTTTAACCCTTAATTTGTGGATCCCCTGCCTCAGCAGGCTTCAGAGCCCTGTGGGCTCCCTCGGTGTCCTGTGCGCCACTTCCTGCCACCTTCCTCACCAGTTAGACCATGAGCCACTGGAGCACAGGTCCCAGCATGAGGACCTGGGACGGCCGCTTGAGAGAACTCCATAAAGGTCTGTTGGGTACACACCTGAATTATCACAGAGGTAAATTCTTGCTGGCGGCCAACATAGCAGACATTAATCGTTGTCAACCATATATTTTTCCCTTTAGATTTTGCCCGTGGAACCCCATTTCTCAGCAGTCAATTTCACACGCATTCCACCTGCCTCAGAGTCTCTGGCACCCTCTTCTCCAGCAGAGCAGATTTTTCCATTTGAACTTGAGACTGCTCCGTTTATCACCATTATGTTGCTCTGCAAGATAAGGCCAAAGTCATTACCGTGAGCCCAGTGTTGTCTGGTGACATACACACTCAATTAGGAGCCGTCCCAAATGTTGCAGGTCTCACGATGTTTCCTCTTCCAAGCACTAAGCCTGAATCACCTGCTTGGCACTGATTTAAACAATAATAATAAGTATTTTTGCTGGGACTAGACAAAGCATTTCCATGTATGATCTCACTTAATCTTCAGAATAACCCTGAGAAATTGTTGTCATTTTAGAGCCGAAGAAGTGGAAGTTTAGAGAGGTTAAATAACTTGTTCCAGATGAGTTGTTAAGAAAGCCCAGAGGGGCCAGCACTGTGGCAAAGTGGGTTAAAACCCCAGCCTGCAGCGTCGACATCTCATACGGTGCTGGTTCAAGCCCCAGCTGCTCCACTTCCTGTCCGGCTCGCTGCTAATGTGCCTGGGAAAGCAGCAAAGGGTGGCCCAAGTTCTTGGGCCCCTGCACCCATGTGAGAGACCCAGAAGAAGCTCCTGTCTCTTGGCTTCGGATCAGCTCAGCTCTGGCCATTGCAGCCTTTTGAGGAATGAACCAGTGAATGGAAGACCCCTCTCTCTCTCTCTTTCTCTCTCTCTGTGTTTATATCAGACTCTCTCTGTAATTCTTTCAAACAAACAAAATGAATCTTAAAAAAAAAAAGAAAGGAAGGAAAGAAAGCCCAGAACCGGGCCTGGGGCACTGTGGTGCAGCAGGTTAAGCTGCCACCTGTGATGCTGGCCTCCCTTATGAGCACAGGTTCAAGTCCCAGCTGCTCCACTTTCAATCCAGCTCCCTGCTACTGCACCTGGGAAAGCAGCAGAGGATGGCTCAAGTGCTTAGGCCCCTGCTACTGACCTGGGAGGTCCAGATAAGTTCCAGGCTCCTGGCTTCTGCCTGGCCAAGCACCAGCCATTGCAGTCATTTGAGGAGTGAACCAGCAGATGGAAGATCTCTGTCTCTGCCTGTCTCTCTGTAATTCTCTGCCTTTCAAATAAATAAGTTAATCTTATTTTTAAAAAAAAAAGTCCAGAGCCAAGCTCAGGTACCAAGTTATTAAATTCTAAATCTCCTGTCATCTATATTGGTGGGGCCTCTGAGGGGCTAAGGATGGGCGTGATGTCGCCCCATTGACTGAAAGCAAGTGCCTGCATTTCATTATGTTCCTATGCAACTTTACATTGCTCTAGTAGTATGTGTTTCTTTCCTTTATTCTCTTGTCATCTGTTCTAAAACTGGAAACTTGAGCCCGAGGCTAGGAGTGATGGTGAGAGCATGACTCCTCACTTCTCAGCTGATTTGACATGGAATCATAGATCTAAGACCACATTAGGGATCTCTAGAAAGCAATAAGTCTGCAAACCACATTACCAGCAGCAAAACAAGGCACCTTGGGGAACGAGAGCTCTGCACTCTGTGCCCCACACGCCTCCTGCCAGGCCTCCCGCGTTCTCAGAGCCCAGAGCGCAAGCATAAATCTTCAGGATTTATGAGGAGGAGGCGGGCTCCCTGAGTGTTCCCCCTGCACTCCGTAGACAAGGCTCAGTCCTGTGCACCCCCTCCTGGGCTTCCTGCTGACGGACACATCCTAAAACCACCACGAAACTCTAACAAATGTCAGCCGAGATTTTCATTCATGGGGATTTGTCAAACTCCACCTCCACGTGCCATCTGCTTCCCTGGGTCTCGTCGGGGTACCTTCCCCCACCGGGCCAGGAGATCATCTTAAACATGCAGAGTTCAGGTATTTTAAATTAATGAAAAGAACATATCAAAGTTTAATAGGGGAAAATAGGTCAGCTGCTGTGTTTCATTAAGAAAAAGATCTCCCGGGTACAGCACTGGAATGAACGGTGGACGGAAGAAGTATTGCGGGCGGAGGAGCTGAAACTTCTGGCTTTGACTTTGTGTCTCCCTAAGCGACAGGAGACGCGTTTACTTGCAGGATTTCACTGTGAATTGCTTCAGGAAAACTGAGCTGGAAAAAATAACTATTAAAATAAAGACAAATGTTTTGAGGAAGGCAAGCATACAAATGAGGGGAGATGTGTAAGCTCCACAGAAACTGGTGACCATGCAGCAGGCCGGAGTTGGAAATACTGCCAGTTAGCACGACTCAGCCTGGTCAACGTCATGTCCAGCCCGGGGAAGTGAGGGAGCAAGAAAGCAAAGTCACGGCCAGTGACTCGTCAGTTCCCAGGAGATTTCTTCCTCTCCGTCTCCTGTGGAGGAGACGGAATCCTCACGGGTCCCCTGCTGGGTGCTGTGGAGTGACTTCCACGAGAGTTTCCACCACGTCCTCCCGCCTTCAGACAAGGAGGCTGATGATCAGAAGCTAGATGCAGCCCCAGTGTCTCTCCAAGGGCGGTTTAAGTGCACAGTGGAGATGATTCAGCCATGAAAAGAGGTGGAGGGCTAGGGTGGCGCTGCGGTGCTGCGGATAAAGCTACCACAGCTGACAGCAGCAGCCCCCATCAGAGCGTGGGTTCCAGTCCTGGCTGCTACTGTGTCTAGGAAGGCAACAGAAGATGGCCCAAGTACTTGGGCCCCTGCCACCAGGTAGGAGACCCAGATGGAGTTCCAGGCTCCTGGTTTCCACTGGGTCCAGCTCTGGCCATTGGGGCCATTTGGGGATTGAGCCAGCAGTTGAAAGCTCTCTTTCTGTCACTCTCTATTGTGACAGGTCGTTTTTAAGGTTAAGGTTTTCCCATGGGAAAACAGCTTGCCCGGGTGGTTGTATGCTATCTTGCTTGGTTGCTTCAAAACAGGGACTGTTCCTTTGAGAGAAACAAGTTAGAGCCATCAGTCTGCTCCTCCGGCTGTACCCGGCATATTTCTGGCTTCTGGACCTCTGCTTGCTTGCTTGATAATGGTCAAGGCCACCAGAATGTAGTTTCTGCCTTTAACCCCCACACACACACACTGCAACTCGGGGCTGTCTTCTCCGGACCTGCTCTGGGAGACGGCAGTCGCCAGCTGGCTAATAAAGACTCCTAATGTGACCTCAAAGTCTCGCTGTGTTTTTAACCCGTGCGCCCCACAACACTATCACTCTGCCTTTCAAAGAAATAAAATCAATCTCAGAAAGAAAGAAAGAGAGAGAGAGAGAGAGAGAGAGAGAGAGAGAGAAAGAAAGAAAGAGAGAGAGAGAGAAAGAGAAAGGAAGGAAGGAAGGAAGGAAGGAAGGAAGGAAGGAAGGAAGGAAGGAAGGAAGGAAGGAAGGAAGGAAGGAAAAGAAAAGGAAGGAGAGGAGAGGAGAGGAGAGGAGAGGAGAGGAGAGGAGAGGAGAGGAGAGGAGAGGAGAGGAGAGGAGAGGAGAGGAGAGGAAAGGAAAGGAAAGAAATGGCAGGGGCCGGTGCTGTGGCGCAGCGCCCTGAAGTGCTGACATCCCATATGGGTGCCAGTTCGAGACCTAGCTGCTCCACTTCCCATCCAGCTCTCTGCTGTGGCCTGAGAAAGCAGAGAAGATGGCCCAAGTGCTTGGGCCCCTGCATCCACGTGGGAGACCAGGAAGAAGCTCCTGGCTCCTGGCCTCGGATTGGCCCAGCTCCAGCCACTGCAGCCAAATGGGGAGTGAACCAACAGATGGAAGACCTCTCTCTCTCTCTCTCTCTTTCTCTGTGTAACTCTGACTTTCAAATAAAATAAATAAATCTTTTAAAAAAAAGAAATGGCATACTGGGAGTGCTCAAATGTGGATGACTCTTGAACCTATCAGGCACACCAAGTGAAGTAAACAGACACAAGAGGCCGAGCACGGTAGAACTCCATGTCTCTTTCTCAGTGGTCACTCTTCCTTTTCCAGTTTTACTGAGGTAGCATTGACAAAGAAAATAGTATACGTCCAACGTGTACAACATGACCATCTTTAAAAAGATTTATTTATTGGTTTGAAAGCAGAGTGAGAGAGAGAGAGAGAAAGTGAGAGTGATCTCTTCCATCCACTGACTCACTGCCCCAAGTGGATACAACAGCCAGGGCTGGGCCAGGCTGAAGCCAGGAATTTCATGTGGGTCTCCCACGTGGGTGCAGGAGCCCAAGCACTTGGACCTTTCTCCACTGCTTTCCCAGGTGCATTAGCAGGGAGCTGGATTGGAATTGGAGCAGCCAGGACTCTGACCAGCCATGTGGGATGCCGGCATCACAGAGGCAGCTTTGCCTGCGGTGCACAGCACCAGCCCAACATGATGATTTTATGTCCACACACGTTGCAGAATGATTGCCACAGACTAAGGGACACAACCACCTCTACGTGGTTACCACTGTGCTGGGCGGGGAAGGTGGAAGGGACACTTGAGATCTATTCTCTTAGCAAATTTCAAGTACAGAATGTGTTGTTATTAACGTAGTAATAACTAATGTAGTCACCACACTGTTCACTAAATCCCCAGAACCTACCCATCTTGTAGCCACCAACTTGGCCTTTGATCAACATCTCACTCCCAAGCCCCCAACCTCAGACAACTCTCTCCTTCAGAAAGGTCATGGAAAATGGAATTCAATGTTTATTTTGGTGCAAAAAAATTTGAAATTTATACACCTGAGAGGTCTTCAAACAAGTGCTGGAAAATGTGTTTTGAAAAACTACAGGGGTCGGCACCGTGGCTCACTTGGTTAATCCTCCAACCCAAATGCCCATCAACAGTAGACTGGATAAAGAAATTATGGGACATGTACTCTATAGAATACTATACAGCAGTCAAAAACAATGAAACCCGGTCATTTGCAACAAGATGGAGGAATTTGGAAAACATCATGCTGAGTGAATTAAGCCAGTCCCAAAGGGACAAATATCATATGTTCTCCCTGATCGGTGACAACTAACTGAGCACCAAAGGGGAAACTTGTTGAAGTGACATGGACACTATGAGAAACAGTGACTTGATCAGCTCTTGTCCTGACGGTTGATGTACAATGTAATACTTTATCCATTTTAGTAATTTTTTTGTTCTAGTACCATTGGTTGAACTCTGTAATTAACACACAATTATTCTTAGGTGTTTAAATTTTAACTGAAAAGTGATCCCTGTTAGGAATTTGGAAAACATTATGCTGAGTGAAATAAGCCAATCCCAAAGGGACAAATACCACATGTTCTCCCTGATAGGTGACAACTAACTGAGCACCAAAAAGGAAACCTGTTAAAGTGAAATGAACACTATGAGAAACGGTGACTTGATCAGCCCTCGCCCTGACTGTTGATGAACAACTTAATATGTTATCCCTCTTAGTATTTTTTGTTTGTTTGTTCTACTTAATACTTTTGGTTGAATACTGTAATCAATACACAATTATTCTTAAGTGCTGAAACTTAACTGAAAAGTGATCGCTGTTAAATATAAGAGTGGGAATAAGAGAGGGAAGAGATGTGCAATTCGGGATATGCTCAAGCTGACTTACCTCAAACGGTAGAGTTAGAAACATACCAGGGGATTCCAATTCAATCCCATCAAGGTGGCATGTACCAATGCCATCTCACTAGTCCCAGTGATCAATTTCTGTTCACAATTGATGATAATGATAGGACTAAGAACCAAAGGGATCACATAAACAAGAATAGTGTCTGCAAATACTAGCTGATAGAATAAAAAAGGGAGAGAACAATCCAACATGGGAAGTGAGATACACAGCAGACCCGTAGAATGGCAGATGTCCTAAACAGCACTCTGGCCTCAGAATCAGCCCTTAAGGCATGCAGATCCAACTGAAAAGCCCATGAGAGTATTTCAGGCATGGAAAGCCAAGACACTCTGGCAAAAAAAAAAAAAAAAAAAAAAAAAAAAAAAAAAAAAACAACAACAACAACAACAACAACAACTAAATGAAAGATCTCCACAAGTGAGATCCCAGTGGAAAGAACAGGTCTTCAAAAAAGGAGGTACCTTTCTCTGAAGGGAGGAGAGAACTTCCACTTTGACCATGGCCTTGTCTAAATATGATCAGAGTCAGTGAACTCAGGGGGCTTCCATAGCCTTGGCAACTCATGACAAGAGCCTAGGGTGATTACTGATGCCATAAACAAGAGTGTCAATTTGTTAAGTCAACAACAGGAGTCACTGTGCACTTACTCCTCATGTAGGATCTCTGTCCTTAGTGTGCTGTACATTGAGATTTAAAGCTATAACTAGTACTCAAACAGTATTTTTCACTTTATGTTTCTGTGTGGGAGCAAACTGTTGAAATCTTTACTTAATGTATGCTAAACTGATCTTCTGTATATAAAGAGAATCGAAAATGAATCTTGATATGAATGGAAGGGGAGAGGGAGTGGGAAAGGGGAGGGTTGTGGGTGGGAGGGACGTTATGGGGGGGAAGCCATTATAATCTATAAGCTGTACTTTGGAAATTTATATTCATTAAATAAAAGTTAAAAAAAAAAAAAGAAAAACTACAGGGGTCGGCACCATGGCTCACTTGGTTAATCCTCCACCTGTGGCGCCAGCATCCCATATGGGTGCTGGATTCTGTCCCGGTTGCTCCTCTTCCAGTCCAGCTCTCTGCTGTGGCCCGGGAGTGCAGTGGAGGACGGCCCAAGTGCTTGAGCCCTGCACCCCATGAGAGACCAGGAGGAAGCACCTGGCTCCTGCTTTCAGATCAGTGCGGTGCGCCGGCCGCAGCGCGCCGGCCGCAGCATGCCAGCCGTGGCGGCCATTGGAGGGTGAACCAACGGAAGGAAGACCTTTCTCTCTCTCTCACACAAATCTGCCTGTCAAATAAAAAAAAAAAACTACAAGATTTCAATTTTTTCATACCAAAATACCTTTATATTTTAATTCCACTTTCCATGCTTTTTGAAACACCCTTGCATAAATTCAACTTCTTTCATTCCACATGTGAGATCATGCTGTATTTGTCTTTCTGAGCTTGGCTCATCTCCCTTAGCATAATGTTTGTCCATGTTGTCACAAATGGCAGGACTTTCTCCTTTTCATTGCTGAATAGTATTCCACTGTAAGCGAGTGGGCTTCAAGAAGCTCATGGGAAATGTGTATTACGAAAACTGATGTATAAATTTTAAAAATCTTTTGTACCAAAATAAACTTACTTACTTCCATTTTCCATGAATATTTTGAAATCTTCTCATATATACACTACATTTTCTTTATCCATTCATCTTCAATGGAGGCTTGAGTTGTTTCTCAATCTTAACAGTGTTGGCTAACGCTGATTCACATATCCCTTCTAGGTACTGATTTCATTTCCTCGGGATATACAGCCAACCTTGAAGCCGGACTGCTGGACCGCGTGGGTGTTCCTGGAATGTTGTTCATGGAGCTGACAGCTTCCCAAATCCAGCCCCAGCCTGGCATTTCTGCCCTCTCCTCCTTATCCAGAATCCGTTCTCCAGAAACTACAGAGACATTTGTACCACACTAGCTTGTTCAACCACTTTTTTAAAAATTTTATTTATTTATTTATTTATTTATTTATTTGAAATGTAGAGTTACAGAGAGAGAGGGAAGACAGAGAGAGATCTTCCATCCACTGGTTCACTCCCCAGATGCCACAAGACCAGGACTGGGCCAGGTCAAAGCCAGGAGCCAGGAGCTTCTCCCAGGTCTCCCATGTGAGTGACAGGGGCCCAAGGACTTGGGTCATCCTCTACTGCTTTCCCAGCTCATTAGCCGGGAGCTGGATAGGAAGTGGAGCAGCTGGGACTCAAACTGGTGCCCATGTGGGATGCCCACATCACATGCGGCAGCTCCACTGTCTATACCATGACACCAGCCCCCACCACCACCATCACTTTGTGTTGTGCCGAGAATCATTGTAAAATTCGAAATCAGTCCTGAGAAAAATGGGGCAAATGTTACTGAAGAGAAGTTACAACAGAAAACCAAATCGGGTGTATTTTACAAAGTTGGCACTTGCTCTAAGTCAGCGACGACCCAAGTTACCTGGCCCCCTGGAGATCTGATCCGTATCTATCTTAGTTGGACAAACTGCTCAACCTTCCTGAAGTCTGCACCCCAAGACACAACATGTGAGATGCTACAATTTAAATTCACATCACTTGCCTGCAGATATTCACAAAACTAAATTAAGCCATTAATATATTGTGTGGTTTCCCAAGACTCCAGCCCTGGATACAATTTCCTTACCAGCTGCTGCTGCTGAGTGATTCCAGGTGGACCCAGTTCTGCTCTCTAGAACCTTTTATGGCAAATTCTAGATTCTGTGTCTCATCCACCCAAACCCTGAAAGCATAAGGTAGATTGACAGGGGCACTTTTTAAAAAGCTGCGTTTCAGCGTGGAGAATGCTGGTCCCTCAGACAACTCCCGCCCTCATCCCCAGTGCAGGAGTATTTGTGTGTTTCTCCCATTCACAAGAGGTTGTCCAGGCTTAGCGATGGTCAAGTTTATACAGACAGAAAGCAGAACTGGACAGGAAGTGAGGCAGGGCTGTGACTGCAAATTCAGATACTCCTTCCCCTATGCCATTCTGGGAAGCTGGCATCCCATTTCACAGACGAGATACCAAAGGCAGGGGCAGACATTGTAGCACAGCGGATTAAGCCCACGTCCCATACTGGAGCGTTTAGGATTGAGTCTCGTCTGTTTTGAACCCAGTTTCATGCTAATACGCATCTTGAGAGGCAGCAGTAGAAGGCTGAGTATTTGAATCTGCCACCCACGTGAGAGACCCGAATGGGGCTCCTTGACCCTGGCTTTCACCTGATGCAGCCAAGTTGGTGCAGGTATTTGGGCAGTAAACCAGTGTGTGGAAGATCTCTTTTCTCTCTCTCCTTCTCCCTCTCTTTCACTCTACCTTTCAAATACAAGAAAGTGAAGGTATATAACTGAGGGTCTTCAAGAAGTTCATGAGAAATGCATATAAGAAAATTATACATGGATTTCCAATTTTTGCTCCAAAATAAGCTTATCTGTGAATTGCATTTTCCATGACTTGAAGTTCCCTCCAAAGTGGTAAGTGTTTTGTGGCCCCTGCCAGGCCAGCCTTCTCTCCATTTCTCCAGGGGCTGGTCACCTGTCTCTGAACTGTTAGACTGCATCAACCCCAAGGCAGAGCGTCCAGACGGCCCCAGGCAAAACACCTGTCACCCCACCCAGACCCTCCCCCTCCCCCTCCCCCTCCTCCCCCACCCACACCCCACCTGCTGTGAACCAGCCACCAGGAGCCCACCTGGGAGAACTATCCATCTGCTCATGAAAACTGCCCCAGCCCTGCAGTGCCCCTGCTATGGCAGCCATGTTCTCTGTCACTTCCATGGGGAGCAGAGATGTTTCCCACAACCGGCCTCTCCCTGCCCTCCTACCTCCACTCCCCCAGCAAAACATGTGCGTCTTGGAGTGACATTTGGAGACCAGCCCTTCCTATTTGTTTCCCGGGGGGCCCAGTGAGGGTCCGTCCTGAACGGGCAATGCCAACTCTGGCACAGGCTGCAGGGCACAGGCAAATCCTGTAGGTGCATTTAGGCTGGGCTTGGGCTCCTTCTAGTTTGTCTGTCTCAAACCCCTCACACGGGGGACCCAAACTGAGTTCCAGGCTTCTGGCTTCAGCCTGGTCCCGCCTTGGCTGTTGCAGGCAGTTGAGGATTGAACCAGCAGGTGGAAGACCTCTCCTAGCTCTGTCACTCACTCTCCCTCTCCCTTTCAAATAAAATGAAAATTCAATTTAAACAATGTCTCTAGATGAAAGCACCTTGCCTTCAGGCACTTTGTTCTCACTCTTCATCCAGTTCCATCCCAGATTTCTTCACCCAGATTGGAATTAACAAGCCACTACAGTTTGAACAGTTGTATTCTTCCAATAAGGACTAAAGTAGTTTGACTCTGGCACTCGGGAAGCTCATGGATTCATTCAGTTGTGCAATTCTTCTTTAGAAGAAGAAATGCTTTATTCAGTAGATGGCCCAAGTCTTTGGGCACCTGCACCCATGTGGGAGACCTGGAAGAAGTTCCTGGCTTCAGATGAGCTCAGCTACGGCCATTGCGACCAGTTGGGGAGTGAACCAGCAGATGGAAGACCATTCTCTCCCTGTATAACTCTGACTTTCAAATAAATAAATAAATATTTTTTTTTTTGACAGGCAGAGTGGACAGTGAGAGAGACAGAGAGAAAGGTCTTCCTTTGCCGTTGGTTCACCCTCCAATGGCCGCCACAGCCAGCGCGCTGCGGCCAGCGCACCGCGCTGATCCGATGGCAGGAGCCAGGTGCTTATCCTGGTCTCCCATGCGGGTGCAGGGCCCGAGCACTTGGGCCATCCTCCACTGCACTCCCTGGCCATAGCAGAGAGCTGGCCTGGAAGAGGGGCAACCGGGACAGAATCCGGCGCCCCGACCGGGACTAGAACCCGGTGTGCCGGCGCCACAAGGTGGAGGATTAGCCTAGTGAGCCGCGGCGCCGGCCAATAAATAAATATTTTTAAAAAAGAAATGCTTTATTAATTACACCAAGGAATACAAAAATTTAAAAGTCAAGTTCCTGTAAAGTGCACATATCCTAATGTCAGCTACCTATCAGATTTAACCTCTTATCTCAACAATAAAATTCAAATCATGCATCAAATATAATGAAGGCTAATTCCAAGGAGCTGGAATTAGGTGTCATTTTAACGTGCTTTTTAGGTGTCATTTTAACGTGCTTTTACAGTGTTTTTAATTGCTGCCATGTGTACATCGAGCGGTCAAAGATGGGAAAGCGTTACTTATCAGAGCCCACAGAAAGTCTTGTCTTCCGGATTCCATTTCAAGGCGGGCTCCACTGCAGTTGGAATCCTAATGAGCGATACACACAGAATCCCTGAGCAAGGAGCTTTCTCCACAACCACATTCGCCTTCAAAATACAGACCTTGCAAGGGTGCAGTAATGCTAAAGGAATTGGCTCACGAATGCGCATTCCAGCAAGTCAGTCCCCAGACAAGCCACCGGGACGTTGCTCGGCACAGTGGGCGCACTGCTCCACGCGCTGCAAGTGCATGAACCCAGTCGATTCCCACGGTACCCCCAAGAGGTAGCTAAATTATCCCCTAGATTTCTCACCCGACCACATGGGTCCCGAGTCCACAATCTTACCTGCCTGGGACGCAAAGGGCTAGGGGAGATCAATCCTTTCCACGCAATGACAGGCTACACTGCTTGATGCATTGATGAAATGGTAAGTGCAGAAATCAGCAAGGGCTGTGACAACCACCATAGCAGTCAGGTGAAAGAGCTGACAGGCCACCTGGAAGGAAGGTGGGGCTGAGATCCAGTGAGCAGGAGGTGCTCAGAACCCAGAGAGAGAGAGTTGCAGTTTGTCTGTTTCTTCTCTTTTTTTAAAGCTATGTTTATTTGAAAGGCAGAGTGGCTGAGAAAGAGGGAGAGACAGTGAGATCTTCTATCTGCTGGTTCACCCCCCCAAATGCTGACAACAGGTGCAGCGAGGCCAGGCTGAAGCCAGGAACTGCATCTGGGTCTCCCACATGGATGTCAGGAACCCAAGTACCTGAGCCATCCTCCACTGCCTTCCCAAGTATGCAAGCAGAAAGCTGGATCAGAAGCCCCAAGTAGCCAGGACTCAAACCAGGCACTCCGGTCCGGAGTGGCAGCTTAACCCCCTGCCGGGCAATGCCCACCGCAGGTTGTGTCTTTTTGCCAGAGAAAAGAGCTTGGCTAGGAACCCACAGGTCAGCTGGAAACACGACAAAACCATCCGGGAGTGGAGCTGCAAAACGAGGGAGGCCGACTCAGCCTGGTCTTTTTGATTTTCCTAGTCTTAGTGCTAAAGTCGTGAGTCCTGGGACCCATGAATCCCAGGCAAACCAGGATGGTTACTCACCCTACTTGTAATGTTCTAAAAAGCAGGAGGAATGCGTGCTTAAAACACACACACACACACACACACACACACACAACAAAGTCTTTGCTGTGCGCATGGACACTGGACTGCGTGACCATTTTGATGGTTAACTTGATGTGGGAACATAACGGGGCTAAAGGACGGCTAGTACTTGTCGGTGTGTCTGGGAGGGCGTTTCCTGAACAGAGGCTCGGATCAACAGACAGGAAAGATGACCACCAGCACCGCAGCAGATGGTCAGCAACCGATCCGCTGCGGGTAGAAGAAGGTGAATCTTCACTCTCCCTAAGCCAAGACACCCGACTTGTGCCCCTGGACATCAGTGCTGTGGGTTCCTGGCCTGTGAGACTCAGACCAGGACTTCCACCCCTGGCTCAGCCTTTGGACTCAGTCTAACTCACACTGCCGGCTTTCCCAGTTCAGCTCACAGAGGGCAGACTGCGGGACTTCTCGGCTTCCATACGCACGTGTGCTGATTCTAATAAACACGCGTCTCCTATTTTCTCTCTGGATAAATGGACTCAAACACCCCTCTAAAGGAGACAGTCATCAAAGCCTTTGAACCCAAGCTTTTGCAGACACTGCCACAGAGAGGCTGTGGGATGTTCACGGGATCACCTCTTCCCTCTCAGCCCAGGCTCCCCGCCTGTAAAATAGAGGTTTGAAGATAAGGTCAATTTCAGCACTAACAGTCAACCTGTTATTCTCAAGTTAATATCGGTGGGTGCTAGAGGAAAGTCACTAATCACACACACACCCCTACCAGTACAACCTTTACTTATGTAGGGGGAACACTCACACTGTGCATTATTTTTACTTAAGACATGAATTAACTTCAGGAATACTCTGAGATAAATTTAGTCCTTGAGTTTGTTGTGTTTTTTTTCTATCATGATTCTTCTAGATTTTCAGCATGCTTCCTAACGGTGCTGTAGCCAATCTTAATCAGTTTGACAAGCTATAGGGGGAAATGCCTTTAAAATCTCTGCATTGATAGAAGTCATGGGAATCTCCTCTCGAGTAGTAGCCCCTACCTCCCAGACGCGCACCCAGGGAAGCCTCGCTGAGCTAGGTCAGAACAGTTAACAACCGGGAGCTCTCTGCTCCAAATAACAAGGGCGCTGTTGCCACGTGAAGACAAGGGTAGGATTTGTGTAGTGAATTGATTATTAAAGGAATGCAGTAGAGAACAATTTAAGTCAACAAAAAATTATTGACACATAGGCCACGGGGCACCATGGCTCAGCAAATCTAACCAAAGTGCAAGCAGCTCAACTTGCATAAGGATAATAATAGTGGGCTCTCCACTTTCCATCCTGATGTCGGGGAAGGGACAGCCTGCGCTCAGAAAACCTGCCAAATACCGTATTATGTGACCCCTTACCTGCCCTCTGTGCCCCACAACCGAGGGCTCTCTTGAGCTGGGTTTCCACAGGAACACGGAGCCAACTTCCTAAATCATGTCTTTGTTTCCTGAAATAGACAACATGCTCTGGGGAATAGATTGAAACTGTGAACAGTGGTGCCCTTCTGACCCAAGTCAGCTTTGTGCTCAGCTCCTGGGTGCCACCTGCTAGACACACAATTATGTTGTCCTGCCCCCGACACCGGGAAGTATCACCAGGTCACACTGTCAATCAAAGAGAAATTGCAACTAGGCAGCTGGTAAACACAGCAACCAATATTTTTACTTTCATACGAGCAAGAGGGGTACAGCATCTTTCTTCACTGGAAAAGAACTTGTTCTTCATAGAGATTGCAACTTAACCCCTAACACTCCATCTCTCTAATTCCTGCCACTTTAAAACTTTAGGTTCAGTGCAAGTGTCTAAGGTTTGGTTTATTAAAGACACCCCTAAAAACAGAAGTGTCCCTGGCTTTGGATGTCACAGAACATTCTAGAAGCAATCTTACAGAAATTGAAGGCTTAATTCCAGATTACACTGTGAAGGGAACTGTCATTCTCTCATTAGAGTTGTGTTTCTGGTCCTGAAGAGGTTTCATTCTCTTGCCACGTAATCTTCCCCGACTTTAGTCATTGCACACAACGTAGTACTCATAAAAGGACAAACATAGGAATTGATGAACTAGAATACTGTCCTGCTGGGCATCAACAGAGGTAGGTAACTCAACTGGTAAGAAATTAGTCCTGAAAGGGCAGACATGTGGAGTAGTGGTTAAGATGCCACTTGGGGGCCAGTGCTGTGACCTAGTAGGCTAGACCTCTGCCTGCAGCACCAGCATCCTATATGGTCGCCGGTTCGTGTCCCAGCTGTTCTTCTTCCAGTCCAGCTCTCTGCTATGGTCTGGAAAAGCAATGGAAGATGGCCCAAGTGCTTGGGCCGCTGCACCCATAGGGAGACCCAGAAGAAGCTCCTGGCTTCAGATCGGCCCAGCTCTTTCTGTTGCCACCATTTGGGGAGTGAACCAGCTCTCTGTCTACCCCTCTCTCTGTCTCTAACTGTATCTCTCAAATAAGTAAATAAAAAAATTAAAATCTTTAAAGTGGGGGCAGCACTGTGGCATAGTGGGTAAAGCTGCCATGTGCAGTGCCAGCATCCCATATGGGTACCGGTTCAGGTCTTGGCTGCTCCACTTCTGATCTACTCTCTGCTGTGGCCTGGGAAAGCAGTAGAAGATGGTCCAAGTTCTTGGACCCCTGCATTGCATGGGGAAACCTGGAGAAGCTCCTGGCTCCTGACTTCAGATCAGCACAGCTCCAGCTGCTGTGGCCATCTGGGGAGTGAACCATCAGATGGAAAACCCCTTTCTCTCTCTGCCTCTGCCTCTCTGTAACTCTGCCTTTCAAATAAATAAATAAACAAACAAATAAATAAATAAGCAAGCCATTTGGGTCATCCACATCCCACATCAGAGTACCCGGGTTCCAGTCCAAGCTCTGCTGCTGATTCCAGCTTCCTGCAAACGTGTACCCTGAAAGACAACAGTGATGGCTCAAGTACTTGGGTCCCTGCCACCCTTATGGGAGACCTGGGTTGAGTTTTGGGCTCCTGGCCCAGAATCAGCTGTTCAGGGCATTTTAGAAGTGAACCAGCAGAGAGGAGCTCTCTGTCTTCCTAATTCATTCTCACTCTCTTCCTCTTTTGTTCTCTCTCTCTCCATCCCCCTTCAAATAAAGTAAATATATAGAAGTTTAAAAAAATTAGTACTAGAAAAACTGGTCATCCATGTGTTTAAAATAAGTGAACTTTGAATGTCACCTCACATCATACAGAAAAGATAAGTCAAATGGATCACAATCTAAATAAAACACAAGAGAAAATCTTAGTGACTTTGGATTAGGCATATATATATATATCTTTTTCTTTTTTTGAAAGGCAGAGTTAGACAGTGAGAGAGAGAGAGAGACAGAGAAAAAGGTCTTCCTTTCCATTGGTTCACCCCCCAAAATGGCCGCCACAGCCGGAGCTGCGCCAAGCCAGGAGCCAGGTGCCTCCTCCCAGTCTCCCATGCAGGTACAGGGCCCAAGGACTTGGGCCATCCTCCACTGCCTTCCCGGGCCACAGCAGAGAGCTGGACTGGAAGATGAGCAACTGGGACAGAATCTAGCGTCCCAACCGGGACTAGAACCCAGGGTGCTGGCACCGCAGGCAGAGGATTAGCCAAGTGAGCCACAATGCCAGCCAGTCATATATTTTTAAGATACAAAAAGAAGGAACAGTTTTTAAATGTTGATAAACCACATCAAATTATAAATCTTTCATTCTTCAACAAACACTGCTTATAGGACAGGCATTTTGCACGGCCATTAAGACAGTATTTGGGGGGCCGGCGCCGTGGCTCATTTGGTTAATCCTCCGCCTGTGGCGCCAGCATCCCATATGGGCACCGGTTCTAGTCCTGGTTGCACCTCTTCCAGTCCAGCTCTCTGCTGTGGCCCAGGAGGGCAGTGGAGGATGGCCCAAGTGCTTGGGCCCCTGAACCCTCGTGGGAGACCAGGAAGAAGCACCTGGCTCCTGGCTTCAGATCAGTGCAGCTCCGGCCGAGGCGGCCATTTGGAGAGTGAACCAACGGAAGGAAGACCTTTCTCTCTGTCCTCTCTCGCTGTCTGTAACTCTACCTGTCAAATAAATAAATAAAATATTAAAAAAAAAAAAAGACAGCATTTGGGGTCCTGGCACAGTGGCATAGAGGGTAAAGCCACCGCCTGCAGTGCCAGCATCCCATATGGGCGCTGGTTCAAGTCCTGACTGCTCCACTTCCCATTCAGCTCTCTGCTATGGAATGGGACAGCATAAGATGGCCCAAGTGCGTGGGCCTCTGCACCCACGTGGGAGACTTGGAAGAAGCTCCTGGCTCCTGACTTCGGATCAGCACAGCTCCAGCCATTGCAGCCAATTAGGGAGTGAACCAGCCGATGGAAGACCTCTCTCTCTCTCTCTCTCTCTCTCTTCCTCTCCTTCTCTCTGTGTAACTCTGACTTTCAAATAAATAAATAAATCTTTAAAAAAAAAAAAAAAACACCCAGGTGGGAGACCCAGATGGAATTTCAGGCTCCTAGCTTTGGCCTAACCTACCTCAGGCTGTTGAGGGCATTTGGGGAAAGAACCAGTGAATGGAAGATTTCTCTCTTTTGCTGTGTCTCAAATGAAATGAAAATTTAAACAATTAAAAAAAACACTGTAAAGATAAAAAAAAGGCAAACTATAACCTAAGATAAAATACTCACAAAGCTTCTGTTGATCCAATATACACAATGAACCCCTAACAACTCAACAATACAACAACTGGGCAGAAGATCTAGGCACTGCCCCAGAGCATCCGACGGTGTGAATAGCAGTGAAGTGATGCCCCGCACCGCCGGTCAGCAGGGAACACAAAAGAAATTCTGAGAGACCGTCACATGCCCACTGGGATGGCTAAAATTAAAGACTGACAATAACCAGTCAGTGTCAGCAAAGAGCTGGAGCAACTGCTGATGCGTGGACAATGATACACTCTGGAAGAACACAGCTCCTACCAAAAACAGCGATTCCACTCCTACTTATTTACCCCAAAGAAGAGAAAGCCTCTGTCCACACAAAACTCACAAATGTTCAAAGCGGTTTTACTCGTAATAGCCAAAACCTGGAAAGAAAAAAAAATGCTTCTCAGTAGCTGATTGGATAAGCAAATGTTAGCATATCCATGCAAAGGAACAGTCAGCAAGAAAAATGAGCAAACTGACACAGACAGCACAGGAGAATCTCCAACCCATTATGCAGAGTCAAAGAGGAAAGGCAAAAAGGCCAGACACCAGGCATGATTGCATCTATTTAAAATTCTGGAAAACGCACTCCAATCTGCAGTGAAAGAGGCAGATCAGTGGTTGTCAGGAGCCCAGGGGAGGGAGAGGGACTGAGAGGAAGGCGCAGAACGTAGCGAGGGGGGCGTGGTGACCGTGCGGGTGGTTACATGCACACATCCGCCAGCTTTACCCTCAGCAAAACTGTTGCTGTTTCCCGTAATTCAGATTTGCTTCAGCGAACTTGATTTTGGGGGCCGGCATTGTGGAGCAGCAGGTTAAGCCACCACCTGTGGCGTTGGCATCCCACTTGAGCGCAGGTTCCAGCCCCAGCTGCTCCACTTCTGTTGCAGCTCCCTGCTAATGGCGCTGGGAAAGCAGCAGAGGTCACCATGCGGGAGACACAGAGGGAGTTCCTGGCTCCTGGCCTCAGCCTGGCCCAGCCCCAGCCTTTTGGGGTGCAAACCAGCACATAGAAGATCTCTCTCTCCCTCTCCCTCCCTCTCCCTGTAACTCTGCCTTTCAAATAAATAAATCTTCAAAAATAAATAAACTTGACTTTATTTTAAAGAAGAACTTGCTAAAAAGAAGCCTTGAAATCCATACTGTCAACAACAAAAAAAATTTTCTTCCTGAGGGAATCTGGGATTGAAAAAAAAATAGCTTTTTGCTGTGTGAATCCATGTTTTCAACATCTAAACTCAACTGTGAGGACACAGTGAGAACTTGCCACTTGTCATCTCCGCTCTCTTTGGAAAGGGCCTCCCCTTTCCATCCCTTAATCCCATCCACGAGTAAGATGCTAATTGAAGGCTAATGAATCAGCAAGACCTCGTTGACAACCACATGTTGTTACTTATTTTAAAGCTCCCATCTGCTGGTTTACTCCCCAAACGACTGCCACAGCCAGGACTGGGTCAGACCAAAACCAGGAGCCCAGGACTCCATCCAGGGCTTCCACGTGGGTGACAGGGACCCGAGTACCTGACCATCCCTTGCTGCCTCCAGGGGTGCACATTAGCAGGAGGCTGAAATCAGGAGTGGGACCAGGACTTGAACCCAGGCACCCCAATATGGAATGCAGACATCCCAAGTGGTGCCTTAACTGCCGAGAAAATGCCCACCCCAGGGTTTACTGATAGAAATAGCTTCAGTCATCAAATAACAAGAGTGTGATATTCAAAAAGAAAACGTTGGAATGAAATTTCATCAGATATAAAAATGAACATATTTGACTTTGAAAATTAAAGTTATGTTTATGCTTTCAAATTAGGTTGTCTTCTAAAATATTCCAAAGTGGATATATACACAAAACATAAAATTGTAATCAAGAATTCTTGAAACTGAAATTTTATTTATTTTTTTGAAAATGAAATCAAAGCTTATTAAGTATATTTTATGGAAGGAAAACTATTCCAACCTCTAGCATTCAGTTTCCATCTGGTTGCCTGTCTGAAGAACTGGTGTCACCCTTCAGGCTGACATATCTAGATCTAGATAAATATAAATGTAAGAGGAACATGCACTGTTTTAATATTGCAAATTACTCCTTGGCTGTCTTGTATAAGCACTGCAATACTGTGCTAATTTATGAGGGCCTCTGGAGGCAAGAATTGGAAGACAAAGAAAAGCAGGAAAATGAACACTTGGCACCACTGAGAAACAATAACTCTTTGTGCAAGAATCTATTGCAAGTTAATTAAAGATAAATTAATTAAATCGTCTTTACCTCCATGCTCAGCTGCTCTAGTCATTCTTGTACTTCCAAGCACATCCAACAAGGAAAACAGCACAACCCTCAAGTCCATGGCCTTTGGTTCAAGGACTTAGGACAAGAGACTTGGAGCGCATCTCCCTGGGGCCTGAACCGTGTTGGTCACAAAAACAGATGAGCAGCTGTTCCTCAGTGACAGAGCTGCCCATGTGTGCTGTGACATGTGTGTGTGTGTGCACACGTGTGCACTGAAGAACCTTAAAAATCAAACCAAGGTGGAGTGACCTAAGCCAATACCATTAAAAACAAAAAGTCACCTTTGCCCCAAATAAAAATTAAGGTTTAAAATTACAGCCCTAAACTTTTTCCCCCAGAGCTAAAATTAGGTGCAGCTATAAAATAAGGGACCCTATGCTTAGCTAGCTGCGGCACTTGTGCCTGGCTGTGCTAAAACCTAACCCAGTTTGTATGCCTCCTAATACTCAAATAACGTTGTGGGAAGCGGGACGCCGCTCTCCCACCAGGGGAACAAAGGGAGCGAGACGTCATCCCCCCTCAGGGTGAACAAGATGGCGCTGGCAGGGAAAGGAACTGCTAAAGAAGTAAACAAAAAAAATGGCGACGAGGTGCATGCCTCCCGTGTGATCCCGTAGCTGATTGGATAGAAGACGCATGCCCTTCACATGATCAGCTCGCGGATTGGACTGCTGTGTGCATGGACACTATAGTGCTTTTGATTGGTCGCTGCAGGTATATAAACCGTGTGGCTTTGTACTGGGGGCGCTCTCTGGACTCCCGAGTTCAGGAGGCCCATCTGCGCAGACGCTGAATAAATCCTCTTGTTTTTGCATCAGCCGGTCTGGACTCTGAGTCTTTGGGGTGTGCCTCTCGACGTGTTAGCATCCTCACTCCAAGGGTCTAACACACATGTGTGTAAGATCTAGGACTCTCTAAAGCATGGGGCTCAGGACACTGTGCTGCCCAGGTCCAGCCACAGCAATGCTGGTGATCTCTTTCAAACCTTCAGTCTGATGATAGCCATTTGTTGTTGTTGTAGTTAAGATGTTAAATTAATTATATTATATATATTATATATAATTATATATTATATATACTATGTATTATATATTATTATGTATTTATATTACATAATTGTATATTATATATAAATGTATATTTGTATATTATATATAAATATATTGTATATTATTATTTAATTATACAAGCCATTTGTATAAAACTTCTATTTTTCAAAATTATGTAAGCGTCACAGGCAGGCATTTGGTTTAGCAGTCAAGACTCCCCTTGGGCTGGGGTTCGAGTCCCAGCTCTGCTCCTGATTCCAGCTTTCTGTTAATGAATGCCAGGGTGGCAGCTGGTAATGGCCCAAGCAGCGGGTCCCTGACATCCCTGGGGGAGACCCTCATGGAGTCCCAGGCTCCTAGCTTCAGTCTGGCCAAACCCTGGCTATTGTGGGCTTTTGCAGAATGAACCAGTAGATGGGAGGTATCTCTCTCTCTCAACCTTTCAAAAAAATAAATAACATACCATATAAAAAGTAATTAAACGTTAACAATAAGGCTAACTTATCCTTGTACCTGACCCCACTGTTGGGAGTTTGGCTACAGATGTAGTGCGCATCTTTCTAAAGATATTACGTCATAGTAACAGCCAACACGGCTGTACCCAACACTGTTCTACACGTTTTACATCCAAAGTGTTTCTATCTCTTTTTTTCAATCCTGGTAACAACCCAGACGCATAGTCAGAGATGCACTTGTAGGAGCTACAGCAGTGTGTGCGTGACATGAAATCTGCCGTACTTGAGGCTGCGTCCTGAAGCAGGCCTTGTCCTCTGAGTAGCTCCCTGGGACATTTGAGTCCGAATTCCTCCTTCAGAGCAAGGTGTTTTGCTTTGGGAGGAAAACAGGAGTTTTCGAAAGACCCTCAGGACTTCCCATTTACTGAGATTTCTGATTTCTTGATTTCTAATTAGCTCTAGGATCCGGGCTCCGGAGGCAATTAGCCACCAGGTGAAAGGTCGGCTGCACAGCGGGCTGAGCTCCAGCAGCACACGCTCCCATCTGGGGAGCCACACTTCTCTCCCACAGGAAACACGACAGCTCTCGAAAGGAACGGAAAAGGACAAAAGTCCCACCAGGCTATTGCAGGATGGCTTTGTAAGAAATACATGAGAAAGCTCAGAAACTGTAATGTGCACACAATTGCTCCCTCACTGGGAAGCCCCGCCTCCTCTGCACTAAACCGCTGAGGCACTAAAGTTTGGGTCAGGCCTCTCAGACCACCTCCAGGCACCTGCACCTGCCAGCGCCAGCGAGTGACTCTCTTGCATCGGAACTGGCAAAAGCTTCCCCGTGTTCCACAGCCACTCACTCTCCCCCCATCCCCCGCTTGCTTCTCTACCTCATCCATTCCTGAATGTAGCTTTCACCCTGCTGTTGGAAGAAAAAGGAAACTTCCTACTAACAAGTGAGTGTGATGGCGCCGGTGCTTTGGCATAGCGGGTAAAGCCACCGCCTGCGGTGCCAGCATCCCATATAAGCGCCGGTTCATGTCTCGGCTGCTCCTCTTCCCATCCAGCTCTCTGCCATGGCCTGAGAAAGCAGTAGAAGATGGCCCAAGTCCTTGGGCCCCTGCACCCATGTGGGAGGCCCAAAGGAAGCTCCTGGCTCCTGGCTTCAGATCGGCACAAGTCCAGCTGTTGCAGCCATCTGGGAAATGAACCAGCAGATGGAAGACGTCTCTGTCTCTCCACCTCTCCTTCTCTCTCTGTGTAACTCTGAATTTCAAATAAATAAATAAATTTTAAGAAATAAATAAATAAAAATAAGAAAAAAAAAAAAACAAGTGAGTGCCTGATACTTCCCTCAGAATAGTCCAAACAATGGCTTGTTTAAACAGCTCTCTGCTTGGTAAACTGAGGTTCTTTGGGGGAGACATATCAGGACAAGGAGAACACCCAGATATTCCTTTTTATTGTTTCCAGTAGGAAAGACATTGAGCTCATGAGTATGTGTGCTGCATCGAGGCTGACGAGACCAGAGAGTGATGCAAAGTAGACCTGAGCAGAAACAAAGAAAGTGAGCCTCATGAAACAGCCGACACCGCTGCGGCCATAAACCCTTCAGCAAAAGGCAAGACAAGAAATGGAACACAACACAGGGAGATTTAATGAGAACAGTATTTTTCTCCTTTCTTCCTTGCAATAGACAAGAGGAACTCATCTCCTCTGTAAATCAAGACTTTGATTTTTAGCATGCTAGAACCATGCTGTTTTTCATGAGAAGATGCCACCTGAATATTTTTCTTTTTTTAAGACTTATTTATGCCTTCGCCGCGGCTCACTAGGCTAATCCTCCGCCTTGCGGCACAGGCACCCTGGGTTCTAGTCCCAGTCGGGGTGCCGGATTCTGTCCCGGTTGCCCCTCTTCCAGGCCAGCTCTCTGCTGTGGCCAGGGAAGTACAGTGGAGGATGGCCCAAGTGCTTGGGCCCTGCACCCCATGGGAGACCAGGATAAGTACTTGGCTCCTGCCATTGGATCGGCGTGGTGCGCCGGCCGCAGCGCGCCGGCCGTGGCGGCCATTGGAGGGTGAACCAACGGCAAAGGAAGACCTTTCTCTCTCTCTCTCACTGTCCACTCTGCCTGTCAAAAAAAAAAAAAAGACTTATTTATTTATTTATTTGAAAGTCAGAGTTACACAGAGAGGAGGAGAGGCGGGGCGGGGGGGTCTTCCATCCATTAGTTCACTCCTCTGATGGTCACAATGGCCAGAGCTGCACCAATCTGAAGCCAGAAGCCAGGAGCTTCCTACAGATCTCCCACGTGGGTGCAGGGGCTCAAGGACTCGGGCCATCTTCTACTGCTTTCTCAGGCCATGGCAGAGAGCTGGATCAGAAGTGGAGCAGCCGAGACTCTAACCGGCACCCATATGCGATGCCGGCATGGCAGATGGAGGCTTTACCCATTACACCACGGCACTGGCCTCTGAATACTTTTTCTAACATTTATTATTTGCCCCTAGATTCTCATGGAGGAGTTTTCTACCATCACCCAGTTAGGAAAATGAAAATTCCTGAAAACATAGCCCACCTGAGTCTTTAAGAAACTCTCCACGGTTTGAGGATTCTCCCCTCTCCCCTTACTTATAAAGCAAACTTGTGCCACTCCCCACACACAGATCTGAAATGCTGATCCAGCACTCTTCACGTGGTTGGGCTAGGTGTCATCCAGACCGGGGGACCGCTGAATTGCTGGACAGCTCTGCTGAGGGCACCCTCACCCCTGGGTCCTCCGTTTGTCTCAGTTGGAGGTTGGAGTGTTCACAGGTGGACTCCAAGCTTGGCAGTGGGTGGGAACACCCTCCAACAGGAGGCTGGTCTCCCCTGAAAAACCTCCATTTCTTTGACAGTCAACCCCAGCTCATCTCAGCCCTCCCGATTTTTTCTAAAGCTGCTACTGAAGAGCTGGCACAGGTCCCTTGCTGCAGACCCAGCAGCTGCCCTCCCAGACCCTTGACTTTGCTGTAGAACATACAGGTAGCCCAAGGGTAGAGTTTCCCGCTCGCCCTGGGCTCCCTCCTCAAGGTGTGTGCTCAGCAGAGGGCCAAGCTGCTTCCTTCCTGAATAGGGGGAAGACACCTCCTGCATTGACGGTGCCCAGCTTTGAAGGAGAAGTGGGCACAGCTGGTTGCCCGGTCCCTACGTAGGGATGCATGAGCTGGCCAGCTAGCCCAGTCTAGCAGGTGGGCAGGGGGGAAAGCCTATAAGCAGATGTATCCGAGTTCCATTCCCAGCTCTGCAAGTGCCAAACATCTCTTAACTCCTTTTCTGCAAAGACCAGTGGGGTAACCGAATCAGCTGTTGATTCATAGACCTGCTGTGAGGCTCCAGTGAAGTGACGCACGTGAAGCCTCCGTGAACGTTCGCTGTTGCCATTATCCAGTCGGCAGAGACTCAGAACAATGGGATCTGCCCCGCATCAAAGTAAATGTGCAGAAGACCCTTCGCTGGGACCCAGGACAGGAAGCAAATGGGGCCATGGCCATGGCATCTGTGCTCAGACTGAGAACTCAGGGGAGGGCTATTCCTGAAGTTTGATAGGCCCAAAAGCAACTGGTACAAGAACAACCCATGGGCATGGTCAATGAATCCTGGTAGTTCCAGAGGGAGTGGCTGTTTTATTTTTTAAATAAAGTCTTTTTAAAAATTTATCTGAGAGGCAGAGAGATAAAAGATAGAGAAAGAACTCCCCTCTGCTGGTTCACTCCCCTGTCGCTCCCCCTCTTCGTGGAGGAACGACACAGGACCCTGCGCTGTTCTTTTGTCTGCTCGGCCTTCCCCGGGTTTGCTGCTGGTTCTTCCCAGGTTGGCTACCGTCCCTTCCACCTCCGTGGAAGGGCGGTTCCCCCTGCCACTTTCCCCACTTCTGCGGGGGAGCGGCACACTGCCGGCCGGCTCTCTCGGGGGCTGCTCAGGTGTTCCTTCAGATAGATGTTCCTGGTGCATGTTGTCTATCTCCTCCTTTATAGTCCTCTTCCACCAATCCCAACTCTGCTACCCACACACCGAGTACGCTGCTCTCCTCCAATCAGGAGCAGGTCCTACAGTTTATTGGTTGAACTGGAGGCAGCTGTGTAGAAGCTGTTTCCTCCTCTCCCAGCGCCATATTGTGGGAGAGCAGATGCATAGAATAAGTCTTAATTCCAGTAACTTAGTCTAGTCCGAGTTGCTCCCCACACTCCCCCAAATGACCTCAATGGCCAAGGGACCAAATCCAGAAGCCAGGAACTCAATCCAAGTCTCCCACATGCGTAGCAGAAACCAAGGACTTGAGTAATCATTGCTCCCTTTCAAGATATGCATTAGAAGAAAGCCAGAATCAGGACCCAGAGACAGGAGTCCAACCCAGCCCCTTCCCTGTGGGTTCTGAGTATCCCAACCAGTGCATTAACCACCACCACCACCCCACACACACCTGAATAAAGTCTACTTTAAAGGCTGGGACTCGGCCGGCACCTCAGCTCACTAGGCTAATCCTCCATCTTGCGGCGCCGGCACACCAGGTTCTAGTCCCGGTTGCCCTCTTCCAGGCCAGCTCTCTGCTGTGGCCAGGGAGTGCAGTGGAGGATGGCCCAAGTCCTTGGGCCCTGCACCCCATGGGAGACCAGGAGAAGTACCTGGCTCCTGCCTTCAGATCAGCACAGTGCGCTGGCCGCAGCGCGCTGGCCGCGGCAGCCATTGGAGGGTGAACCAACGGCAAAGGAAGACCTTTCTCTCTGTCTCTCTCTCTCACTGTCCACTCTGCCTGTCAAAAACATTTTTAAAATTAAAATAAAAATAAAGGCTGGGACTCTTCCTGTCCCACGTGTCTTATAGGCACTTACCAGTCTCCAGCCTGGCTCCCAGCAACTCCGTTCCAAGTAGCCCCTGATGGGATGTGAAAGGGAAACTCCTTGTCCCCTTCCTTCCATTCCTCCTGGAGATGGGTCCGTCCATCTCATATTTAAGATGTTAAAGAATCTACTATAGTCTCAATGTCTGCGTTCCCCCAAAATTTAAACCTTAACCCCCAATGTGATGGGATTAAGATGTGGGGCCCTTGGCAGTGATGAGGGTTTGAGGCCTCTGCCCTCACGAATGGGATTGATGCCCCCACAGATGAGGCTGACGGGAGCTCACCCATCCTTTCTGCCTTGTGAGGACATAAAGAAGGTGCTGTCTGTGAGAACAGGCCCTGACCACACACAGCATCCGCTGGAGCCGTGATGTGGCCTTCCCGGCCTTCGGAACGGGGAGAGAGAGTTCTGTCATTTAGAAGGAACTCCATCTAAGATATTCTGATACACCAGCTGAACAGACACAGGCAGAACCCCTCCTGTGTTTGGGATGCAGGACTTTGAGTCATGTGAAAGGCAATGCTATAAAGTACTCTTTTTAAACATCACTAACACCACGGTCCTCAGACTTGAGCAAGCCCAAGATTTCAGCCCTGGATCCTGCGACACCTCCAAGATTCTGGAGTTGCATCTACATTGTAATTATTAAATAAATCAGAGACAGATAGAGATCTTCCTTCTGCTGTTCACTCCCCCGGTGCCCACAATAACTGGTGCTGGACCAGGCCAAAGCCAGGAGCCAGGAACTCCTTCGAGGTCTCCCATGTGAGTGGCAGGAACCCGATATTTTGAGCCATCGCTGCTGCCTCCCAGACTGCACATCAGCAGGAAGCTGGATTGGAAGCCGAGCTGAGACTCAAACTCAGGCATATGGTGGTGTGGGGTGCAGTGTCTCAAGTGACGTGTTAGCCACTCCACCAAATGCTCACCCCGTGTGTATTTTTAACAGATACTCTAGAAGATTCTCACATAATTAGTCCTTGGACAATAATTTTTAAAAGCATTATCCAGTAAAATATCTTGAAAAGTGCTTTATAATCAAAATGTATATGACTTTATTAAAAGGATTCCCCCAAAGTGGAAATCCTATCAGTGTTTTCTAATTTTCCCTGGACTCCCTATCAGGGTCCCCAGGTGGGGAGGATTGACCCCTGTTGAGCCACCAGATTTTAGCAAGGCCTTTGTGTGCCAGAAATGATATAGAAGGCAATTAGGAGGCAGCTCTCTCCCTCTAAAGGCTTTGGTTCAGGGGAGGAATTAGGTCGGGGACAACACTCACTTATCTGCCCTTGTTCCCCAGCTCAGCACTCACACCAACAACCTGGGCACCCTGGGACAAGCTGGTGACCTCTTCTGGGCTCTGTGTGGGGGAGGGCAGCAGGAAGAAGGGAACTTAACAATACCCCAGGTCCTTGCAACCCGAGGAATTCTGTGACTGGACAGACAGCCCTACCTATCGATAATCAAACTCTTCCAAGTAAGAACATGTCAGTCTCACTGATACCCCACAAGCCTTCCTGAGAGTGACCTTGCTCCCTATGCACAAGTGCGAAAGAGAACAGAGACCAGAAACTCACTTCCAAGGTCTTAACCTAGAGGGGCTCAGAGAGGGCTTCCAGGGGAAACAGATTTGAACTGGATCTGTGACCATCATCCTAAGGCTTCCACATACAGTCGGAAATGTTTACTTTCAAGACTCCCAAGCGAATCAAAGTCATTCTCTGTGTGCCAAGTCACAGCAAAAACCAAGGAGAAGAAATGCCTGAACTTTATGGGACTTAATTATTACTAACAACAGCCTCCCCTTAAACCAATCCATTCAAAAACACATCTTTTTTAATTTCTTTTTTTCAACTTTTATTTAATAAATATAAATTTCCAAAGTACAGCTTTTTAATTATAGCAGCTTTTCCCCCCATAACCTCCCTCCCACCTGCAATCATCCCATCTCCCACTCCCTCTCCCATCCCATTCTTCATCATGATTCATTTTCAATTATCTTTATATACAGGAGATCAACTTAGTTTATACTAAGTAAAGATTTCAACAGACTGCACCCACGAAGACACACAAAGTCTAGAGTACTGTTTGGGAAGTAGTTTTACCATTCATTCTCATAGTACAACACATTAAGGGCAGAGGTCCTACATGGGGAGCAGGTGCACAGTGACTCCCGTTGTTGATTTAACAATTGACACTCTTATTTATGACGTCAGTAATCACCCGAGGCTCTTGTCATGAGGTTCCAAGGCTAAGGAAGCCTCTTGAACTCACCAACTCTGATTTATTTAGACAGGGCCATATTCAAAGTAGAAGTTCTCTCCTCCCTTTAGAGAAAGGTACCGCCTTCTTTGATGGCCTGTTCTTTCCTCTGGGATCTCATTCACAGAGATCTTTCATTTAGGTCTTTTTTTTTTTTTTTTTTTTTTTTTTTTTGCCACAGTGTCTTGGCTTTCCATGCCTGCGAAACTCTCAAGGGCTTTTTAGCCAGATTCGAATGTCTTAAGGGCTGATTCTGAGGCCAGAGTGCCAAAAACACGTATCTTAAAAAGCAGAACGTTTCATGGTAATTTATTACCGTGGAATAATCCTGTTATTTGCTTCAAAATGAGACTCACCAAGTGTTTCTTCTAAGTAAACTCTTTCATAGCAACATAAAGGAAAATTTATGCATAAACCATTGTCTTTCCACTTTTCAGAGACACAAAATAATTGCTTCTATTTATTCAGCGCCTCACAAGGTGACAGTTCTAAGTCTTTGATGTTCTTTATCAACCTTAAGAAGAACATCACAAGCTAGCTGCTATTTCTCCCCCATTTTACAGGTGACAAGAGTAAGACTCAAAGGGGCTAAGTGAGCTTGCTGAATTCACAGAGTGATGGAGTCAGGACTCGGGCTGGCAGCTTGACTCCGGAGCCTACACCATTACTCAAGAAGGGAACCTAAGCTACAGCAGAAAACCAAGCCCAGCAGCCAGTTCAGCTTCTCTCCAGGATCTTCACAATGTTCCATAACTGAGATTATCTGTGCTGACCTTTGAGGTCCATCTAATCCTAGTCTGACTGAAATTATTTTATCTGAGAGAGGCAGAGAGAGCTCCTATCCACTGGGTCACTTCACCAAATGGCCAGAGCTGGGCCCAGATGGAAGCCAGGAGCTGAGAATGCAATTCTGGCCTCCCACACGGGTAGCTTAAGCCACCACCTGCTTGACGTCAGCAGGAAGCTGGGACTTGAACCCAGGCACTCCAGTATGGGGTGTGGGCATCCCAACCAGCGTCTTTTAACCAATAGGCCAAACACCCACCCCCAAGTGAAATTTTAAAGTTAAAAAATAGTGTCATCCTGGCAGACTCAAGTGGACTGCATTCCGCTTCCCATGTTTCTGTCATTTCTGTACCACTTGCATTTTTGCCATATTTGTATATCACCCAAACTAGGATGTACTTAATGCTTTAATTTAAGTCACCTACTTTATTTCAAAAGGCTTATATTTGAACTCACTTTGTTGTGCTTGTCTTTTTAATTACCTTTAAAATAGATCTATAGCCACTTAAATTTAAAAAATACTTATGTATCTCCTAAGTCATTTCTTATTATACTAATGGCAATACATACCACAACTGGGACACACTGAAATTGAAAAATTATGGTTTCTAGAACAAAGGTAGAATTAAGAGATGTCAGTCACAAGGTCTTTATTGGAAGCCAATGGCTAGCTGGTATTTATGTAAATATGTTTACCAATACAGACAAATGCAAGAACAAGTTCAACCAAACCATCTGTGACTGTTAAACCCCAATTAGTGCCATAAACAACTATCAATAAATAAATAAATAGTGTCAAGGAATAGGTTTATGACCTTCTAAAGTTTGGTTTATCTCCTATTAAATGTAATTCAGGATATCATTAGGAATTAGCTCTTGCTAAACTCCACTTCTCCTAAAATCTGCAGTTCTTTCCAGTCCCACGTCTGAGCTGACCGGGGGAGGGAATCCTGACACTGCTCCGTGGAGGGGCACATTCAGGTCTCCGCTGGTGCAGGAACTGAGTCACTGACACTGGAACCCTCTGGACTGTGCTGAAAGGAAACCCTCTTCAAAGAAACGGCTTTTATCCCAGTGGGTCACCCCAGCGACTGCAGGATAACGGGTGAAGGCAGCAACCGCGGCTGACCTCCTTTCGCTCGTCGTTCTCTGCATCCGGGCAGAATCAGACTTATCCTGGTTCTTGGAGCCCCGAGAGCTGCTTAATCTTTCCCCAGAAAGCAGTGACTCTCTCGGTGCTGACAGCCGTGAGTCCCAGGAAATTTTCTGCTGGCCCTGGAGGTGGTTTCAGAACATACAGGGCAAGCAGGGGAAAGGTGGGTCTTTTTCACATGTGTGTAGGTGGGAGAAGTGTAGACAGAATGTCTGATCTCTTCTCTCTCTAATTGTCATCTTCCATTTGACAAAGGAGGAGCACTGGACTCTAGTGACAGGAAAGGAACCTCACAACTTTCTAGTTGAATAATTTGTGCAACCGTTTTACTCTGTTGGAAGAGATAAATGACGTCATAACACTCCAATCAATGTAGGCTTGAGTTCATGGCAGGAGGATAAACGTGACCACAGATATTTCCATAATAAATTTAATTTCTCTCAGCTTCTCCTTATGAGAACATAGGATTCATTCCTTGAGCCAAAATTCCATTAGCATATGTAAAAATACATCCAGAACACAACGTTTGGCTTCAAAGCCAGCCCACCAGTCCTGTTAGAAGGTGAGCAAAAAGGAGTTTAATATAGGAACTCATCTATCCCATAAATCACTGGACATAGGCTAAATAAGGACTTTGGGATTTCAGAAGCGGACAAGAAGGAATCTATGAAAAGACAATGTAACACGATGTCTGTACCTACAGAGCCACAGACAGCAAGTATAGCCCACAAATGTGAGGATTTTCTACCCAAAGAGGTCTTGAAAATTTACTTAATGTTTGCATTTTAAGTTTTTGGCTTTTCCATAAAGTGTATACTTCCAAGAACCCCAAAAACCCAATTTCTGGCCACACTAAGCCCACCCTGCAGCTGTCAGCAATTGGGGAACCACCCCCACTCCTCCCCAGCTCCATTTACCCACTTCACAGCACATCACCAGCCCAGGCCAGCAGGTGTTTCCGTGTGCAGCTCCTGCTGGGGACCCAGGACTTAAAAAGCAGGAGAGAGAGAGGGCGAGCAAGAGAGGACAAGCCCAGCTGGTGACAGAATTAAGAGCACCCCTGGGAAGTCATCCGTTCTCTTAGTGACTGGGCCAGTGTTACTGCTTGCCACCATCCCTCTTAGGAGACAGGGGATGTTTGCAAACAGTCTGGCAATTAGGTTCCCCGACTCTCCTGTGCTTCCAGACGTCAGTAGAAGTCTCCAGACAAATTAGAAGCCAACTCAGATGCTACCTTTTCAGAGTCTCCAAGAAGCTGCTCAAGCTCAAGTTCAAGACAAATCAATGAGCAACCACAAGTGCTCAGCTGCAAGGCATCCCGCATCGTCCATTTCTTTAAATAAACCTGAATGTAGGTAGCACCCAGCTAAGCCAGCCGCGGTGCCACACACAGTGACTCTGTGACCAGGTGGGAATTATTGAGTATGGTGACAGCACCTGGGCAGGATACAGACAGCCAACGTTTCTCCCCAGAGTCCTCTTGCCCAGAATAGGGGTGAGGTTCTGCTCCATCTCACGTCCTGGTGACCACCCCATGCCGTCAGGATCTCTGACTCTAAAGGGCATTTATTGATCTCTTTGGCACTGTGGGCTCATTCATTGAGACTGTCAGAGACAAACACAAGAACAGGAAGAGGTATTGGAGATCTATGGCCTCGTGGATGTGCTGCAGAAGGCATGTGTGTGAATAAAGCTGGAAGGTTGCACACCAAAGGTCACCGCTGACTCTCTGTGGAGTGGACAGGAAGCCCAGAGAATGAAAGACCAACAGCCCTCCCAGGCTGCCCTGCTGGAGCTGTCTAAAGCATGGAGGGGGTTTATAGAAACTCCTAGAGTATTTCTAAAATGTATAAACAATGTTAAAAAACATATTATGCCTAAAATATGTTTCTGCATAGAAAAAAGTTTATCTCTGGGTGGTAAAATTGTGAGTTATTTCTTTCTTCTTTATAACTGTCTACATCCTCCAAATTTTCTCCTTCTTGGAAAATAAACAGAAATAGGACATTTTTTTTGACAGGCAGAGTGGACAGTGAGAGAGAGAGAGACAGAGAGAAAGGTCTTCCTTTGCCATTGGTTCACCCTCCAATGGCCGCCACGGCCGGCGCACCGCGCTGATCCGAAAGCAGGAGCCAGGTGCTTCTCCTGGTCTCCTATGTGGGTGCAGGGCCCAAGCACTTGGGCCATCCTCCACTGCACTCCTGGGCCACAGCAGAGAGCTGGCCTGGAAGAGGGGCAACCGGGACAGAATCCAGCGTCCCGACCGGGACTAGAACCCGGTATGCCAGCGCTGCAGGCAGAGGATTAGCCTATTGAGCCACGGCACCGGCCAGAAATAGGACATTTTAAAACAATGCTTGTGCTCACCCTCGTCCTCTCCCTTCTAAAATTCTAATACATTCAGAAAGCTGCCCCACCTGGCTCTCCCAGTCCTATGCCCCCTACCCTACAACATCACGCCATGTGTGCCTGCTGACACGGCCAGTGAGTGATGCCAGTCCAAGACCAGCTCGGCAGTGCAGCTCCGGAGGCAGCTGGTTCTTGAAAGCAGTGATTTTGTTTTAAGATTTATTTTATTTAGTTGAGAGGTAGAGTTACAGTGAGAGAGAGAGAGACAAAGAATAAGGTCTTCCTTCCGTTGGTTCTCTCCCCAAACGGCCACACAGCTGGAGCTGCACCGATCAGAAGCCAGGAACCAGGAGCTTCTTCCCAGTCTCCCATGTGGGTACAGGGGCCCAAGGACTTGGACCATCTTCTACTGCTTTCCCAGGCCACAGCAGAGAGCTGGATTGCAAGAGGAGCAGCTGGGACTCGAACCAGCACCCATATAGGATGCCGGCGCTGTAGGAGGATCAACCTACTGTGCCATGGCGCCAGCCCCCTGAAAGTAGTGATTATCAAGACCCCGTAAGGCCCCCATTGGGGGGTCACACCCATTATGTACAGAAGACCTGCCATTCAAAGCAAGTGTCCTGCTGACAACAACTACAGACCACACAGGTAGCCGGCAAAATCCCCGCAATCAGCCCTGGTTTGTGAAGTCCACCCGTCTGGGTTCTTGGAACTGCAAATGTCTAAGAATAGTGCATTCTGGGTAAAGTATTTATGGCAAATCTGCTCAACTCTACATGACGAGGCCCAGTGACCCACAACCTCCATTTGTGAGACCCCTTCCTAGGTTGTAACAGTTGATTTTCTGCCAACAGGGATGGGCCATGGGGTGCCCAGTTTTGGTGAGCCACTCTTCTGGGCATGTGATGAGGGCACTTCAGGAAGGATTTAGCATCTGACAGTGTCTGAGGGAAGCAGGCAGCCCTCCCAGTGTGGGTTGGCTCTGCTGCATCCTCCAAGGGCCTGTGTGGCAAAGGCAGCGGACAGGACAATGGCTGAGCGGAAACGTGGATCTTCTCCAATCCTGAACCAAGGCAGCTTCAACTTTGTCCCTGGAGACAACAGTGCAGAGATGGCAGCGGGGTTTCTGGGAACCGAGCAGGTGCTCACGGTCACAGTCTTCCTCACCCCCAGCCAACCAGAAAGACAGGAGTAAAGGGACCAAAGTTTGGCAGTCCCCATGCTTTCTGCATGCTGGCGTCCAGGAAGGGAGAAGGCAGGACACTGGCAGGAGCCCAGCACTCGGGGGCCTCAGGAGCAGGGACAGTGCAATGAGGCCAGTGAGGACCAGGGATTCTGCAGCAGGAGGCCAAGGTCACACCAAGACTTGTGGAGATCCTGAAGGTACTCGGCCTTGTAAATGAATGTGATTGAAAAGCCAGACCAGCACCGTGGCTCACTAGGCTAATCCTCTGCCTTGCGGCACCGGCACACCGGGTTCTAGTCCCGGTGGGGGCGCCGGATTCTGTCCCGGTTGCCCCTCTTCCAGGCCAGCTCTCTGCTGTGGCCAGGGAGTGCAGTGGAGGATGGCCCAAGTGCTTGGGCCCTGCACCCGCATGGGAGACCAGGAGAAGCACGTGGCTCCTGGCTTTGGACCGGCGCAGTGCGTCGGCTGTAGCAGCCATTTGGGGGTGAACCAACGGAAAAGGAAGACCTTTCTCTCTGTCTCTCTCTCTCTAACTCTGCCTGTCCAAAAAGAAAGAAAAGAAAGAAAAAAGAAAAGCCATGAGGGGCCAGCGCTGTGGCTCAGTGGGTAAAACCCCTGCCTGTGATGCCGGCATCCCATATGGGCACCAGTTCATGTCCCGGCTGCTCCACTTCTGATCCAGCTCCCTGCTAACGGCCTCAGGAAAGCAACAGAAGATGGCCCAAGTATTTGTGCCCCCACTACCTTGTGGGAGACCTACATGAAGCTCCTGGCTTTGGCCTGGCCCAGCCCTGGCTGTTGCAGCCATCTGGGGAGTGGACCAATGGATAGCAGAGCTCTCTGCCAAGGATTTTGACCTACTTCAGCTGAGAGTGATCAGACTCCATTTTCCTATCTCTGACAAATAACGACTTGGGATCAGAATTTTGAAAGAACATAAAGACATTTACATTCCTTGTACGCCCAAGTCAATAGAAATTCCTACTACTGAGGTTAGGACCCAGTTTCAAGGAGATATCTTCCCCCTGTGACTGGAAATATCAAAACCCTCCTGAGGCGAGAACCCCTGAGAGGTGGGTGCTTAGAGTCCCATCTGACCTCTGCTCCATTGGTTCTAAATCCATGGAAGGCAGCCAGTGCGGGCTTGCCGGTGCCACAGCACAGTCTGTGGGGCCCTCCGGCCTTTGCCATCTACCTGAGGTCTGTGGCACCCTCATTTGTATTCTGGCTCTCTGGTGCAGCATTAGTCTTCCATGCCAGCGGCAGAACACACCATGGAAGCCCCGCCTGTCCCTGCTGAGTGGCTGTGACAGCAGGGACTTAGACCCCTGCAGAGGCCACATCCATGCACCCAGCCCCTGCCCCAGGTACTCCTCCTGCAGGTGCTTCCCTCGCGAGGCCCCTCCCTCAGGACAGCAGTGAGAGGCGGGGGCGGGCCCGCTGGAAGCAGCCCCAGTGGGTTAACGCTTCCCCAGGGCTCCTGAAACACATGGGTGACTCACAGGCCTCCCCCTTCCCACGTCAGCACTCCCCCAACATCACAGGCCTGGCTACTTCCCACGCTGGGGGACACCTGAGTCCTCCCACTCCAACTAAAGAAAGAAAGGAGGGGTTTGCCTGCTATGGTGGAGAAATGACCTGGGCCTGGAACAGCCAGTGGGATGAGCTCCTGAGGGACCCCCATGGGGACACGGGGTGCTTTTGGTTGGGCACCTTCTTGGCCGAGAGGGCCAGAGACCCCTGGGGGAGATAACACAAGCTTATCCTCCAACATTTCCACTTGGCTCCCAGCCCTGCTGCTGGCACTTAAACCAGAATGGGGTTCCAGAGCAGGTGCACAGTTAGCTCTTGGCCTGCCATAAATGGGCCAGCTGGCTGACCGCAGGACAGTGCAGAACCTTCTCTGAACCTCACCTTCCTTAACTGTCAGAAAGGACACAGGCACCTCCCAGGGCTTTGGCAAGCCGGGCAGAAGGCCTCGGTACGTGGCAGCTCCTCCATTTCCTCTGCACATTTTTGCCTCAGCATCCTTACAAAGGAAGGAGTGCGGCAGAGCATGAAGGCTAAGCGCCTGCTATCTTACACATGCCCACGGATCCTCCCTCCAAGCTGCAAGAATTGAGAAATCCACCATAGGAAAAGGGAGAAGAAATCGTCTGAGAGCCTTCTTCAAACGTTGCAGGGAAACGTGGCCCTGCCACACACCAGGCACCACGCCAGGGCTTCACAGGGCGAAGCTCTGACCCTGAGGGCAGATATTTGTTTACAAACGGGGACAGGGGACAGATGTTACCTCTACTCTACACAGGAGCAAACTGAAGTGCCCGGAAGTTATGTCATTAATAACTATAATAAAAAGCATATTAAATATTTCCCAGATGTCATTCTGTTTACACATACTGAACAAAAATATAAATGCACGTATGTGCCTGGTATGCACTAAGCATTAAACATGTGATCATGACTTAGGAGGATAAGGCATTTTCATTTAATCCTCCCAAGAACCCCTAGAAGGAGGTACCTTTCTTATCCCTGCTTTGCACATGAGGAAATCAGCTCACAGGAGGTTAAATACATCGCCTTGGTCACAGAGATCCTCAGAAGTAGAACAGAGACCTGAACTTGGGATCCCCGATCACAACTCCCACCAAATTCTGCTCCGTTTCACAGCTAGGCAGTGCTGGAGCCGAATTCACCACCACGTCTGGCTGACTCCGAAGCCCACACTGTTGGACTACATAGGTCATTTGGGAGGGCTACAGTTCCTTTACCTAGAGAACCGTGAGCCTGCTCACCCATTCGCTGTGACAGTGGCTGAGTCCACACTGATGACCCTCCCCAAACCTTCCTGGACTACACCCTGTTTCCAAGCCTGCAGGTAGCAATGCCATGATTGACAGCCAGACAAAATGAGCTGGGCAGTTAGAAGTCCACAAACAGTCATATCCATCTTCAGACTCTTCAGTAATGCTGCTCTCAAAATTCTAAAGCATTGAAATTTGCTCTCCAGACAGACATGAGCTCTCCTTGCTGCAAGCCGGCAGAACACTTATTGGACTCTCAGGGAGAGTTTCGTATTCTGACTCGCTTCACTGGAGGACTGCTCCTCTCGCCCCTTCTGGAACTAAGTGCCTGGAGAACTGTGAGGTTGGAAGATGGGTCTGGCTGCTGTGCAAGAGGAACCGCCAAACAACCACGGCACCACGGCCTTAACATGGAACTGGGCTGCTCTCACACACGGGTGCAGTCGCAGGGTGAGTGCGTGGGGCCAGAGCGAGCTCCGCTCCACGGGGTCATGTGGGGATCCAAGCACCTTCCACCTGCAGCCCCGCCGTCCCTAGAGGTCACGTCCAGCGCCTGCACTGACTCCACAGCTGCCTGTACTCCAGCCAGAAAGGAGGCGGAAAGGCAGCAAGAGAAGAGCAAGCCCTTGCCTTTTAATGGCAGAACCAAGTTTAAAAATTTGCTGCTATTGGCCGGCGCCGCGGCTCAATAAGCTAATCCTCCACCTGCGGCGCCGGCACACCGGGTTCTAGTCCCGGTCAGGGCGCCGGATTCTGTCCCAGTTGCCCCTCTTCCAGGCCAGCTCTCTGCTGTGGCCAGGGAGTGCAGTGGAGGATGGCCCAGGTGCTTGGGCCCTGCACCCCATGGGAGACCAGGAGAAGCACCTGGCTCCTGCCTTTGGATCAGCGCAGTGCGCTGGCCACGGCGGTCATTGAAGGGTGAACCAACAGCAAAAGGAAGACCCTTTTCTCTGTCTCTCTCTCTCACTGTCCACTCTGCCTGTCAAAAAAAAAAAAAAAATTGCTGCTACCAAAGAAACAAAGCGGCCAGCATTGTGGTGCAGCGGGCTAAGCCATGCCACCACCTGTGATACTGGCATCACATATGGTGCTGGTTCGAGTCCCAGCTGCTCTGCTTCCAATCCAGCTCCCTGCTAACATGCCTGAGAAATCAGTGGAAGATGTGGCCAAGTGCATGCACCCCTGAACCCACGTGGGAGACCTGGATGGAGTTCGGGGCTCCTAGTTTCAGCCTGGCCCAGCCCTGGCCATTTGCAGCCATTTGGGGAATGAACCTGCAGCTGGAAGCGCTCTCTCTCCCTCTCTCTGTAACTCTGCCTTTCAAATAAAAAAATAAATCTTTTTAAGAAAAAAGAAAGAAATAGAGACCATACAGTGAAATAAAACGTGCCGTCTCTGGTGGCCATGTCTTGGGAAATATCTTTGCAATATCTGTGCCTGCATGCGGATGTTTCTTTAGTCTACAGATACATGTAAAATCCCAGCACAGGTCAGACCCTGAGTCCATCACTGGGGATCTGACGCGAGTGGTTCATAAACAATGAATGAATAAATGAGCGAGCACATTTGATGGAATTGAAACCTGGAGATAAGGCCATGAAAATTTCATGAGAGCAAATAATTCAGAATATGGACACAAGTAATTCCTTCCCATAGAAGGTCATAGATAAAGACAGACATATTTAAAGCTGAATGTTCCTGAAAAATATGGAAAATCAATTATAAAGAGAGTAAACAAACCACCCTGATTTATCAGGCTATCCTGCCACTAGCAAAATGTATTACAAAGCCCCAGTCCTGAATTTTTCCTTTAATGACTTTTTCTGTATTTTACTCCAAAACACATTACTTCTTCCCTGTACAAAACAAAACAAAAAAACCATCACTTGCTGCATTTAGATAAATATGTGAGTCTAAAATTGAATTCTTTCTGTGCCTTCTATAAGATAAACATTCAAGGGATTTAATCTGGGAGAGGAGCCAAAAGTCCAACTCTAATTTATTATTTCTAAATTATATATAAGCCACCCCATAAAGCCTTTAATAATAATGTTGGTTGAGCTGCCACTGGAACACATCACTGTTTTCAGCTGCAGACATTACCAAAGCAGATTTTCTCATTTCCCAAATTCCATTAAGATTTATTTCCACCAACTTCCCACATGGTCACATCACCCCCCCCCTCTTTCCTCACCATGACAAAATCTAACAAATGACTTGCACTTTAAACTAAAATATCGATGATAATATGAAGGGTAATATTAAAGAGTGAAAAATGTAAAAAAAAAAAAAACTGTTAAAAGGTAGTGAAAGCTTTACACCAAATTCAAATGAAGTCATTTTTAACTAGAACAGTTTTTAGGCTCTGGCGCTGTGGCACAGAGGGTTAGTCCTCCGCCTGCAGTGCCGGCATCCCATATGGGCACCGGTTCTAGTCCCGGCTGCTCCTCTTCCTACCCAGCTCTCTGCCATGGCCTGGGAAAGCAGAGGAAGATGGCCCAAGCACTTGGGAAACCCAGAAGAAGCTCCTGGCTCTTGGCTTTGGATTGGCTCAGTTCCAGCTGTTGTAACCATTTAAGGAGTGAACCAGCAGATAGAAGACATTTCTCTCTCTCTCTCTCTCTCTCCCTCTCACTGTCTGTAACTCTGCCTCTCAAATAAATATAGAATCTTTTAAAAAAAAGTTTTCAAAATTCAGGCTTCACATTTCAAAGAGGCAAGGTGAGTCTTAGGAATTTGCATTTTTTTTTTTTTTTTGACAGGCAGAGTGGACAGTGAGAGAGAGAGACAGAGAGAAAGGTCTTCCTTTGCCGTTGGTTCACCCTCCATGGCCGCCGCGGCCGGCGCGCTGTGGCTGGCGCACTGTGCTGATCCGATGGCAGGAGCCAGGAGCCAGGTGCTTCTCCTGGTCTCCCATGGGGTGCAGGGCCCAAGCACCTGGGCCATCCTCCACTGCACTCCCTGGCCACAGCAGAGGGCTGGCCTGGAAGAGGAGCAACCGGGACAGAATCAGGCGCCCCGACCGGGACTAGAACCTGGTGTGCCGGCGCCGCTAGGCGGAGGATTAGCCTAGTGAGCTGCGGCGCCGGCCCATTTTCTTTATTTTTTTAAGATTTGTTTGAGAGGCAGAGTTACAGACTGAGAGAGGGAGAGAAACAGAGAGAGGTCTTCCATTTGCTGATTCACTCCCCAGATGGCTGCAACAGCTGGAGCTGCACCGATCTGCAGCAGGGAGCCAGATGCCTCTTCCAGGTCTCCCACGTGGGTGCAGGGGTCCAAGCACCTGGGCCATCCTCCACTGTTTTCCCTAGGCCATAGCAGAGAGCTGGATCGGAAGTGGAGCAGCCGGGACTCATATGGGTGCCCAAAAGGGATGCTGGTACAGCAGGCAGAAGCTTAGCCACAGCGCTGGCTCCAACTAATTAGCATTTCTTGCTCCCTGCAGTTATTTGTAATGTTTTTCTCTGCAGATGTTACTCCTGAGAAACCGGACTTAATTCCTCCTTTCTCTCCTTGGCTCGCAGACTCAACTGCACTTTCTAGAACAAGTGCTGTCTCCGGTCTGCTGGCTTTCTTCCTCCAGCTGCCCTGGCCTTAACTAAAAGGGTTCCTTCCCGGACGCCAGGTAAGACTTCCCGGTTGCTGTGCCTTGGAGGCTGATGGTCTACAAAGGCCTGGCCTGCAGGGCAGTGCTGTTGGGAAGCGGGGGACCCTTGAAGAGAGGTAGGGGTCCCTGAGAGGGTAGTTCTTGTGTGACCTCTTGACTTCTCCCGACAAGTTTGTTGTAAAAATCTGGTTTGGGCCCAGCCACTTTGTGTGTTACTTGTTCAACTACTTGTTTCCGCTCAAGATCCTGCCTCTGCAGTCTGTGGCAATGTGACACAGCAGAGGGTTAAGCCAATGTCAGTGCCATGCCTTTGAACCTCTGAAACTGTGAGCTAAACGAGAAAATACAAGTTTGTCTTTATCAAGTTGGCTGCCTCTGACGCTTCACTATAGGGATCAAAGCTCTGAGGGCGTCAAAGCTGCCCCTTGGGAGAATGTTGCAATTCTCAATTTACAAGTATACACTGAGTTAAATGCTGTATTTCTTTAGGTCTTACTATAATTAAGGCGCAATTCTAAACCCACTAAATACTGTCACTCGCTGGCTCATTGAAACTACTTATGGGGTCTGATAGGACACCGCCATCCCACATGAGGTACTTGGGTTTGATTCCTGGCTCCAGCTCCTAACTCCGGCTTCCTGTGAATGTAGATCCCAGGAAGTGGCTCACGTAAGTGGGTTCCCACCACCCACACGTGAGATCTGGACTGTGTTACTGCCTCCAGCTTTGGCTCCGCTGCTATTGCAGGGATTTGGGGAGTGAACAAGTGGATGGGAACACTCTCTCTCCCCGCCTGTCAAGCAAATGTTTTTAAAAAGTTGCAAAATAAACACTGGAGCTGGCATTATGGCACAGTGGGTAAGCCACTGCCTGCAATGCCAGCATCCCATTTGAGCACTGATTTGAGTCCTGATAGCTCCATTCTCAATCCAGTTCCCTGCTGCTGTTCCTGGAAAAGCAGCAGACGATGGCCCAAATGCTTGGGCCTCCACCATCCACATGGGAGTCCCAGATGGAATTCCAGCTCCTGCCTTCAGCCTGGCCCAGCCCCAGCCATTGTAGTCATTCAGGGAGTGAGCCAGCAGATAGAACCTCCCTCTCTCTCTCTCTCTCTCCCTGCCTTTCAAATAAATAAATCTTAAAAAATAAATAAGTGCTTATGGATCATTAACTATACATTTATTCATTCAGCCTATTCATAGAACAACTACTTTGCACCATGCATCTTGCTAAGTTTGTAAAATCATGGTCCTCACCTTCATGGATCTTCCAGGCTAGCAGGGAAGGCAGGCAATCAAATAACTGCACAAATGAATGAAAAACTGGTCATCAAGTGGGATCAGTGTGTCCCCACTATAAGCCGAGACCTCTGTGAGTCCATCACCTCTCAGGGTAACAGTCAAAGAATCACAATCCAACAAACAAATATATATTTCTTTTGATTTTCCCAAAGAAACCTTTTATTTAATGAATACAAATTTCATAATTACAACTTTAGGAATACAGTGGCTCTTCCCACCATACCCATCCTCCAGCCTCCCCTCCCAGCCCACCTCCTCCTCCCTCTCCCATTCCCTGTCCCATTCTCCATTAAGATTCACTTTCGATTAACTTTATACACAGAAGACCCACTCTATACTAAAGATTTCAACAATTTGCACACACCAAAAAAACTGTTTGATGTTTTACAGTTAATTCTCACAGTATAACTCATTGAGGACAGAGGTCCTCATGGGAAGTAAGTGCACAGTGACTCCTGTTGTTAACTTAACAATTAACACTTATATATGACATCAGTGATCACCCGAGGCTCTTGACATGAGCTGCCACAGCTACAGAAGCCTTTTGAATCTACAGACTCCGTCAGTATTTAGACAAGGTCATAAGCAAAGTGGAAGTTCTCTCCTCCCTTCAGAAAAAAGTACATCCTTCTTTGATGGCCCCTTCTTTCCACTGGGGTCTCACTCACAGAGATCTAGAAGTAATCTCAGTAGAGCACAGATCTTGGTCAAGGTCATGACAAACAAGCCTAAGAAACTGTCAGATGGACAGGAGACTGGGGAGAAGGAAACCTAAACGCAACATGTGCCCCGGATTGAATCCTGGGGCAGAAAGATTTTTTTTTTTAATTTCTTCAAAAGGCAGAGTTACAGAGAGAGGGGGAGAAGAGATCGTCCATCCACTGGTTTTCTCCCCAAATAGCCATAATGGCCAGAGCTGGGCCAGGTCAAAGTCAGGAGCTTGGATCTCCATCCTTGTCTCCCACATGGGTGCAGGGGCCCAAGCACTTGAGCCATCTTCTGGTGCTTTCACAGGTATATTAGACGGGAACTAGATCGGAACTGGAACAGTCGGGAATTGAACCAGCACTCACATAGGATGCTGGTGTCACAATCGGCTTCTTAACCCACTTCACCACAATGTTGGCCCCAAGCTCAGCTGTTCCCATGATTCTTAGGTGATTTCCTCTATACTCTAGAAACTTTTTCTTTTTATTATTATTTTTTATTTTTTTGACAGGCAGAGTGGACAGTGAGAGAGAGACAGAGAGAAAGGTCTTCCTTTGCCGTTGGTTCACCCCCCAATGGCCGCCACAGCCAGCGCTCTGCGGCCAGCGCACCGCACTGATCCGATGGCAGGAGCCAGGTGCTTCTCCTGGTCTCCCATGGCTGCAGGCCCAAGCACTTGGGCCATCCTCCACTGCACTCCCTGGCCACAGCAGAGAGCTGGCCTGGAAGAGGGGCAACCGGGACAGAATCCGGCGCCCCGACCGGGACTAGAACCCGGTGTGCCGGTGCCGCAAGGCAGAGGATTAGCCTAGTGAGCCGCGGCGCCGGCCGAAACTAACTTTTTCAACTACACAATCTGTAAGGGTACCTTACCAGTCATCACATACTCACATCTCTGACGATAGTGTGTGCCTCCCACAGCAATGTCAAAAAAGTATCTTTAATGCATTCAAAACAATGTTTTCCACTTTTTTTAGGATCTTGTTAACAGTCTTCCCCAGCCCACGATCACAAAAAATAATCTGCCTTTTCTTGGATTAACAACGCGCTTTTGTCTTTAAATCCACTAGGAGTTCACTCTGAGACCTGAGAGGAAGACCCTGCTTCCCGTTCTCCAGAGACTGGCTGTTTCAGGACACTCTGCACCAAATATCCCAGCCTGTCCCCATCTCCGTAAACCACCACCTGCCATGGATGGAGGGTCTGTCCCAGGATGCCCTTCTGTTCCCCTGGGCCTGTTTTATGCCTGGCTTCGTAACAAATGCCTCCTTTCTTTGCTCCTTTTCCCCAAAATTGCCTTAGCCATTCATGAGGCTTTATTCGTCCATATGATTTGTAGAATTTGTTTATGAAGTCCTCTTAGAAATGGCCCTGGAATCTTAACTGAAGTTGCAATGAATTTATAAACTAATTATGGGAGAAACAATGCTGTTGTGTTTTATCCCATCCATAACCCTGCATTTATTTATGTCTTATTTTATATCCCTTAATAGGGTTTCAAATCTTTCTTCATAAAGTTCTCAGGACTTTTTAGTTATGCTAATTCCTTGAAAATTTATAGGTGTGTGAGGTTTGGGATTTTGCCATTTTAATTGGCATCTCACTTTCTTTTTACTTTATAATGAATCATTTCTAGAATAGGGAGTGCTATTAATGTTTCTAGCTCCAAACCTTGCTGAACCTTTCATTCTTACTGGTTCTAGTGCTTTCCTCTCCTGTTTATTATATAAATTCTCATTCCATCTGAAAATAAGGACAATTTGTCTCAGTTATGAATTAGTTATTATTTAGGTTCAGCTGCATGTAAGTGAGAGCCAAGTGGCTTAAGGAAGATGGAAACTGATTTCTCTGATATAGAAGTTGGGGCAGCACTGTGGCACAGCAGGTAAAGCCACCGCCTGCAGTGCTGGCATCCCATATGGGCGCGGCTTCAAGTCCCGGCTGCTCCACTTCCAATCCAGCTTCCTGCAATGGCCTGGGAAAGCCAACGATGGCCCAAGTCCGTGGGCCCCTGCACCCACCTGGGAGACCAGGAAGAAGCTTCTGGCTTCGGATTGGCTCAGCTCTGGCTGTTGTGTCCATTTGGGGAGTAAACCAGCAAATGGTGTTGTGGGGTGCAAGGATTAAATCACAGCGAGACTTTTGAAGTCAAATTAGGAGTCTTTATTAGCCAGCTGGTGACTGCCCTCTCAGAGCAAGTCCAGAGAAGACAGCCCCAAGTTGCAGTGGTGGGACTTTGTAAAGGCAGAACCTGCTTTTTATCAGACATTTGATTATGCGTGTGAGCAGGCATACGGAAGTGAGAAGCAATTAGCTAATTAGCCAGGTTTTTTTGTAACTTTTTTTTTTTACAGGCAGAATGGACAGTGAGAGAGAGAAAGAGAAAGGTCTTCCTTTGCCATTGGTTCACCCTCCAGCAGCTGGTGCACTGCGCTGAACCGAAGCCAGGAACCAGGTGCTTCTCCTGGTCTCCCATGGGGTGCAGGGCCCAAGCACTTGGGCCATCTTCCACTGCACTCCAGAGCCACAGCAGAGAGCTGGCCTGAAAGAGGGGCAACCAGGACAGAATCTGGCGCCCTGACCAGGGCTAGAACCCGGTATGCCGGCGCCGCAAGGCGGAGGATTAGCCTATTGAGCCGCGGCGCCGGCCTTTTTGTAACCTTGACGACACCTGTGCTATCCTGTGTCCGCACCAGGAGGAGAGAGGGGAAACCACAGTCTAGCGGCCTTGGCCAATATCAAGCAAGCAGAGGTACAGAAGCTAGAAATGGGCCAGTTACAAACTCACATTTAAGTTTATGAAGAACAAGACTTGTTTTAAAACAACCAAGCAAAATAACCTATTGAACATTGAGTCCCTTGACACAATGGAAGACCTCTCTCTCTCTCTCTCTCTGCCTCTGTAACTCTGCCTTTCAAATAAAATAAATCTTTAAAAAAAATAATTCAGGATGATATCGGAATATGGTTCCCTAAAAATCCCCCAAAAGTCCCACCTGGGGTACCATGTGATATTGGAATATGGGGCGCCATGTGATATCACCACGTGCTTATTAATAAATTCCCAATATCAATAAGCCTGCGTGGGTTCTTGCCTAACAGTCAGAGAAGAATTCTGAATACCGGCATAAATGAACGAGACAGCATGGTACATTTTAAACTTCTATTCGGTGAGAGAAGTGCATAGGAGAGTGAGGGTCCTATCCAAAAGAGAGGTAAATCTGGATTCATGCCAAGCAGGAGCCAGCCCCGTGGAGGAGCATCCAGGCCAGGACTCGTGAGGCGGTGGCCCGAAGGCCGTGTGCCCTGGAGGCGCAAGAGCAGCAAGCCCCGCACTGGCAAAAGCCCAAAAAGCCAAAAGTAGAGCAGAGCCCACCATGTCCCAGGCTTTTAATGCACTTCCAAAGGGGAGTGGTTAATGAGCCTGATTGGCCGGTGAGCACACAGGCGCGGCCAGGTAGGGACACTGAGGTCACACAGTGGCGTGGTGAAGGCGTGGTCTCCGGCTCACAGACCTGATCAATTTTATTCTATATGCCTGCCTACAACAAGGATGCAGAGGGTTCAGACCTGGGGACCCAGGCCAGTCCAGCAGCCGCGGGTGTGCCCCGCCTCACTTCCAGGCTGCTGCTCCCGGCATCAGAACAAGACGAACTCTCCAGAAGTTGTGTCCACAGCACCCACTTACCATCCACCCGCCAAAAGCCAGGCTTTAGATTCCCAAAAATCCCCTGGTTCACTTCACTACTTCCTTTTTTTTTTTTTTTTTTTGGACAGGCAGAGTGGACAGTGAGAGAGAGAGACAGAGAGAAAGAAAGGTCTTCCATTGCCGTTGGTTCACCCTCCAATGGCCGTCGCGGCCGGTGCACCACGCTGATCTGATGGCAGGAGCCAGGTACTTATCCTGGTCTCCCATGGGGTGCAGGGCCCAAGCACTTGGACCATCCTCCACTGCACTCCCTGGCCACAGCAGAGAGCTGGCCTGGAAGAGGGGCAACCGGGACAGAATCTGGCACCCTGACCAGGACTAGAACCTGGTGTGCCGGCGCCGCAAGGCAGAGGATTAGCTTAGTGAGCCCCGGCGCCGGCCTCCCTGACTTCTGTGTTTACCATTTCTCTTTTCCTTTTTCAAATTTCTAATTTTTTTTTACTTATTTCCATTTTATCTGAAAAGCAGAGAGACAAGAGATCTCCTGTCTGTTGGCTCACTTCCCAAATGCCCACAATAACCAGGACTGTGCCAGGCCAAAGCCAGGAGCCGGAACTCAGACTGGATCTCCCATGTGGGTGCAAGGACCCAAATGCTTGGGCCATCGCCTGCGGCCTCCCAGCATGCGCGTGAGCAGGAAACCAGAGCTGGGGGCACAGCAGGGACTGGAACCCAGGCACTCTGTGAGGCAGGAGGTCAGAAACTGGGCCTACGTGCGCGGGTGAGAAGGGCCTGAGGCCCAGCATGCTGCACTCCAAAGTCCTGCCCTGACCCTGACAACCTCCCAGGTGGTCCCAGCCCTTCCCCCTCCCCACAAAGCTCCCAGGAGAATTCTCCTCGGGACCAAAGGGGTTACCTGATAACATGGGGCAATAAAACCTTCTCAGATGCCCCCCTACTCTGCCCAGGGGTAGCAGCAAATCTGGGGAGGAATTTGCTGATTTTCACCCAACAAACCCTCCCGCCAGGACTCCCCATCCTTTGTCCTGGAGGAGAGGGGGAGGTGGGTAAGCAGACTCCCGTAAAAACCTAGAGTCCAACCTGACTGCCCGCTCAGCCCTCTGCCTCCATGCTGAGCCGCCCACCTGGGCTGCCCAGGTGTACTCTCTCCACTCAACCATGTAACCTCGCTCTCCCCAGTCCCTGCGACTGGGCGCGCTCTCTCTCTGTTCCTTCCGTCCTGATGGATGTCTTGTCCCCAAAAAAGCCTTATCAATCTGCTCTCAGTCTCACGCCTAAATTCTTTCTTGCGTGAAGACAAGAACTCCACGGTTTCCACAGCCTTTCCTCTGGTGACAATCCTAGTATGAGATGCAAGTACTCCAGTCGGCAACCTTTGTACCAAACGCCCTCCTTTTTTTCCTAGTTTCTGGAATTCAAACCCAAACTCCTTTATTTTTGATCCTTCCTGTTTCTAGTTATAGTCAGAAGTGTAACTTTTCGTGGAGTTCTGGTTCCGTGGTCTAAATATTACCAGTCCTACCTCATCGCCAGTCTAAGAATCCCAGGATCTCTCCTGGGCGGGGAGCTCACCGTTTGGCTCCACTGATCTCTGACTCCTGGTGCTTCCCAACCCCTATGTGATCCCCTCCCCTTGAGTGAGAGCTGGTCCTAGAGACTCACTTCTAGACCACGCCAAGGGTGATGCTATGTCACGTCCAACGCCAATGTTCGTCAGCTCGTGCTGTGCGGAGCTGGCCTCCAATGATGGAGACATCCACAGAACAAGGAATTGAGGCAGCGTCTGGCCAACAGCCTGCGAGTACCTGCATCCTGCCTACAAGCACAGGCACGGGCGTGGAAAAATACCCATCCTGGGGCCAGCGCTGTGGCATAGCAGGTGGGGCCACTGCCTGCAGTGCCAGCATCCCATCTGGGCACTGGCTGGTTTGAGACCCAGGTGCTCCACTTCTGATCCACTCTGCTGTGGGCTGGGCGGGAAGTGGAAGATGGCCCAAGTGCTTGGGCCCCTGCACCTGCACAGGGGAAGGGGAGGAGGCTCCTGGCTTCGGTTCAGCCCAGCTCTGGCCATTGCAGCCATTTATTTAGGGGGTGAACCAGCTGATGGAAGATCTCTCTCTCTCTCTGCCTCTCTGTGATTCTACCTATCAAATAAATAAATGAACAAAATCTTTAAAAAAGAAAAAGAAAAATACCATCTTCTGCTGAGCCTTGGGTGACTACAGCCTCAGCTGGCACCTGTGACCCGAGCCGGAGCTCACAGCTAAGCCGCACCTGAATTCCCGACCCGCTGAATGGTGTTTCATTTTATAATACTAACTTCTGAGATAATTTGTTAACAGAGTCGCAGGCCCCCCTGTCTTCTCTAACCTGGGAATTAATCCTGGTGTGTTAAGTTTCCGATCACACGGTCACACGGGACTTGTCTCCAGCCTGCTGTAGCGTTCTCTGACTGCTGAAACAAAGTACACAAGCCGGGGCTGTGAAACCACCTGGGTTTGTTTCTGTACTGTGCCCCACGTCCGAAGTCGACGCCCGCCTCCCTGGGCTGCAGTCCGCGGAGCTGTGTTCCCTGTGGAGGCTCCCGGGTAGGACCCTTTTCCTCACTCAGTCGGGGGAATTCTGCCCCCTGCCATCCTAGAACTGAGACTGATCCCTGTTTCCTTGCTATGTGCCAACTAAGGACCACCCCCAGTTTCCAGAGGCCACCGGCAGCCCACGGCTCACGGTCCCGGTCCCCTTCCTCCATCTTCAAGACTCGCTAGCAGGGCTGGGCGTTTGGCCCCGCGCTGAAGTTACCGCTTGAGTCGCCTGCAGACCATGTTGGAGCGCCTGGGTTCAAGTAGGGCTCCTCTGCTTCCAATCTGGCTCCCTGCTAACGGGCACCCTGGGGGGGCAGCAAGTGATAGCTTGGGTCCCTGCCACCCACGTGGGAGACCCACATCGTGTTCCTGACTCCTGGTCCAGTTCTGACGGTTGCCGGCATCTGGAGAGTGAATCAATAGATGGGATCTAGCTCTCTGTCCCTTCTAAATAAGATGAAGATAAATGAATTAAAAAAAAAAAAAAAAATAATAATAATAAAAGACGACTCACCAGCAGGTCAGCACTTTCTCACGTCTCACCTCTCTGACCACCCTCCCACAGCCACATCTTCTGCCTACCGCTGGGCAGGGCTCTGTCCTTTGAAGGACACACGTGATTAGATCGGGCACACCTGGACGTCTGGGCTACTCTCTCCACGCAAGGGTGGGCTCCACTTCCGCCACAGCTGCAGTCACTTTGACCACACACAGAGGTAAATCTGGATTCACACCAAGTAGGCGCCAGCACAGGCACAGGTGCACAGGTTCTGGGGTGTCAGTAGGGCTGTCTCGCCTTCTGAGGTTGATTTATAGCTGTATTAGGTTTCTATTTCTACACATGGTTTATGTGAAGTCATCTCTTTCAAACCCACTGAGGCGTCCTTTAAAGCGGTGCCTGGTTTTGTTCTGCGTGTGCCCTAAAGAACCTGTGCTGAGATTTTTTTAAAGAAGGTATCCTATGTTTCTGAAATGAAAAGTTTTCTCTGCTAGTCTAAGTAAGCACATTGTTAAAGTCTTCTCTATCCTTGGTTTTTCTGCTGATTTATTAGCTTCTGAGTATGTGTTAAAATCTCCAACTGCAGTTCTTGGTTTATAGATCTCTGAAGGCCGTTACAAGATACTTGATGTGTATCCAGGGTGTAATGTTGGGGCATATGTCTGTGATTACTGTACGTTCTTCCTATTGTTCCTTTCATCAGCACGAAACACTTTGCCTTGTCTTTGGTTATATGTTGTTGTTTTGCCATAAATATATTTTGTCTGAAACTAAGCTACTTGGGACTGCTGTCACATTTGCCTGGCATAGCTCTTTTTTTTTTAATTAGTCTATATAGATATATACATATCATTTCATTAAAAAATAATTATCTTTAAATTAAAAAAATTTTGAAAGAGATTTTCCATCTGCTGGTTCATTCTCCAAGTGCCCATAACAGCTGGGACTGGGCCAGGCCAAAGCCAGGAGCCAAGAATTCCACCTGAGTCTCCACATGGGTGGCAGGACCCAGCCACTGGAGCTATTACCTGCTGCCCCTAAGAAGCACATTAGCAGGAAGCGGGAGTCAGAAGCCAAGCTGGGACTCAGGCCAAGCGTGATGATGTGGGATGCGGGTGTCCCAAGTGGCACCTTTGCTGCTGCTAGACCAAACACCTGCCCCGTCCTCTGTTTCAAGCGTGACGTGGTGGACAGTATACTCCTGGAGCTCAGGATGCACTCACATGGCCTACCAGAGTCAGGCTTGCTCTGCCAGCTCCCTGTGCCCTGGCGGGCGATGTCTCCCTGGTATGGAGGAGTCTCAGCCGCACCTGCTTCTCCAGGGGAGGTGGGGTGGGGCGACAGAGAACCTCCACCTAGGCCTCCCTTCCGACAAGCAAATCCTGCCTGGGGATCCTCTAGGGAGAGCAGCCATAGGGGCTTCTTGCTTATTCATGAGCTGCTGTAGGTTGTAAACATTCAGGCAAGCAAAGGTTGGCTGTTGAGCTGGGGACCACCTCCCAGGGGTGCTGCTGGCAGGGCTATGTAAAGGAGACAGAGCCAGCCCCGAGAAGGCTCACTCCTGGTCCGTCTAGGCTTTGGCTTCCTCCCCTGCCGAGCTCCAAAGAGCTGGGGATCAGTTGCCAGTGACATCTGGAGCACCAACACCTTCCCCTACCTCCTCTCTGCCTTCTGCGAGGTTGGGATCAGAAGTTATTGGCTCCCTTGATCAAAAAAAAAAGAATCCCTAAGAGGCTGCACCAGAGATTTGTTTTCCTTATAGGAAATTGTGCAACTGTTCATTGTCTATACATCAGCTGAATTTAGATTTTGAGCCTCGTCCGTGGTCAAGCTGGTGGGAAAATGTAAGCTCTTCCTGTCTTTCTTTGCAGTAGGTGATAAATTCACATGGCCCAGAAACAAAAAATACACATAAAATGTGATACCGTGAAATCTCCCTCTCGCCCTAGCCACAACCACTGATACCGATTTCTTTATTCATCATTCCAGAGTTTAATTATACAAAGACACACATGAGTGGCCGGGTCCCGGCTCACTAGGCTAATCCTCCGCCTTGCGGCGCCAGCACACGGGGTTCTAGTCCCGGTCGGGGCGCCGGATTCTGTCCCGGTTGCCCCTCTTCCAGGCCAGCTCTCTGCTGTGGCCTGGAAAGGCAGTGGAGGATGGTCCAAGTGCTTGGGCCCTGCACCCCATGGGAGACCAGGATAAGTACCTGGCTCCTGCCATCAGATCAGCGCGGAGCGCCGGCCGCAGTGCGCCGGCCGTGGCGGCCATTGGAGGGTGAACCAACGGCAAAGGAAGACCTTTCTCTCTGTCTCTCTCACTGTCCACTCTGCCTGTCAAAAAATTAAAAAAAAAGACACACTTGAGCAGGCTTCAGTGCCTGCACACACACACACACATTCTTATCCCCACTTTCCACAAAGAACACATCTTATACAATCTACTCAGCATTTTCCCTTTGCTATTTTACTCTAAACGTTTCATAGATCTTTCTCAACAGAGCTTGATCATGGTCTCTTCTAGGACGCCACAGCACAAGAGACTGCAATTTATACAACCGTCTCCCTTTGATAGACACAGAGATTCTTCTCAATCTTCTGCCAGGATGAGCCAAGCTGCCCTGAATAATGTAGCGAGTTTACGCGATGGGGAGAGATGTGAAAACCAGCCCCGGCATTCCATCACGCCAGTGTTTCCCAGCCCATTTCTTTGCCTCTCTCTGCTGCTGTTTCTTCCACTGCGTTTTTTCTTTTCCTGGAAGTCGAATGTTGATGCTTTATTGCAGTGTGCACATTGTTCAGGGTCATTTCAGAGTTTGGAATTACACAATAAAATAGAAAAATGTACATTCGTACAAGTCCTGCAAGTTAACAATAACAAGAAATCTCCCATTCATCCTATGCCTCCTGCAAGCCCGAGTGCTGAGAGAGCAGGCCAAGGGGCTTTGCAGGCCCCTCACACAGCTACACAACCAGACACAGACAGCACCTTTGCGTCCCAGCCACCTAGGGGGCAGGGGTGTGCAGTCAGACCCTCATCCCAGAGCTGCTGAAAACACGGAGAGGACACAGGGACCTTATTCCTCAGTGCTGTACAGCTTTCCAAACCCCGCTGGCGTATGTACCCAAAGAACTGCAAGCAAGGACTGCCAGCGAGACTGTGCCCCCATATTCGTAAGTGGATGACTCAGGGTAGCCGAGGCGCGAAAGCAACCCCGTGTCCACTGACCAATGAATGCATAAGCAAACTGTGGTGTGCACACATGGTGGAAGGTGATTCAGCCTTAGAGAGGGAACTCTGCACCTGCTGCAGCAGGAATCCACCTTGAAGACGTGATGCAGGGGCAGAATAGGGGGGAGGACAAGCCCATCACAGGAGGGCAAATGCTGGGCGACCCCCGCTGCAGGCTGATGATAGCAGGCGGAAAGTAGAATGGTGGCTGCCAGTGGCTGGGACAACGGGGAAGGGGGAGCTACTGCCTAGTGTGTATAGGGTTTCGGTTTTGCACGATGAAATGAGTTCTGGAGACGGATGGTGGTGACAGCTGTACAATGATTATCAAGTGGTTAATACCATTAAATTGTATACTTGGGCCAGCACTGTGACACAGGTTAATCCTCTGCCTGTGGTGCCAGCATCCTATATGGGCGCCGGTTCTAGTCCCAGCTGCTCCTCTTTTGATCCAGCTCTCTGCTATGGCCTGGGAAAGCAGTAGAAGAGGGCTCAAGTCCTTGGGCCCCCGCACCCACATGGGAGATCCGGAAGAAGCTCCTGGCTCCTGCCTTGGACTGGTGTAGCTCCAGCCGTTGCGGCCATCTGGGGAGTGAACCTGCGGATGGAAGACTCTTTCTCTTTCTCTCTCTTTCTCTCTCTCTCTCTGTCGAATGAATAAGTAACATCTTTTTTAAAAAAATGTATATTTAGGTTAAGATGGTAATTTGCATAATTATGTGTATTTTTTTTAAGTCTAATGAGCTGAGGGACTGGCATTTGGCCTACTGGTTTAGCCATTGAGACACCTGCACCCAGTACCTGGGTCCGAGAGTCCCAGCTCCACTCCCAATTCCAGCCTCCTGCTAATACACACCTGGGAGGCAGCAGGTGATGGCTCAAACGGTTGGGGCCCTGCACCCCGCTAGGAGATCCAGACGGGTTCCTGGCTCCTGACTCCACTGGCAGAGATCTGGGAAGAGAACCGGTAGACGGGAGCCCTGGCTGTCTCTCTGCCTCTCAAAACAAGCATTAGCAGCCCCTTCGCTGCTGTCAGTCTTTCTGCACAAGCAGCTGTAAACAAAGCCTTTTCTGATCAAAATCGTTTTTCTCCCTGGGCCATTTTTCAACAGTGAAGACAGCTCTGGGAAAGTCTAGGAAAGATCGTGTCCTGGGGCTGATATTAGAAAGAATGCAAAGCCAGCACCCCCCAGCGCCTGGCTTCTTACCTAAGCCCACTGGATCCTTACAGCTCCGTGCGTCAACAGGATCTACATCTTACACCTGAAAAAACCAGTGTTCAACAAGGCCAAGAAAAACAGCTGAAATCTCAATTAGCACTAACGATGGGGAGCAGTCAGGTGGATGGGCATGAGGCAAGTGGGAAATAATCCACACTTTCCTGGGACCAAAACTGTCCCCTTGCAAACTGTTTGGGGAAGAGCCCCGTTCACGACAATAAGGCCAACCACACTGGCGAATGGGCTGCCAAAGCCTTCAGAGAAAACTATAACTCTGGGAGGGATTCGGACCACAGAGATCAAGACCGAGAGAGAGAGAGAGAGAAAGGGAGAGAGAAAACTCACTTCATCTAAAAGTGAGGTTAAGAAAACTGTCCAGGGGTTCTCTGGCAAACCTGAACCACAGGAAGCCAAAGTGGCATCCAAGGAAGACAGGAATTGGCAGTGGCCTTGGCAGTACAGGGCTGGGCCTCCCTCACCCGAGTGCTCAAGGCAGAAGGCCAGTAACAATCAGCCAACACTGTGCGTGCCCACTGTGTGCCCACAGACACACTTGGTTCACATTTTTCTTTCACCCTCACAACTCCTCTAGGAAGTTGAAGAATTTCATGATAGAAGAAATTGGCCAGGGGCCAGCACTGTGGTGCAGTGGGTTAATGTCCTGGCCTTAAGTGCCAGCATCCCATATGGGCGCCAGTTCGAGACCCAGCTGCTCCAATTCTGATCCAGCTCTCTGCTATGGCCCAAGTGCTTGGACCCCTGCACCTGCATGGGAGACCCGGAAGAAGCTCCTGGCTCCTGGCTTCAGATCGGCGCAGCTCCACCCATTGTGGCCAATTGTGGAGTGAACCAGCGGACGGAAGACCTCTCTCTCTCTCTCTGCCTCTCCTTTTCTGTGTAACTCTTTCAAATAAATCTCTTTTTTTATTTATTTATTAAGGCAGAGAGAGAGGGAGAGAGGATGAGAGGGAGAGAGGAAGAAAGGGGTAGAGAGAGGGAGAGATGGGGAGGGGGGAGAGGGAGAAAGGAGAGAGGAGGGGGAGGTGGAGGGAGGAGAAGGGGGAGGGGGGAGGGGAGAGAGAGAGTGAGGTCTTCCATCTGCTGGTTTATTCCCCAGGTGGCTGGCCCACGGATCCCTATCGTCTGCGTGGCATCCTTCCCCAGGGATCACGTTCTGGTTGTGAGACGGCATCCTACCTGGCTCCATCTCATCCCGACTGGCAGGCAGGGTCCGCTCCTCGCTAACAGACCAGGCCTGACGCCTCGGCTCCTTGCCTTGTCCTTTCTGTCCCACTCCACACGTGCAACACCTGCGGAATGGCTGGAGGCTCGACCTCCCTCGCCTGGCGAGACGAGGGCATGAAACCCGATTAGGGGCTGCGGAGGCTTTCCTGGGAGGTGAGGAGCAGGCCTCGGGGAGAGTCAGGAACCAAGCTTCCCTCCATGCGGGACTCATCCCGTTCATGGAGAGGCACAACGCATGCTCTCATTTGCAAAGGGGTCCAAATGCTTTGTAAAGCTTGCAAACCACTAAACCGGGTGGTCTCCCAGGGTCTCTGCCAACTACAGTTTTGATTTTTAAATTTCACTTATTCAACACGTACTTGGAAAATGCCTTACTGTGTGGTAAGAGCCTGGCCCAGGCACGGGGTGATAACAGTGAACAATACCGTTCATCAGGACCGACTGTCCTCAGGGGACCTGTGCTGACACTGAAGAGAGATGTAGACCTGTGTCTACGCACAGTCACCCGAAGAATCCAGCTCCTGATTCCACAAGTTCTAAACTGAAGCAGCAAGATTCCAGGCCCAGAGCAAGGGTCTGGCCTAGTAATGAAGACGCTAAGATGCCTGCATACAACACAGGACTGCCTGAGTTCAAAGCCCGGCTCCAACTCCTGACTCCAGCTTCCTGCTAAAGCAGACCTGGGGAGTGGCAGGGACGGCTCAGGGGCCCTGCCATCTGTGTGTGAGCCCTGGAATGTGCTCCAGCTCACAGCTTCAGCTCCGGAACCAGGGGCACTGCAGGTACCGGGGAGTGAACCAGCAGGTGGGTGCTCGATCTCTCTCTCAAGAGAAAAATTAGAAAATAAAAAGATTCCAAGTGTCCCTCTCCTTGCCAACTACTCAGATGACAGATGGAATGACACAAACAAAACCAGCTGTAAGATGAAAAAAATCAAATAGGAGTTTATTAAAATATACACAGATAACCCTCATTTTTTTTCTTATTTCACCAGTTTAGGGAAGTTAGGTAAAAATTAAGTGAAAAGCAGTAGTCCTGGGGTAGAGATATGAAGGCTGGAAAGGAGCAGAGGAAACTATTCCTGTCCAGGCTGGCCACCGAGCCGTCTGGAAGCACTGAATGCTGCATCCTGACGGAGACTGAGGCAGCTGAAAGAGATATCTCTCACACACTCTCACACTCACACACACACACACACACACACACACACACACACGTGCTGTCTGGGGTCAACTGCTCCCCTACAGCTTTCCTGTTCTACTCCTATTACCAGGCACCAATGCTGATGTCACATATTAACTAACTAACTGGTACTCACAACAGAAATGGAATGGACGTTAAAGTCATAGAAATACTTTCAAGGAAGGTAAGAGAAATACAGAAATTTGCTGTTTTAAAAAATGCATTGATGTTACTGCTTTATTCACACTAATTAGAATTTATACACAAAAAATGTGTATTGTGTCACTTTCTAAAAATTCCATGTTCCATGAGAACTATGTAAACAATGTAAAATGTTTCTACTTTATCACAAAAGAAGAAAAATCAGCATTCCCATGTAGTATTAGGAAAACATCTAGATAATCTCAATGTACAGAGAAACAAAAGTGAAACAGTACAGAGCAGTCTTCTCGGGAAGTAGACTTGCAGCCTGGAAGAAATACATTTCATACTTTCCAACACTTTGGTATAACTGGAATCAACACAGAACAAAAAACCCTAAAAGCTCCACTTTGGTTCTCACACCAATTGGAACTTTGGCAACGCAGCGATACCCAGCTGCCTCAGAAGACAACACAGAAAGCTCTCATTTGCTTCCCTCCCTGCTGGAGCAGAGCATGCTGGGAGAGCAGGGCGCACCAGCTCGCTCACAAGGAGGCTCTCAGCAGCGTCCAGCCCACCTGGGCACAAGTGATCTTGGTTACTTCTCTTAACAAGTAAGGCAGCTCAGAGCCACAATTCACACTTCAAGTAGAACATAAATTTCCTAAAAATCCTATCACTGTAGTTTCTCAAGAAGTCCATAGTTGAATAAAAAGAAAATACTACATTAATAAAAAGAAAAATGCAAGTTTAATAGCCCACAATGGTTTAAGGGACAGAAGTAACCGTTTGCATGCTACAAGGTTTTCTTCATTGTTATCACACATCTTTCACAACTAAACTGGTCTGAGAAATTCTCACTGAGTCACTGTTATAATTACACTTTCTCATCTACGCTGTCCAAGTGTGGCACTCATTTGCTTCTGTCCGTTGGCTGCATATCTTCTTCCCAATGGATTCTCCCTCTGAGCACTTGTTGAAGTCACTTTTCTGGCACCATCGCAGGAGCAGACTGGGAACATCCTCGCAGGGTCTCCCAGCGATGCACCTCACTCCGGACCTTCTGTGAAGACAGTCTTGGAAAGAAAAACAAGACCCCTCAGTGAGTGCTGCACGTCTGCAGTAGTAATAAACTTGCTGTGTTCCTCCCTCCAGTAAGACAACACACCACCAAGCCCCCAAACTGCCGGTGGAGATGTGGGCAGCGGCACCGGTTCCCAGGCAGGCCTGGCACGCGGCAGAAGGGCCCCGGCGGTGCACAGAAAGGTTCACTAGGCGCTCAGAAAGGTTCACTAGCATGACTGTCTTCGGAGCAAAGCAAGGACACAAAATGAACAGCAACTGCAGAGTCAACGCTCCATCAGGTTACTTTGAGGCACTTAAAGAACAATCTGGGGATGGTACTGTGGCACAGCGAGTTAAGCTGCCGCCTGCAAAGCCAGCATCCCACAGGGGCCCTGTCTGGGTCCAGGACACTCCACTTCCAATCTAGCTTCCGCCTAAGCTGGAAAAGCAACAGAAGACAGCCCCAGTAATTAGACTCCTGTCAGTCATGTGGGAGACCCAGAGAGCATTCCTGGCTCCCGGCTTCAATCTGGCCCAGCCCTGGCTCTTGCAGCCATTTGAGGAGTGAACCAGATGGAAGATTCTCTCTCTCTCTCTCTCTCTCTCTCTCTCTCTCTCTCTCTCTCTCAGATCTCTTTCTCTCTGTCACTCTGCCTTTCAAAGAAACAAATAAATCTTTTTTAAAAAATATTTATTTATTTGAGCAGCACAATTGCAGGCACAAAGAGAGAGGTCTTCCATCCTCTGGTTCACTCCCCAAATGGCTGCAATGGCTGCAGCTGAGACAGGAGCCAGGAGTTTCTTCCAGGTCTCCCATGTGGCTGCAGGGGCTCAGGGTCTTGGGCCATCCGCAGGGAGCTAGACAGGAAGTAGAGAAGACAAGACTCAAACTGGCTCCTATATGGTATGCCAGCATTGCAGGTGGAGGCTTAACCTACTATGCCACAGAACCAGCCCCACAAATAAATCTTTAAAAAGAATTTTAACTAGGGGCCAGCGCTGTGGCGCAGCAGGTTAAAGCCCTGTCCTGAAGCACCAGCATCCCATATGGGCGCCGATTCGAGTCCCGGCTGCTCCTCTTCTGATCCAGCTCTCTGCCATGGCCTGGGAAAGCAGTAGAAAGAAGATGGCCCGAGTCCTTGGGCCCCTGTATCCGCATGGGAGACCCAAAAGAAGCTCCTGGCTCCTGGCTTCAGATCAGGGCAGTTCCAGCCTTGCGGCCATTTAGGAAGTGAACCAGTGGAAGGAAGACCTTTCTCTCTGTCTCTCTGTCTGTAACTCTCTCAAATAAATAAATTAAAAAAGGGGCTGGCACCATGGCTCATTTGGTTAATCCTCTGCCTGTGGCGCCAGCATCCCATATGGGCACCAGGTTCTAGTCCCAGTTGCTCCTCTTCCAGTCCAGCTCTCTGCTGAGACCCGGGAAGGCAGTGGAGGATGGCCCAAGTGCTTGGGCCCCTGCAACCCCCATGGGAGACCAGGAAGAAGCACCTGGCTCCTGGCTTCGGATCGGCGTAGTTCCGGCTGTGGCAGCCATTTATGGGGTGAACCAGCGGAAGGAAGACCTTTCTCTCTGTCTCTCTCCCTCACTGTCTAACTCGATCTGCCAAAAAAAAAAAAAAAAAAAAAAAAAAGGCTGGATCGAATCAGAGGCCAGACTCTTGACTTCAAATCAGTGAAATATACAAAGAAGTAACAGAAGACAGCAAAAAGCCTAGAAAACAGGTATCAGGCATATGATAAAAACATCAAACCAGTGACAAAGCATGCATTATGCACAAGATAGCACAGGTACAAAGATTAAATACTTCAGAAAAAAACCAAATCCTTCTCATACCATATTCTTCTAAACTAAAAATTCAAATAAAAAACATGTACAAACCAAAAGAGAGGCCAGTGTTGTGGTGTAGCAGGTAAAGCCACACCTGAGACACCCATCCCATATGGGCACTAGTTCTTGTCCTGGCTGCTCCACTTCTGATCTTGCTCCCTGCCAATGGCCTGGGGGAGCAGCCGCAAATGACCCAAGTGTTTGGGCTCCTGCCACCCACAAGGGAAACCTGGATGAAGTTCACGGCTTTGGCCTGGCTCAGCCCTGGCTATTGTGGCCACTTTGGGGAATGAACCAGTAGATGGAAGATCTCTGTCTTTCCTTCTAACTTTTTCAAATAAATAAATCTTTAAAAATAAATAAATAAAAATAAAAAGAACTAAAAATAAATAGAAACACTTAAATAAAGACTAGATTAGGGCCAGCGCTGCGGCTCAATAGGCTAATCCTCCACCTAGCAGCGCCGGCACACCGGGTTCTAGTCCCGGTCGGGGCGCCGGATTCTGTACCGGTTGCCCCTCTTCCAGGCCAGCTCTCTGCTGTGGCCCGGGAGGGCAGTGGAGGATGGCCCAGGTGCTTGGGCCCTGCACCCCATGGGAGACCAGGATAAGTACCTGGCTCCTGCCATCAGATCAGTGCGGTGCGCTGGCCGCAGCGCGCTTGCCGCGGCGGCCATTGGAGGGTGAACCAACGGCAAAAGGAAGACCTTTCTCTCTGTCTCTCTCACTGTCCACTCTGCCTGTCAAAAAAAAAAAAAAAAAAAGACTAGATTACATATATTTTAAAAATTTATTTAAGGGAGAGGGACAGAGACAAGGAAAGAGAGACAGTCAGTCAGTCAGAGATCTCCCATCCAGAAGTTCACTCCCCCAAACACCTACAATTGCCTGGACTGGACCAGGTCAAGGCAGGGAGCTGAGAACTGAAGCCAGGTCTCTCACATGGGTGGCGGCAGGGACCCAACCACTCGAGCCAGCACCTGGCACCTCCCAGGGCACAGGTTAGCCAGAAGCTGGAATGAGGAGCAGGGTCGGAGCTTGAAGGCACTCCAATATGGGAGGAGGGTATCTTAACCGATGTCTTTATTTTTATTTTTTTTTATTTTTTATTTTTTTTGACAGGCAGAGTGGACAGTGAGAGAGAGAGAGAGAGAGAGAAAGGTCTTCCTTTTGCCGTTGGTTCACCCTCCGATGGCCGCCACGGCCAGCGCGCTGCAGCCAGCGCATCGCGCTAATCCGATGGCAGGAGCCAGGTGCTTTTCCTGGTCTCCCATGGGGTGCAGGGCCCAAACACTTAGGCCATCCTCCACTGCACTCCCTGGCTACAGCAGAGAGCTGGCCTGGAAGAGGGGCAACTGGGACAGAATCCGGCGCCCCAACCGGGACTAGAACCCAGTGTGCCACGCCACAAGGCAGAGGATTAGCCTATTGAGCCACGGTGCTGGCTTAACTGATGTCTTAATCACACAGCCAAATGCCTGACCCTTGTCTTTTTCCAGAGGAAAAACTTACATGTGTGCAAGTGGTGGCAGATGTCTGGATAATTTTTTTTTAAGATTTATTTATTTATTTGAAAGGCGGAGTTACAGAGAGGCAGAGGCAGAGAGAGGTCCTCCATCCACTGGTTCAGGCCCCAAACAGCAGCAACAGCTGGAGCTGGGCTGATCTGAAGCCAGGAGCTTCTTCCAGGTCTCCCACACAGGTGCAGGAGCCCAAGGACTTTGGCCATCTGGGTTTTTTTTTTTTTGGCAGCTGCCACACACAGGTTTATTTGTGAAGCCCCAGGCACAGCCCAGACACACAAAGCACAAAGGGAAAGCACAGGTGGCTAAGGGGTCCCAGGGCGGCTCCTGCCAGCACAGGAGCAAGTGGAGCAGCCAGGCTCATCTGGGATGCTGGCACTGCAGGCAGAGGATCTACCCGCCACGGGACACAGGGCTGGCCCCTCTAGAGGATTTAACAAAGCCTGCAAGGTTGGTTGCTCCTATGCAGGGAAACTGGGGACGCAGTATAGAAAGTTGATCCTTCTCTTTTGTCACTTTTAAAAGCAGTATCAAGTATATATATGATCCACTGAGAAAAACAAACAAAATTTATAAATACACATGGGCTGGCGTTGTGGCACAGTGGGCTAAGCCACTGCCTCAGCACTGGCTTCCCATGTAGAGCATTGGTTGGAGTCCTGGTTGCTCTGCTTCCGATCCAGCTCCCTGCTAACGTGTGCCTGGGAAGACAGCAGGAAATGGCCCAGGTGTCAGGACATCTGCCACACACATGGGAGACCTGGATGGAGTTCCGAGCTCCTAGCTTCAGCCTGGACCAGAACCAGCCGTTGCAACCATCTGAAGAGTGAACCAGGATCTGGAAGATACCTCTCTCTCCCTCTTCTTTCTCACTCACTCTGTAACCATACCTTTCAAATAAATTAGTAATTCACTCAATTTCTTTTTAAAGTATGAACACACACCTCTGCTCACACACATATCAGTTGTAAGCTTATACGGGAAAATAATACAATATATTCTTAAGTGGAAAAAAAAAGGCTGTAAAAGCTTAGAAGGATTAATTTCTAATATTTTTCTTGGTAAGGTTGTAGGTGATCTCTTTGTTTCAGTAACTCTGCCTTTCAAATTTAAAAAAGTAAAAATAGGCAGTTACAGAGAGACAGAGAGAGAGAGATCTTTCATCTGCTGGTTCACTTCCCAAATGGCTGCAACAGCCAGAGTTGGTCCAGGCTGAAGTCATGATCCTGCAGCTCCATCCAGGTCTCCCATATGGATGGCAGGGGCCGAAGCACTTGGGCCATCTTCCACTGCCTTCCCAGGTGCATCAGCAGGGAGCTGGATCAGAAGAGGAGCAACTAGGATTGGAACCAGCCAGCACCACAACACCAGCCCCCAGTGACCCATTCTTTTTTTTTTTTTTTTTGACAGGCAGAGAGGACAGGAGAGAGAGAGAAACAGAGAGAAAGGTCTTCCTTTGCCGTTGGTTCACCCTCCAATGGCCGCCGCGGCCGGCGCACTGCGGCCAGCGCACCGCACTGATCTGATGGCAGGAGCCAGGTACTTATCCTGGTCTCCCATGGGGTGCAGGGCCCAAGCACCTGGGCCATCCTCCACTGCACTCCCTGGCCACAGCAGAGAGCTGGCCTGGAAGAGGGGCAACCGGTACAGAATCCGGCTCCCCGACCGGTACTAGAACCCGGTGTGCTGGCACCGCAAGGCGGAGGATTAGCCTAGTGAGCCGTGGTGCCGTCCTCCCATTCTTAGCCCTCCTCTTCCTGCACCTCCCAGAAGTGTCTGACCTGGTTAAACAGCCTGCAGCAACCTGCCTCCACTCCCCGAGATCAAAGGTCCCCGGACTGCTGTCTACTTCACCGGCTCCTCCTGCCACCCAGTGAGCTCACCAGGTCTGGGGCTTCCAACGTATTCCAAGAATATGCCAGTGATTCTAAGTTATCTTAGTCCTGGGCTTCCCCGAGTTTCCAACAGCGTCATCAACTACTGACTCCCTCTCCCTCACCCCCCCTAAAACAGCTGCTCCGCCATCCACACTGCTGCTCGCGTCCAGGAGCCAAGCCTCACTCTTCACACCTCTCCCTCGCACCCTGCAACGGCTTCGGCAGTAAGTCAGGGACAGCTCTTCCTCCAGAACAGATCCCAGTTTGATCCTTGTTCCTCTACGGTTTACCCTGCACCCAGCACCCAAGCCAGCTAACTAGAAAGCGCCACGTGCCCAGCCTCCTCCTCAGTTTCCACGTCTTCCTGACCCCTGGAACCAGGCCCGCCTTCCACTCTGACCAGCCAGCTCCCGGCTCCCGGCTCCCTTCACACAGCCCTGCAGCGACACCGCCTGCACGTCTGGTCCCGTGGCTCAACCTCTGTAGCCGCTCTCCCTTCCGCTTAGACCATTCCGCCCTCACATCTGTGCATGTCCGCCTCCTTCCCACCCAACTCAGATTTCAACGGCAGTGTCAGCAGGGCGGCAGGGCCCTCCCTGGAGGCCACGCCAGTCACGTTCGACCACGTCTTGCTGCTTGATCTCCACAGAACCGTTCGATACTGGAAACTGACTGACCGACGTGGTGCGTACAGGCCTGCTGCTGCTCTCCTCCCCAGAGAAGATGAGCGTGCGGTCTAGCTCACCACTTAGCCCCAGCAAGAACACAGGTGCTTGGCACAGAGCATTTACTGACCAACCGAACGACTATTCTATAACTGAAAATCTGGACTGTGCTATCTTTTGACATTATACTCAAGTTTATCGTAACATAAGCATTCTTCAAAAAGCTCATGAAAAAATGGGATTAAAAATAAGTGTTTTAGTGCAAAAAAATTTGAGATCTAGGCATGGTTTTCTCACAATACCCATTTTCCATGAGCTGTTGGAAGTACCCCCATTTTCTAATATCAGAAATGGAGAGAACTGACAAGACAATAGATTCTGATTACCTGAAAAGGAGCTAAGTGTCCTGCAGGAGGCTGGCTAACAAAGGTGGGACGGGATAGAGCCGGACAATAGGGCAAACATGGCCGTCACAGCATGACAGAGAGCGGCAAGGAACGCTGTGCAAGCTGTCTGGCCGACTGGAAACACCAAGCTGCCCAACAATACACTGAATGAGGCCCCTTTGTTTGGAACACAAGCATGTTTGCTTGGATACGCACAGAAAATTTCTCTCCGGTCGCCCTACTGAAAGGCTGAGGGGATCACCACTTATTGTTTACCACTAGAAGCCAAAATGTGCTAGAACACTCTTACCTCGGCTACGGCGAGCTCAGCACTTCGCACCACACTCTGTCAAAGGCTTGATGGTTTCTAGTCCTTTAAACACACACTTTCCATTTTTTAAAATAAGGCGTAATCGAGTGAGGAAAACCAGGCAGGCACTGGCATCTCGGAGAGCTCGGGTAGGGAACATGGCCAGATGCTACCGCTCCTCTACGCCTTCCCGCCAGAGACCGAGAAAGCTGCCGACGCCGACTCTCGCTCCTTTACACAGACTGAGGGGGAAGGCATGGAGCACCAGACCTGGCCCAGTTATCGGGCACCAACGAGTGTCTGAACATGCGTCCGCTGCCCAGTGAAAAGGGATGGACACGACTGACGCTGCCTCCCCTCTCCTTATTCAGCCACTGAACCATGGGAGCAGTCCGGGCGCGGGGTGTCACCCTTCAACAGAGGAGCCAGCCCTTCCCGCTGCTTAAAGAAGAAACGTCAACCTCCCTTCATTTAAGGCACTGTGAACTGGGTTCTGTAACCTATGGCCAAACCTAACTGCACTCCTGGTAATCTTTTTTAAAAAGAAACTAAAAGCAAAACAAAACCTCAAATTCTATGCAGATTTAGAAAGATCAGAACAAGTCAGAAATGTATGCTGCCAACCAATTCCCTTCCTTCATGTCTTGGAAGTTTTAAAATATAAACAAAAAACTCCAAGAAATCAGAAAAGAACAAAAAAAAATCACAATAAACAATACCTCCATACAAAAGACCTCAGAATGGGGCCAGTGACATGGCACATGGGGTTAAGCCATCACCTGCAACACCAGCAGCCCACAGGAGCACTGGTTCGAGTCCCAGTTGCTCCACTTCTGATCCAGCTCCCTGTTAATGCTCCTGGGAAAGCAGTGGAAGAAGGCTCAAAGGCTTGGGCCCTGCCTCCCAGGTAGGAGACCCGGAGAGAGTACGCGGCTTCAGGCTTCAGCCTGGCCAGCCTGCACTGTTGCAGCCATTTGGGGAGTGAACCAGCGGATAGAAGATTCTCTCTCCCTACCTCTCCCCAACTCTGCCTTTCAAATAAATAAATTAAAAAAAAAAAAAAAAAAAAGACTCCAGAATACACACATTAAAAACTTCACACACAATGAACTCACACAGTAAAGTTGAAGGCAGGTCAATGCTGGGGCTGCTCTGGACTAACATTCATTGTTCGGTAAATTTCCTTGAGTAATAACAGGGCAGTATCTTCAGATTCCCTTTAAAACAAAAAGAAAGAAAACAAAACGCACGTGTATTTAACAGACAATCAGCAGAAATCAGTCTCTCCACACGCTGGTGGTGCAGGGGTGTGGGCAGGGAGCAACCACCGTTCTATTCGACTCTGCCTAAGAAGGGCAAACAGCAGTGCCCCAGTGAGCTGTCCTCAAAACTGAACGGACGCCAGTCAGTTCTGTTCTAAGTCTCCTTGATGACACCCCTATCACCCACTAAAGGACTGGAGTTGTGGCACAGAGGGTTAGGCAGTTCCTTTAGCACCAGCATCCCTCTTGGGCACTGGTTCACGTCTGGGCTGCTCCACTTCGGATCCGGCTCCCTGCTAATGCGCCTGGGAAAGCAGCGGAGGACGGCCCAAAGGCTCGGGCCTGTGCACCCACGTGGAAGACCCAGAAGAAGCTCCTGCAAGCCTTGGGCCTTGTGGCCATTTAGGGGAGTGGACAGGCAGATGGAAGATCTCTGTCTCTCCCTATCTCTGCCTTCCAAATAAATAAATCTTTAAAAAAGGGGAAAAAAATTAAAAAGGAATGGCTTTTTAAAGTCCTATGGTGAAAGGCATCCCTACAAAATCAGTGTCCAAATACCAAGGGTCTTTGGTCAAAGGCAGGTGACATACTGCCATCTTGTGGATGACGAAAGGAGCTCAAATTAATATTCCACAATAAATGCACTATCAGCAAAAGAATCTCAGTTCAACGGCAGTTTGTGCTGGCAGGTAAAGGCCACCACAATGTTATGTAGGTGAGGAACACTTACCAATAGCATAAGTGACTCTGAAGAGCGAAAAGATATTCATTAAAACTCTCTATTGGCTTTTCCTGAAGAACATAATCAATCCGGCGGCCTCCATTTAACATTCCAACTTTTCCTAAGTAGTCTTCATCCTTGGAAAAATCTGGACTTTCAACAATCTTTTCTGCTAGAATTTAAACCATTTCAATATCAAAGTCAATCACTTAATCATTATCCTTTGACTTTAGCTGACTTTCTGGGCTCAGTGTGAACACTGCTTGACACACGTAGTAACTGGGGAGCTACAGGCTCACTCCCCATTCCTCCAAAGAGCCAGGGGAAGAGGGCTGGTTACCCCTGAGAGGAGAAAAAGCCAACAGCTGGCAGAAGTTGTGAAGGGGTGAGAGAGCATTGCAGAAAGAAAGGAAATAGAGTTAGAATCTGAACAAGTCAAAAACATCACGGCACAATGACCAGATACTGCGTATGAAGCGTATAAGGATACAACTAAGCACCAGCACCAGGAAGGGAACTTCTCAGAGGAAGTGTCTGAAAGGCCTAGACACACGTGGCTCAACTCTGGCCTTAACAATCTCAACAAAATTTAAAAAGTACACAATAAAAAGTTCAGTAATTATCAGATAAAAAGATCTATGTAGAAGGATGACATGGATGTTAGAGTAATGCATCTGACAGTACAGTCTCCCATGACAGACTGCCCATCACAGGAGTCTCTACAATTCAAAGGCTGGAACGACAAGTCTCATACAATCAATTCTAAGTGTTACGCTCATAGTCATCTCTGTACTGGAAAACGCCTCAAATGGCAAATTTACCTTCAACCACTTGCTTTTCTTCTTCTTCTTTGATTTGATTGGCTACCTTCTCCAATTCTTCTTGCAACTGAGTTGAAGAGGTATGAGCACGGGCAAACTCATTTAATGTCTGCCACGCGCTTTTCAAAGAGCTAATAAAACCCTGCTTCAAATCAGATCCCATACGAGAGAGACTTTCTTTCAACTCTAAAGAGAGCAAGATGACATGCCAAGTTAGACACTGGGTAAAATTCTGCATTACAAAAAGCAAGTTAACATTTCCCAGATAGCAGAGGACCTCTTCCCCCTTCATTCTCAAACCCCATATTTATGGGATTTCCATGTGACGCTGTGATATAGGTACACATTGTCAAGTCAGGGTGAGCAGATCCACACCCTAAAACATCCATCACTTCTTTGTGGCAAAAACATTCCCGGTCGTTTCTCCTAGCTTTGCTGAAGCACAGAGTACGTCATCACTATCCATCATCACCCACTTGCGATATGACAACAGAACTTCTCCCCCTAAACTCAGGTCCCCCCGCCAACCAACCTTTCCCTGTCCTTCCCACTGCCTCTCCCCCACCGTCTGTAACCACTGTCCTACTCCGAACTCTGTGAGCTCCACATTTTTCAATTTCACACACAGCTGAGATCACGCAGCTGTCAACCTCTTCCTCTCAGAAATGTCGGATATAGGAGGTGTCTCAGCCAAGAAATCTCAACATGCCAAAACACTGTGAGAAATCTTACTCTGCCATATTTTTTAAGATTCATTTATTTACTTGAGAGGCAGAGTTACAGACAGAGAGAGGGAGAGACAGAGAGTGGTCTTCCATCCACTGGTTCACTCCCCAAATGGCCACAATGACCGGAGCTGGGCCAATCCAAAGCAAGGAGCCAGGAGCTTCTTCTGGGTCTCCCACAGGGGTGCAGGGACCCAAGCACTTGGGTCATCTTCCACTGCTTTTCCAGGTGCATTAGCAGGGAGCTGGACTGGAAGTGGAGCAGCCAGGACTCAAACCAGCACCCATATGGGATGCCAGTGCCACAGGAAGAGACTTAACCAACTATGCCACAGAGCCAGCCACAATTTTTTAATTGAAACGTAGAGTGACAGAGACAGAGACAGAGACCTTCCATTGGCTGGTACACTCTCCAAATGCCCACAACAGCTGGAGCTGAGCCTGGCTGAAACCAGGAGACCAGAACTCAATCCAGGTCTCCTACATGGATGTCAGGGACTCAAGTACTTGGCCATCATCTGCTTTTTCCCAGGGTCCACATTAGCAGGAAGCTGGATCAGAAGCAGAGTAGCCAGGACCTGAACCAGGACTGATATGGGATGTGAGCTTCCCAAGCAGCAGCTGAACCATCTGTGCCACAATTCTCACCACCTGTCATTTCTTTATTATGTCTAAACTTCATCCAGTCAAAACTGCTAAATTTCTTCTTTCCAAAACACATTAGGTCAAATACCATCAAAATAAGCACATTCACATGCTTCTTTAAGTTAAAAACTGGCCCACAAGATTAAAACTCACTTTTTCTAAACTGTAACAGGAAAATGGTTTTGAAAATTTAAAATTCTGATATAACCACAATTTAAACTTCTAATTTAGAAATGAGAAATTCCTGCCCCTTCATTTTCTCTGTTCTTATCTAATAATAGTTGATTCAACATCTGAGTTGTGAAATTTCTCAACTTTCAAATAGTTAAACATTTTTATTTTTTTTTCTTTTTTTATTTTATTTTTTGACAGGCAGAGTAGACAGTGAGAGAGAGAGAGAGAGAGGTCTTCCTTTGCCGTTGGTTCACTCTCCAATGGCCGCCGCGGCTGGCGCGCTGCTGCTGGCGCACCGCGCTGATCCGATGGCAGGAGCCAGGTGCTTCTCCTGGTCTCCCATGGGGTGCAGGGCCCAAGCACCTGGGCCATCCTCCACTGCACTCCCTGGCCACAGCAGAGAGCTGGCCTGGAAGAGGGGCAACCGGGACAGAATCCGGTGCCCCGACCGGGACTAGAACCTGGTGTGCCGGCGCCGCAGGCGGAGGATTAGCCTAGTGAGCCGCGGCGCCGGCCAGTTAAACATTTTTAAAAAACATGATGTTGGCGGCCGGCGCCGCGGCTCACTAGGCTAATCCTCCGCCTAGCGGCGCCGGCACACCGGGTTCTAGTCCCGGTCGGGGCGCCGGATTCTGTCCCGGTTGCCCCTCTTCCAGGCCAGCTCTCTGCTGTGGCCAGGGAGTGCAGTGGAGGATGGCCCAGGTGCTTGGGCCCTGCACCCCATGGGAGACCAGGAAAAGCACCTGGCTCCTGGCTCCTGCCATCGGATCAGCGCGGCCGCGGCGGCCATTGGAGGGTGAACCAACGGCAAAGGAAGACCTTTCTCGCTGTCTCTCTCTCTCACTATCCACTCTGCCTGTCAAAAAAAAAAAATTAGAAAAAAAAAAAAAAGAAAAACATGATGTTGGCAAAACACACTTTTAAACAAGAGGACATGACCACTTGTTCTTCTCTACCCTCCCATCCCTTCTACCCCCTCTTTTAAACCAAGGAATAAATAATATACACAGACAACAAGCTAAAGAAAAATCTAGGGGTGGCATAGTGGCACCTTGTGGTAAGCTGCCACCTTTGATGCCAGAGTCCCATATGGCTGCGACTGGTTCGAGTCCCAGCTGCTCTACTTCTAGGCCCTGCCAAAGCACCTGGGAAAGCAGTGGGAGATGGCCCAAGTACTTGGACCCCTGCCACCCAAGTGGGAGACCCAGAGGGAGTTCCAGGCTCTTTCCTGGCCTCAGCCTGGCCCAACACCAGCTGTTGAGCCATTTGTGGAGTGGAGTGAACCAGCAGATGGAAAATCTCACTCTGTCTTTCCTTTCAGATAGATAAATCTCAAAAAAAAAAAAAAAAAAAGGAAGGAAGGAAGATCAAAACCTACTTGGAATTATCAATATCAATACATTATATTTAATGAATTTTTATAAGAAAAATTTGGTTGGCAAGGAAATAATAGCTCACTTGACTTAGACAATATCACATCTAGTTCTTGATGGTATGGTCATTAGTTTAATGTTATTCTTCTTCCGAATTCCAAAAATTATAATCAAACTCTATCAAAATCTAACTATGCATCTTATTACCAACTTCTTCCATTCCTAAATACCTCAACAATTAGAATGCCATCAAAGAGAGGGAATGCATTAGTAACTGTTTTACAGCTTTCCAAATCCATAGTTTAAAAGGTTCTGACAGGCGCCAGCATTGTAGCACAGCACGGATTCCATGTAAGAGTGCCAGCTGGGAGTCCCAGCTACTCTGCTTCTGATCCAGCTTCCTGCTAATGCACCTGCAAAGGCAGTGGAAGACGGCCCAAGTGTCTAGGTCCCTGACACCCATGTGGGAGGAGCAGGATGGAGCTCCTGGCTCCTGGCTTCTGCCTGCCCCGGCCCTGGCTGCTGCAGACATCGGAAAGCAAACCAATGCATGGAAGTTGTCTCTGTGTGTCTGCCTCTCTCTCACTTTACCTTTCAAAAAAATAAATTAAAAAAAAAAAAAAATCCTGAACATAGGCACTTAAATAACATTAGTTCTGATAGAAAGGACCTAATGCTAAAATTTTCATAATTCATTACAGATCACAAAATGAAAAAGAAAACAAGTTTTCATAGTATTTGCTTTTTACCTAAATGAAGTCTTTTTCTGCCTTTATGATGTGGAATGAGAACTGCTTTGAGGTCCAAATCTGGAACAATCATAGGTTCTAGCCTATATGCCACTGGATCAAGCTATAATAGAAGAATTGGAAATTTATGAAGAGTTGTTTTAATTTTAGCTATATGCCTTAGTTGGGTAAGAAAATGGGTAACTGGCAAATTGATTTTTTTCCACATCAAATACTGGCCATTTCATATAAGATTTTCAAGTGTGTGGGTAAAATTACAGGCAAAGCAATAGAATTATTTCATTCAACAAAGGCTTTTTGATAGAAAATTTTATTGGAAAGTATTAGATTGTATCACTTAGGACAGAAAACTGAGCCTTACAAAATCAAGATCAATATTAATTCCAACAAAATAAGAATCTGAGAATTTATTAGGATTAAAAAAAGACAAGTTCTTCATCTTCCTCATAATAGAAAGTAAACCCAACACACTCACCGGATGATAAATATTGAAGAATCCTTTACAAGTAGGAAGCCGGTAATTCTCATCTATCCTATCCACTCCTCGAACAGTGAGAAACATACCAATTGGAGATCCCAAGGCAAAGAAAATCTCTGGCTCAAAGTCTAATGAGTTATAAACAACAGAAACCTAGAAAAAAAATCAAACAAGAATAAAAGGCAGCCATTCCAAAGTCACATAATACACAATTTTTTTGAGTTTTTCAGAGTTCTTGGACCCACACTCACTTTTAAAACAAAAAAAAAAAAGATTTATTTATTTGAAAGAGTTACAAAGAGAGAGGAGAGGCAGAAAGAGAGAGAGAGAGAGAGAGAGAGAGAGAGAGAGAGAGAGAGAGAGGTCTTCCATCTGTTGGTTTACTCCCCAGCTGGCCACAACGGCTGGAGCTTTGCCGATCCGAAGCCAGGAGCCAGGAGCCTCCTCCAGGTCTCCCACGCGGGTGCAGGGCCCAAGGCTCCACCACTTTCCCAGGCCACAGCAGAGGATGCCTCCCATGGACAGCTGTTGCTCAGGGAGACTAAAAGTTTTCTCCTTAAATCTTTGGGCTATTCTTTCACCTGCTGTCAAGCATTAACTACATGTGCACAGTATATAGGAAGCATAATATTTATAAAGTGCTTAGCACAGGGCTTGGCATTTTTTTAAAGATGTATTTATTTATTTGAAAGGCATAGTTACAGAGAGAGGGAAAGTCAGAGAGACGGGGCCGGGTTGGGGGGTTACTTTCTATCTGCTGGCTCATTCCCTAAATGGCCTCAGCAGCCAAAAGTTTTGGGCCAGACCAAAATCAGGAGCCTGGAACTCTATCCAGGTCTCCCACATGGGTGGCAGGGGCCCAAATCTTCCACTGCTTTCCCAGGCACATTAGCAGGAAGCTGAACTGGGAGCAGAGCAGCTGGGACTCAAACCGGTGCTCATATGGGATGCCAATGCCATAATGGTGGCTCAACCTGCTGCACCACAATACCAGCCCTGGCTTGGCACATCTTAAGCATTCAACAAACATCACTACTCTAAAAAAAATTTTTTTAAATCATGTATTTTCACTTTATCTGGAAGACACAGGGACAGAGCTCTTACACCATTGCATTGGTCGACTCCAAATGCCCACCACAGCCAGGGCTAGGCCGGGCAGAAACCACTTGGGGGGCAGAGCCTCAACTACTCGAGTCAAGACCTGCTGTCTCCTAGGGTGCACATCAGCAGGAAGCTGGAGTCATATTGGAGTCAGAATTTGAAGGCAGACACTCCAATATGGGATTCAGGTGTTTAACCACCACGGTGAATGTTACTTCTATTGTAACTACCACGCTCTCTAGTTATGGCAAGTTTCTTTCCATTAGAAAAAATATTTGTCCCCAAGGAGCCCCTGCTTGGAGTGGCTTGCGCACAGTCTCTCCTAAGCATTGGCATCCGCATAAGCACTCTGTGGTTTACAGAGCTGGCTCATTTGTGTCTCAGTGGCAGGAAGTGCATCCTTGCATTTCAGTATCCTGAAAGTAAAGAACACTACATGGCACAGTGCAACCCACTGAAAGAGGGAGGGAAGGCAAGAACCACCACACCCACCTCTCAGACGCAGCCAGTGATGCTCAGATGTGTGACAGGCTTAGCCCAGAACACACAGCCAGAGGGTGACAAAAGGAGGGATTACATCCAATCACATCGAGGACTTGGAATTCCAAATCCAACGCTCTTTGTATTACACTGTTGCACTTCTAACAAGGTCTAGAGTTCCCATCCCTAGCTGGCCCTTATATACGCAAATCCAAGAAGTAAAGAAGAGTTATGAGAGAAAGAGGCCAGCACTGCGGCTCACTAGGCTAATCCTCCGCCTTGCAGCGCCGGCACACCGGGTTCTAGTCCCGGTCGGGGCGCCGGATTCTGTCCCGGTTGCCCCTCTTCCAGGCCAGCTCTCTGCTATGGCCAGGGAGTGCAGTGGAGGATGGCCCAAGTCCTTGGGCCCTGCACCCCATGGGAGACCAGGAGAAGCACCTGGCTCCTGCCATCGGATCAGCGCGGTGCGCCAGCCGCAGCGGCCATTGGAGGGTGAACCAACGGCAAAGGAAGACCTTTCTCTCTGTCTCTCTCTCTCACTGTCCACTCTGCCTGTCAAAAAAAAAAAAAAAAAAAAAAAAAGTGAGAGAAAAAAAGGGAGGTAAGAAGGGAAGGAGGCTGCACCCCATGGGAGACCAGGAAAAGCACCTGGCTCCTGGCTCCTGCCATCGGATCAGCGCGGTGCGCCGGCCGCAGCGCGCCGGCCGTGGCGGCCATTGGAGGGTGAACCAACGGCAATGGAAGACCTTTCTCTCTGTCTCTCTCTCTCTCACTGTCCACTCTGCCTGTCAAAAATAAAAAAAAATAAAAAATAAAAAAAAAAGAAGGGAAGGAGGAAAAAGAAAAACACAAAATGAAAGGAAACTTAAAAGAAAAATAACAAGGGGCTGGTATTGTGGTGTGGCAGGTTAAGTTGCTGCTTCCAAGACCAGCATCCATGTGAGTACCAGTTTGAGTCCTGGTTGCTCCACTTCCGATCCAGCTCCCTACTAATGCATCTGGGAAAGCAGTGTAAATGGCCCAGGTGCTTTGGGCCCCTGTACCCACATGGGAGATCCAGAGATCCAGGTTTCTTGCTTCAGCCTGGATGTTGTGGCCATTTGGAAAATGAACTAGAGGATAGATGATCTCTCTCTTTGTCCCCTCTCTGTAACTCTGCCTTTCACATAAACAAATTTAAAAAAAAATTACTTAAAAAACATATGCCAAGGGACCAGCGCTGTGGTGCAGTGGGTTAACGCCCTAGCCTACAGTGCCAGCGTCCCATATGGCAACACCTCTTTCGATCCAGCTCTCTGTTATGGCCTGGGAAAGCAGTAGAAGATGGCCCAAGTGCTTGGGCCCCTGCACCCACATGGGAGACCTGGAAGAAGCTCCTGGCTCCTGGCTTCAGAAGCTCCAGCTGTTGTGGCCATCTGTGGAGTGAACCAGTGGATGGAAGACCTCTCTCTGTCACTCTGTCTTTCAAATAAATAAAATGAATCTTTAAAATATATATATATATATATATATATATATATATATATGACAAGCTGTTAACAGCATTAATATATTGAAGAGCCAAAGTGACTCCATTTTAAAACAATTAAAAAAGCAGCCTCCGTTTCCCATAGCAGACCCGGGTCCTTGTAAAAGCAGGCATTCAGGCATTCCGGAGATATCAAAGCTTACCAGGGACAGCTAGCTTGGTAGACCAAGGACAGCACAGAAGAGATTGCTAAACAAAGTAACTCCCTGTGCCCAGAGCTCCCGAGCTGTAAGACCCGTTGTAACTCCCTGTACCCAAAGCTTCCGTGCTGCATGTAACTTTTTTTTCCTGCTGATGTTGCCTTTTTTCCTTTAAAAACTCTCCCAAACAAAGACCGGGGCCTCACTCCTTCCTCCGCTGTGCCGGCTGGTTGGACGGGGCCCCTGTCGCGGCTTGTACTCCTGAATAAACCTTGCTTTTGCAGTTTGGTGAGATCGACTCTCTGGGGGTCTCTGCGGGGATCTAACGATCTGGGCACAACATATTTTTTGGTGCCCAACAATATAAAGAGTTTTTTGTTTTTTTTTTTTTTTTTTTTTTTTTTTTTTTGACAGGCAGAGTGGACAGTGAGAGAGAGAGACAGAGAGAAAGGTCTTCCTTTGCCGTTGGTTCACCCTCCAATGGCCGCCGCGGCCGGCGCGCTGCGGCCGGCGCACCGCGCTGATCCGATGGCAGGAGCCAGGAGCCAGGTGCTTTTCCTGGTCTCCCATGGGGTGCAGGGCCCAAGCACCTGGGCCATCCTCCACTGCACTCCCTGGCCACAGCAGAGGGCTGGCCTGGAAGAGGGGCAACCGGGACAGAATCCGGCGCCCCGACCGGGACTAGAACCCGGTGTGCCGGCGCCGCTAGGCGGAGGATTAGCCTAGTGAGCCGCGGCGCCGGCCAATATAAAGAGTTTTTAATATCAGTAAAGAAAAAAGAAATCTAACAGAAAAATAGGTGAAACTAGCCCATCACAAGGGAACAATACCATATGAGAAAATATCTCATATGGTTAAAGAAATACCAAGTGACACCATTTTCTCTTCGGTAAGCAGTAGTTACCAGATTTTCATGAGTTTATCCTTTGGCCCAGTGATAGTACTTCTAGCAATTAACTGATAGAAATAATAAACAATGTACACAGAAAGCTGATTTTCACAATCATCAGGAAAGACAAATGGAAACTGCCTGCATGCTCAATGTTATGAGTTGAATGTATCCCGTCAATAATAGCTGAAGGCCTAACCCCCAGCACTTCAGAATGTGACTTTATGTGAAAACAGGGACTTTCAATGGCTAATCAAGCTAAAATGCAGTTATCAGGGACTAGCGTTATCACACAGTGGGTTAAGTCACCTCCTACGATGCCTGTATACCAAACTGAAGCAACATCCCAAATTGGAGCTCTGCTTCTGATCCAGCTCCCTGCTAATGTGCCTGGGAAAGCAGTGGTGATGGCTCAAATGCTTGGGCCCCTGCCACCCATGTGGGAGATCCAGATGGAGTTTCAGGCTCCTGGCTTTGGCCTGGCCCAGACCTGGCCATTGAAGCCATTTGGGACTGAACCAGTGAATGGAAGATCAATCTCTCACTCTCATTCTGCCTTTCAAATAAACAAAATAAGCCTTGAAAAAAAATAATAAAGTCATTAGATGGCTCTCACCTGGTATGAATGGTACTGTTACAAAAAGGAGGAATTTGGACACAGCCAGCCATGCAGAGGGAAGCTGACGTGAAGAGACAGGGAGGACGCGACATGAAAACAGAGCAGAGCGCTGCATCTCTAGAAAGGGCTGCAATGCCGGCCAGCAGGACACCCCCCACCCCACCCCCGCCAAGCTGGGAAGAACAAGGACAAATCCCCCTACAGGTTTCCAGGGGAGAATGGCCCTATTAACTAACAATACTTTGATCTCAGACTTCCTCCTTCAGAATTGTGAGACAATAAATTCCCATTATTCCAGGCCACCAGGGTTTGGAACTGCTGTCATGGCCACCCTAGGAACCTAGCAGAGCCATTAAGAAGGGAATGACAGAATACAACATTATCTTTCCAAACCAGGAAACAAGCCATCACCAAAAAATGATGCTGCAGACGAACAGTCACTGATGTGGGAATATATCCAAAATACACTGACAGCCTGAAAGCAGAACAGTAGAACGGTATATATATTTCATATTGTTCCTGTTTTTAATAAAATACACGTGTAAACACACCTCACTCAAAGTCCAAGAGGCCCCGCTCAAATAGTTAAAGGCCGCTAGTTCTGGCTAAGGAGATGGCAACAGATGTTTTTTTCTTTAAATCTTCTTTTGCTGATCTCTATTTCTTGGTTTCTCAGTAACACATGATGCACACTGCAGCTACTGCTTGGACTGCTCAATGACCCTCTGCGTAACAGGCCCTGCCTGCCTGGCCCACCCACCTGGAGGTGACAGGCGACCTGGGCTGGAGTCAATCAACCTGTGTGCTCCATTCCCCAGGCCGGAACAACTGGTCCAGAATGGACTCAAACCAGGGCAAGTGAAATTCCTCAGAATATTCCTACCTGGCCCTAACAGGGCACGTTCCTTTTCCTCCGTGGTCATAATGCTGTACAGAGATGAGCCTGGAGCTAGCAACAGCCGTGACCCTGCTTTAATGGAGAGGCCACCGCCCCGTCAGAGGTGTGCACACAGCGTCCTGGGCACAGTCCCTTTCATACTCTCACCCTGCCCTCTATCCACCAGAGTCTGCTCATGTTTGCTCATGTTTGAAAAAAGAGACATTTTAAAAATGCCATCACTAAGAATGAATGGGGGCCGGTGCCGCAGCTCACTAGGCTAATCCTCCGCCTTGTGGCGAAGGCACACCGGGTTCTAGTCCCTGTCAGGGCGCCAGATTCTGTCCCGGTTGCCCCTCTTCCAGGCCAGCTCTCTGCTATGGCCAGGGAGTGCAGTGGAGGATGGCCCAAGTGCTTGGGCCCTGCACCCCATGGGAGACCAGGAGAAGCACCTGGCTCCTGCCATCGGATCAGCGCGGTGCGCTGGCTGCGGCAGCAATTGGAGGGTGAACCAACGGCAAAGGAAGACCTTTCTCTCTGTCTCTCTCTCTCACTGTCCACTCTGCCTGTCAAAAAAAAAAAAAAAAAAAAAAAGAATGAATGGGCTTCAGCGTTGGCTGTTGCAGCCATCTGGGGAGTGAATCAGCACACAGAAGATCTCTCTGTCTGTCTCTCCCCTTCTTGAATGGGCTTGCAAGTTTGCACAGGCTCTATAAAACATCCAGGCCCCTTCTGTGCCTTTTTAGAAGTCATTAGGAGCTGACACATGGTGATGGTGTTACACACACAAACTGAAAGTATTCTCAACGTGTCACCATCTAAAAACATTTGGATACATCTAAGCACTGAGATACAAGTGTATTAAAAATATTAAATGCTGCACTGTCAACTACTTGGAAAGCTTTTCTAAGAACTTTTTCCCAGGGCAAGAACTGTGAGGACTTGAAAACTGAAGTTGAATGAATCCAACATGTTTCTCTCACAGAAATTAAAGTGCAGGGGGCCAGTACTGTGGCACTGCAGTTTAAAGCCCCAACCTGCAGTGCCGGCATCCCATGTGGGCACTGGTTCAAGACCCGGCTGCTCTACTTCCTATCCAGCCTTCTGCTATGGCCTGAGAAAGCAGTAGAAGATGGCTCAAGTCCTTGGGCCCCTGCACCCACACGGGAGACCAGAAGAAGCTCCTGGCTCCTGGCTTCGGATCGGCTTAGCTCCAGCCATTGTGGCCATTTGGGGAGTGAACCAGTGGATGGAAAACCTCTCTGTCTCTGCCTCTCTCTGTAACTGTTTCAAATAAATAAAATAAATCTTTAAAAAGAGACAAAGAAGAGAAAGAAATTAAAGCACATACTCAATATAATTTTCTAGCTATATCACTTCTGGTTTAGTGGCTGAAACTAAACTCATAAAATTATGAGTGGTGGAAAAACTGAAACAAAAACAAGTTCAAAAGTTAACAGACATAACTCTACACATGTTTAATCCCCCAATGGAACATTATGAAAGAAGCATAAAAGTTTTACTAAAAGAAAATTATTTTTCCCCACACACACCTCTAAATAACTGTTAAGTATCTGAAGAAGTGAAAGCCAACTCAATGACAAAGATGTACAATTCCTAGAGAAAACAGGTACCCTGGCCAACATGGAAACTCACCTGACCTGTGCCAACCTCAAAAGACTCATAGTCAACTCGCACGGAGGAAACGCAAGCTCCAACTGCAAGCTTCCTCTTGGCCTCGTGACATTCCGAGGGGACAGGAGCCGCATCTTTAGTCTTCTGAGCGCTTTCCTCTTGTCCTCTGGCTGAAGCAGCCGCCACCACCTTCTGTTCTGGTGCAGCTCGTCTCTGTTCCTGTGAACACCACGACACCACCTCAGGGAAAGTTCAGTTCTCACTCGTCACCACACGTGCTCTCCCCACGCTAAGGAATGATGAGTAACTTCTCAGACATAAGAAAGCATTGTGGGCCGGCGCCGCGGCTCACTAGGCTAATCCTCCGCCTAGCGGCGCCGGCACACCGGGTTCTAGTCCCGGTCGGGGCGCCGGGTTCTGTCCCGGTTGCCCCTCTTCCAGGCCAGCCCTCTGCTGTGGCCAGGGAGTGCAGTGGAGGATGGCCCAGGTGCTTGGGCCCTGCACCCCATGGGAGACCAGGAAAAGCACCTGGCTCCTGGCTCCTGCCATCGGATCAGCGCGGTGCGCCGGCCGCAGCGCGCCGGCCGCGGCGGCCATTGGAGGGTGAACCAACGGCAAAGGAAGACCTTTCTCTCTGTCTCTCTCTCTCACTGTCCACTCTGCCTGTCAAAAAATAAAAAAATAAATAAATAAATAAAAAATAAAATAAAAAAAAAAGAAAGAAAGCATTGTGGTTATCAGGAAATAGTACCTACAAAATCTGTTTTAGAAAGGCATACTAAACATTTAAGGAAGAAATGCCAAGATGTTTGTAATTTACTTTAAAAATCTTTTAAGATTAAGAAACAAAGAATCCAGGAAGAGTGACAATTCAATCTATATATGGCTATCATTACACAAAGTCCAAGAGTATTATTTTAAATACCGGAAAACAGATACAAAAGAGCACATATTGTTGGTTCTACTGATACGGGCTTCCAGAACAGGGAAACCATTCTACAGTTATCACAAATCGGAACACAACAGTTCCTACACAAAACGGCTAGCCAAGCTGGCCTTAGCTGTTCATTAGTTCCAAACACCAGGAAATAGGAAGGACCAACTTGCTAACTCCTGGAGTTAAAATGGAAGAAAGGAACCCCTGGCCAGCATTCTGGAGGCTCAGTTACTTCGGCCCTTCTGAGGCAGCACAAGGTTAAACCTAAAACCCAAAACGAAGAACACTTCCAGGGTTCTTCTGTTACATTTGCTTTCTTGCTCAAAAGTACTTCTGGTTATGTTCACAGACCTTAACATCCCATACTGCTTAGCGAGCTGCCTAAACAGATGACAAACTATCCTGTTGCTAAGAACTGTTTTGTTCCTCTAACATCATTGCAATGATTTTAAAACTAAGTGAATACACACATACTTGACCATCATTTCCAACACTAAAAACCATTCCTTTTCAAGTGAAAATCACTAAGATAGTTTACAATGAATAATAATAATCAAGAACATGAACCACAAATATTTGGTCTCCTTATGAGAAAATTGGCTCATTTTGGTCCCATTATTTCAGTTACACACACGTATCAATAGGACACACCATATTATCTTATTGATCTGACAACTCCTTGTTATCTGTGCGAACAGCAATCAATGGCAACTCAGTCGAGAAAGTTTTATGCCTCATCCAAAGGCAATTACTTTTGAATCTGAAACATGAGAACACACTATAGATTTTTACTCATCTCCAAACATTCTTGTAATGCCATAATTTATATATCCATGAAATTGCAGTCTATCAACCAGGCTCTTTCTAGAAAATGTTCAAGAACAGAATAGTGTACTTTTCTACTTTTTTTCATTTTATTAGAGTCACACTGAGGACCTGAGGTAGGGTCTGGAAACACCTGTGCTCCACGGACATGCGCAGAGCACAGGAGAACCACCAGCGCACAAGAGGTGTCCGATCTCGGCCTGAGCGTCGTGCTCATCGCAGATGAATCCCGGGGATCCATCCAGGGTCGCAGTGAGGCTAGAGAGATGAGGAGCTCTTTGTAAACCGAATTACAGAATGAGCAAACGTACAAGGAAAATGCGATGGAAACACCGTGAAACTGCCAAAGCTAACCAACATTTCTCAACACTTCATCGAACACTGTCTGAGCCTGTCGAAAACTCCGAAATGTCTCTGACGCTCACGTAGATGGACCCCTGGCACCAACAAGGGAGACCAGGCCTGACTTCCCATCTCCCAGCTTCAGCCTGGCTCTGCCCTAGCGGTTGTGAGCTTCTGAGGAGTGAACCAGCAGACAAAAGGGCTCTGTCTCTATCTCTCATCGTCTATTTCTGTGTGTGTGTGTGTGTGTCTGCCTTTCAAATAAATTTTAAAAAATAAAATTTCTGGCCAGTGCCACGGCTCAATAAGCTAATCCTCCGCCTGCGGCGCTGGCACACCAGGTTCTGGTCCTAGTTGGGGTGCCGGTTCTGTCCTGGTTGCTCCTCTTCCAGGCCAGCTCTCTGCTGTGGCCAGGGAGATGGCCCAAGTGCTTGGGCCCTGCATCCACATGGGAGACCAGGAGAAGCACCTGGCTCCTGGCTTCGGATCAGCGCGGTGCGCCGGTCGCAACAAGGGAGACCATAAATAAATAAATAAGTAAAAATAAAATAAAATTTCTTCTTCTCAGGGCCAGTGCTGTGGCGTAGTAGGCAAAGCTGCCGCCTGCAGGGTTGGCATCCCATATGGGCACCAGCGCACGCGTGTGCGCACACACTCTTTCTCTCCCCTCTCTCTCCCTCCCTCCCTCTCTCTGCCTCTCCTCTCTGTGTAACTCTGATTTTCAAATAAATAAATCTTTAAAAAAATTTCTTCTAAGCTATTTCCTCCTTTCCATCTCCTAGTTGGGACCCCTATTATCCTCAGTGATTGTGCCATCCCAATTACCACCCTGAGAGACTCAAGCTTCAACCCCTTCCAACTCCACCTGTGCGCTGTAACCCAGTGAATTTTCCAGAACACACACCTGACCACAATAAGTGCTTCTTAAATAACATCTCCTCAGAAATGAAACCAAGAGGTTCATTGCTGCTAAAATGAAAATGTGGGGCCAGCGCTGTGGTGCAGCAGGTTAAAGCCTTGGCCTGAAGAACCAGCATCTCATATGGGCACCAGTTCTAGTCCCGGCTGCTCCACTTCTGATCCAGCTCTCTGCTATGGCCTGGGAAAGCAGTAGAAGACAGCCCAAGTGCTTGGGCCCCTGCACCCACATGGGAGACCCAGAAGAAGCTCCTGGTCCCTGACTTCAGATCAGCTCAGTTCTGGCTTTTGTGGCTATTTGGGGAGAGAACCAGAGGATGGCAGACCTCTCTCTGTCTCTCTACCTCACTCTAATTCTGTCTTTCAAATGAATAAAAATAAAACTTTTTTTAAAAAAAGAAACTGTATCCCAATTCATAGGTTTGTCTCAACTTTTAGACTTGTTCAGTTTTTTTTTTTTTATTATTTTAAGATTCTGAATCAGTCAGTAGGCTCTAAGCCCAAGAAAGCAAATGTTAATGGAAAAAAAAGGAAAGAATCCATTCAAAAATTAATTTACTACAGACATGTACTCATGGTGGAAATTTTCTAATGTAGCTTATAGCATATAGTTTCCAATTAAAAAAGTTAAAATTTCTACTAACATGATATGGTGCTAAATTATAATTTGTGATCCAATAAGCACATCTGCATTTTAGACTTGCTTTTAAATATTTACTTATTTATTTGAAAGGCAGATACAGAGAAAGAGAGAGGGAGAGACAGAGAGCGCTCTTGCATCAGCTACTTTACCCCCTATTTGGCCACAATGGCAAGCACTGAGCTGGGTTTCCTACATGGGTGCAGGGGCCCCAGCACTTGGGTCATCTTCTGCTGCTTTCCCAGGAGCAGTAGCAGGAGGCTGGATTGGAAGTGGAGCAGCTAGGACATAAGCTGGCGCCCATATGGGATGCCAGCATCTCAGGCAGCGGCTTAACCTGCTACACAGGTGAGCATTTCACGATACTTGTTTAAAAGAAATATGACTGGGGCGGGCCTGGGGCGCAGAAGGTTAAGCTCCCACTTGGGACACTCATATTCCACATTAGAGCGCCTCGTTCATGTCTCAACTACTTCACTTCTAATTCAGCTTCCTGCTGGTTCAGTCCCAGAAGGCAGCTGGAGATGGCGCAAGTGGTTGTGTCTGGTGTCCAGAGTCTCACATGGGAGACATGGATATAGTTCCAAGCTCCTGGCCTTGGCTTGCCCTACTCTGGTTGCTGTGGACATTTAGGGGGTGAACTGTGCAGATGGAAGATCTATCACTCTGTCTTCCAAATAAATAAAACAAACTTTTACAAAATAAACCAAAGTACCATGACTTTCATGGCCATATGAACACACTAGAGAACTACTTCCTTGTGAGAAAACGCAAACTTCTGCATCTGCCATTCAGGCCTGTGGAACCCTCCACACTACCCCACTCCCAGCTCACCTGATGTTTCAGCTACAGGAAGACACACACCTGCTCCTGTAAGGTCACTTCTCCTGATTCTACCCCTTCTCAACAGGCCAGAACTGCTCTGGACAGCAAAGACAGCACTCTGTTAGGGGACTCAAGTACCGTCATTTGTGGTCAGTCCTCTCCCCCTAACTAGACTGCATGTTCTTGGTTCATCTCCAAATCCCAAGAAAAGCACAGTGCCTGACCTAAAAGAAATATCCAATAAAATGTTGGATGATTCAATTCTTTAAGCCAAACATAAAATAATCAGTTCTTTGACTTTATAGTCACATTTCCTAGTTTAAAATAGGAATGTTAAATCCTAGATAAGTAGCAAATAGAACCATCGACGTTTAAGAGACAGGGGAACCATCAAAGATTGTGTTAATACCAATGAAAATAAAAGTCACCGTAAGTGTAAGCTAATTTTTCTAATCAGAAAATCTCTGCAAAATTAAGATGATCAGTAACATTAAAACAAGTTTCCCCAGTTTTTAATTTCTTTCTAAATGCTTTTTTAGTTGATGCTTTGTCTTGCTAAGAATTTAAGCTGTTTGGTTACTATTTAGTGAGACTTTTCAACTCCACAGATGCCAAAAAGAATTGGAAGGAGAGAAAGTGAGCTATTCCTGGGTGCTAAGCTTCCCTTCCTTCACCTCCTGCTCACTGCGACCCTACGAGGATCCAAGAAATTAAACAAATAATGCAAGAAGATGTAGTTAATAAATAGATGATCTGGGAATTAGGGTGCCCAACTCATCTAACTGACCCAAACTTAATTATTTCTTGCGCCAGGAAATTTTCAATAATACATTTTACAACTGGAAGTCCTTTTGTCCCAAAAATACTCAGTCCTGGAAAAACTGGGAAGTTCACTAGCCTAACGTGGATGGAAAATCCAGTTCTGGTCGACTCTAAAGTCTGGGCTTCCTTGAGCTCCATCCTAGGAGGCAAGCAAACCACGTTACCCAGTCATAGCAGCATTAAAAATTCCTAAAATACAAACGATCTGGTCACACAATGAATTCTGGGTTTTCTTGAAGGTAGAGGTGAACCTTACCAGTTTGGCTGCTTTATGTTTTACAAAGTTAGCGATCTTCTTTCTGGGCCCAAGGGGTATCCCCATTTCCTTCAGGTCATCAACTGTACACATAAGCTTTGAAAGAAACAAACAGCACATGAATTAATCTACTGACAGATGAGCTGAAACTGGACTTTAAAAATTATAAACCATTAAAGCAATTTAAGAACCAATCAATTTTGTTGGTGCTGTTGTTTATAAATCATAGATTAGTTTAAGCTATAAAACCTTAGGCCTCCACACCTAAATCATTCTATTAATTTTTAACAGAAAACACATGCATGGTATACAGAATTGCAAAGCTATAGTCAAGCATACAGTGAAGTCTCTGACTCACTCTGTCCCAACCACTCAATTCGCCAACTGCTGGGCATCGGCTGTCGCTGCAGAAACACCCTATGTGTGACACAGCAGCCACCACACACAGTCCTGCACTTGTTCTTAGACACCAGCATCTCTGACACTGCCCCACCTACTCAACAGCTGCAGGGGACAGCACAGAGGAGTAGCCAGTGCTACTGGAGGACACTGCAAGTACTCCTAAGGTTTTTTTTGGTTACAAACAATGCTGCAGTGAAGGATGCCTGCAGATGTTACAGTGTGACTGTTTTCCTACAAGGAGTATGTTCATAGAATCTGTCCCAAATTTACACTGTCACCAATAACAGACAGCAGTACCTACTTACTCTCCTTAGCCACATGGTATATTGCCAAAACTTCTATTTTTGTCAAACTATATTGTTAAAAAAAACCTTAGGTGATTTTTAATTTGTATTTCTCTTCCAAGTTTTCATATGGTAAGAAGCCATTTGTTATTTTCTTTTTTACAAATCATTTTCTAAAATATTCTTTGTTTACCTATACTTTTCTGTAACCTACAGAATCTTTGAGTATTAAGGAAATGAGCCATTTATAACATGTGTTCCAAATATTTTTTCTATCTTTCATTGGCCTTTAGAGGTTGTTTAGTGTCTGCTACCTACTTTTCCTCTTCAAGGCCTTCTGGGTTTTGTACCATACTTAGAAAAGCCTTCCAAACTATAAAAAATCTTGTTTTCAATCTTTAAGCATTCATGTCTGTCATATCTGGAATATATTTTGCCTTAAGAGTATTTAAATCATTCTTCATTTTCAAACTTACACACAGGGAAACAATTTTAAACAAAAATTAAACTATCATCAATACCAGAGACTCCATATCAATCTTTTCCTTTTCAAAAGTGCTGACATATTCAGATAGGCTAAGTGCGCCCAGGGTTTCCTGCAAAGTTAGGACTTCTTCATTTTCAACATCAAGGTCACATGACTCATCCAAAGTCAGTTTTGGTTCTTCGGGCATCTTAAAAACAAAACAAAAAACACATGGGAAACATTAAAAATCTCAGAAAAGCTAATATAGAACATCTCTTGATCTATGGAAAGCCGTGAACAATTCCATTCCATAGAAAAATCATACTTTTCGGTAGTTTTCAGCAAGCAAAGACTGAATACTCTGAAGCATACTCAGTCATTCATGCTCCCATTTTCTATAATAATTTATATCTTTAAAAGTCATAAATTTGCACATTTAAATTTATAACCAGTAAGGAAGGGTGAGAAACTCAAACAATGAGTTGTATGTTCCATAACACTTTTTTTTTTTAAAAAAAGATTTAGTTATTTATTTGAAAGTCAGAGTTACATAGACAGAGGCAGACACAGAGAGAAATCTTCCATCTGCTGGTTTACTCCCCAAATGGCTGAATGGCTGGTGCTGGGCCAGTCGGAAGCCCAGAGACAGAAGGTTCTTCTGGGCCTCCCATGTGGGCACAGGGCCCAAGGACTTCTGCTTTCCCACATGAATTAGCAAGGAGCTGGATTGGAAGTGGAGTAGCCGGGACTTGAACCAGTACCCATATGGGATGCCAGTGAGCAGGTGGCAGCTTTACCCACTAGGCCAGGGTGCCGGCCCCTCTATTACACTTCTAAACCTCAGTGTATTTGGAGAGATCTCAACAGTTTCAGGAAACAGTTTAGATTTCGAGAAACTGGTCGACTGCAGCTCTAAATGCGAATGCTAAGGGGCTGCCTGCAGACGTACCTGCTTTTCCTGAAAACGTGGCTGCTTCACAACTCCGTTGGCAACGGCCAGGGGCCCGGGGGACTTGGAAGAATTCAGGTCTTTTTGATTAGACAGGATGTCAAACAATATTAAAGAACCTAAGGAGAAAAGAAGTTTTTTGCTTTGTAATGTACTAGGTGTTTTTTATAAATTCTTTTTTTTCAAAGTCCCTAGCCAGAAGTCCCACAATAACTAGATGTTATTCAAGACCAATATTTGATATAACCATTTTAACAAACAGCAGAATAAATTAAAATACATCAATATTCCAATATAATATCGAGTGTGCAGCAAAGGCAGGATCAAAAAGAATTTACTTCATCCTTTCATAAAAGATCTGTAATTCTAAATTTTATACTAAAAATGTCACCCACTCTGAAAGCAGTGATGACTAAACAAAAATTATGTCTAAAATATGTGTATGACAGTTTTACCTAAACTGTGGCCAGCAACAGAGACCCCTCCTTTGAAGTTTGGGTTCCGACTCATAAAGAGGGCATGTAGACGGTTTATCTCCATTCCGACTTTTTCCACAATTACCTGACAGTAGGTGGGGCTGTTATAAAACAAAATATCTAGCAAGGTTTCATTGGTAAAGTGACGAAACCGACCAATACTTGGTAAAGTGATTTTCTTAATATTCCTGTTAAAAAGAAAAAGAAGCATATTCAGTAAGCATCTCCATTTACATCTATGAATTTGTAAAAGTGTGTATTTTGATTCCTGAAAATACACTGAGTAAAAGAGCCCACACGCTAATTATGAGTTGATTCTGTTGGGCAGTTATTGTAAAGAAATCTAAAGTAAGCAGACAAGTTATTTGAGCTTATAACTATACCATGAATTTTGGGATTCTCTACAAAGATTTTAACTTTATTTACTTATTTTTTACGATTTATTCATTTGCAAGAAGAGAGAGATAGAGAGACAGAATGACGTATCTTTCATCAGCAGGCTCACTCCCCTAATAGCCACAATGGACAAGGCTGGGTCAGGCTGATCTAGCACTCCTATGGGATGCCAGCACTGCAAGGAGTGGCTTAACAGCTGCACCCCAACACCAGTCCCTTTAACTTTAATTTTAAAGAGGAAAACCTACTCTTCCATTTTTCTTCCGATTAACTGGAAATCTGGATACTCGACACAAACAGGACAAAAGGAAATGCAGCATGGAGGAGTTACACGAAATGAAAGCCTTTACTGATTTGAAAATGACCAAAGTGAAGTTCATAAACATCACACAGGAGAAAACACCCTCCCAACAGCCCACAACGGACAGAACACTGTTGATAGAACTTTTTATAAATCACGTGCCCTGTAACTTTGACATTCACCGAAATCCAGACATGTTATTAGCCCTGTGTGCCAACATAAATATTACCATATCTATTGTGCTCAGCTGGGAGTATTCCAAGTTGGGTGGGCATTTTTAGTGGTCACCGTGCTCCAGCACTCAGACCTAAGGATGCTAACTGGCCTGCAAGGCAACAACAAAGCAGTGTCCTGCCAAGAACATGGCCGCTGAGAAAGTGGTTCTCAGGCGGGTGCCATTTTTCCCCCCAGGGAACAATCGGCAATTTCCAGAAACAGCCTGGTCGTCACACGGTGAGAGGGAGAGGCATGCTACTGCTATCTGACAGATGCGGCAGCCACAGATGCTGCTAAGTATCCTGCAACGTACAGACAGCCCTGTCTACACCATGCCAGATTAGGCTTAGACATTTAGTACTAAAAACGAAAACTCAGTACTTACAACTAGCTAGCATTTCTTAGATTCTCCTCAATATTTACAACAAGAATACATACATATATACACACACAGCAAAGTAGCATGCACATATTAGCATGTGACCACGTGTCAAAGCAAGGATAAAATGCAGAAACGGAACGTATTGTTGAAGTCATTACAAACTATCCCACATTACAGTTTAAGTTCTGAATCTAAATGTGACTATCTGAAAAACAAGTTATCAAAACCCACAGACCTGTCAACACCTGTGGCGTCCCCGCCCAAGGAGCTGTGCCAATGAACCGGGAGGAACTCCACTCTGCTCACCTTCCCATCATCTAAAGATTTCTTGAAATGTGTCTGCAGCAACTTGAGAGAAACCACTCTAAAATCATCCACTTCAAAGAAAAAAATCAGGGGAGAGAAATTAAGCTGATTAAACTGTCCTACTTTGACATCTAGTTAGTAACTACCTCAAATATATCAATCATTTTAATAATATGAAGATATAATTTTTAAGGAAAAAACCGAGGAAGAAAAAATTAGCTTTAAGAAAGTAAAAAACAACCTTCAGGAGGTACTTATAACTCATTATTTTGAAGGAATGTATAAATGTTAAACGTTGGTTTAACAATCACCACTGGGAGGCAGCACGGCATGCTGGGTAAAGACTACCATCCCATACAGGTGCCAGTTCGTATCCTGGCTGCTCCACTTCCGATCCAGCTCTCTGCTATGGCCTGGGAAAGCAGTGGAAGATGGCCCAAGTCCTTGAACCCCTGTACCCATGTGGGAGACCTGGAAGAAGCTCCTGGCTCCAGTCTTCAGATCGGCACAGCTCAGGCCATTGCAGCCATCATGGGAGTGAACCAGCAGATGGAAGCCCTCTCTCTCTCTCCCCCTCTCCTCCTCTCTCTGTGTAACTCTTTCAAATAAATAAGTAAATCTTTAAAAAAAAAAAAAGTCTGGAATCAAACTGCCTGCAGCTGGATCCAGACTCGGGAACCCACTGACTGTGATCCAGAGAGTGGGACTTCCCCTGAGGCCTCAGTTCCTCACCTGATGGTAAGGGTGACAGCACCTGTATACCCAAAGGTCTGCTGGGGAGGGTTAACTGATACAACTCATGCCAGGTACTTGGTGTTTTCCACATATTTATTAAACATGAATTCTTATCATACAGACATCAAAATAAAACTTCAGGGGCCAGGACTGTGGCACAGTAGGTTAAGCTGCCACGTGGGATGTTGGCATCCCATACGGGCGCTGGTTTGTGTTCAGCCGCTCCACTTCCAACTTAGCTACTTGATAATGTGTCTGGGAAGGCAGTGGATGACGACCCAAGTGCTTGGGCCCGGCCACCTCTGTGGAGACCTGGATGGAGTTCCAGGTTCCTGGCTTCGGCTTGGCCCACTGCAGCCATTTTGGGAGTGAACCAGCTATTGGATAGAAGGTCTCTCTCTCCTCTCTCTGTAACTTTGACTTTCAAATAAATAAATGAATTTTTTTTAAAAAGAGGCAATTGGCATAAAAAAAAAAGATAAAACTTCGAAAATTTAAGTCAACCAGGCAGTTCAGAGCTTCACAGAACCGCTTGTCACAACTCACTCACTTCACCAATGCACGCGCACCTCGCTGCTGTTAGGGCTCAGGCAGAGGCCGTCTGTCAGAAAGGCTAAGCTATTTCCAAGGCCCCTTCTAATTCTTCAGGGTGTAGGATTTTATGAGCGAACAAGTCAATTTCAAATTACTATTTCCCACTCAGCATTTAAATCTCTATTTATTCCTAAAGATTTATTTATTTGAAAGGCAGATTTAGAGAGAGGCAGAGGCAGAGAGAGAGAGAGAGAGAGGTCTTCTACCCGATGGTTCACTCCCCAAACAGCTGCAAGAGCTAGAGCTGTGCCAATCTGAAGCCAGGAGCCAGGAGCTTCTTCTGGGTCTCCCACACGGGTGCCGGGGCCCAAGGACTTGGGACATCTTCCTCTGCTTTCCCAGGCCATAGCAGAGAGCTGGATCGGAAGTGGAGCAGCCAGGACTCGAACTGGTGCCCATATGGGATGCCGGCACTGCAGGTGGCAGCCTTACCTGGTACACCACAGCGCCACCCCTAAATCTCCTCTTACAGCTCCTTGGCAAGCAGTACAGAGTGCAGCTGGAACTACCCTAAAAATGACTACTGCACAGCTCTTCCATTAATTCTCAAATCATTCCATGAAACAAAATATGACTATCACTTACCACATTCAATAATACTTCTAAAGCGCAAGTCACACACAGGCCCGATGCCATGCACCATGAACACCAAATGGTCAACCTGAGGCATCTCCCCTAGGTACCAAAAACAAAAACACACACACACAAATATAAAAACTGGGCATTTGAGTTTTCTTAATTAAATAGCAATATTCTAGGTACCCCTTTTATCATCACAAACTGGCCAAAGAAATTTAGGACCCTTCCAAGCAAATAAGCCTCATGACCCTCTACCAGATTAAAAACCATTTGCCCATCTCGGTGACCAACACTGAACTAGACCAGGAAGTGGGGAAAGCAGGCTCTCCTTGCTCTCAGCAGCCAGCCAGCCGCTCTGTGTCTACAGAGGCGCCACAACGTGTAGTTGCTTCACAACTCCCAGGGTGCAGACCCACACTCAGAGAAGCAATCTGCCAATATAAAACTTTTTTTTTTTTTTTGACAGGCAGAGTGGACAGTGAGAGAGAGACACAAAGAGAAAGGTCTTCCTTTGCCGTTGGTTCACCCTCCAATGGCCGCCACGGCTGGCGCGCTGCGGCCGGCACACCGCGCTGATCCGGAGGCAGGAGCCAGGTGCTTCTCCTGGTCTCCCATGCGGGTGCAGGGCCCAAGCACTTGGGCCATCCTCCACTGCCTTCCCGGGCCACAGCAGAGAGCTGGCCTGGAAGAGGGGCAACCAGGAAAGAATCCGGCACCCCGACCAGGACTAGAACCCGGTGTGCCGGCGCCGCTAGGCGGAGGATTAGCCTAGTGAGCCACGGCACCGGCTGCCAATATAAAACTTTAAAACCATTTCGCCAAATACCATAAGGCCATTTTTCTACTTCAATCAGATTTTGAGTACTTATTTTATAATCTTATAAATAAGACAATGAAACAAACATGAAGAGTATGTAATTATCAAAATAAAAATCCACCTTAAATGCTGTAGTGAGGAAAAGCAAAGCAGACACTAGAACAGGGGTTGGCAAACTATGGCCCAGGGACCAAATCCTGCCCACTACCTGTCTTTATAAAGAGCTTTACTGGAACACAGCTATCTACATACAGTCTCTATCGCTGTTCTCCTGCTACAGTGGCAAAAGTGTAGCTGCAACAGAGTCCATATGCCTGCAAAGCCTAAAATACTTGTATTCTGGCTCTTCACAGAAAAAGTGTGCCAACCCTGCACTAGAGTAAGACAAACCAGCGAGGCATAACACCAGCACAGAAGTACTGCCAAAGCTTAGTTCCAACCAGCAAAGTGCTTTGCCACATAACACATATGTTAGAATCTACACTTTGTGGTTTGTGTATCTTCAACAGAATTCTAAATTTAAAAATAGAGAAGCAGTAAATTTAAAAGAAAGACAGAGGCCAAACTGGCTGATTTATGCATATGGTGGCAGGTGATCATAACTGTTTCTTTCTTCAATATTCCAAAGTATGACATGCAAATACAGAAGACTGAAAAAGACTCAGGTCCTAAGCAAACATACACACCATCAGGGATTTCATCAAGGTTATCATCAATTCCACGTTTGACAACCCTGGGCCTTGTCTGCCCATCTTGTGTGGTCCCCCATTCATCAGGCACTGAGGATGGCTGGAACTGAACAATAACCTTCAAGATACAAAGGATGAAGACAGAGCTCATTACCAAATCTTTCCCACTACAGGCTAAATAATTTATTTCATTATATAATATACTATACTACACATGGATAGATTACAAATCAAGTATTACTGCTATTCCCCGAGGCCAATTTTCTAAGAGTCCTAGCTAATGTTCACTAACAATCAAAAGTAAGTAAATCAACACCATTATTTCCAATTCTTATGCTGGAAAATCATACCTCTGTAGTACACCTTGATTTAAGTCTACCTGGGGGTCAGTATTTGGCCTAGTGGTTAAGATATAAGATGACCACATCCCATATCAGAGTGCCTGAACTCAAGTCCCAACTTCCCTCCCACTTGTACTTTCCTGTGAATTTGCACCCTGCAAGGCAGCAGGTACTGATGGTTCAAGTCCTTGCATTCCTGCAACCCACAGGGAGACCTGGATGGAGTTCCAGGCTCCTGGCTTCCACTTAGCCCCCAGGCATTCCGAGAGTGAACAGCAAATAGGAACTCTCTCTTTGCTTCTCAAGTAAGTATTTAAACTTTAAATTTTTGAAAAATTCCATAATGAGGCCAGCACTGTGGCAGAGCAGGTAAGGCCACCACCTGCAGTGCCAGCATCCTATATAGGCACTGGTTCAAGTCCCGGCTGCCCCACTTCCGATCCAACTCTCTGCTATGGCCTGGGAAAGCAGTAGAAGATGGCCCAAGTCCTTGAGCCCCTGCACCTGCATGGGAGACCCAGAAGAAGCTCCTGGCTCCTAGCTCTGGATTGGCACAGCTCCGAGAGAGACCTCTCTCTCTGCCTCTCTCATTCTCTTTCTGTTTAACTCTGACTTTGAAATAAATAACTCTTTAAAAAAAAAAAAAAAAAACATAAAACTCCATGTTTAAACATAAGAAATCAAAGACAAGTTACCTGCAATTGAGAAATATTTGTCTTACAAACACACCTAAGACAAAATCCTTTAGATCTGGGGGGAGGCACTGTGGCGCAGTAGTTTCAGCATTACTGGCATCCCACGTGAGCACCAGTGTCCTGGCTGCTCCACTTCTGTCCAGCTCTCTACAATGTGGCTGGGAAGGCAGCAGAAGATGACCCAAGTGTTTGGGCCCCTGCCAGCTCCAGAGTTCCTGACTTCAGCCTGTGCCCACCCAGGCCGTACTGGCCATTTGGAGAGTGAACTAGCAGATACAAGATCTCTCTTTCTCTGTCTCTTCATCTCTAACTCTGCCTTTCAAATCAATCAATCAATCAATCTTTTTAAAAAATACTTTACATTAAGCCCTGTGCCACAGAATAATTTTTCAATTAAAAGAATGAACATATATATAACAATATGCAAAATGTTTGTATAAGAAATAAAAGGCTAAGGTTGCTACCATCAAGAAGTGAAACAGGAAGTACAGAGGTGGGAGGCTTTCTTCACTTGATACCTTTGATGTTGTTGAAATTTTGATGTATGAACCTGTTTTTATTTTTATTTACTTCATTATTAAAAAGGACAAGTGGTTAAACTTGCTTTGTTTTCTTCCACACTTTTCTGTAAAACCACATTAATAAAAAGCCTATGTACTGCGTGTCAAGCCTATGCCAGAAGCTTCTGTCTAAGTTACCTCACTTCATCTAAAACATATCACAGAGAGGTCAGTGCTGCAGGTGAGGAGCCTGGAGCCCAGAGAAATTAAGTAAACGAAAGGATCAGAACACTGCTAGTCATTAGCTTTCAAAAAAACAAGAAAAGTTCATGGAGACTGCAATTACTTTAAAAAGGACACATTTTTATTTAAAAGCTTAAAACAAATCACTATCACAGACAGGTAGGCAAACCATGGCCCTATAATCAATATGACAAATCCGTATCACATTCAGATGTGGAGGAAAATGATCGCTATGACAAAGGTGGCCTACCACCTGTTTTAGAAATAAAGTTTTACTGAAGACATCCACACCCACTGCTTTACGTGTCTCCAGCTGCTTTCACACTACAGTGGTAGATCTGGTAGCTCCAACAGAGATTATACGGGTGGCAAATCCTTAAATATTCACTCCTCAGCCTCTTTAAAAAAAACTTGGCCGGGGCTGGCACTGTGGCACAGCAGGTAAAGCCGCCACCTGCAGTGCTGGCATCCCATATGGTTCTAGTCCCGGCTGTTCCACTTCTGATCCAGCTATCTGCTATGGCCTGGGTAAGCAGCAGCAGATGGCTCAAGTCCTTGGGCCCCTGCACCCATGATAGGAGACCCAGAGGAAGCTCCTTGCTTCTGGCTTCGGTTACGGCCAACTGGGGAGTGAACCACTAGATGGACGACCTCTCCCTCTCTCTCTCTCTCTCTCTCTCGCTCTCGCTCTCTCTCTGCCTCTCCTTCTCTCTCTGTGTAACTCTTTCAAATAAATAAATAAATCTTAAAAAAAAAAAACTTGGCCGGCCGGCGCCGTGGCTCAATAGGCTAATCCTCTTCCTTGCGGCGCTGGCACACCGGGTTCTAGTCCCGGTCGGGGCGCCGGATTCTTTCCCGGTTGCCCCTCTTCCAGGCCAGCTCTCTGCTGTGGCCCGGGAAGGCAGTGGAGGATGGCCCAAGTACTTGGGCCCTGCACCCGCATGGGAGATCAGGAGAAGCACCTGGCTCCTGCCATCGGATCAGCACGGTGTGCCGGCCGCAGCGCGTCAGCCGCGGCGGCCATTGGAGGGTGAACCAACAGCAAAAAGGAAGACCTTTCTCTTTGTGTCTCTCTCTCACTGTCCACTCTGCCTGTCAAAAAAAAAAAAAACACCTTGGCCAATATCTGACCAAGTGAAACAATTTATCAAGCATCTTCTATGGTATATGAAGCTTCAGCTAAACAGAAACAGAAATAGAAACAGAAATTTTTAAATCATGCTTTTGTTTCCATAACTATTTTAAACTTTTTTAATTTTAATAATTTAAAGAAAACAGACTGCACATATTTTATACACACAATTCACACTATTTTAAAGGCAAGACACTTGCTATATCCTCACTATAGAAGTTACTGAAAATGAACATTTATCAACACATAGAGCAAAATATTATTGCAATATACCTAACACTTTAAACAGCAAAATTACCTTGGGATTGTGCATAACAATGGTCTCTCCACTTGGAAACTCTAATCTGCGGTGCCACTGATTCGTTGTTACAGCTTTTTTATATTCAGCCTACAGTAATGGGAACATATAATCCAGTGTGACAAATCTCTATCACATCAAAAGTGTGCAAGAAAATGACAGTTATGACACTGACAAAAACAACACTCAGAGAAGCTCCCATTTATTGGCTGGTTATCACAGGTTTTTTAAATCACTTTATATACATTATCTCATTTAAGTAATTACTCTCAATTAAATAAAATTATTCTCAATTAAATATTATCTCCTAAATAATATTATCCCCATTCTATAGAGAAGAAAACCAAGCCCCTTAAGTTTCTCAGGACTACCATAACAGAGTAGCACAAGCCAGGGGCTTACACAAATTTATTGACTCATGCTGAAATCCAGGTCAGCATGGCCATGGCCTCTCTGAAACATGTAAGGAAGTCCTTCCGGCCTTGCCCTAGCTCCTGATGCTGCCATTGTTCTCTGGCACTCCTGGACTTGAAGCATAACCCCTTCCTCTGCCTTCATCATCACACAGCATTGTTCCTGCGTGTCTCTGTCTCTCTTCTCTTCTCCTTAAAAAGACACCAACCATATTGCATAAAGGTCTAAACCTACTCCAGTATGACCTCATGGTAACTAATTATATCTGTAGTGACCCTATTTCCAAACTAAGGTACTAGGAGTTAGTACTTCAGTGTACCAATTTTGAGTGCAGGCGTGAGCAGGACACAATTTAAGCCATAACAGATATTTTGAGTGCTGTACACAGTTAGTTACACAATTACACAACTGAGAGTAGCAATGGCAGAAGTGTGGTTCACTTTCACCCAGGACTTTCTGACTCCAAAGCCTTGACTGTCCAATCATTTTCTTACTCTTCCTCCAGATACACAATTCTGCTTTCTATGAAGCGCAAGGCTGAGGGCCTGCTGGGAAGGGATACAGCACGCAGTAAAGGGGAAATCTGGCACGCCTACTGTACAGTCTTTTACATACTTATTTTTTTAAATGACAAGTATAAATTGTTAGTTGTACTTAAGCGATTATCCAACAGTCATGTTAAAATGCAAGTCTTTCTTTTTGTGTCCTCCACAATCACTCAGTGACAGCTTTCAAGAGCTGATCAAGGAGCCAGCATTGTGGAGCACCAGGTTAAGTCACCACCTGCCAACACCAGTATCCCATAAGGGCACTGGTTCCAGTCCCAGCTGTTCCACTTCTGATCCAGCTCCTTGCTAATCCACTTGGGAAAGCAGAGAAGATGGCCCATATGCTTGGGTCATTTCCACCCACAAGGGAGACTGGGATAGAGTTCCAGGTTTGCTCTGGCCCAGCCCCACCCCATCCCACCCGTTGTGGCCATTTGGCAGTAAAAAAGTAGAGGAGAGATTTTCTGTCTCTCCTGCTGTTATTCTGTCTTTCAAATAAATAAATTAATCTTAAAAAAATATTTCTGGGGCCGGCATTGTGGCATAGAGGGTAAGGCCACCACCTGCGACACTGGCATCCCATGTGGACACTGGTTGGAGCTCTGGCTGTTTTACTTCTGATCCAGCTCTCCGCTAATGTGCCTGGGAAAGTACCCTCCTGGGAGACCCAGAAGAAGCTCTTGGCTTGGTCTGGTCCATCTAGCTGTTTCAGTCATTTGGGGAGTGAACCAGCAGATGGAAGATCTCTCTCTCTGTCTTCCTCCCTTTCTAACAGTGCCTTTCAAATAAATGAAAATAAATCTTTTAAAAAATATTTATTATGAGGTGAAATTTTTAAAATGTCTGAAGCCTCTGCTCTTAATAAACATTTTTTTCCAATTTACTTAATCCCAACTAACCCTTTCTCACTAGGCCAACATTTATGTTTTGCTACTGATTTGGTTAAACCGTACTTCACAGTCACTACTATTGAACTTAATATTTAGCAGGCATGTTTGATTTAATCATGTGTAGGAATTATATTTAGGGGCCGGCGCTGTGGCACAGTAGGTTTACCCTCCACCTGCAGCGCCAGCATCCCATGTGGGTGTCAGTCCTAGTCTTGGCTGCTCCTCTCCTGATCCAGCTCTCTGCTATGTCCTGGGAAAGCAGCTGAAGATGGCCCAAGTGCTTGGGCCCCTGCGCCCACATGGGAGACCCAGAAGAAGCTCCTGGCTCCTCAATTCAGATCAGCTCAGGCTCCGGCCATTGTGGCCATTTGGGGAGTGAACCAGTGGATGGAAGACCTTTCTCTCTGTCTCTCCCTCTCTCTGTAACTCTACCTATCAAATAAATAATAAATATTTAAAAAAAAAGAACTGCATTTATCAAAACCAAAAAGAAAAATACAAAAAAAGCTTGCTAGAAAAAATATTCGTAGATAAAGACTAGTCTAAGAAAATGGTTTCAGAAGGCAAAATTTGATTTAAAAAGGAAGTAAGATTGTGACTGAGGGGACGGCATTGTAGTGCAGTGGATTAAGCTGCAGCTTGCAATAACATCGTCCCACATCAGAGCACCAGTTCAAGTCCCAGCTGCTCTGCTTCCAATCTGACTTCCCGTTAACGTGCCTGGGAAGGCAACAGAAGATGATCCATGTATGTGGGCCCCTACCAGCCATGTGGGAAACCTGGATGCAGTTCCAGACTCTTGGCTTAGACCTGTCCCAGTCCTGACAGCTGTAGCCAGTTTAGGAGTGAACCAGTGTCATCTTCTCTCTGTCACTCTTTCAAACAAATAAATATACCTTTTTTTTTAATTTGTGACTGTATTTTTATTTCTATTAGTTGTTTCTCAAGAAAAATAAAATTAGTACTTAACAGTGGTACTTATACCATCAGCTCCAAAAAAAACACAAAGCCAAGTCCTTGTTTAAAGTCACTCTCAAAATATAAATCCAAGGATAACTAACATTTTGGAGAGCACTTGGCACAGTGGGAACACACTGACTGCAATGCCCATATCCCATACTGGAGTCTCCGGGTCTCAGTCCTGACTCTGCCTGTTTCCAGTTTCCTGCTTATGTGCACCGGAGGCGGCAGGTGATGGGTCAAGTACGTGGATCCCTGCTACCCAGAGAAACCTGGACTGAGTTCTGGGATCCTAGTTCCAGCCTGGCCCAGTCCAGCAGTGTGGGCATTTGGGAAATAAATCAGCAGATGGAAGATCTGTCTGTCTCTCTGCCTTTCAAATAAATAAAAATAAATGAAGTTGACAAGTCAATGTTAAAAAACAATTTTACAGGCCCCTTTTGATGTTAATGTTAGGATTTATTCACACAAACTTTACGAACTACTACGGGGCTGGAACTGTGGTACAATAGGTTAATCTTCCACCTGCAGCACCAGCATCCCAAGTGGGTGCCGGTTCCAGTCCTGGCTGCTCCTCTTCAGATCCAGCTCTCTGCTATGGCCTGGGAAAGCAGTAGAAGATGGCCCAAGCGCTTGGGTAACTGCCCCCCCATGGGAGACTGGGAAAAAGCTCCTGGCTCCCAGCTTTGGATTAGCCCAGCTCTGGCTGTTGCAGCCATTTAGGGAGTGAACCAGGGGATGGAAAACCTCTTTCTATCTCTCCCCCTCTCACTGTCTGTAACTTTACCTCTCAAATAAATAAATAAAATCTTAAAAAAAAAAAAAAAGCATTAAAAAAAAAACTAACCAAAATGCTCTACATCTCATCTTCCATGTGGGCAACTGAATTCATTTAGTTTATTTCAAATTTAATATTCAACTATTAAGTGGAATTAGCACAAGAAATTAACACAATTATATAAAAGAACATTAACCATCCTGCTAGTAAGTTCCATGACAATTCTTCCTAACCTAAAGTGTTAATTTTCACAAGTCAGAGACTGATTTCAAGCCTTTTACTAAACATTGATTCAGACAGGTCTACATGCGGGGCCTCTGTTGCCAACACCAATCCCAGCAGCCCAGGTCCTTCTGAAGGTCTGGTGCAGGCGGCTCCCTAGACCTGAGGAGCCCGGAAAGCACCCTGTCTTCCAGCAGAGCAGCAGCCCACGTCACAAACACTGGGGCCTAGAGAACGCAGCCTCCGCTGCAAACAGCCAGCTCCAGCGCGAGTGGCACCGCACGAGGCGCCAGGGTCCACAAGGCCTAGGTTTTGCAAAGGAAAGCACACAGGAATCAAGCGCTCGTACCTCTAGTTTCTCACTGAACTCCTCCGTATAGGGAATGAATCGGCTGTCGGTGTCCCCCTTGTAAAACCAGGTGCAGCGTCTCACTTCAGTGGGCTCCTCTTCCCAGTACACTGCTCTCCTCACGCGGTCATAGAGGTAAACGTCGTAGCGCCCGCCGTCTGTGCCCAGAACCACGCTCTCAGGGTCTGGCTGAACTGGAGGAACAATGCCCACGTTTTACCCGACTGTTTTAAGGCATACTTACAAATAAACAACAACGAACATGGCGACTAGTCAATCCTGAGAGACAAAGAACTAAGCTCATTCTTACTGACAAACCCAAGATTACAATTAATCTATGCTGCTCAAAATCACGACCCTTCTTGACTGGAAAAGAAACAGCCAGGGCACACTTAGAAACATGATCATAAAGTAGTTCATATAACTGATAAAGTAATTCAAACAATTGGCAGTTTTTTTTTTTTTTTTTTTTTTAAGTCCAGGCTGAAACATTTACCTACAGCAAGGCTCTATTATGTAAGCTGCTAAAGGACATTGATATCAGGGACTTATTCTCCCAGGAGCAAAGAGCACCAGGATAAGGAAGTAACTCTCGATGTTGCATGACTTCTCAGAGCCTGAGCACACCCTTCAAGAGAGAGCATTTGCAGAACTCCTCTCACTGTGGGACACTGTGTATACAGAGCGTCTCTGGGAATGAGGCCCACAGAAAATGTGCTGTAAGTGCCCCCATAACTACAAATGAATGAGGGAACTAGGGAAACTGAAACCTACATTAAATGAACTACTATACTTCTCTGATTCAAAGCACTTCTAAACAAAGGATGAAAGTACACAAAGCTTTCTTCGAATACCCTGCTCTAATAACTCTGGACTTGTATCACCGACTTAAGACACAGTCTGGGGACTGGCGCTGTGGGGAAGCAGGTAAAAGCTGCTGCCGGCAGTGCTGGCATCCCATATGGGCGCCGGTTTGGGTCTCAGCTGTTCCAATTCCGATCCAGCTCTCTGATAATGGCCTTGGAAAGCAGTAGAAGATGGCCCAAACCCTTAGGCCCCTGAACCTACTTGGGAGACCTAGAAGAAGTTCTTGGATCATGGCTTTGGATAGGCCCAGCTCCAGCCAATGCGGCCATTTGGGGAATAAACCAGCGGATGGAAGTCCTCACTCTCTGCCTTTGCCTTTCAAATAAATTAATTTAAAAAAAAAAAAAAAAAAAAAAAGGTACGGAGTCTGGTGAAGTCCAGAGTAGATTAAGGAATCTGACATTAACAAAAATCGGCCCTGGACAAACAGCCTCATAAACCCCCCTCACTTCTCTTCCTACACCAGACACCACTGATGCCTGCTCAGTACCCACCTGAGTTATAGATTTCTTCAAGATTCATGGAGTCCAGCACACTGAAAGGCATCCACAGTTGTTTGTGTTCCACCTCCTTGCAGTAGAACCAGTGGGGCTGAACAGGCTCGTACTGGTTCTGAAGGAGAAAGGGAGCCGGCCCCTGCACAGAGGGACCTGCAGGCCTGGCGAGCGCCTGCTGCTGCGCTGGCGACTGCACCGGAGGCGGGGCCTGGGAAGACAACAAACGTCACGTCTGCCCGTGCTGCACCGCCAGAGACACAAATTTCAACATCAGCGATACTTACCCTACATGTTTTTCTCAACAAATATTTACTTTTAAATATTTATTTACTTATTTATTTGAAAGGCAGAGTTGGAGCCAGAGCTGAGGCGTAGCAGGTAAAGCTACTGCCTGCAATGCCAGCATCCCATATGGGCACCAGTTCGAGCCCTGGCTGCTCTGCTTCCAATCCAGCTCCCTGCTGATGCGCCCGAGAAGTCAGTGGAGGATGGCCCGAGTGCTTGGGCCCCTGCACTCACAGGGGAGACCTGGAAGACACTCCTGGTTCCTGGCTTCAGCCTGGCCCAGCCACGGCTGACCCGGCCATTTAGGAAGTGAACCAACGGATGGAAGATCTGTCTCTCCTCTCTTTTTCTCCATAACTTTGCCTTTCAAATAAATAAATGAATCTTTGAAAAAAGAAAGAAAGGTAGAGTTAGATAGAGAGAGTGTGTGTGTGAGAGAGTTCTATTTGCTGGTTCGCTTCCCAAATGGCTACAAAAGCCAAGAGCCAGGAGCCCATAAATCCATCCAGGTGGCAGGGTCCTAAGCATCTGGGCCATCATCCACTGCTTTTCCAGATACAGTACATTGGAGCTGGGTGAGAAATGGAGCAGTCAGGACTGGAACAAGTGTTCACATGGGATGCCAATGTCATGGGCAGCTTAACCCACTATGCCCATGCCAGCCTCTGAACAAATATTTAGTGAAATACTTAGATGCATACACCTCTTTATTTTTTTTTTTTTTTCAAAAAAAAGAAAGAAAGAAACCCAAAATCAGTGACAAAGTGAACCACTGTCTCACAAGGATGCAAAGTAAACATATCTTCAGAGGAGTCAACTTAGCAGGATGTCTCCCTGATTTATTTAACCTTTGAAATGTGCATGGGGCAGGCACTTGGCTTTTGGTGCAGATGCATGTGGAGACACCCATGCCTCCTATTGGGGTACCTGGATGTGACACTCAACTCCCGACATAAGCTTCCTACTAACGCACACCACTGGAGGCAATGATTATGGCTGAAGTTAAGTGAGCTGGTTCACTCCCCAGCTGTCTACAACAACCAGAGCTACGCCGATCAGGAGCCAGGAGCCTCCTCTGGGTCTCCCACATGGGTGCAGGGGCCCAAGGACTTGAGCCATCTTCCACTGCTTTCCCAGGCCAAAGCAGAGAGCTGGATCAGAAGTACAGCAGCTGGGACTCAAACCCATATGGATGCCGGCACTGCAGGCAGCAGCTTCACCCACTACACCACAGCGCCACCCCCTCAAATAACTAAATGTTTATAAATAAATAAATAAAGATGAGAAGCTGCCAGTCTGTTCAGACAATAATTGTTTTGACTCTCCCGTGTCCCTGGATGACATTTATTATCAATATCTTACACGAAAATCTGGAAATACTGAAAGGTAGCTAACTCATTAAAAAAAACTTTTTAGTTCAGTAAACAAGTAAATAAAAACTAAAATATGAGCCATCCAATTAGCTTCCTTGAGAACAATGCTGACTTCAAGCATGCAGCTTACAAAGAATGCCCTCTGAAAATGATTTGTCATGTTTCTTAAACTACAGGTTAAGGTTGGGGCCAGCGCTGTGGTGTAGAATGTAAAGCCGCCACCTGCAGTGCCAGCATCCCATATGGGCACTGGTTTGAGTCCTGGCTGCTCCACTTCCAATCCAGCTCTCTGCTATGGCCGGGGAAAGCAGTAGAAGATGGCCCAAGTCCTTGGGCCCCTGCACCTCCGTGGGAGACTGGGAAGAAGTTCTGGGCTCCTGGCTTCAGATCCACCCAGCTGCAGCCATTGTGGCCAATTGGGGAGTGAACCAGCAGATGGAAGCCCTCTCTCTCTGTCTCTCTCCCTCTCCTTCTCTTTGTATGTAACTCTGACTTTCAAATAAATAAATAAATCTTTAAAAAAAAATACAGGTTAAGGTGAAACAGAGAAAAAAACTTAGAGGGAACAGTTTGCATACAAGAGCACGGCCCCTACCGGCGGCAAGGATCCGGGAAGCATCTGGTACATCTGCACAGGGGGCACGGAGGGCACGGGGGGCGCGGGAGGCGCGGCGTGGGCTGGCATCTGGCACTGCTGCAGCTGTGGTGGTGCAATGTAAGGGTTAGCCCGGCTGCTGACCGGGGTGTGGCGGTACGGGTTGTATCCTTGTTGAGGGGTTCCTTGGGGCGGGCTCCCAAAGGTGGAAGGAGGGAGACTGCTCGGCTGAGAAGGCAGGAAAGTATTCACTCCCATCTGTGAGGAAGGTGGAGCACCATACTGAGCCTTGGGAACGGATGGCGGATACGCGTTCAGGACGTCTTGGGATCCAGGTGTGAAAGGGAGAGCGGCCGACTGTCCCGCCGGCGCCGCTGCCGTCGTTAACGGTGACTGTCCGATGTTCCCGAAAGGGTCGCTGCTGCTCGAGACCTGAGAGAAGTAGCTGAACGTCTGCGGGGTGGACGCGTGAACAGAGGTCTGCCCGAGGAAGCTGTCCTCCTCACCTACCTCCGAGGAGTCCTCTGAAACACAGCAGAGGGCGAGCGATTACAGGTACTCCCCGTGGACAGGGACCCTCTTAGAGGGGGAGCTGGCTGAGGGGAAGCAGGAAGTTCACACACCTTAAATAAAAGGTTTCTGGGGGAAAAAAAGAGCTAACAATTGTATCTCTGCATTTGCAGCCCAACTTACATGTCTCCATTAGAGGGAAAAAATTTTCTTTGAAATTAAAAACTAGAAAATATGAATAAGGAAAAACAAAAGGAGAGAACAAGTATAATTTGCTTGTAAGTCTGCCTCCCAGAGACAACCACCGTCAACACTGCATTTTGGTACCTACTCTTTTTATATTTTTTAAATAAATATAAATAAATATAAATAGCTGTAAATATAGATTTTTTTAGAACTTCATGTATTTGAAAGGCAGAGTTAGAGAGACAAGGAGAAAGAGAGGTCTTCCATCTGCTGGTTCATTCCCTGAATGGCTGCAATGGCCAGGGCAGGGCCAGGATGAACCAAGGAGCCTAGAACTCCATCCAAGTCTCCCACACAGGGCGGCAGGGACCCAAGCCCTTGGGCCATCCTCTGCTGCCTTCCCAGGAGCATTCAGGAAGCTGGATCAGAAGTGGAGCAGCTGGGGCTGGAACCAGTATTCAGATGCGATGCCAGTGTCACAGGCAGCAGCTTAACTGGCTGCATCATGCTGGCCCCATAAATGTATAGTTTTCTAAAAATAAAAACAAAATTTGTACTGCTATTTGTATACATTATTTTGGTCCTTTCATTTTTCCTAAGAAATAATTAAAATGTGACTCTAGGGCAGGTGTTTGGTCTAGTGACCTGTGATCTACATTGGAGTGTCTGGGTTCAATTCCCAGCTCCAGCTCTTCAATCCAATTTCTGCTGATGCAGATCCTGAGAGGCCATGGTGATGGCTCAAGTGATTGGGTTCCTGCAACCCACTTGGGAAACCTGGAATTAGTTCCTGGGTCCCAAGTGGGAGGCTTTGTATTTGGGTAGTGAACCACTAGATGGAAGGTGTCTCTTTCACTCCCCCCTCTAATTTCCTCCTCTACACCCTGTACTGTCTCCCAGATAAATTAAATATTTTAAAGTAGTGTTTTTAAAAAGTTGTTCCATTACCTAACCACAAATAATTTCATTTCTACAGTCATGACAAGGAAGTACAAATATTAACTCTGCTGACAAGAAAGGGTGTGTCACAGCTCTCACCTACAAGTGAACGTGTGGTGTCTGCACTCCCAAGGAAAGCAGGTCAGCCATTAATAGCCATGCCAAAGACCACGCAGCTTCACAACCAGAGCGTCAGTCACTACAGAGCACCATCTTCCACACAAGGTCAGTTCCTCCCTTTGCCCAACTTAATCCTCGCCTCGGGTATTACAAACTCCAAACAATCTCTCTTCTGCTCTGTTAGCAAAGCATTTTACTTTTCTATGACCTTAAAGGTCCACCCCATGCTTCCTAACTAACTTCTATGAGGGGCTGGTGCTGTGGCATAGCAGGCAGAGTGGTCACTTGGGCATCCCATATGAGTGCCAGTTCCAGTCCTGGCTGCTCCGGTTCTGATCCAGCTCTCGTCTATGGCCTAGGAAAGCAGCAAAAGATGACCCAAGTGCTTGGGCCCCTGCACCCACATGGGAGACCCGGAAGAAGCTCCTGGCTCTTGGCTTGGGACTGGCCCAGCTCCAGCCCTTGTGGCCATCTGGAGAGAGAAGCAGTAGATGAAAGATCTCTCTCTCTCTCTGCCTTTCAAATAAATTAATTAATCTTTAAAAACAATAATAATAAAAATTGTGTAAGCCCTTAGCTTGCAGAATTCCTCCTCCTCTTAATCTTCCTCTCTCCTCACTCCCTCTTATCTCCAACTGCGGAAGACACGAGCCCACCAGGGGATGAACCCACTCCCAGCACACAGGCACACCACGCCCCTGCCCAGGGAGTCCTGCCAGAGGGTGGTTCCTTTCACACTCCAGGCTTCCTCTTGACCTCTGCTGAAGGAGTTCATAAAGCTCAGAGACACTCTGGCTTAAACTCTTTTTTTTTTTTTTAAGATTTTTAGTTGCTTGAAAGACAAAGTTACAGAGAGAGGGAAAGAGAGAGAGAGGTCTTCCATCCACTGGTTTACTCCCCAAATGGCTGCAACGGCCAGAGCTGAGCTGATCCAAAGTGAGGAGTCAGGAGCTTCTTCTGGGTCTCCCATGTGGGTGCAGGGGCCCAAGGACTTGGGCCATCTTCTACTGCTTTCCCAGGCCACAGCAGAGAGCTGGATGCGAAGTGGAGCAGCCCGGACTTGAATCGGTGCCCATGTGGGATGCCGGCACTGCAGGCCAGGGCTTTAACCTACTGCGCCACAGAGACAGCCCCTGTGGCTTAAACTTCTATGTGGCTCCTACGTTTTGCATCCATCAATTTAAATAAGCTATTCCACTATGCAAATTTGGGCCACAATCCTAGAAGACACAATCTCAAATTTTCAAATCTCCAGAGAACAAAATTTCTAAAGTCTAAAAGCCCCAAACTCTAAAATCCCAAAGGACCAAACTCCTGAAAATACAATTCTGGGGAAAATAATTGTTGCGGCCAACTGGGGAGTGAACCAGAGGATGGAAGACCTCTCTCTCTCTGCATAACTCTGCCTTTCAAATAAATTTAAAAATAAATAAATGGCAGTTGGGCCATCTTGTGCTGCTTTCCCAGGAGCAGTCACAGGGAGCCAATCAGTAGTGGAGCAGCCAGGCCTTGAACTGATGCTCTGACATGGGATACCGTTGCAAGCCATGGTTTAACCCATTGTGCCCACCACGCAGGCTCAGAACACTTCCACATTCATTTCTACCTGGGGGTCCTCTTTATCTAGTTTCCTTGGACTCACATCCTATTGTCTTCTGAAAACCCTCTCCAGGCCCCACCCAAAATTACACTTTGCCTATGATCTCGCATACAACCAAAACCACTAACGCCTTCCCCAGAATTCAGCTTTCTACCCTCATCACGCCTTTCCCCCATCATTGGAATTGCTATTTTCGGCATTTTGGCTTTCAGAATCTCAATCTTTTAGCATCTTAAACTTTTGGGATTGTGATTTTCCATCTTTCAGGACCTCGTCTTTCACGATTACCACTGCACACACTAATCACCGTTCACGATGCACTCCTCTCACTTGTTTCTTTCCAACTAAAGACACCACCTCCTGGACAAGGCCCTCTGCACCCTTCTACTTTTCTGGTACACTCGTATTTCCAGTTCCCACGAACTTCCCTGGGATTCATCTGCACCCAGTTCATCCCCCAACAACTAAGAGCAGGCGAAAAGCCTCTGGGCTGTCTTTCATCCTTTAAGAGAACTTGAGATCAACCGGTACGAGAAACTGCTTTCTAATTAACATCAATCACAAAGGAACTCCCACCTCAGCGTGCAGCTTGCCTCCCCTCGGGTGCTTTCTGATTTCACAGACACCTACGGGATCCAGCCCACAACCCTAATGAGCACCTGCACCGTGAGACCCCCAGCTCCACCTCAAACCCAGAGCGTCCGCACGCGCCCCATCCTCCAGCAGACCCAGTCACTCACACCTCAGACTCCGTTCATCACCCTAACCGCCCTTTGCTCCTTTTACCACACCTGGGTAACAGCCACCCAAACTTTCCAACCAGAAACCTCAAGTCTCTCAGACTCCTTCCTCCCTCTCACGCCTTCATTTAATCAGACACTCATCAGAGAAGCGGGAACACGGCACCTATGAAGTGCCAGGCACAGGGCTCAGCCTGGGAACCAAAACGGAATGGAAACTGCCCTGGCGGCTGACACAGCTGACCAGCCGGCCTCCGGTGAGTCTCTACAATTTCATAGCCTAAAATTCTCTCACATCTGCACCCTGCTCTTCATACGCAGCATGGCTGGCTTAGACTGCAGTGCCCAGCCCTCACGATGGTCTCCAGACTGCCCACTCTCGCCAGTCAGCCTGTTCCAGCGTATTCTATGCAAACTCTAGTCTTGGGGTGGGTACTGCGGCACAGCAAGTTAAGTCAGAGCTTGGGATGCCCGTATCCCATTTGGAAGCACCTCTGCTTCCAAGGCAACTTCCTGCTTGTGCACCTGGGACCCAGTAAATGACAACCCAAGTCTCTGGATGCCTGCCACCCACATAGAGACCCAGATGGAGTTCCTGGCTCCTGGCTTCAGCCTGGCCCAACCCCGGATGCTGTGGGCATTTGGGGAGTGAACAAATGGATAGGAGTTTTCTCCTATCTGTGTATGTGTGTCTCTCCCTCTCTGTCACTCTACCTTTCAAATAAATAAATCTTTTTTTTAAAGATTTTATTTATTTATTTGAGAGGTAGAGTGACAGAGAGACAGAGAGACAGACAGAAAGGTCTTCTATCTGCTAGTTCATTTCCCAAATGGCTGCAACGGCCAGAGCTGGGCCAATCCTAAGCCAGCAGCTTCTCCCGGGTCTCCAACGCAGTGAAGGGGCCCAAGCACTTGGGCCATCTTCTACTGCTTTCCCAGGCCATAGCAGAGAGCTGGATCACAAGAGGAGCAGCTGGGATACAAACCAGCACCCATATGGCATGCCAGCGCCATAGGCAGAGGCTTAGCCCACTATACCACAGTGCCGGCCCCCTCAAATACATAAAGCTTTACACACACACACTTTTTTGAAAACTCTGGTCTTTCTGAAACACCTGATTTCACTATCCCACGCCCCACAGGATGCACTACAAAGTCCCTGGAATGGTGTATGAGGGCCACAGATTACCGCGGCCTCTCCTCCACACACTGTCACAGTGGGCAGGGACACACAACAGGACAGAGGGGAGAGGCCCATCCTGCCTCACACCTCCCACCACCAACTCCTGCCAAGTCTGCGGGTTTTCTCACACCTCCAGCCTCACTCACATCTACGTATCTTTTTTGTTGTTCTTAAAGATGTATTCGTTAATTTTGAAAATCAGAGTTGCAGAGATGGAGAGCCGGAAAGAGATCGTCCACCCACTGGTTCACTCCCCAGATGGCCCCAGCAGCCAGCGCTGGGCAAGGCCGGTGCCAGGAGCTTCATCTCAGTCACCTAAGTGCCTGGCAGAGTCCAAGCACTTGAGTCGTCTCCCTCCGCTTTCCCAGGCCTTAGCAGGGAGCTGGACAGGAAGCGGAACAGCCCATACTGGATGCCAGGGCTGCAGCGGCAGCTTTACCCACTATGCCACAATGCCAGCCCTCAATGTCTCTTTCAACTCAAGCATCGCCTCCTCTCCAAGGCCCTGAGGGCCTAAAGGACATCCTCTCCCTGACCAGCAGCCTGAGCCACGTCGCAAGCACAGCAGTGTACTATCCCTCTCCCTCGCTGTGCTAACAGGGAGGCTGACACGGTGGGCATCCGTGTACCAGCCACACTGTGCGGCTGCTGCAGGCAGGCCTCGGTGCGTCCTGACATGCGGGACAGGGCCTGGCAAGCAGAAGCTGCTCAATCCACGTTTCCTGAATGTATGAAACCATTTCCTGTGCATCTCCCACTGGCATGATCAATGGGCGCTACCAAAAATCTGGCTCTTTTTGTCTCTGGAGAGTCACTGAATGGATTTCGAACTATGAGACGTTTTCACAGATGGAAAAAACACTTGCTACAGAATTTTACTTCTAAAACTATTAATGTGTGTTCTCGCAAAAATAAATAAATAAACTCTAACAATTGCAAAGACAAGTCTGTTTTCTGATACCTAATGAAAATGTTTAGTATTGGGCTGGCGCCGCGGCTCACTTGGTTAATCCTCCACCTGTGGGGCCGGCAAGGTTCCAGTCCTGGCTGCTCCTCTTCCAGGCCAGCTCTCCGCTGTGGCCCGGGAGGGCAGTGGAGGATGGCCCAAGTGCTTGGGCCCTGCACTTGCATGGGAGGCCAGGAAGAAGCACCTGGCTCCTGGCTTCAGTTCGGCGCAGCGCCGGCCATAGCGGCCATTTGGGGAGGGAACCAACGGAAGGAAGACACCCCCCCCCCAAACTGTCTAACTCTGCCTGTCAAAAAAAAAGAAAGAAAGAAAAAGAAAAAGTTTAGTATTAATTGATAGTGACTCACACAAACCAAATATTCTATAACAGACAACAGCCAAACCCCGTTTGTGAAGCAGAAGCTAACATAACACCCAGGAGTGGCCTTGTTCATTCCTGCTCCTCCCAGAGTGCCCTGCTCCAGCCACACCGTTCCTTCACCAAAGACGCGATCGAGCTGCCTAAATAAGACGAAGACGGGCATTCCTGCTGCCCGCTCTCCTCCTCACTCAACAAATACCTACTAAATATCAATCGGTCTACTGCATCCCAGCCCCTGGGGACAGACCAGTGACCAACACTCCTGGCTTTCACCCAGCTCAGATTCCAATAGCGAAGCATCACCAACTGTGTACAGCACCAGAGAGAAACAGGACACGAGCGAAGGGGAACCTTCACGGGCAGCTCTTCCCAGGATGCCCTTCTGCACTTCTGTGAAAACTCTTCTTAGTCCTCCAAGCAAGAACAAATTATTCAACAGGAAAAAAGTCAGCATAGGGCTGGCACTGTGGCGCAGTGGGTTAGGCTGCCACCCACCACGCCAGCATGCCTTATGGGTGCTAGTTCAAGTCCTGGCTGCTGCACTTCCAATCCAGGTCCCTGCTAATGTGCCTGGGAGGCAGCAGACCATGCATGGCCCAAGTACCTGGGTCCCTGCCAACAATGTGGGAGACCTGAAGAAGCTCCTGGCTCCCACCTCGCCTCAGCCATTGTGGCCACTTGGGGAGTGAACCAGCAGATGGAAGATCCATCTCCCCCGCCCCTCTGTGTGTGTGTGTGTGTGTGTGTCTGTGTGTCTGTGTGTCTATCTGTCTCTTCCTCTGACTTTTAAACAGATAAATAAACTCTATAAAAGCCAGCATATAGTGAGGATCTACATGCAAGGCACTCAACAAGATCCTGAAAATAAAACTGTTAACGGCCATAGCTGCAAGCTTCAACCTCATAGTCCCAGTGGACAGGCAGACATGTTCATTCCGCGAACACTGAACACTTTGTGCCAGGCGCTATACTGGGTGCACTAACTTCTCAGGACAATCCCCTGAGACTGCTCATGGCCAGAAACTGAGGCACCCAGAGGAGAAGCAGCAAGGCCTGGGGCCACACAGCACCATGTCACTGGCAGGGCCATACAGTCCGAGCCCCTAAGCACCTCGGTCCGGGTTATGCCACCGAATCCTCAGAAAGCAATCTCCCTGGTCAATATACAGGCTCGAACCAGGAGCTAGGGCGCACACAGGAGTGGGGGCCGCACTGTCGTGAAGAATAAAGACTGCACTCTTGAGCCGGCGCCGTGGCTCAATAGGCTAATCCTCCACCTTGCGGCGCCGGCACACCGGGTTCTAGTCCCGGTCGGGGCGCCGGATTCTGTCCCGGTTGCCCCTCTTCCAGGCCAGCTCTCTGCTATGGCCAGGGAGTGCAGTGGAGGATGGCCCAGGTGCTTGGGCCCTGCACCCCATGGGAGACCAGGAAAAGCACCTGGATCCTGGCTCCTGCCATCGGATCAGCGCGGTGCGCCGGCTGCAGCGGCGGCCATTGGAGGGTGAACCAACGGCAAAGGAAGACCTTTCTCTCTCTGTCTCTCTCACTGTCCACTCTGCCTGTCAAAAATAAAAATAAAAAAAAATAATAAAAAAAATAATAATAAAAAAAAAAAGACTGCACTCTTACCTGCACTTTACAGGTACTACATGTCTACCCTGTCCGCCCCGGGAGATGCCCTGCCCTGCCGTACCCCAGGGGTCTCCTAGTGGGACTCAGGGACACAGCGTTCCCTGGACGAAGAGCAAGCCCCGGGACCCGGCGCGCGCCCCCCAGACCCCTAAGCCCCGGGTCCACTCGAACGTGCCCTCTGCGGGCCCTGGCAAGCCGCCAGAAGGCGCACCTCCCGAAGGAGCCTCGTCGCCCCACGACCCCCGCCCGCCTCCCTGCACACTCTCGCGGCGCGGGACCGCCCGCCCCTGACTACCTCCCGGCAGGAGCAGCGAGGCCGGGGTGGCGGCGGCCTGGGTGACCGGGATGAAGGGCACGTTGAAGCTGAACTCTGTGGCCGAGGACGAGAAGAGTAAGTTAGTGCCCGACGAGGAGGCGGACGCGCCCCCGCCGCCACCGTTAGGCTTCCTCTCGGCCATGGCTGCGGCCCACCGTCCGTTACACGTCTCCCGGTAGCCGGGGCAGCGCCACCGGCCGGAAACCAGTCACCCTCGGGCCAGCGCACTTCCGCACTTGCGCCCAGGGACCGGAAGTAGCGGCTCCCTCCCTTCCCCTGGCTCGCGTCGCCAGGAAATAACAAGGCGGCGCCGGCGTCACGCCAGGGCTTAGCACGTGACCGCTGTCGCGGCTGCGCGAGCGAGGCTGGAGGCGGAGGGACTGGGAGAGGGGACGGTGGCCGCTGCCCGTCCTGGGTGTGTGCGCGAATGGACGCTGAAAGCCGCCGATTGCGAGGGGCGCTCCGGGCTTCCTAAAACTGTCGGAGAGATGGTTGAATGGACAGATTTGGGGAGGGCAGGGGAAGCGAGGACGAGCGGCCGCTCTCGCAGATTCGTGCCTTTCTGGACTGACCCTTGCCCCGTGGCCCAGAAGCAGAGCTGGCAAAACTTGAGACATGCTTGAGCCAGGGGCTTGAGGTTGCAGGCGTGTGCCTTTTAAACAGGAGCTTTTTCTGTCCACAGTAGCCTAGTCCGAGCCGTAATTGTCCGCTTTCACAGCTAGAGATTACAGAGGGGAAAATACAGAAATGGCCAAGCAGCGTCCTGGAGACTCCCAGAGAGGCCTCAAAGTAGCGAGCCAGGCCGCGGGTGCTGACCCCCGTGTGGGGTGTCAGCTTATTAAATCAGTTGACGACCCGATTTGCCTGCTGTCAAAGAGTTTTTTAAAAGCCAGAGTCTAGTTACAATGGTAAGACATATGAAATAATTACCTATTTTTTATTTTTTTTTATTTTTTTATTTTATTTTATTTTATTTTATTTTTTTTTTTGGACAGGCAGAGTGGATAGAGTCAGAGACAGAGAGAAAGCTGTTCCTTTGCCGTTGGTTCACCCTCCAATGGCCGCCACGGCTGGCGCGCTGCAGCCGGCCACCGCGCTGATCCGAAGGCAGGAGCCAGGTGCTTCTCCTGGTCTCCCATGGGGTGCAGGGCCCAAGCACTTGGGCCATCCTCCACTGCACTCCCTGGCTACAGCAGAGAGCTGGCCTGGAAGAGGGGACAGAATCTGGTTCCCCGACCGGGACTAGAACCCGGTGTGCCGGCGCCGCTAGGTGGAGGATTAGCCTATTGAGCCGCGGCGCAGGCCCAGTAATTACCTATTGCAATAGGAAGGTGGCCCGACAAGAACTGGACTCAGCTTTGCTCAAACAAAAAGACTTATTTACTTTTTTATTTATTTGAAAGGCAGAATGTCAGACCATCCTCAAAGGGCAGCAACGGTCGGGGCTGGGCCCATCTGAGGCCAAGAATTCCACCCTGGTCTCCCACCTGGGTGGCAGGAACAACCCAAGAGGAGGGGTCATTTGTAGCCTCCCGGGCACATTAGCTGAGAGCTGGGTGGGAAGCAGAACAGCCAGTGTTGTGTCCAGTTTGAGACCCTCCCCAAAACAACTCACAAAAGGCAGACGTAGGCCAGTGCTGAGGCAAGAAGCCTGGTCCCTCACCTTCCCAGCATTTTTACCCACTCAAGTAAACAAGTACATATGTCACTACACACCTAGGCGAGTTCCTTATTCCTTATATGGCAGTTACCTAAATTTATGCATTTTATTGGTGCATTTGAGCAACTTAAGGGCTAGGCGTCATACAGGAAGGCGGAAGAATCTAAATTCCAGGAATAGCTTCATTCCCATACCCTTAGGCCTGTCTTTTCTGGCTTAAAATAAAGCCTGTCATGGAGGAATGGCGGGTCTTGCGACAGGAAGGTCCTGAAAGCTCTTAAGACCAAGATTTTAATATGTTGCCCCATATTTTATATCATTTAATCTTAACATACTACATATTATTAAATCTTAATTTCAAATGTATTTAATCTAAACTAGCTTATGGTTTGAATTAATTACTCATAACTGAACTCTACACCAGGATTCAAACAGGCTTGTTCTGAGTTGGAGACTTTTCCAAGGCTGAGTTGTGCTGAGAGCAAGGGGTGTGCGTGGCGCTTGGGCCCCACGTTACATCTTGTGTGTTAACTGGTACTTAACCCGGAGGAGACCTGCAATTCCCAGCTCCTGAAGACAGGCGGTGGTGTAAGTTGGAGCAAGGCACACCCAGGGACTGGGAATGAGAGAGAGGATTGAGCCCTGGAGTGTCTGAATTTTCAAAAAGGCAGCTCCGGGTGGTAGAAGATTTGCACAGCAAAGGGGCAGAGGAAGAAATTACAACTGCAAGGTTGAAGTCTTTGCTGTAAGCAAGGCTCAGGGGCCTAACTGCCTATCACCAGGCTGTGGCTGGACAGACAGGAAATTCTAGCAGTGCTGAGCTTTCTCGGGCAGGCATTTTTTAAATTATCTGAAAGGCAGAGAGAAGGAGATCACTCTCCAGAATGCCCACGACAATGAGGACCGGGTGAGGCAAAGCCAGGCACCCAGAATGCCACTGTGGTCTTCCACTAAGGTAGAAATCAGGCCCAGGGTGCTGCCTGCTGGACACCGATTCAGCACAGACCAGCACTGATGCTAGGGAACAGGTTTCTTGGGCATAGAGTGCACTTCTCTAGTCCCAAATATGCTCTTCCCCAATTGTAACCTACGAGGACTTTCTCTTTTTTTTTTTTTTTTTTTTTTTTTTTTTTGGAAAAGAGTTTATTGCGGGAAACCCAACAGGCTGTAGGGAAGGGGTGAAGAAGGAAAAAGAGAGAGAAGGAGAGCATGAGAGAGAGAGAGAGCAATCAAGAGACATAAAGAGAGATCAGGGGATGGAGAGAAAGAGCCACTTGTTCAGGAACAGGACCTTCTAAAACTTTGCGGGGGTGGGGGGCAAGGAGATAGGAGCAGCAAATCCCATTAGGATGGGGGTGGGGCTGACACCAGTGGTTGGGCCACATGGCTGGCTGGCTTCCAGCAATGGCAGCAGGGACTAGAGCCTAGGATGGTGTCCATGGTGTAGATCGCGCCATAGGTAAGACTGTACAATTTTACTAACATTCCCCCCTTTTGTTTTTTATACAGCAGGAGTTGTATGGGATTACATTAGCCCCAAAAGTCTAGGAGGGGTAGAGGGACGATGATCTGTCTGTAGAGCTACTTCCTGCTGACTTGGCACGACGAGGTACTCTCTGCTGGCGTGGGGTGATGTCTCAAGCTGCTATCACCTGGGTGGGGAGCTGAGTATATCCCTGTAGCAGCATTTGGTTGACTGCCTGGTTGCTGAAGGCCTTGGTTCCTTCCATTATCAACTCCTGTAAACACTTAAGCAGACGCTGTAGTATAAAAGACGGGGTAAGAAAAGCAACCAATGATCCTAAGAGTGGCATTAACCAGGTAATGAGGATTTCATGAGGAGAGGAAATGGCGGGGGGGCCCTCTGGACCCTTGTGAAGACTGTTTGATGGACATGGTTTAAAGCTGATCCCAACCCAGACCAGGAGAAAAGCCACTCATCTTTTGCAGGTAGAGGGGTTTGTCTGTAGAGAAATTCTGAACAATCATACAACACTAAGTGGGGGAGAGGACCATCAATACACTCAAGTCAGGAGTAGAGCCATCAATGTTAGTAGAGGCTATGGCTACAAGGGAATGAGGCTGGGGCTGCCACTGTGGCACAGCAGATTAACATCCTCGCCGGAAGCACCGCAATCCCATATGGATGCCAGTTAGAGTCCCAGCCGCTCTACTTCCAATCCAGCTCTCTGCTATGGTCTGGGAAAGTGGTAGAAGATGGCCCAAGTCCTTGGGCTCCAGCACCCATGTGGGAGACCTGGAAGAAGCTCCTGGCCCCTGGCTCCTGGCTCCTGGCTCCTGGCTCCTGGCTCCTGGCTCCAGGCTTTGGATCGATCGGCACAGCTCTGGCCGTTGCAGCCGATTGGGGAGTGAACCAAGATATCTCTCTCTCTCTCTCTCTCTCTCTTTCTCTCTCTCTCTCTGCCTCTCCTCTCTCTGTATAACTCTGACTTTCAAATAAATAAATCTTTAAAAAAAAAAGAAAAGAAAAAGGAATGAGGCCCCAAGTGGGCTAGACAGGGTCTAGAACAAAGGACAGAGTCATTATTAGAGGACCTAAGAAAGATGTTGTCTAAGCCATGAATAAGTTCTCCAATTGAGAGGCAAATAGAAACTGACAGAAGGGGCCTGATAATAATCTGGTGGACTTTAAGGCCTTTTCAGTTATGAGGCCCAGACCTACCTATCCCTTCACATGAGTATATCCTAAGGGAGGTGTGAACCTCCTTGGGAAGGCACCCTGTTGACTTCCATTACCCAACTGGCCTGGGAGGAGAGCTGGCCAGGTCACGACAGGTGGCATCTCCAACAGGAAATTTACAGTTCTGCCTGCAGTGTTACTGACCCTAGTTGGCCGTCCCCTCAGCAGCATTGGTTACGTTGGAAGCTGGGCCGAGTGAAGGGCTCTCCAGCTTGGAGCCAGCAAGATCTGCGGCTCTGACCTGGGTGTCCTTTGACTCCAGGGCAGCTCCATTTCCAGTGATCCAACTCTTGGCTGGCAGAGCTGCAGGGCTCTTCACAAGCTGACTTTGGCTGAAGCCCTGGCTTTCCACATTGAAAGCCACTGCAGTGGACTGGCCTGTTGGGTCTCCTTGAGGGCAGGTCACTGTGCAAAGAAGCCTTTAATAGGCCTACACCTATCTTTACAATTCTAATGCCTAGCTTTCTTTTCCTCCTGATTTTTGTTAAAGCAGACCAGAGGATGCAAGTCAAGGGGGTGCTCAAGTTCCATCTCTAATCTTCGGTGGCCAAAATTAGAAGTCTGTAGTCACAGGTATGTTCTGATAGTGGTTTATTTTGAGGTAGACAAAGTCCATGAGGAAAGCTATGTCCTTACTTTAAAACTTTCTTGCTAGGAGGACTTTCATTCCAAACATTGGCTGTTTGGTTGGTTGGCTGGTTGATTTGAAAGGCAGAGCAGGTGTTGGCACAGCGGCATAGCGAGTAAAGCTGCCACCTGCAGTGCCAACATCTCATATGGGCACCAGTTCCAGTCCCGGCTGCTCTACTTCCAATCAAGCTTGCTGCTATGGCCTGGGAAAGCAGTAGAGGAAGGCCCAAATGCTTAGGCCCCTGCACCCGTGTGGAAGACCTGAAAGAAGCTCCTGGCTCCTGGCTTCTGATAGGTGTAGTTCCAGCCATTGTGGTCAATTGGGGAGTAAACCATCAGATGGAAGACACTCCTCTCTCTCTCTCTCTCTCTCTCTCTCTCTGCCTCTCCTCTCTCTGTGTAACTCTGGCTCTCAAGTAAAAAATAAATCTTAAAAAAAAGAAGAAGAAGAAGAAGCAAGCAAAACAACCAGGACTCAAGTCAGCACTCCAATATGGGATCCTGGCATTGCAGGCAGTGGCTTAAGCTACTGCACTACAACACAGGCCTATATTGTTAAGTCCATACTGCCTTCTGTATTGACCATGCCATTCTTTTTTTTTTTTTTTTTAAGGCAGAGTTAGACAGTGAGAGAGAGACAGAGAGAAAGGTCTTCCTTTGCCGTTGGTTCACCCTCCAATGGCCGCCGTGGCCGGCACGCTGCGGCCGGCACACTGCGCTGATCCGAAGGCAGGAGCCAGGTACTTCTCCTGGTCTCCCATGGGGTGCAGGGCTCAAGCACTTGGGCCATCCTCCACTGCACTCCCTGGCCACAGCAGAGAGCTGGCCTGGAAGAGGGGCAACCGGGACAGAATCCGTTGCCCCGACGGGGACTAGAACCCGGTGTGCCGGCGCTGCAAGGCGGAGGATTAGCCTATGAGCCACAGCGCCAGCTCTTTTTTTTTTTTTTTTTTAAGAGTTACAGAGAGGCAGATGCAGAGAGAGAGAGAGAGAGAGAGAGGTCTTCCATCTGCTGGTTCACTCCCCAAATGGCTACAACAGCTAGAGCTGTGTTGATCCAAAGCCAGGAGCCAGAAGCTTGTTCCAGGAGCTTGTCTCCCACACGGGTGCAGGGGCCCAAGGACTTGGACCATCTTCTACTGCTTTCCCAGGACATAGCAGAGAGCCAAATCAGAAGTAGTGCAGGCAGGACTAGAACCGGTGGCCATATGGGATGCTGGCACTGCAAGTGGCAGCTTTACCTGCTACACTACAGCACCGGCCCCTTTCTTACCAATAGTGTACAACTGTTTGAATTTATTCAACTTCTTAACAAACACTTGTTCCCTTTCGGGTTTTTTTTTTTTTTTTTCTTTTTTGAGGAGGAAAACTTTGTAAAGAGCAGAAAGAGGAGATGAAGGGGAGTTAGGAACACGGGGAACAAAGGTTGGGGCAGCTGCATGTTGGCCTCCAGCCAGGCAATAAAGAGCTTGATGAGGGCACAGTGGTTCCTTTCATCCAACCCTCTGGGCACTCTGGCAATCTCACTCTGCAACCTCAGCTGCCTTTCTCAAGGCCATTTTCTGGAATTCCCAAGCCAGCATTATTCATCTGTAGAATTGAACAGACGCTGTGGTCAGTCACAAGCTCAGCAATTAGCTTTGGTCAATCATAGTGTGAAAGTGGAAAGGAGCGTGTATCCGTCACAGTGATGGCAGGGACCTCGTCTGCTGCCCCCACGGGTGTGCACCAGCAGGTAGCTAAATCAGAAGCAGAACCCTAACCGGGCACTTCAACATGAGCGCCCGTGTTCCCAAGCTGCGACGTCACGTGCTGCTCCAGACACCCACTCTGCTAGGCAGGCATCTCAGGGCAGTCGTCCTGGACGCCTGGCCTTACGCTGCTGGAAGCTGTGTGGAGAACTGTCAAGGACAGTCTCTGTTGTTATCACAAGTGAGCAGAGCAGTGTGCTAAACACGAGGGTGCAGGGTGGTGAGGCAGACGTGGAACCTGTCCTTTCCTACAGTTGACTGTGTCAGCTAAGCACATGATAATAAACTGAGGAATGATGTATGTTCCAATGCAGCATGTCCCAGATCATCACACGGGAACACTGGCGGCATCAGGGGAGGGTGGGTAACTGTTTCCCGGGAAGAGACAGCAACTATTTCAAATAACCAGACCATCAACAGAGGCCCTGCTTAGTCTAAAGTGACATGAAAGTCTTCTCTGAAGATGGCAAGCAAAGTGAAGACCTAAAAGGCAGCGAGTACAAGTGAACTGGAAGGACTTGGGGAAGGGAAGGCCAGAGGAAGCAGTGGGTGGGAACCCCTGAGCTGCCATATGTGAGCGTTAAGAGAGACACACGTTACCTTGTGGCTGGAGTCCAGGGAGCAACCAGGAGGAAGCTGGGAATGAGGATAAAGAGCAGGCACCAGTTAGGTGGTGTAGCGTCTTACGGTGAGGGCAAAGGTGAGTCAAAGAAGCCTTTAAAGACGCGTGGAGAAGTAACATTCTGCTGTGAACTCAGGAAGGAGCGAGCCTCGAAGGAAGAGCCATTGGCCGGCAGGGCCAGGTGGGTGACGATGGTGATCTAGCCTCGGTGACCAGCAGGATGAGCAACGCCTGGGGGAGGCAGTCGGCCTGAACACATGTGTCGTCATTTGCTCCTTTGGAAACTTGGGGCAAACACAAATGGTTTTTGTTTTGGAAGCATAAACCCATAAGAAGGAGGAGACTGAAACAGAGATTTTGGAAGCAGCAAAGAGGTGGACAAGCTGTCCGTGATGTAGCAGACCCGCAGTAGGAAAAGCCCAACGACGACCGGAGTGCAGCACAGAATCACCAGAAGATTTATGACTAGCTGGGCTTTGGGCAGCCCTGGAAGTGCTGGGGGACAGGAAAGTGAGGTCCTCGAATGAGGGGGACTGGTTGGCACTGAGCAGTCAGGTCCCCTCCCCCACTCTGAGAACGGGACCCGCTGACAGCCCCCTCTGGAGGGGGTGAAACAAGACGAAGCACATGTATAATAATACATAATACATAAATACTGAATAATACAATCTCTCCCTCAACCCGCATAGTTTTTCCACCGAGCTGCAGGAACACTAGCAGCCAGTTTCCGACTTGTAGGCAAGAGTTTGCAAGCATCCTCTCTGGGGCATGGGAACTAAAGATACAGAGCTACTGTCTTAGATTCTAACAGATGAATTTTAGAGGAATATAAACAGACTATCAGAGATACTGAGATCAGGGTTTCCCAGGACAACAGCCCAGCCACACAATCCCATATTTAACCTCAGAATCAATAAACCCCGTTCATACCCCAATTCACCTTTTTTTTTTTTTTAAACAGGCAGAGTTAGTGAGAGAGAGAGAGACAAAAAGAGTTATAGCCAGTGAGAGAGAGACAGAGAGAAAGGTCTTCCTTCCGTTGGTTCACTCCCCCAATGGCCACCACGGCCGGCGCTGTGCCAATCCAAAGCCAGGAGCCGGGTGCTTCCCCTGGTCTCCCATGCAGGTACAGGGACCCAAGCACTTGGGCCATCCTCCACTGCCCTCCCGGGCCACAGCTGAAAGCTGGACTGGAAGAGGAGCAGCTGGGACTAGTACCCGGAGCCCCAACCGGGACTGGAACCTGGGGTGCCAGAGCCACAGGTGGAGGATTAGCCTAGTGAGCCATGGCACTGGCCCCCAATTCACCTTTTAAATCCCCACACTTTATTGGTGGGGTAGAAAGACACATAACAAAGGGGAAACGGGGCTCCCACTCACTGGTTCACTTCTCCACATGCGTGCAATGTCCAAGACTGGGCTAGGTGGAAGCCAATAAGCAGAAACTCAATCCAGGTCTCTCATGTGGGCAGCGGTGACACAACCACTGGAGGCCTTATCTGCTGCCTTCCAGGGTCTGCATTACCAGCAAGCAGGAATCAGGAGCCAGAGCCGGAACTCAGACACGGGCACTCAACGTGGTACAGGGATGTCTTCATTGCCAAATTTCCACACCCAACTTCCCTCCCCTGGCCCCATCCATTCTCAACACACACACACACACACACACACTCTCAACACACACACACACTCAACACACACACACACTCAACACACACACACACACACACACACACACACGGAGAGTTAGAAGTCTCCCCACCCTTTTGTGCTATGCTAACTGCAAGGCATCACCTTACTCTTTTCTTTTCCAATGTTTTTCCCCTTCCTCAATGGATTCTTTGTTGTTTTTTAAATATTTATTTATTTATTTAAAAGTCAGGTTACCCAGAGAGAAGGAGAGGCAGAGAGAGAGAGAGAGAGAGAGAGAGAGAGAGAGAGAGAGATAGGTCTTCCATCTGCTGGTTCACTCCTCAGTTGGCTGCAACGTCCAGAGCTGCACTGACCCAAAGCCAGCAGCTTCCTCCAGGTCTCCCACATGGTGCAGGGGCCCAAGCACTTGGGCCGTCTTCTACTGCTTTCCCAGGCCATAGCAGAGAGCTGGGTCAGAAGTGAAGCAGCTGAGTCTCAAACTGGCACCCATATGGGATGCTGGTGCTTCAGGCCAGGGCGTTAACCCACTGCGCCACAGGGCCAGCCCCTGGATTCTTTGTTTTACAAAATCTCAAATATTAACCCTCCTCTTTGAGATGCTCATGAAACAATGTTCCCCTGATTGCAACAGGCTGAATAAAATAATATCCTTAATTGCCTGGGGTCTTGTGCTCCTCTCATTTTTTCGCCACTACCCCACTACTGAACTAAAGCCACATTACTCTCTGCGATGGTAGCACCACACTTCTGATATCAACTTCTAAAATATTTAGAGTAATGCCAGCAGCTGTATAAACAGCACACAGAATGCATGTTCATATAAAAATACAGGGGCCGGCACTGTGGTGCAGTGGGTTAAAGCCTCAGCCTGCAGCACCAGCATCCCATATGGGCGCCAGTTTGCATCCCGGCTGCTTCTCTTCCGATCCAGCTCTCTGCTATGGCCTGGGAAAGCAGTGGAAGATGGGCCAAGTCCTTGGGCCTCTGTACCCTTGTGGGAGACCCAGAGGAGACTCCTGGCTCCTGGTTTCAGATCCGCCCAGCTCTGGCCATCAGCCATTTGGGAGTGAGCCACCAGAACGGAAGACCTCTCTCTCTCTCTCTCTCTCTCTGGCTCTGCCTCTTTCTGTAACTCTTTCGAATAAATAAAATAATTCCTTATGGAGCCAGCGCCACGGCTCACTTGGTTAATCCTCCGCCTGCAGCACTGGCATCCCATGTGGGCGCCAGGTTCTAGTCCCGGTTGCTCCTCTTCCAGTCCAGCTCTCTGCTGTGGCCCAGGAGAGCAGTGGAGGATGGCCCAAGTGCTGGGGCCCCTGAACCCGCATGGGAGACCAGCAAGACGCACCTGGCTCTTGGTTTCGGATCAGTGCAACGCCAGCCATAGCAGCCATTTGGGGAGTGAACCAATGGAAGGAAGACCTTTCTCTCTATCTCTCTCTCTCTCATTGTCTATAACTCTACCTGTCAAATAAATTTTAAAAAATAATAATTCTTTAAAAAATATGGGGCTGGCTCTGTGGCACAGTAGGGTAATCCTCCGCCTGCAGTGCCAGCATCCCATATGGGCACCGGTTATAGTCCCAGCTGCTCCTCTTCCAATCCAGTTCTCCACTATGGCCTGGGAAGGCAGTGGAAAATGGCCCAAGTCCTTGGGCCCCTGCACCCGCGTGGGAAGACCCAGAGGAAGGTCCTGGCTCCTGGCTTCGATCTGCGTAGCCGCGGCTGTTGTAGCCATTTGCAGAGTGAACCAACGGAAGGAAGACCTTTCTCTCTGTCTCTCTCTCTCTTATTGTCTGTAACTGTACATTTCAAATAAATAAATAAAATATTTAAAAATATATAAAAACATATAAAAATACAAAGTGTGTTTAACAAAGGTCATGCTAGTCAGCACCATCATCTGGAAGGAGGCAAGAGTAGCTAGGGCCAAACCTTTGCTGCTAAGAAATTGAGTGGAAGTCCCAGAGATCTCACTCACTCACAGTTCACTGGTAAAACACAAGCCCACCTAGCTCTAGGGAAGGCTGGGAAGTGTAGTTCCCCACAAGCGAGCAGTCTCAGCTACCTCTGTACCCTGTAGCTGGGAAATACAGGTCTTCACTGGGCAACCTGTCTACACCTAGGAAAGGAGGGAAGCCTGCATAGGAAGAAGAGGGGGTGGGCGTGTGGCACAGGAGGCTCACGTCCCAGTTCCTCTGCTCCCGATCCAGCTTCCTGCTACTGTATCCTGGGAGGCAGTCCAGGTGCTTGGGTCCTCAGACATCCACATGGAAGCCCTGATTGAGTGTCGGGCTCCTGGCTTTGGCCTGACCCAGCCCTGGCTTTTGTGGCCATTTGAGGAGTGAACCAGTGGATGGAAGATCTCTCTCACTCTCCTTTGCACATGAATGGAAATTAACAATTAAAAAAAAAAAAGAAAAAAAGATAATTTATTTGATACACTGATGTCAGGGGCAGGATTTCACACAGTGGTTAGGATGCTGTTTGGGGTGCCTGCATCCCGTGTCAGAGTGCCTGGTTTGGAGTCCTGGCTCCTCTGCTTCCTGCTGCTGTGTACCCAGGAAAGGCAACAAATGATGGCTCAAGTTCTTGGGTCCCTGGCATCCTTGTGAGAGAACTGGAGTGAGTTCTGGGCTCCTGGCTTCAGCCTGTCCTAGCCCCGGCTGTTGGGGACATTTGGGGAGAGAAGGTGGGGATGGAAATTCTCTTAGTCTATCTCTGTTTCTCTCTCCTTGTCAAATAAAATGAAAATAAGTATTTAATAAATAAAATGCAAAAAATCATTAAAATATGTGGACAGAATACCTGACGTGTTTAAGTAGCAACACAAGTACAGCTGGTGCGGTGGTGCACAGGTTAGGCTGCCACCTGTGGCACCAGCATCCCATATGGGAGCTGGTTGGCTTCCCCTGCCCTGCTTCTCACCAGTTCCATGCTAATGTGCTTGGAAAAGCAGTGGAAGATGGCCCAAGTGCTTGGGCCCTTGCATCCATAAGGGAGACCCAGATGGGTGGTCTAGCCCAGACATGGCTATGTGGCCATTTGGGGAGTCACCTAGCTGATCAAAGATCTGTCTCTTTCTCTCTCTGTGAAACTCTTTCAAATAAGTAAAAAAAAAATTATTTTTAAAAAAGAGCTACGCAGGTGACTTGGGCATTGTGGGACGTGTGGATTTTCCATGCAGCGACTATTCCATGTGAAGCACTGTTCTAGGTGCAGGAGAAACAGAGCAGTAAAGACACCCAAATCACTGCTTCAAAGATCTTGCAACCCAACTGAAATCCTAGTGCAGCTGGGTTGAATTAGTGCTAAGAACACAGAAAACCAGCAAATTTTTTTTTTTTTTTGACAGGCAGAGTGGACAGTGAGAGAGAGAGACAGAGAGAGAAAGGTCTTCCTTTGCCGTTGGTTCACCCTCCAATGGCCGCCGCTGCAGCCGGCGCACCGCGCTGATCCGATGGCAGGAGCCAGGAGCCAGGTGCTTTTCCTGGTCTCCCATGGGGTGCAGGGCCCAAGCACCTGGGCCATCCTCCACTGCACTCCCTGGCCATAGCAGAGAGCTGGCCTGGAAGAGGGGCAACCGGGACAGAATCCGGCGCCCCGACCGGGACTAGAACCCGGTGTGCTGGCGCCGCTAGGCAGAGGATTAGCCTATTGAGCCACGGCGCCGGCCCAGCAAATGTTTTAAAGGAACATTTACCAGACCCTGCTGGCAACCACTTCCAACCTCCTCAGCTGGCTCTTTTGAACTTCAGCATTTCCAAGTAAACAGGGCTGCACCACTTCTGGTTCCCCTCCCTTCTGCATTATCTGTTGAGCTCCCAGATAGAAGATCTTTTTGACCTTTGTCCTTATCACCAAGAGTTATCAGAAATGAATCCTTCCTATTCCCCACCCTTCCAATATGGTTAAATGATAATGCTGCCTAGGTCAATATTTAAATTTTAACATTACTATGGCCACATAAACACTATTAATTGCCAAGTTCCATGGTAAATGATTATTTTAATTTTTCTGAACAGATTTTTGTTTTCCCAGTCTTACGGTTTGGAACAGCTTTTCTGCACCCTTTTCTCCTAAATTATTTACATTTCAAGTCCTGGTATAAAAGGCAAGCCTAGAAGCATTGTTCCCCATCCCCCCACAACTCTCCTCTCAATAGAAGTCTTGCCGCAGTTCCTTTCCCCTCCAGACTTTTCTTACTCCAGCACCTGACATGGCTGGAAATGAGTCCCCTACTAGACCATAAGCTCCACTAGGGTGGCAATGGAATCTCCTTCTTCCACCCCAGTATTCCCAGTGCTGTCTGAAAGCACTTTATAGACAGTTACTGAATGCCTCCCTTAAAAATGCAGGCTTAGGGGGCTGGCACTGTGGCATAGCACGCCACCTCCTGCATCGGCATTCCATATGGATGTCACTCCACTTCTAATTGCCTGGGAAAGCAGCAGAAGATGACCCAAGTACTTGGAACGCTGCACCCACGTTGGAGACCCAGAAGAAGCTCCTGGCTTCCGGGAGGCCCAACTTTGACCACTGGGGGCCATTTGGGGGGAGGTGAACCAGTAGATCAAGATCTTTCTCTCTAACTCTGCATTTTAAACAAACAAATAAATCTAAAAAAAAAGGGAGGCTTGGTTTGGAGGAAGAATTCTGGACACGCACACACACAAACACACACACACACACACACCCGGCTTTTACACTTGGTAACTATTTACCAGTACCAGGATATTCTGCACAGAAAAAGTACAAGGTGACAGTGGAAAGAAGTGGTCATCAAAGAAGGAGGTACTTTTCTCTGACGGGAGTAGAGAATTTCCACTTTGCTTATGGCCTTGTCTAAATACTGACGGAATTTGTGCATTCAAAAGGCTTCCATAGCCTAGGCACCTCATTTCAACAGCCTTGGGTGATCACTGATGTCACACATAAGTGTGTTAATTGTTGGGTCCGGCAGCATGGCACAGGTTAATCCTCCACCTGTGGTGCCAGCATCCCATATGGGCGCTGGTTCTAGTCCCAGCTGCTCCTCTTCCAATCCAGCTTTCTTTTTTATTTTTTATTTTTTTTTGACAGGCAGAGTGGACAGTGAGAGAGAGAGACAGAGAGAAAGGTCTTCCTTTTGCCGTTGGTTCACCCTCCAATGGCCGCCGCGGCCGGCGCGCTGCGGCCGGTGCACCGCGCTGATCCGATGGCAGGAGCCAGGAGCCAGGTGCTTTTCCTGGTCTCCCATGGGGTGCAGGGCCCAAGCACCTGGGCCATCCTCCACTGCCTTCCCTGGCCACAGCAGAGAGCTGGCCTGGAAGAGGGGCAACCGGGACAGAATCCGGCTCCCCGACTGGGACTAGAACCCGGTGTGCCGGCGCTGCTAGGCGGAGGATTAGCCTAGTGAGCCGCGGTGCCGGCCCAATCCAGCTCTCTGCTATGGCCTGGGAAAGCAGTAGAAGATGGCCCAAGTGCTTGGGACCCTGCACCCGCATGGGAGACCAGGAAGAAGCATCTGGCTCCTGGCTTCAGATTGGCGCAGCTCTGGCTGTTGCAGCCATCTGGGGAGTGAACCAGCAGAGTGAAGACCTTTCTCTCTGTCTCTCTCTCTTACTGTCTGTAACTCTACCTCTCAAATAAAAATTTTTTAAAAAGTGTTAGTTGCTAAATTAACAAGAGTCACTGTGCACTAACTTCCCATGCAGGATCTCTGTTCTCAAAAACTCTGTTCTCAAAAAGTTTTATTATGACTATGTCTAAGCGCTCCCAAAAGATGTATCATTCTTGGGTGTTTCCTTAAAGTTAATTTTCTTTTTTTTTTTTTTTGACAGGCAGAGTGGACAGTGAGAGAGAGAGACAGAGAGAAAGGTCTTCCTTTTGCCGTTGGTTCACCCTCCAATGGCCGCTGCGGCCAGCGCGCTGTGGCCTGCGCACCGCGCTGATCCAATGGCAGGAGCCAGGTACTTATCCTGGTCTCCTGTGGGGTGCAGGGCCCAAGCACCTGGGCCATCCTCCACTGCACTCCCTGGCCACAGCAGAGAGCTGGCCTGGAAGAGGGGCAACCGGGACAGAATCCGGCTCCCTGACCGGGACTAGAACCAGGTGTGCTGGCGCCGCAAGGCAGAGGATTAGCCTAGTGAGCCGCGGCGCCGGCCATAAAGTTAATTAAGTTTCTAAAAAAGAAAAAAAAAAAGAAGTGAAATTAATTTCAAGATGCAATGACTTTGAACAGCCCTTTTCTCAACTATTGAGGAAGAGTTTTAGTTTGTTTTACCGTGCAAATTGCTGAACTCTTTAGTTAGTGCAGAGTTGGTCTGCTGTGTACAAAGTTAGTTGAAAACGGATCTTAGTGGAGAATGGGACTGGGAATGGGAGAGGGAGGAGGAGGAGGGGTGGGAGAGTGGGTTGGGGGGCAGGTATGGTGGGAAGAATCACTACATTCCTAAAGTTGTACTTATGAAATGCATGAAGTCTGTATTCCTTAAATAAAAGCTTTCTTTGGGGGAAAAATAAAAAAAAAAGTGCAGGGTGAAATGTTTTGCATTATACAATGGTTACATTTCAAAAGGATTACAGTGTCTCTTGATAGAAAACCTGAGCAACTGTTGGTCTGATAGATCACTAAGTATAGAAGGAGAAGCCAAAAGTTGAAACGTTCCTTGTGCAGGGGTCAGGACAAGCTACACCAACCAGTGGAAGGAATCTGAGGTTGGCAGGTGCCCCAAAGGACTTGCTGGCCTTCCCCCAAAGTAGGTCAAAACCTTCCATGGGAGGCGCCCTCTCCCTGCCCAGAGGAAAGGAGCCTCCTGTGCTCTGAAGAGGAGGGCGATCGTGCACTGGCCTTCCTGCTTCCCCAGTTCACCGCTTTCAGCTCCCACGCTGGTCCTGCTGCTGTGGGCAAGGGCTCCAACAGCTGGATTTATTCCAAGGTCTGTCTCTAATGACAGAATTCAAAGCAGGGGCTTAATGTGCAAAAATCAGAGGAGGATTTATTTAGAGATCAACAAGGGCTGGCACTGTGGTGCAGTGGGTTAAAGCCCTGGCCTGAAGCTCCAGCATCCCATATGGGCACTGGTTCGAGACCCGGATGTTTCACTTCCAATCCATCTCTCTGCTACGGCCTGGGAAAGCAGTAAAAGATGGCCCAAGTCCTTGGGCTCCTGCATCCGCGTGGGAGACCTGGAAGAAGCTCCTGGCTCCTGGCTTCGGACTGGCGCAGCTCTGGCCATTGTAGCCATCTGGGGAGTGAACCAGCGGATGGAAGACCTCTCTCTGTCTCTACCTCTCTCTATAACTCTGTCTTTCAAATAAAAAAAAATAAATCAAAAAAAAAAAATAGAGATCAACAGATCAACAAGAAAGTATATGAGGAGAGAAATGCACTCACCTCAATATATCTGTCCCATTTATTGGGCACAGGGTGGTGTCCTAAATGAATATGCAAACACATGGTAGGGTTTGGGTGGCATTCAGTGCACCCGGTGGTCTCTGGGACAGCTCTGTGGTATCTTATTCATGGTAGAGGCTCGAGGTGCATCATGGGAAAGTGGCTATGCTGAATTGGCATATAGGCTAAGGTACAGAGACTGCGGCTGAACCTCTTAGCTCCTGTACCTCTTTTTTTTTCTTTTAAGATTTTTTTTTTTTTTTTTGACAGGCAGAGTGGACAGTGAGAGAGAGAGACAGAGAGAGAAAGGTCTTCCTTTGCCGTTGGTTCACCCTCCAATGGCCGCCGCTGCAGCCGGCGCACCGCGCTGATCCGATGGCAGGAGCCAGGAGCCAGGTGCTTTTCCTGGTCTCCCATGGGGTGCAGGGCCCAAGCACCTGGGCCATCCTCCACTGCACTCCCTGGCCATAGCAGAGAGCTGGCCTGGAAGAGGGGCAACCGGGACAGAATCCGGCGCCCCGACCGGGACTAGAACCCGGTGTGCCGGCGCCGCAAGGTGGAGGATTAGCCTATTGAGCCACGGCGCCGGCCAAGATTTATTTATTTATTTGAAAGTCAGAGTTACACAGAGAGAGAAGGCGAGGCAGAGAGCCTTCCATGCGCTGGTTCACTCCCCAGTTGGCTGCAAAGGCTGGAGTCGCACCAATCTGAAGCCAGGAGCCAGGAGCTTCTTCCGGGTCCCCCACTCCTCAGTAACACTTACAAAACTCACGGCACATAAACTGTACGCCTTCCTCTTGTGGATTTTCCTTTTGTTACAGAGGCCTCTGCCAAGAACTCAGAAGGACAGAAGGAAAATGTTTCACACACACACATCATACCGCTGCAATTCAAAGCAAATCTGAAATTGAAGGATTCAAAATCAGACATTTCATGTCATCATTTTAACTTGTGCCTCACAAGAAGCTAAGATGTGATTTCCCTATTCAATACCAAGTGAAAGGAAAGGCCACCACAAAACACACCAAACACCTGAGTAAGGGAAAAGGTTAATGTCGAGTGTGGGAAACCCGACGGGCTGCCTCCCCGTGCACAGAGGGAACAGCAGCCCGTCCTGGGAGACCAGGTCTTACACAGCTTTGCAGAAGTAAGGGAGAGGGAGTGGCAAACCCATTAGAGTGGGGTGGAGCTGACACTTGTGATTGGGCTATTGGGTCACCTGACTTCTAGTAAGCCAGGCTGGACTAGGAATATGGCACCATTTTACCAACACCAAGGACCTGGCAACACTGCTAAATGAAAGAATGTAGTAGCAAGGCCGGCGCCGCGGCTCACTAGGCTAATCCTCCGCCTAGCGGTGCCGGCACACCGGGTTCTAGTCCCAGTCGGGGCGCCGGATTCTGTCCCGGTTGCCCCTCTTCCAGGCCAGCCCTCTGCTGTGGCCAGGGAGTGCAGTGGAGGATGGTCCAAGTGCTTGGGCCCTGCACCCCATGGGAGACCAGGAAAAGCACCTGGCTCCTGCCATCGGATCAGCGCGGTGCGCCGGCCGCGGCCGCGGCGGCCATTGGAGGGTGAACCAACGGCAAAGGAAGACCTTTCTCTCTGTCTCTCTCTCACTGTCCACTGTATTAGCAGTGGGAGAGTTCAGGACTTGGCCACTCACAAGAGTGAAACATACAACCCAGAACACCAACGGATGAAGTCGCCAAGAGAAACCCCTCACCCTGTGCTACCCTGGAGTAAACCGGAATGTCACACCACAACACACCACTTTGGCCTAGGATCATTTTGTGCTAAAGGCCATTGAGAAGATGCGGAAAAGCTCCCTGCTCTCCTGCGCTTTGCCAAAACACAGGGCATAAATTTTCAAAAGTGTTCCCTCCTTCCTTCTCAACCAGGAAGGCTAAAAGTTAGCCGCTGGACAGCTGCGACGCTGATCAGTCCAGGGGTGGCCCCAGGAGAATCTAAGAGACAAACTTGAACCTGCATCGGCCATTAGCCTGGAAAGCCTTTCTTTTGTCTTGTAATTTGTTTACAGATTTATTTTTCTTTGACAAAGGCGTTATGTAAACCCCAAATGCTAAGCCCCCTCTTCGAGTGGCTCCTCCCTTGCTGTCGCTCTGCACCTGCTCCCAGATAACCCAGGTCTGTTCCTCCCCCGCAGCGCTGAGACGCGGGTTCAGCGCCCCACTTTGTAGATTTCCTGCCGATCCCCGCCTCTCTCTCAGCTGACAAGGCTGGGGCTTTCTGGGGTGCACTCCAGGTCCTGGGGAACACCACCTCACGGGCCAACTCAGTATCTCCCGTCCTCCAGCAAACGACCTCCCCACCTTCCTTCCGAGGGGATCCCGGCACACCCTTGTGGGGTGCGGGCCGCTGCGGAGGGCACGGCTCCAGCCACGTCCCTGCACACCTTGGGAGGCACAGGCCACGGCGCACCTGACCGGGCCCCGCCGCTCACCTGGGACGCCTGAATCGAGAGCCTCAGCCCCCGTTCGTGCCCGGCCCGGCCCCAGGCAAGCGGACCTGGGGTGTAACTAGCACCTGGGGGTAACTAGCGGATGGTCGCGCGCTCCGCCTCCCCAAGTTCATGCACAAATACTGGGGCGCGGCTGCGCCGGCGGGGATGCCCGGGGCGCCCGACAGTCCTTCAGGCCCTGCGCCGCGCCTCCACCGCAGGGAACGGGGCCGGGGTCCCAACACGCACCCCGGGGCCTGGATGTGTACCTCCCGCGGGAAGACCTCATCCAGCCAAGGGAAGTCACCAGAGAGGCGTTACCGAGAGCAAAAAAAAAAAAAAAAAAATCCACGCAAAGGTGGTGGGCGACCAAGGGCTGTTTCGACGCTCCAAGGCCGCCCGGGGAAGACGCTGGGGTCTCTCAGAGCGTGCGATTTCGGCTGCGGCGCGAGAACTCGCACGTTCAACGACTGAGGGGCAGTCCGAGGCCCCGGCACGCCCGCACCCGGCCCGCGGCGCCACGCGGGCTCGCCACGCGCCCGCCTCCGCAGCCCGCCCTTCCCTCGCCCGACTCCAAGATGGCGGCCGCCGCGCCGCGGCCCCGCCCGCCCCGCCCCCTCGCCGCGCGGGGACGCGCCGCGCGCCGCCGCCGCCGCCCCTCCCCGCGCGAGCTCCACCCAGGAGCAGGCAGCGCGGTCGGCGGCGGCTGTTTCCCGCCATTGTGCGAAGTGGAGGCTAGGGGCCCGCGCGCGCCGCGCCTGCCGGTCGCCTGCGCCTCCGCGTCCGCCGCCGCCGCCGCTCCGGAAGGCGCAGGGAGGCCGGGCGGTGTGCGCCCCGCGGCTCGTCGTGCGTGGGCGGGCTCGGGGCGAGGAGCGGCCGAGCTCCTGAGGAGGAGCTGGGCGCCGGCCGCTCGGCCCGCGGATCCCCGTCGCCGCCGCCGCCGCCGCTGCCGCCCCGGCCGCGGCCCTCGGCGAGATGCCCTGTGGGGAGGACTGGCTCAACCACCCGCTCGGGATCGTGCAAGGCTTCTTCGGTGAGTGGCGGCGCCGGGGGCGGGCTGTCGAGTTTGCAGAAGCCCTCCGGGGCCCGTCCCCGCCGCGCGGGTCCCCACGCGGGACCGCCCAGAGGGCTCGCGCGGCGACAGGCGGCGCCGGCCTGCACCGGCCGAGCTGGGACGGCCCCCGGCGGGCCGCGGCTGCAGGTGCCTCCCACCTGCCCGATTCGCCGCTCGCGGGCGGCCAAGGTGAGGTCGCGCGGGCTGGCCGTGGTGGACGGCCTGGCTGCCGTCTGGGGCGCCGCCGGGGCCGGAGCCTCGCGTGGCACGCGCCGGGCGCGGGGCTGGAGCCTCGGGGAGGCCGGCGGAGCTCGCCGGTGGGGAGCTTCAGGATATTTCAAAACTTCCGGTGTGCCGGGCGGTGCGCGCTGGCTTGCACAGAAGTTGCCGCAACTCCTGGCTGGCACACCTCCGCCGCGCAGGAGGGCAGCTCCCGGGGTGGCTGCGTCTTGCTGCTGTTGGGGTGGATTTGAACCCGTCTGGTCTGCCTCCGGCCCCGTGCCGGAGCCCCCGAAGTGCCTCTCTGCGTAGGGAACGCAGCCGGCGAGCTTAGCAAACTTTAGTTGCTACTGCTCCTGCTGCTTTGCTGCTTCCGGTACAAGGAGAAAACTCGAGATTCGGTTTTGGTTCACTGGGCTTGCCGGCCCCTCCCTCCTTCCCCGGCATTGCTCGCACTCTGGCGGTGGTGGGCCAAGACCCCGCCAGAACCCCTGCGTTGGGTCGCCGCCCCTGGCTTGCCTGGGGTGACCGAGAGCTGAGCGTGGTCTCGGCTCGCTCAGACGTGGGGTACTGGGAGGAGAGACTCGCAGAGAACTGCAGTCCTGAGCAGCCGGAGCCGCTGGCGCACAGTGCTGGAGGGGCTCGGTGCCCACTAAGCAGCTCTTCGTGATTGTACCCAACTTAGTTCCCTGGCTTCCCAGGCTGGGACTAGGAGACCTGAGTCAGGCGCCCGGCGTGTAGCCCAGTGCACTGGACACCCTGAGAACGAGTGGAAATTAAAGCTGTGTCTATATTGCAAAACAAAACTGGGCAAATGCAGTGTCCGGGCTTCTCTGAGAACAGGGTGGATGTATTCCTCCACGAAGCCCTGGTCATTTGCTGTTCAGCGTCCGGATCGCTGGAGCTGACGACCGATATGCAAAGTACGGCCCCGAAATGTCAAGTGCAGGTTAAACTGCAGCATTGTTGGGTTAAGAAGGTGCAGGTGCGTAGATAACTTTTAAGGAAAGCCCTTCCAAAGTAAGAGGGTTTGGTGCGTATTGGGCTAAGTTCCAGTTGCTGTTATTAGAAAATTTATTTATGAGAAATACACTCTAGTCATACTGGATATGTTTGGGGGATTTTTGTCGCAGCCTGAATCTTTCTGGTGTGTTTCTCCCCAGAATGTCTTACTCCATATAGGTTGTGTCTTATAGAGAAGTAATGAAGTTTCTTTTCTTAAAAAAATATTTATTTGAAAGTCAGAGTTACATAGAGAGAGGAGAGGCAGAGAGGTCTTCCATCCGATGGTTCACTCCCCAGTTGGCTGTAACAGTTGGAGCTGCACTGAGCCGAAGCCAGGAGCTTCTTCTGGGTCTCCCACGGGGGTGTAGGGCCCAAGGACTTGGGCCATCTTCTACTGCTTTCCCAGGCCACAGCAGAGAGCTGGACTGGAAGTGGAGCAGCTAGGACTCGAACTGTAGCCCACATGGAATTTCCGGCACTTCAGGCCAGGGCGTTAACCTGCTGCGCCACCGCACCGGCCCGGAAAAGTAATGAAATTTCTTCTTTCACGTAGGACATCTTTCCAGCGAGTCTGAGAATTTTTTTTTTTTTTTTTTTTTTTTTTTTTTGGTGATCCTTGTCCTTGTCACATGTTTCCACATAAACTTCCTAACCCTGTTGTGTGTTTAGGTTAGGTGTCTTCAGTGATCTGGAGTTGTGCTGTCCAATACAGGAGTGACCACTAGCTATTTAAATCTGGGTAGGAATGGGCACTTGCCACAGCCCTCGGACTCTGCCTGGGGCGCTGCATCCCGCATCACAGTGCCTGGTTCCATTCCTAGCTTCCTGCTGATACATGGTGGGAGGCAGCAGATGATGGCTCAGGTACTTGGGTTCCTACCACACATGTAGGAGATCCGGATATTTGGCCTGGCTCAACCCGGGCTCTTGTACAGGTATTTGGAGGGTGAGCCAGTAGATGAAAAATCTCTCCCTGCCCTTCTAATTAATTAGTTAACTAAAATCATAGAGTTACGAAGTTCAGTTTCTCAGTGTTGTATTCCTTGGGCTCAGTAGCTTCATGTGGATGGAGGCTACTGTATTAGTGCGGGTGGGGACTGTTTCTTTCATATCAGAAAACTTTTGTACTGGCCTGGTTCTTGTGAGTGTGTCATGCTCATGTTTTGATGACCACCCACTTAGCCTTCTTTCTCTCTCAGGATCTGCATTCTGCCACTCACTATACCTTATCCGTTCTAGCTCTTAAACGTCTCTTTCATGTGGCCTGAGATCTTCCTTCCCACTGCTGCTGTCACAATTCAGATTACTTAAGATCTTTCCTGGGTGAGTGGAAGAGCCTGCTAACTGGTCTCTGCCTCCAGTCTTGCTTCTCTTCCATTCACCGCACTGGAACCAGCTCCTTCAGTGACTTCCTGTTGGGCTTAATATCTGACCTGGACATTTTGAAAAGGTTTCGGAGGCCCTTCTCAGCCATGCCCCTGCCTAGCCTTCAGACTTGGTTGCTGTGTGCCCCCTCAGCATACTGAACCCCGTTTCACTTTTGGATTTTGAACTTGTCTGTCCGCATCTCTTGTTTGTTTTGTACCCTTCTCCCTCCCATCCCACGTCTGCTTTCCCTGGCTAAATGTTACTTTTCTTTTGAGAACTGGATTGGGGTAGGTACCACAGGATACTCTCTACTCCCTGTTACTGTAGGATACTGTGCATCCTGAGAGTTACTATAAACACCTTATTGAAATAACTTGTTTCCAAGGGTTCCCTGGTTTTGAGAATTCAGGGCCTGTATCAGTGTTAATCACCATTGTGTTTGCATTGCCTAGAATGTGCTTTGAACATTGAAAGTGCTCAGTAGACAGTGTTGGTCACAGGCAGTGGAAAGATAGATTAATCAACAATGGTGTACATTGGGATGGTTACTCTGACCACAAATCTCAAACTTAGGACAGGCCTAATGGGCCTCACATTAGTTCAGAGAGTAGGATAATACCAGGTATGAGTTATTGTCACATGCAGATCCTTGTGCTTTCTTGATTCAGGTAAGAACTTTGAAATTCTGGGGTGGCCAGTCAAAATTATATGAACCAGTAACTTCTCTTTGTGAATCAAATCTATGTTTTGAATTTGTATAGCCACATTTTTATAATTGTTCATGTGTGAATTTTTCCCTACAAGCCTTTATGAAATGAGTCTGATGTTTTAGTTCTGCTTTCTGACTGATTTTATATCCAGGATGTTGAGGTCCAATGGCTTAATATGTAGGAATACTTTAATACGTCTTTATTGGGCTGTATAATGCTGATGGCTTAGTCCTCATAATAATTGTACATTTGGTGACCCACCACACATCACTTCCCTTAACAAAGGTGGGAACCTTAAATCAAAAAAAAAAAGTTATATTCTACTTTTTCCTTTAATCTTTATTTAAAAGGAATTTTCTTTACTTGAATTAATAACTAATTAATTATATTTAAATAAATATTTTATAAATATTTTGTAAATAATTTTATGTAATTATATTGATCATATTTAAATAAATTAAAATCATTATAATTGATTATTAATAAAATAATTTCAGAAGAAGTAGGAATGCTTATCAACTTTGATTTTTTATTCTTTTCCCTTTAGAGCACTGGTTGGACCATGATCATTAGTTTTGGTTATATTTAAGGTTCTTTGCTAATAGAACTTGACTGGGTCATGTAGCAGAGTATGTGGAGGAGGGCAGGATACAATATTCCTTATTTTTTTTTTTCTTTTAAGATTTATTTGAAATAAATCTCTCAAAGAGATTTTCCATCTCTGGTTCGCTCCTCAATTAGCTACAACAACCTGGGCTGGGCCAGGCCAAAGCCAGGAGCCTGACTCTCCATCTGGGTCTCCCACATAGGTAGCTGCGGCCTTTCTGCCGCTTTCCCAGATGCATTAGCTGGGAGCTGGATCGGAAGTGGAGCAACGGGGACTTGAACAAGCACTCATGTCACAGTGCTGGCCCCAGGGTACAATACTTCATCACTAACATTTTGTGTATTTTGAGACAAAGCTCCCATCCACTGATTCTTTCCACAGACATCCACAATGACCAGGACTGGGAACAGTTCCCTGAGCTGGGAACTTAGTTGATGTCTCCCTCTTAGGTGTTAGGAGCCCATCACTGCTCCTTCCTAGGATATGCATTGGCCAGAAGCTGGAGCCAAGACCTGGAGCCGGGAAGCAAACCCAGGCACCAGTGTGTCTTAACTACCAGGCTAAACACCCACTCCATCACTAGCATTTTAGAGAATTTAAAACGTTATCAAGTAAAAGCTGGTCTACTTTTTAGTATTGCAGGAATCTATAAACAGTTTGTACCCTTATATTTTGTACCAGCTTGGATCTCTTCTACCCCCCTGCCCTTTGTAAGCCTCTGAGAAAAAGGAGTTTGCGCTAAGGCTGTAGAACCCAAAGGCAGGGAGGGTATGTTCTAGGATACTGAATGAAATCAGAAATTACAGAGCCAGCAGGAATCCAGAGCGACTCTTAGAGTTTGCCTTCAGTTGTATTCATCTGCACACTTTGTTTTTCTCCACTCCATAGCTTCCAAATCCATTTTTTTTCATTCCCAATCCATACCACCTAGCATCTTAATCTTTTTTTTTTTTTATTTATTTTATTTATTTGAAAGAGTTACAGAGAGAGGGAGAAACAGAGAAGGGGAGAGAGGTCTTCCATCTGCTGGTTCACTCCCCAAATGGCACAGTGGCCAGAGCTGGGTCGATCCAAAGTCAGGAGCCAGGAGTTTCTTCCAGGTCTCCCACGCAGGTGTAGGGACCCAAGGGCTGGGGCACCTTCTACTGCTTTCCCAGACCATAGCAGAGAGGAGCTGGATCAGAACAGGACCAGCACCCATATGGGATGCCAGCACTGCAGTCTTGGGCTTTAACCCACTGTGTCACAGCACAGGCCCCACATCTTAATCTTTTTTTTTTTTTTTTTTGACAGGCAGAGTAGACAGTGAGAGAGAGACAGAGAGAAAGGTCTTCCTTTGCCGTTGGTTCACCCTCCAATGGCTGCTGCGGCCAGCGTACCACGCTGATCCGAAGCCAGGAGCCAGGTACTTATCCTGGTCTCCCACGGGGTGCAGGGCCCAAGTACTTGGGCCATCCTCCACTGCACTCCCAGGCCACAACAGAGCTGACCTGGAAGAGGGGCAACCGGGACAGAATCTGGCGCTCCGACCAGGACTAGAATCCGGTGTGCCGGCGCCGCAAGGCGGAGGGTTAGCCTATTGAGCCATGGCGCCGGCCTCCCACATCTTAATCTTAATTCCAAATTCCAAGCATAGAAAATCTGCTTAAGGGGGGGCTGGCACTGTGGTGTAGTAGTTTAAGCCTCCACCTATGGTGCTGACATCCCAAATGGTTACTGGTTCAAGTCCCAGCTGTTCCACTTTTGATCCAGCTCCCTGCTAATGGTCTGGGAAAGCAGTGGAAGATGGCCCAAGTGCTTGGGTCCCTGCACTCATGTGGGAGACCTGGAAGAAACTCCTGGCTTCAGATCGGCCCAGCTCTGGCCGTTGCGGCCACTTGGGGAGTGAACCAGCAGATGGAAGACTTCTCTCTCTTTGTCTCTCCCTCTCTCTGTCTATAACTCTCAAACAAGTAAATCTTTAAAAAAAAAAAAATGAAAGTCTGCTTATGGTAAGGTGGGTGTTTGGTGTGGTGGTGAAGGCAGGCTTCACTACCTGCCTTTGGCCCCTGACTTCTGCAAACCCTGGGAGGCAGCAGTGATGGGCTCACACAGCTGGATTCCTGCCACTCCTGTAAGAGACCTGGTTTGAGCTCCTGGTTTCCACCCTCCCCGTGGGCCGTTTCTGGTATTTAGGAATGAACTAGTGAATGGGAGCTCTGTCTCTCCTCTCTTTCTGCCTCTCAAATAAAAAGTTTTAGAAATCTGATTGGCTCAGCATAGAGTCCACTCATGAGTCAGTCAGCTAAGGCCATGGCACTGAGTTATGTAGGGCAGTCACACGATGGACAGCCACACCTCAGCAGTGGGGATGTATTCAGAGAAGAATGGATTGGGCAGCCATGTGAAAAGTGAATATATGGGTTTATAAATTATAAAATAATAAGTTTTTTTGTGGTTAAAAAACCAACATAGGCCGACACTGTGGCTCAAATCCTCTGCCTGTGGCGCTGGCACCCCGGGTTCTAGTCCCAGTTGGGGCACCGGATTCTGTCCCAGTTGCTCCTCTTCCAGTCCAGCTCTCTGCTGTGGCCTGGGAAGGCAGTGGAGGATGGCCCAAGTGTTTGGGCCCTGCACCCGCATGGGAGACCAGGAGGAAGCACCTGGCTCCTGGCTTCGGATCAGCACGATGCGCTGGCTGCAGCGGCCATTTGGGGGTGAACCAATGGAAGGAAGACCTTTCTCTCTGTCTGTCTGTCTGTCTGTCTGTCTCTCTCTCTCTCTCTCTCTCTCTCTCTCCACTCTGCCTGTCCAAAAAAACAAAACAAAACAAAAAAAAACACAAAAAAAACACATAGTATTAAGTGAGTAGAAAGTATGTTTTCCTCTCATTGAAGTGTGGGTACTTTTTAAAAGAAAGATTTATTTATTTGAAAAGCAAAGTTACAGAGGGAGAGATAAAGGGGGCTCAAATATCCACTTCCATAATGGCCGCAGCAGCCAGAGCTGGGCCAGGCTGAAACCTGGATCCTGGAACTCCATCTGGGTCCCACTCAGGGTAGCAGGGGCCCAGGCACTCTGGCCGTCTGCTGCTGCTTTCGCAGGCACATGAAGAGAGAGCTGGATTGGAAGCAGAGCAGCCTGGACTCAAATCTGCACTCCTGGAATACTAAAGTTGTCTCAGGTGGTGGCTTATCCCACTGCACCACAAAACTGGCCCCAGAGTTTGGATACTTTTAACTCTTTCTAGTTTGAGTTCTCCTGCAGTTTTTTTGTTATTGAAATATAAGGGCTGGTGCTGTGGCACAACGGGTTAAAGCCCCAGCCTGCAGTGCAGGCATCCTATATGGGCGTTGGTTTGAGACCCGCCTGCTCCACTTCTGATCCAGCTCTCTGCTGTGGCCTGGGAAAACAGTAGAAGATGGTCCAAGTCCTTGGGCCCCTGCGCCCGTGTGGGAGAGCTGGAACAAGCTCCTGGCTTTGGATCGGTGCAGCTCTGCCCTTTGCAGCCTTCTGGGGAGTGAACAGCGGATGGAAGATCTTTCTTTCTGCCTCTCTTTCTATCTGTGTAACTCTGACTTTCTAATACATAAATCAATCCTAAGAAATATAAGTCCGATAACAAAATTTGCCATTTTAAAATGTACAATTTTAATTTTTAGTACATTCATAATGTTATGCAGCCATCACCACTATCCTTTCCATCACCCCAGAAAGAAACCCCATGTTAGTGGTCACACTCTCCAAGTCCCCCCACCTCCACGTCTCATCCTGGGGAACTAATAGTGTCTCTAGATTTTACCTAACATGATCGTTTTGGAGTCTGGCTTCTTTTAGTATAATGTTTTCAAGATTTATCTGAGTTGTAGCATGTATGAATGTCAGTGCTGCATTTCCTTTTGTAATCACAATAATTCCATTGTATGTATAGACCACATGTTTATGCATTCATCTGCTGATGGACACTTGGGCAGTTTTTGTTTTTTTCGGCTCTTGGACTAGTGCTGCTATAAACACTTATGTATGTATAAGTTTTCCTGGGAATGTGTGTTTTCATTTCAATGGATTATACTCATTACTGAGGATTGGGATTGCTAGGTCGTGTGGTAATTTTAACTTGTGGAGGAACTGCTAAACTTGCCCCGTTTTGCATTGCCACCAGCAGTGTGTGAGGGCTCCAGTTCCACATACTCTCTAAGTTTTGTTATTTTCTCTAAGGTTATAAGTTACAGGCATACTGGTGGGTATGAAGTGGTATCTCATTGTGGTTTTGATTTTCTCCAATAACTAAAAGTATTATATGATTTTTTTCTTTTTAAAGATTTGTTTGAAAGGCAGAGTTACAGGGAGGCAGAAAGAGGAAGAGAGGGAGAGGTTTGAATGTTTTGAGGTTGGAGTCCAAGTTCATTTTTTTTTTTTAATTTATTCATTTGAAAAGCAGAGTTGGCCGGTGCCACGGCTCAATAGGCTAATCCTCCACCTAGTGGCGCCGGCATACCGGGTTCTAGTCCCAGTCAGGGCGCTGGATTCTTTCCCAGTTGCCCCTCTTCCAGGCCAGCTCTCTGCTGTGGCCCGGGAAGGCAGTGGAGGATGGCCCAGGTGCTTGGGCCCTGCACCCCATGGGAGACCAGGAGAAGCACCTGGCTCCTGCCATCAGATCAGCGCGGTGGCCATTGGAGGGTGAACCAACGGCAAAGGAAGACCTTTCTCTCTGTCTCTCTCTCTCACTGTCCACTCTGCCTGTCAAAAAAAAAAAAAAAAAAAAAAAAAACAAAACCAAAAAACAAAAAACAGAGTTACAGAGAGAGATCTTTCATCTGCTTATTCACTCCCTAAATGATTGCAACCTGCTGGCGCTGGGCCAGACTAAAGCTAGGAGTCAGAAACTCTATCCCGGTCTCCCATGTGGGTGACAGAAGCCCAGGTACTTGGGACATCTGCTGATGCTTTCCCAGGCATGTTAACAAGGAGCTGGATCAAAAGTGGAACAGCCAGGACTCAAACTGGTGCTTATATGGGATGCTGGCATCACAGACAGCAGCCATAACTCAGTGTGCCACAGATTCATTCTTTGGCATGTGGATAGCTACTTGTCTCAGCACCAGTTGTGGAGAAATCCATTTTTTCCTCATGGAATGATTTTGACATACTTGTGAAAAATTAATTGATAGATTTGTGACTATTTTTGATCTCAGAATTTCATTCCACAGTCTGTCCTTACATCAGTACCATAGCTTTATGTGTGAAGTGTTGAAATTAGCAAGGGTGAGTCCTCCATCTTTGTTCTTGGGGTTTTTGTTTGTTTTTAATTTGAGAGGTAGACTACACAGAGATGGAGTGACACAGAGAAAGGGCTTCCATCCTCTGGGTCACCCCCCCCCCCCCCGCAATGGCCGCAACAGCTGGAGCCGAGCAGATCCAAAGCTAGGAGAGAAGAATTTCTTGCAGGCCTCCCAAAAGGGTGCAGGGAGGGGCCCAAGCACTTGGGCCATCTTCCATTGCTTTCCTGGGCCATAAGCAAAGAGCTGGATCAGAAGTGGAGCAGCCGGGACTCAAACTGGTACTCGAACTGGGATGCCGGCGCAGCAGCCTAGCCACAGTGCTGGCCCCTGTTCTTGTTGTTTTAATTTTATTATTTTTTATTTTAATTTTAATTTTTTGACTTTCTACAAACCAGTGTAGAGTTTATTTTTTATGCTGTATAACATAAGGCAAGTTAATAATAAATTTTTATTTAAGGAAGTCCCCATGTTGCAATTCCTTCCTCTGTCCAAAGTCATCTAGTTAGTTAGCTCTTTTAAATCTTGAAGCCCACAATTTCTGGTCTGTTAATCCTCACTTGAATTACATAATAACTTCAAAATTCCACTTTAGATGTGCTTGCCTGATTCTGACGTGCACACATGTGAATGGCTGTATTTTTTTCCTAAGCCATCACTCAAAAATACAACTATCTGGGATATTCCAATACCTAAGGTTAAAAAACAAAACTATTAGGTCTTTCACACCTTGACTAATGAATTGTCTTGTAGTTCCTTCCAATAGACCTAAGAAAAAGTCCTGAGTAAAGCAAAACCACAGTTACTCTATGAGACGTTTCCAACAATGAGTGGCTATAGGAAAAGCCCTATCGGGATAGACCTCAACATTGTTGTTTTTAATATTTCAAGTTTTTATTTGTTTATTTGAAAGGCAGAGTAGACCAGTTTGGTGGTCTACTCCCCATATGCCTGCAACAGCTAGGGCTGGGCCAGGCTGAAACTGGGAACCAGAAACTCAAGCCAGGTTTCTTGTATGGGTTGCAGGTTTCCAACAGCCTGAGCCATCCCCTGCTGCCTTTCCGGAAGCTGGATTGGTTGTGGAGCTGGGACTCAAACTCAGGCACTCTGATGTGGTGTGATGGCGCCCAAAGTGGCACTTTTTTTTTTTTTTTTTTTGAAGTTTATTCATTTATTTGAAAGGCAGAGTTACAGAGAGGCAGAGACAGAGAGGTCTTCCATTGGCTGGTCTACTCCCCAGGTGGCCACAGTGGCCGGAGTTAGGCCGATCCGAAGCCAGGAACCAGGAGCTTCCTCTGGGTCTCCCAAACCGGTGCAGGGCCCCAAGGACCTGGGCCATCTTCTACTGCTTTCCCAGGCCATAGCAGAGAGCTGGATTGGAATTGGAGCAGCCTGGACTTGAACCAGCACCAAATGGGAAGCTGACCCTGCAGGCAGCAGCTTTACCCACTACACCACAGTGCCAGCCCCCAAAGTGGGATCTTAAGCACTAGGCCAACTGCCTGCCCTTGTTATTTGTAAAGGTTGTTGTGGGTGTTTGAAGTTAGTTACATGTCACTATGAATTTTAACTTTTATATTTCTGGAATAGACAGTTGAAATCTTGATAAGGATCACATTTAATCTGTTAAGTGGAGTAATTTTAATATTTCCTTACTCCATATTATAGAACTATTTTCAATAATAATCATGAGATGAGGGGCTGGCATTGTGGCATAGTAGGTAAAGCCTCTGCATACAGTTCCAGCATCCTATATGAACGCTGGTTCCACTTCCAATCCAACTCCCTGCTAATGGCCTGGGAAAAGCAGCAGAAGATGGCTCAAGTGCTTGGGCCGCTATTACTCACGTGGCAGAGCTGGAAGGAGCTCCTGGCTTTGACCTGGCCCAACTCTAGCCATTGTGGACAGCAGGGGAGTGAACCAATGGAAGTTCTCTCTCTCTCTCTTTTTTTTTTTTTTTGACAGGCAGAGTGGACAGTGAGAGAGAGAGAAAGGTCTTCCTTTGCCGTTGGTTCACCCTCCAATGGCTGCCACAGCCGGCGCGCTGCGGCCGGCGCACCGCGCTGATCCGATGGCAGGAGCCAGGAGCCAGGTGCTTCTCCTGGTCTCCCATGGGGTGCAGGGCCCAAGCACCTGGGCCATCCTCCACTGCCTTCCCGGGCCACAGCAGAGAGCTGGCCTGGAAGAGGGGCAACCGGGACAGAATCCGGCGCCCCTACCGGGACTAGAACCCGGTGTGCCGGCGCCGCTAGGCGGAGGATTAGCCTAGTGAGCCGCAGCGCCGGCCCAATGGAAGTTCTCTATCTCTCCCTGTAACTCTGACTTTCAAATAAATGAATAAATCTTTAAAAGGAAAATAATGATCATGAGATGAAGTTATATGCAATGTTGAGAGTGCTACGTATTTCAAAATAGTCATTGCTATTATCAGTTGGATTTTCAACAAAGGTTTCCTCCATTTTAGAATTTTTTTGTTGAGTTGCAATGTGCTGGTGTTTCATGTTGGTATGGGTACCATAATTGAGATTGCTTTTCAAAATTAAGAATTATTTTGTAGAAGAATTATTTCTTTGTATGAAGAATAATTTCCTGGGCCAGCGCCGCAGCTCACTAGACTAATCCTCCGCCTGCGGCGCCGGCACACCGGGTTCTAGTCCCGGTTGGGGCTCTGGATTCTGTCCCAGTTGCTCTTCCTCCAGTCCAGCTCTCTGCTGTGGCCCGGGAGTGCAGTGGAGGATGGCCCAAGTGCTTGGGCCCTGCACCCACGTGGGAGACCAGGAGGAAGCACCTGGCTCCTGGCTTTGGATCAGTGTAGCGCCATAGTGGCCACTTGGGGGGGTGAACCAACAGAAAAAGGAAGACCTTTCTCTCTGTCTCTCTCTCTCTCACTAACTCTGCCTGTCAAAAAACAAAACAAAAGAATAATTTCCCTAATTATCAAATGTTTACTCAGAAGTATTCATGCTACCTCATAGTTTGAATTTTGGCCTTTTAGTTGGATTTTTTTTTTTTTTTTAAATCTCTTTGAAAGGCAGAGCTACAGAGAGGAGAATGAGATCTAAATCTTCCATCTACTGATTTGCTCAACAAGTGGCTACAACAGTCATATCTGGGCTAGGCCAAAGCCTGGAGCTCTATCCAGATCACCTACATAAATGACAGGGTCCCAAGTCTGTGCGCCATCTTCTGCTGCTTTCCCAGGTGCATTAGCAGGGAGCTGGATTGGAAGTGGAGGAGCCAGGACTCCAACTGGCACTCTGGGATGTCACAGGTAGAGGCCTTAATCCACCATGACACAGCACCAGCCCCTATAGCAGGCTGATTTTTAAGTTGATAATTTTGTGTGGCCTGTGAATGACATCATTAACATCCATATGGTCCTTGGCAGAAAAAGGGTTCCTACCTCTGCTTTATAGTAAGGTGTTTTGTTTTGTTTTTTTTTTTAAGATTTTTATTTATTTCTTTGAAAGGTTGAATTAGAGAGCCAGCGAGTGAGCAAAAAAGGGCAAGATCTTTGATTCACTGGTTCACTCTCCAAATGATTGCAACTGCCAGGGCTGCGCCAGGCCAAAGCCAGATCCTGGAACCATCACGTCTCCCATGTGGGTGGCAGGGGCCCAAGTACTTGGACCGTCTTCTGCTACTTTGTCAAGTGCATTAGCAGGGAGCTAGCTTAGAAGTTGATCAGCTGGGACTTGAACCGGGCTTAACCCCCTGCAGCATAGTGCTGGCCCCTTTGATCTCTTTCATTGGAGTGTTGTAGTTTTTCCTTTATAGAACTGGTACATTTTTTTTTTTTTTTTAGAGTTTACCTAAGTATCTCATTTTGAGGAGACTGTAAATGCTACTGTGTTATTTCCTTCCTATTCTACTTGCTGATTGATAGTATATAGGAAAGTGACTGTATTTTATTAGTTCTTCGAGATTTTCTACAGGGCCAGTCATGTCATCTCTGGAGAGTTTGTTTTCCTTCACTATCAGAAGGCTGTTTATTTCCTTTTCTTGTCTTACTGCATTAGTAAGGTTTCCTGTACAGTGTTGAAAAGGAGAGGTGAAAGGGGACGTCTTGTCATGTTCCTGATCTTAGTGGACAAGCTTCTGGTTTATCACCTGTGTCATCTTTAACTTCTGTTTCTTCATAAAACCTCTGTTCCTTCAGCAACTCTAGATACTATTTCAAGGCTTCCACTTTTCATAAGAGGAGAAAATAAGTGCCACTGTACTGCCCTCCATTGCCTCCATCCAATTTGTCATTGTTACCAAAGTTTATAATATTTAATTATAATGTAATTATGATACTTCCTGTGTTTTGTCTAATGATATTAGAAAGATTAAAAACCAGTGAGTAGGATTTGCATTATTATGATTGTGAATTTTCACCCCTGTAGGACCTGCTAATTATCTTATTTATATCTGCTGTATATTTACACTTGTGCTTTGTGCTTGATTTATGTTCTGAGGTGGCTGTGTTAAAGTCTCTAATTGTGATTGCTGTAGGTTTGTTTTTTAGTTCTGTGAATTGTTGCTTTGTGTATTTAAGACCATGTTGGGTGTATGTGGGTTGTAGTTTCTTGAGCAGTACCATCTTAATTATATGAGATTGATTTTTTAAAGATTTATTTATTCATCTGAAAGTCAGAGTTACACAGAGAGGGAAGAGGCAGAGAGAGGGGGGTCCTCCATCCGCTGGTTCACTCCCCAGATGGCTACAATGGCTGGAGCTGTGTTGATCCAGAGCCAGGAGCCTCCTCCGGGTCTCCCAAGCTAGTGCAGGGGCCCAAGGACTTGAGCCATCCTCCACTGCCTTCCCAGGCCATAGCAGAGAGCTGGATTGGAAGAGGAGCAACTGGGACTAGAACCGGCGCCCATATGGGATGTGGGCGCCTCAGGCCAGGGTGTTAACCCACTGCGGCACAGCACTGGCCCCCTATCATCTTTTTGTAACTGTTATTCAGTGAGTTCTGTAAATTTGCTAATTTATGTCAGTTGCTTTTTAGGTTTATTGCTTAGATGTTATACTTGATTTTTTCTGTTTTATTCTTGAGTTAATTATGTTGTTTCTTGGATCCTATGTTCCTTTTTGTTGGCTTCTTTTTTTTTTAAACTTTAAAAATATTTTTAAGAAAGGTTCTGTGAGAGAACATGAGATGCATTATAGAATGATAACCATTTAATTTACCAAGAAGACATAACCATATGTGTACCAAACAACAGAACTTCAAAATACGTGAAGTGAAAACTGGCAGAATTGAAAGAAATAGAGCCGGCGCTGCGGCTCAATAGGCTAATCCTCCACCTAGCGGCGCCGGCATACCGGGTTCTAGTCCCGGTCAGGGAGCCGGATTCTGTCCCGGTTGCCCCTCTTCCAGGCCAGCTCTCTGCTGTGGCCCGGGAAGGCAGTGGAGGATGGCCCAAGTGCTAGGGCCCTGCACCCGCATGGGAGACCAGGAAAAGCACCTGGCTCCTGGCTTCGGATCACCGCGGTGCGCCGGCCACAGCGCGCCAGCCGTGGCGGCCATTGGAGGGTGAACCAACGGCAAAGGAAGACCTTTCTCTCTGTCTCTCTCTCTCACTATCCACTCTGCCTGTCAAAAAAAAAAAGAAAGAAAGAAAAACCTGCAATGGTAGTTGGAGACTTCTCTCAGTACTTGAAGGGTACAAGGGGTAGGAATGTAAAATGAGCCACACAACACTGTCAGCAAGGTAGATTTAATTGACATTTATCCACCCAACAACAGCAGAATACACATTCTTTTCAAGTCTCTATGGAACATTCAGCAAGATAAATCATATCCTGGCTCGTAAACCAAACATTGACAGTTTCAAAGAATTGAGAGCATCAGAGCTGTTCTAACCATAATGAGGGTAGATTATAATGACAGAAGATAACAGGCAAACTCAAACTTGTAGAAATTCACATCCAAACCATCAGGGATCAGCATCAGAAAGAAATCTCAGGCAATTTTTAAATCCTGTGAACTGAACAGAAGTGAAAACACAGTTTATCAGAATTCCAGTATGTGTCCAAACCACAGAAGTACTTTGAGTTGTTATGTGCATTTAAGAGAAGATGTGTCTTAAATCAACAGTTTAAGCTCTCATCCTTGAAAGAAGAAACGAAGAGCAAAATAAACCCATGTTAAACATGAGAAAGGAAATATTAGAGAGAGAACAGAAATCACTGGAATTGAAAATGAGAAGAAAAACAGTGAAAACTCAAAGCTGTTTCTCTGCCCCCTTCCCCATCCCACCTCAGAAAATTGGAAACCTCTATCTAGATAGGCAAGAAAAAAAAGGAAGACACATTACCAATATCATGAAGGAAAGGTGATCCATAGGTTCTGAGGTTAAGGATAGGAACATATTTGGGGGGCTCTTTTTGTTGTTGTTGTTGCACACCACAACCCTAAGCTGTGCCGACTCATCCCGAGATAAAATGGCTATCTGTCCAACCCAGCCCCTTCCTCTGGTTGGTCTTCTACTGGGACCTTAACTGTACTTTCTGTCTCTGAGTTTGTCTGTTCTCATTAAACTCCCTTAAGTGGACTCATATATTTATCTCTTTGTGTCTGGCTTACCTCTCTTAGCATAAGGTTTTCAAGATTCATCTCTGTTTTGTAATTGTTTTTTGACATAGATTCAAAGGTAATTAAATGGAAAAATGCTCTTTAAACAAAGATGTTAGAACAATTAAACATTTATATGCAAAAATATAAATCTCAACTTAAACTTCATACCTTATACAAAAAAATAACTCAAATTGGTCGTAGATCTAAATATCAAACCTAGGGGCAGGCTTCGTGACACACTGGGTCAAGCTGCTGCTTGGGATGCTCACGTCCCATATTGGAATGCCAGCCACTCAGCTTCTGACCCAGGTTCTTGCTAATATGCCTGGGATGATGATGGTGGCCTACCTACTTGGGAGATCCAGATGGAGTGTTTTTTTTTTTTTTTTTTTTTTAAGATTTATTTTATTTGTTTGAAAGAGTTACAGAGAGAGATAGAGACAATGAGAGATGTCCTCCATCTGCTGGTTCATTCCCCAGATGGCCGCAACGGCTGTAGCTGCGCCGATCTGAAGCCAGGAGTTTATTCTGAGTCTCTCACGTGGATGCAGGGGCCCAAGGACTTGGGCCATCTTTTACTGCTTTTCCAAGCCATAGCAGAGAGCTGGATCAGAAGAGGAACAGCTGGGACTAGAACTGGCGCCCACATGGGATGCCAGTGCTTCAGGCCAGGGCTTTAACCTCTGTGCCACAACGCTGGCCCCTAGATGGAGTTCTTGACTCCTGGCTTTGGGCTGGCCTAAACTTGTCTGTTGGGAGTATTCAGAGAATGAACCAGAGGATGAAAGATATTTCTTTCCCTTTCTATCATTCTGCCTTTCAAATAAATAAATGAAAACTTAAGGAAACAAAACCCTAAAACTATATAATTTTAATAAGAAAACGATATGTCCTGAATTTTGGCAATGAGCTCTTAAGACAGCATACTAAAGGCACAATACATAAAACAACAATTTGATAAATTGGGTTTCAAGAAAATTAAAAACTTGTTCATGGAAAAAAGATTAGAAGAATGAAAAGATAAGCTAAAGACCGGAGAATGTATTTCTTTGTTCTTTTTTTTTTTTTTTTAAACAGGCAGAGTGGACAGTGAGTGAGAGAGAAAGGTCTTCCTTTGCCGTTGGTTCACCCTCCAATGGCCGCCACGGCCAGCATGCTGCAGCCGGTGCACCGTGTTGATCTGATGGCAGGAGCCAGGTGCTTCTCCTGGTCTCCCATGGGGTGCAGGGCCCAAGCACCTGGGCCATCCTCCACTGTACTCCCTGGCCACAGCAGAGAGCTGGCCTGGAAGAGGGGCAACCGGGACAGAATCCGGCTCCCTGACCGGGACTAGAACCCGGTGTGCCTGCTCCGCAAGACGGAGGATTAGCCTAGCGAGCCATGGCGCCGGCCCCGGAAAATGTATTTCAAAGTAAGATGAGGGTACATAAAAAATAAAAGTTAATGGTAAAGGAAATTTAAAAACATGCATATTTTGGCACAAATTTTGAAATCCATGCATATGAGGAGTCTTCAAAAAGTTCTTGAAAAAAATGCATAAAATGAAAAATTATGCATAGATTTCAGTTTCTTTTGTACAAAAGCAAGCTTTCCTTGATTTTATTTGTCCAAAAACTTGGTGAAGCACTCTTGGATCATAAAGGACTAGTTTCCAGAATATGAAAGAAAACATAGTGGTAATTAACCCAGTTTAAAAAGTGGTAAAAGAGGCTGGCGCCGCGGCTCACTAGGCTAATCCTCTGCCTGCAGCACCGGCACACCGGGTTCTAGTCCCAGTCGGGGCGCCGGATTCTGTCCCGGTTGCCCCTCTTCCAGGCCAGCTCTCTGCTGTGGCCAGGGAGTGCAGTGGAGGATGGCCCAGGTGCTTGGGCCCTGCACCCCATGGGAGACCAGGAGAGGCACCTGGCTCCTGGCTTCGGATCAGCGCGGTGCGCCGGCCGCAGCATGCTGGCCGCGGCGGCCATTGGAGGGTGAACCAACGGCAAAGGAAGACCTTTCTCTCTGTCTCTCTCTCTCACTGTCCACTCTGCCTGTCAAAAAAAAAAAAAAAAAAAAAAAAGTGGTAAAAGAGGCTTGGGCTGTGGTACAGTGGGTAAAGCCACCGCCTGCAGTGCTGGCATCCTATGTGGGCAGAATCGTGAGTGGATTCAGGACTCCAACTCCAGTTTGAGATGTGGGTACCTCTGCTCTGGAAAGTGTTTTCATTAAGTAGTGCTGGAACAAGTGGATATCTGTTTGGGAAAGTGAGCCTTGATCCCTATGTTGCACTATAAACAGAATCATTAATTTGATGTGGATTACAGGACTAAATGTGTGAAGTAAAAAATAACCCTGTGAAAATAGCATCATGACCTTGGAAGCAGTAACCATGGGAAAAAAAATGATAAATTGGGCTTAATGAAAATGAAAGAATTCCATCAAAAGACAGCTATTAAGAATGTCAAAGGATAGGGTACAGATTAGGAGAAAGTATTCTGGCTTGCATGCAGAATACATAAAGAATTTATATAAATCAGTAATGTCCCAACAAAACCAGTTTTTTAAAAATGGGCAAAATTATGAGTAGGCATTAACAGGAAGATGTATTAGAATGGTCAGTAAACCAGTAAAGGGGCTCATAACAATGTTAAAATCACAGAGAATGTGTTCTAGCATTGTGGGTAGGATTCAAAGATTACAAGGGCAAGCATTGGTGAGGTAGGACAGCCAGCATCCTAGAGTATCAGTATAAATGCCTGTACGTTGTCTTAGTTCCCCAACCCATTGAACAGGGCAAGATTGAGTGCAGCAGTTCTCAGACTCAGATGGCCAAGTGCTCCTTGGGGAATTCTAGGAAGTACGACAGCATCTGCATCTTGGTAGCAGATGACCCAGCTTGGTCCTACTTAAGCCAAAAAAAGTGAATATATTATTGGCTCAGGTTTGAGAATTTGTGGATGGGCTGCTGCCAAGCTCACTTATAGCCACATGTGTAAAGTGGGTCTGCAGAAATCTGCATCTCTGCTCTGGCTTCTGGGGTGGCTTCATCTTCAGACAAATCTTGGTCAAGGTCACAAGGGGCCTGTGTTGTGGAGTAAGGTAAGCCACTGGCCTATGACACCTGCATCCCATGCGGTAGAGCTTCTGTGAGTCCTGGCTGCTCCACTTTGCATCCAGCTCCCTGGTAATGTGCCTGCGGAGGCAGCAGATGATGGCCCAACTGCTTGGACCCCTGCCACCCACAAGGGAGACCAGGATGGAGCTCCCGGCTTCAGCCTGACCCTGTTCTAGCCATGGTGGCCATTTGGGGAATGAACCAACAGATGAAAGATCTCTTTATCTCCCCCTCCCCCTCCAGCCCTCTCGGCGTTCTTTCAAACAAATTTTACTTAAAAGGATTTTAATTCATCCGTGTTGCAAAACCAGTTACTAAATCTTAATCCTGGAATTGTCTTTGTTCCACCCTTAAATAAATATCAGAACTCTCTGAGACCTAGGTCAGGTACTCCCTTGGACTGAAAGTGAGGTACTGGAACCAAAAAGGGGGCAGTGAATGTAAGGCTACCACAAAACACAACACCGGAGTTAAGGGAAAAGAGTTTCTTGACGGGGGAAATCTGACTGGCTGGAGGGAAGGGGCGAGGAAGGGGGGTGCTGTCAAGAGTGCTGAGGAGAGACAGCACGTGTGCAGGAAGCAGGTCCTGTTCTACTCTTGGAGGGGGTACGGAAGTGGGAGCAGCGAATCCTGGTAGGGTGGGGGTGGAGCTGACACTTGTGGTTGGGCCATTTGGTCACCTGACTTCTAGCAATGGTGGCAGCGAGGGCCAGAGCCTAGGATGGTGTTGGGGCATAGATCCTGCCACAGATGAGACTGTGTGTGCCATTTTACTATCAGTGAATGGATGCTAGTCTTGCAAAACAACTTGTTTTCTCTACATTGTGCTTATGTGTTCAATGTTAATTCTTTTAACTCTAGTACTTCCTGTGTCCCAGGTCCTTGATCAATCTGGGAATATAAAAGGTTAATTTACTGTGACTAAAGAGCAAAATTGTAAGCTGGTTTTGAAAACTCCTGTGATGTGTGTGGTCTCATCCATCTTGTTCGTGGCTTTATTCTCTTTCCGGTCCTTAATACTCCAAGTACCTGACGTTCCAGTAGTGCGCCTCCTTGTCCTTGGAGTACCATTACTGTCTGCGCTCAGTGCTCTACATCTAGAATATGCTGTCCTTTATACCGTGGCATGTTTTGGTTCTTCACCTCCTTCAAGGCCTAGCTTAAATGCCATCTCTTTCAGAAGCTCTCTCAAAGATTCATTGACCCACTTCAGTTTTTCTTTGATTTCAGCTGTCTGTAGCTTCTAAACCAAGTTCCTTCAGTGGCAAGTATCCTCATAGTGCCTGTGAGTGCCTGGCACGTAGTAGGCTTATGAAACAGTGGGCAGTTATTGTGGCACCCTTCCTCTTTTTGGAATGATCTGTCCTTTAAATGTCCAAGGCCTGGCATTGTGTGTAGTGGGTAAAGCTGCCGCCTGCAATGCTGGCCTCCTGTATCCGCGCCGGTTTGAGACCCAGCTGCTGCATTTCCAATCCGGCTTTCTGCTAATGGCCTGGGAAAAACAGCAGAAGGTGGCCCGAGTACTTGGCTCCTTGCTACCCATGCGGGAAACCTGGAAGAAGTTTCTGGCTCCCGGCTTCAGCCTGGCCCAGCTCTGGCCATTGCAGCCATCTGGGGAGCGAACCAGTGGATGGAAGATTCTCTCTCTCTCTCTTTCTCCCCTTCTATAATTCTGACTTTCAGATAAGTAAATCTTTAAAAAAAAAGAAAAAGAAAACCATTTATATAATAATGTTCTTCCATCTATTCAGTTGTTCCTCATTTACTGCTCCTCAGTCTCTCCCTGATGTGACTTCTTACCTGTTAGGGTTATGCAAAAGTTTCTTATACAGATGGGGTCAGAATGGTATTGTTACTGTGTCAAAGTGGAGCAGCCAGAACATGAATTGGCGCTGTGATATGGATTGCCAACATGGCAAGTGGTGGCTTAACCTGCTGAGCCGCAATGCCAGCCCCAGAAAAGTAATTTCTTTTCTGTTCTTTTTGGGGAGGAGGGTATGGTTTAATTTTCTTATTTGAAAGACAGAGTTACAGAGAGAGGGAGAGACAGAGAGAGAAAGAGAAGTCTTCCATCTGCTGGTTCACTCCCCAAATGACCGCAAAGGCCAGAGCTGAGCTGATCTGAAGCCAGGAGGTAGGAGCTTCTTCCAGATCTTCCACGCGGGTACAAGTGCCCAAGGACTTGGGTCATCTTCCACTGCTTTCCCAGGCCATAGCAGAGAGCTGGATTGGAAGTAGAGCAGCCGGGACTTGAACCGGCACCCCTATGGGATGCCAGTCCTGCAGGCTGGGGCCTTAACCCACTGTGCCACAGCACCGGCTCCCCTCATTTCTTTTTCAGAACTGCCTTTTCCCGGTTAAGTAAATGTTTGGAAGCCCTGCTCACACATGATGTTAGCTGGATTTTGTGAGGGTTTCTAACAGAATCAGCTCTATAACCTGTGTAGTCTCCACAGCACCTGTGTGATGAATATAGCTAGTGTAAGGACTGGCCAGATGTGTGGTTGGGTGATTGGAGTTCACATAAATCTGTGTTCTGCCAGTAACTCTTTGATCTTTGTCAGTTCCCATAGCGCCCCCTGCTCACTGTTTATCAGTTGTAAGGAGGGAGACATTGGCTGTTGCTTTGACTGGGCAATCAAAATTAACACTAACAATGAGGGGAGGAGGCACATGAAGTCTCCAGATATCCTAGCTTTAGAAGAACACAGTGTTGCTTGTATAATGGTCTGATTGATGTCAGAGAACAGAATTACAATTTAAAAATCCCGATTGCTTTATTTTTGATTTCAGGAATCAGGCCTTATTTCATCATAAGTGTTCCTATGGGCTGAGCAGGAGAGGTTTTACAGGCAAAGGCCAAAGGAAATGTAAACAACGAACAAAAGTGGATAAGTCCTTTCCAAGTTACTTTCCCTCTAAAATGAAGGCAGAGAGACAGAACGACAGAAACATGCCCGACTGGTTGACATTAGGTTACTTTAGGTTGCTTTTGTGTAAGAATTAAAGCAGAGGGGACTTTGTTATCCAGATTGAAAACTGGCCTGTTGGGAAACTTTGGATGACATCTCTCATTTTCTCTGGCTTCTTATAGAAAGTCTGATAAACAGCTAAGTTTAGTTTTGGTGAAGGGGAACTTTAGCATAGGTGACTCCATTTTGACTTTTAATCTGGTGAGGCCCAGTGCTGGAATCTGTGCCAAAGCAATGAGCAGTTAATGTTTTTTATTTAACATTGGTCATGCTTACCTGGAATCTAATCATAAGAAAACATCAAACAAGTCCAAAGTGAGAAGCATTCAAATTTTTTTTTTTGTTTTAAATATCAGTGTCATAAAAGTAAGGAAAGATAAAGGGACTGTTCCAGATTAGGGAGATTAAAAGGGACAGGGTGGCTGGATGCAGTGTATGTACTAGGCTGGGTCCTGGGCAGAGTGGGAAAAGCACCATACGAAATAGTGCTGGGTCAGAACAAACTGAAATGTGAGTAGATAGATGAGCAGTGTTGTGTCAATTTTGAATTTCCTGAGGCTGATAACAAAACTGTTTATCTAAAGTATTAATCTCTTTAGGATGCACATACTAAATTAACTAGAGGTTACAGTAAATGGTGTATTCAGCTTAACCTTAAGTGCATCAGACAAATATGTATGATGGGATGATGCAGCACATGGGGTGAGGACGCAGTGTGCTTTGTCCTACTCCACCAACACTTCTCAGAGTTCAAAATTTTTCCCAGATAAAAAAGATTTAAAAAAGCAAAAATACGTTTTGCCCTTCATTTTGGGGTTGTTAAAAGATTGTGCGTTCTGAAGGAGCAGAGTACTTTATAAACAATGGCTCCTGCACACTGCTTAGTGCAGGTCGCCCCACGTCATGCTGCAGGTGCTCAGAGCCCAGGTCAGCTTCCTCCTGGCTTATCCCTAGACCTCAAAGGGCAGTGCTGTTTTGTTTTGTTTTGTTTTGTTTTGTTTTGTTTTGTTTTGTTTTGTTTTGTTTTGTTTTAAGATTTATTTATTTATTTGAAAGTCAGCTTTACACACGGAGAGGAGAGGCAGAGAGAGAGCTACGTCTTTATCCACTGGTTTACTCCCCAATTGGCTGCAATGGTCAGAGCTGTGCCAATCCGAAGCCAGGAGCCAGCAGCTTCTTCTGGGTTTCCCACGTGGGTGCAGGGGCCCAAGAACTTGGGGCCATCTTCTACTGCTTTCTCATGCCAAAGCAGAGAGCTGGATCGGAAGTAGAGCAGCTCCATGTTGGATGCCAGCACTGCAGGCGGCGGCTTTTCTCCCTACACCACAGCACCAGCCCCTTTTTCTTTAATGTTTGGTTATTTTCATAATGTGAAAGGCACAATTTCTCTCTCTCTCTCTCTCTCTCTCTCTCTCTCTCTCACATACACACACACATGGAGTAGGGTAGGGAGAGCGAAAGAGCATAAAAATCTTCTACCGGCCGGTGCTGCGGCTCAATAGGCTGATCCTCCGCCTTGCGGCGCTGGCACACCAGGTTCTAGTCCCGGTCGGGGCGCCGGATTCTGTCCCGGTTGCCCCTCTTCAGACCAGGAAAAGCACCTGGCTCCTGGCTCCTGCCATCGGATCAGCGCGGTATGCCGGCCACAGCGGCCTTTGGAGGGTGAACCAACGGCAAAGGAAGACCTTTCTCTCTCACTGTCCTCTCTGCCTGTCCAAAAAAAAAAAAAAAAAAAAAAAAAAAAAAGAATCTTCTACCTGCTGAGTTGTTTCCCAAATGCCTGGGATAGCCAGAACAGGGCCAGGCCAAAGCCATGAGCCTAGAACTCCACCTCAAATCTCACGTGGGTGCTAAGGCCCCAGTCCTTGAGCCATCTGCTGTCTCCCAGGATGCATTAGTAGGAAGCTGGATTGGAAGCAGAGTAGCAGAACACAAAGTGAGACTCCAGTATGGGATGCAGAGTCCCAGGCAGTAGCTTTACCCGCTATGCCATAGTGCTTGCCCCAGGGCAGTATCCTAAGTGTCTTGTGTTAGACTTCAGAGGCACTGAGGTACTTGAGTATGTCTTCATCATGGTAGCAGATTGTGGTTCATTTGTAACTGGCTAACCTGATGTGGGACTCACTTGAACATTGCTTACTATTAAATAATGTACCTTTAGCTCTAAAGAGTCTTTTTTCTCTTTCAGCCCAAAATGGAGTTAATCCTGACTGGGAGAAGAAAGTAATTGAATATTTTAAGGAAAAGCTGAAGGAAAATAATGCTCCTAAATGGGTAAGCTTAAAACAGATTTTGGAATAAGGGCTAGGCAGACTGGTTTCTCCCAGGAGAGCAGCAGTCTACGTGTAATTGAGAAATAAATTAGTTTGTACTTATGCTTTAAGTACCTGTGTATTTTAAGTTGTTGATTCTTATTGCTTCTTGGCCTTTGGCCTAAGATCAGGTATAAAAGTTGTTGGTCTCTTTGGAACTCAGTTGCAGCAATTAAATGCTTTTGCATTGTGCCCCTAGGTGGCAGTAGCTGCTTGTGTTACTTCCCAAGACAGAGCAGTTAACTTGAGAAACTTTGCTTTGAAAGAATTGGCATGTGCTGGTTGTAAAAGAGCTTGACAGTACGCTTCTGCTGATTAACTGAAATGTTAAATGTAAAAATGAAAAGTGTCTTTTCACATTTGGTCAAATGTGGTTGCACAAACTTAGAAGAACTCATGAGTTTTATGGACAGGGTGTTCTGTTGACTCACTTGACTGTCTTCCTTTCAGGTACCGTCATTGAATGAGGTTCCCCTTCACTACTTGAAACCCAACAGCTTTGTGAAATTCCGTTGCATGATTCAGGACATGTTTGATCCCGAGTTTTACATGGGAGTCTATGAGACGGTTAACCAGAACACGAAAGCACGTGTATGTATGGCTTCTCTCAGGAGACTTTCTGCTTATAATTGTGTTTATAATTTTGTCCTTGTGTTTTTTCATAGTAATTTTGGGTCTAATATATTGACATAATACAGTTACCTTTTGTTTTTGTTCATAGGTTCTTCATTTTGGAAAATATAGAGATGTAGCAGAGTGTGGGGTATGTATCTCTAAGACACACACAAGTTTTATTAAGATTAATAAACTGTTGATAATAGAAGGAATAGAAGCGCTTTTACATAGCAATAATGAGAGGGAAGAAAGCAGAATACTGGATATAGTTATAGTTATGAAAAGGTAGTCTTGGAGTAGAAACTTAAGAAAAGCAGTTATAGGGAACCACAGAACTACATTTTGTTTGCATTGCTTTTCTAGTGATAAGGGAGAAACATGTAGAATTGAATTGAATTTTGTTCTGATAATTGTTCAACATGCCTGCCACCGTAACTAGCTAGCATTTCTAGTTTTTTAGTAAAAGTTACCCGCAATTAATTAACCAGAACTATCTCCCATAGTTTGCTCTTTGTGTGTTTTTTGTGTGTCTGTAACACAGACCCTGGTTGTCAGCCGTTGGGAAGAAAACAAGTAGCTCAGGTGGGGGTTGACCAGACAGGTGCTTAGGCAGGGCCCCCATAGAAGGTAGGACATCAGTGAGCTCCTTACCTGTCCTCTGGGTCTCTTTACAGACCCAGCATCTTAGGTTTATTGGGTTAATTTTTAGCCAACCCCCCCCCCTCCCCCCCATTCTGTGAGTCTTAACTCCCTCTTAACCTAAAGAGATTGGTTTGTAAACCCAAGTACCAGCCTGTCAATTTATAGTACGATTTGTTCCTGATTGGATAAGGCTTCTGGTTAGGTGGGCAGATGTGTACAAAGGAGCTGCTGATTTGTAAGGTTCCACAATGATGATGTTAAACAAAAATATCATCTCCAGCAATGTTTTAAAGATTTACTTAGTTGAAAGGCAGAGAGAGAGAGAGAGAGAGAGAGAGAGCGAGAGAGAGAGAGACACCTTCCATCCACTAGTTCACTCTCCAGATGGAGCTGGGTCTGGGCTGGGCAAGCTGAAGCCAGGAATCCATCCAGGTCTTTCCCATGAGTGACAGGACCCCAAGTACTTGGGCCATCTTCTGCTGCTTTCCCATGCACGTGAGCAGGAAGCTGGGCTGGAAGTAGAGCTGCCAGCACTCAGACCAGTGCTCTCCTATGGGACGCTGATGTTGTAAGTGATGGCTCAATTCGCTGTTTCCCAACACGCAGGGCCCTGGTTTTTTAGAGCACTGAATTCATTTGAAAGATGGGTTTGTATAGTCTTAACATATGGTGAACTTCAGCTGTCCCAGATGTCTTTAGAGTATTTCATTAAAGTCAATACTCTGCCAAGGCTGATGGATCAACTTTGTGAATGCTTACTGTATCCCTTGTTTAAGGGGCCATAGTACATTAGGGTATTATATTAATACACAATTTTTTCTAGTAAACAATAATGTAATACAGCTCAGTAATCTCAGCATCTGAAAATGGGCCAATAAAATGGACACGTGAGACTTTTGTGACACCATGAAAACCAAGAGAGCATTTGTATGTGTGTTGCTAGAAGTGAAAAAAAAAGCCCCATTCCAAGAAAGGGACTTGGTGCCTAGAAAGAAGCAAACAAAACCCCCTAACTTGTATGTGTTATCTCAGGCTCAACCCAGGGTTCTTTCTACCTGAGGGTTTGGTAAGCATATTTTAAAAAGAATGTGCCTTTCCTAAGGAGTGGTTAGTGACTTTAATCTCATCTCAGTTACCTAGTAATAAGAATGTCGTTGATTCCTATGTTATAGGCTGGTTCTGATAGTGCTACGCGAGATTCAGTGGGATTACCATGTGTTTTGTCTTTAAAAGGATTAAAAGGTTGTAATTGTGTAACCTAGGTATTATAAATTTGAAGGAGTTAATATTTTGATTATTATATGAAATTATTTCGCATAAATTTTCCTTTAAAAATGATGGAATTCGTAGCTGATTAATTTAGCAATTAATGTAAAATGCATGTTATGTTATTATAAATGACATGAAAATATGGTTGCTGATTTTTAAAATAATTGTTTTTGTTAATTTTTTGTGTACCTCACAGCCTCAACAGGAACTTGACTTAAACTCTCCTCGATCTACCACTTTGGAAAGGCAAACTTTCTATTGTGTTCCAGTGCCTGGGGAGTCCACATGGGTGAAAGAGATATCCTTTATCTGAATCTTTTTATGTGTTGAATCCTTCCTAATTTTTTTTTAAGATTTTATTTATTTGAGAGGTAGAGTTACAGACAGAAGGAGAGACAGAGAGAAAGGTCTTCCATTCTCTGGTTCACTCCCCAAATGGCCGCAATGGCTGGAGGTTGGCCTATCTGAAACCAGGAACCAGGAGCTTCTTCAGGATCCCCCACGCTGGTGCAGGGGCCCAAGCACTTGGGCCATCTTCTACTGCTCTCCCAGGCTATAGCAGAGAGCTGGATTGGAAGAGGAGCAGCCGGGACTCAAACTGGTGCCCACATGGGATACCGGAGCCAAAGGCCAAGACTTATCCTACTGCGCCACAGTGCCAGTCCTGCCTGCCTAAGTATTAAAACCACAATTCAGATTTTTGGTTTCTAAACACTTAGTCTTAGGTAGTTAGCTGAGGGATAAAATACTCTTCATTTGCAAAGCTTGACTTCATTTTAATAAATGATGTTTCATTTATCCTAAACAGGGAAATGTATAAAACTTCCTAAGTATTCGTCACTGAGGAATGGTGAAAGAGTGGTTCATTCATACTGTGAATTACTGTTAAAAATATTGAGGCAGATTTAAAGGTACTGCAAAAGAGAGTATCATGATAATTAAGTAAAGAAAGTTTAATTCTAATTTTCTTAAAGAAAAACAACATGTTGCTTCTTTGCAGTAGAGATTGTGGAAATTTCTCAGTCTCCTTTTTACTCACTTGTTTGGGTAGTAACTTTTTATTTTTTTTTGGACAGAATTATAGACAGAGAGAAAGGTCTTCCTTCCGTTGGTTCATTCCCCTAATGACCACCACGGCTGGTGCTATGCTGATCGGAAGCCAGGAGCCGGGTGCCTCCTCCCGGTCTCCCGTGCGGGTACAGGGACCCAAGCACTTGGGCCACCCTCCACTGCCCTCCTGGGCTGCAGCAGAGAGCTGGATTGGAAGAGGAGCAACCGGGACTAATACCTTGCGCCCCAGCCGGGACTAGAACCTATCCCGTAGGCAGAGGATTAGCCAAGTGAGCCACAGCGCTGGCCTGAGTAGTAATTCTTTAGGGTATAGTTCACCTGTATTGACATGGACAGTGTTTAAGGATACGCTACGTTCCAGGGATTTGGATAAACACACAATCCATATAATTTATATCCCACTCTAGCACTGATCTCTTTTATTCCCAATAATGTTTATTTCTTTTTACTTTTTATTCTTGGTCAGTGTCACTAGGGATTTATCACAGAACCATCTTTTTTAGTTAGTTTTTAGTTATTTGAAAGGCAGAGTTAGAGAAAGAGCTTCCATCTGCTGTTTCACTCCCCAAATGGCCGCAATGGCTGGGGCTGGGCCATTCTGAAGCCAGGAGCCAGGAGCTTCTGGGTCTCCCATGTGGATGCAGGGATCCAAGGACATGGGCTGTTTTCGGCTGCTTTCTCAGGCACATTAGCCGATAGGTGAATCGGAAATGGAATAGCAGGAGCTCTAACTGGGCGTTGGGATGCTGGCTTTGCAGGGAATGGCTTAACCCATTATGCCTTAACTCTGGCCCCAGTTAACAAATTTTTAAAAATTTATTTATGAGACAAAGAGTTTGCATTCACCAGTTCGCTCCCCAAATGCTCATAGTTGCTAGGGTTGAGGGGGACCAAAGGTAGGAGCCAATTACTCAGTGCAGGTCTCCTATGCGGGAGATGGGAGCCTGAATATTTGAGCCATCTCTGACAACTGCCTTCCAGGGTCTGCACTGGCAAGAGCGGGAGTCGGGAAGCCAAGCCGAGTTCTGAAGCCAGGTATTCCTGTATGGGACGGGGGCTTCCCAACCACTGTCCAAACACCCGCCCCTCCCGATAGTTCTTCAGCGATTTTTTTCTCTCATAATTTCCTAGGACTTCAGTCACATGATTGTTATTCTAGGTAATCCAGACTCGGCTCATTTTTCCTTTTTTTAAAATCTCTTTTCTCCTTTTGCTTCAGTTTGAGTGTTTGCTATTGCTCTGCATTCGAGTTTCCTGGCTCTTTGTCCTCTCTCATCCTTAATCTGCTATTCAGTGATTGTTTTGTTTTAGATTTTTCACTTCGTTTTATTCACATTTCTCTGCTAATATTGCTCATCGACTATAAAAATTGTCGATTTTATAATTGCAGTATTTTTCTTTAATGTTTGTTTATTTTCACCTAATTGATGAAAACAGAGACAGAGAGAAGTTGACCATCCACTGCTTCGCTCCAGGGCCAGGCAGACTCCAGGAGCCTAGAACCCCATCCAGCTTTCCCACATGGGTAGCAGGGACCCACGCACTTGGGAGCCATCACCCACTGCCTCTCAGGATACATTAGCAGGAAGCTGGATCTGAAGCTCTCCTACGTGGGCTGGGGTATTACAAGTGGTAGTTTACCACACTATCACAGTACCTGCCCCTTTAATTACATTTTAATGTCCTTGGCTGCTAATTCCAATGTCAGGGTCATCTCTGGGTAGGTTTCTTTTTTTTTCTTTTTAACTTTTATTTAGTAAATATAAATTTCCAAAGTACACTTTATGGATTACAATGGCTTTTTCCCCCCCATAACTTCCCTCCCACCCGCAACCCTCCCATCTCCTGCTCCTTTTCCCATTCCATTCACATCAAGATTCATTTTCAACTATATACAGAAGATCAATTTAGTATATAAAGATTTTATCAGTTGGGTAGGTTTCTATTGACTGAATTTAATCCTGATTGTATGTCACACATTTCTACTTCTTTGCATTACTGACAATATTTGTTAATTATAATATACAACATCATAGAGAGTTCAGTTTACTGTCTTCAAGAATGTTGCTGAGGGGCTGGCGCTGTGGCGTAGCGGGTAGAGCCACCACCTGCAGTGCTGGCATCCCATATGGGTGCCGGTTCAAGTCCCAGCTGCACCACATCTGATCCAGCTCTCTGCTATGACCTGGGAGGGCAGTAGAAGATGGCCCAAGTGCTTGGGCCCCTGTACCCATTTGGGAGACCTGGAAGAAGCTCCTGGCTTCGGATTGGCGTAGCTCTGGCCATTGTGGCCAGTTGGGGAGTGAACCAGCAGATGGAAGACTTCTCTCTGCCTCTCCTTCTCTCTCTGTGTAACTCTTTGAAATAAATAAATAAATCTTTTAAAAAAAGATGTTGCTGAATAAGACATGGTGCTTACGAGGTGGAGTGTCTCTACGTCTTGCCCATATGCTTGAGGTGTTTAGCTCAGTAAGGCCCAGACCTAGTGCTCTGTGGTATTGAGTTTCTGTTAACCCCTTGGCCAACCAGCAGCTGTTTTCTGCTAGGCCTCAGGAGTCTTGACTTATGTGTCCACATCTTAGTGTTTGGCCAAAGATCAAATGGAACCTGTGTAGAATTCTGAGTTGCCTTCTGACTGGTTCCTCCCTAGTGCTTTTCTGTAAATTCCAGTTGCTTCAATAGCCCTGAACGGTGTGTTCTGCTTTCTCCTCTTTGTTACAGTTCGGAAGATGCTTCCAGCACAGAGAGGTGGGAGAATGTGGGTTTACTTGGTGTTTCTCTTCATTCAGAAGTCATAACCACGTGCTCTCTGCTGTCCAGTGACTACAAACAATTGCTTCACATATTTTGTTGAGTTTTATGCTTATTTATAGCAAGAGCAGATGGTAAAAGAAAACCTACTCTTGCAAATACATTTTTATTTTAACTAAATTAACCAAACTAGTGATTACTTCTGTTAGTCCTATAATCAGTGCAATCCGGGATGTTCTTTAGTTCACGTAGTCTTTTCTTAACCTATCGTTTAACGCCTATATCAATGCGAACCAAGCACGAGTCAGTCCCTCGACGTCGTACACTCCCAGTCGTCACAAGAGGAGTTATGAAGATGACGAAGATATGGATCTACAGCCCAGTAAGCAGAAAGACCAGCATGCTAGTGCCAGGCAAGCAGGTACTGTGTAGACCTCTGCTCTCTGGCAGTCCGTTCGTTTCCAGAATTAACTTGTGTAACACAGCCTCGGGTTGAGGGGCAGGCTGACTTTCAGGCACATCAGTCCTGTAGAGAGTAGTGCTCTTTGGTCAGACGGTGCCTCATGCCGAGCAGAGGCCTCGCTTGGCAGAAGCACTGCTCTGATGTGTGCTGTTAGGGCCTCAAGTGGTGAGCTGGAGAAGGGTTTCCTGGTTTTCTCGTGTTTATTTTTATCCCAACTCGGAAGCCGTGTGGAAAGGATAGTACCTCACCCTAAAAATGTGTCAGAAAACATCCTTTCTCTTTTTCTTTTTCGAATAGTAGCACTTCAACCTATCAAAGGAAAAACATGGAATTGTAGTATACTGTGTAGTAGTTTATTTCTTAAGGCATGCTTGAAATACAACTGATTCTGTTTAAAATAAGGAAACCAAAGGTCAGCATCTTCTGTGTGAGACATTTCTGAGTTGGCCACTTGTCCTTGCTGACTTCAATCACAGCTTGTATAAGCAGATTTCTTCCTTGTGCCGGTCACGTCTATGTGGCTGTTTTAACCAGGAGCCCCGTCGGGAAGGAGGCAGTGATACAAGACTCCAGATCTGTCGCCATCTGCAGGGTTGGGTTGAGAAAGAAATTTTAGCAATCACGGCAAAGACTTCCTCATGAATTTTATTCATTCTACTTCCTGTTTCTGAATTTCCTTAATGCCAAGGCATATTTTAATGTTTTTAGTGTGTTTATAGTGAGTATATACAAATGTGATATGTTGCATTCTTTCTTTTCTCTACCTATACCCAAAGTTCATTAAAGTTAAATGTTCTATTGCAGGTGATGTTTTCTATTTTTTTTTTTTTTTTAAGATTTATTTTATTAATTTGAAAGAGTTACAGAGGGAGGTAGAGAGAGAGAGAAGAGAGGTCTTCCATCTGCTGTTTCACTCCCCAAGTTGCTGCAACGGCCAGAGCTGACCCTATCCGGGGCCAGGAGCCAGGAGCTTCTTACAGGTCTCCCACGTGGGTACAGGGTCCCAACGATTCGGGCCATTGTCTTCTGCTTTACCAGACTTATTAGCAGAGAGCTGGATTGAAAGTGGAGCAGCTGTGATGTGAACCGGCACCTGTATGGGATGCCGGCACTTTAGCCTGGGGCTTTAACCTGCTGTGCCACAGCGCTGGTCCCCAGACAATGTATTCTAATCCAGGAAGTACAGTGGTTCTTTATTATTACATAAGCAATTGATATTCCTTTGCTAATTCTTGCCCTTTTTTGTTTGAATGTCAGACTGCAGGGCTTTTTAAACATTTGAGTACATTATTTATGTATTCAGCTTTTTTGTTTCTAGGCAATCTTTCAGGTTATATGTATTTTTAAATTTTTGAGCTAAATGTAGGTTTGGGTGTAGTTGTAAGAAATAATAGATCAAATACATCTTTCTCCCACTTTTCTGCAGTGATAATATCATAGTTATACAGTAAATATAATATATTGCGTAATGATTGTAAGGTAGGATAACCAGGGAATGGAACTGATACAGGTTATCAACCTTATGCAGAGTGTTATTTATTTGGAAGGTAAAGAACGAGCTCTCTCATCTACTGGTTCCCTCTTCAAATGCCTTCAACAGCTGGGGCTGGGCAAGGCCAAAGTCAGCAGCCCAGAACTCAAGCTGGGTCTTCCATGTGGGTGGCAGGCTCAGTACTATCTCTGAGGGTGCACATTAGCGGTAAGCTGGAATCAGAAGTGGAGCTGACACTAGAACCAAGCATTGCAATATAGGGTGTGGTATCCCAAGTGTCATTTGACTGTGCCAGGTAGACGTGGCACAGCCAGTTAAGCCGCTGCCTGCGATGCTGTCATCCTGTATGAATGCTGGTTCAGGTTTCAGCTGCTCCACTTGCTATTCAGCTCCTTGTTAATGTGTTTGGGAGAGCAACAGAAGGTGGCCCGAGTACATGGGCCCCTGCCACCCATGTGAGAGTCCTGGGTGGAGTTTCAGGCTTGGGACTTCAACCTATCCCAGCCCTGGCCATTGCAGCTATTTAGGGAATGAACCAGAGGATGGAAAAAAGATCTCTATCTCTGTCTCTCTGTCTCTCTCCCTGCCTGCCCCTTTCCCCTTTCAGCACCCTCTCTAACTCTGCCTTGCAAATAAATAAATCTTAAAAAGCAAATAAAACACTGCTGTGCCAAATGCCTGCCCCTCAGAAATCACATTTTTTCTCACACACTTACTTGTGTGTGTTTAATTCTGTGCAGTTTTACTAACATTTATAGATTCATGTGACCACTACCCCAGTCAAGATAAGGAACAATTTGTTACTCAGATCTCTCCTGTTGCCTAATCATACCCACCTCTTTCCTGCCTTTTCCCTCTGGTCTTAGTCCCTAACTCCTAGCAACCACAAGTCTATCTTCAATGTCTACAGTTTTATCATCAGAAGAATATTATATACATGGAATCATACGTTCTGTAAAACTCTGGAGACTGGCTTTTCTCAGTAGTGTACTTCTCTTTATTGCTGAGTAACAGGGGTGCTGTGTTTTGATTCTGGCTATCAGCTGTAGGTTGTAGCTGCTTCAGGAGTGGGGGCTATCTTTTAATGATCTCTGTCCTTGACAGTTGGTCTCATTCAGGTATGTAGTGGAGGTTAGGAAATATCTGGTCAATGAATTCATTGCTGTATAGTTTTATTCTGCTTAATAACTAGAAGTTTATGATCTACCAAAGTGCTTTGTTGTATGTATTCTTAGGTCAAAGATGTCAAAGTAACCACACCAAATGTCCGAATATCAAGTTTAAAAGTACATACATGAGATTTGAGGGGAGGAATTAGTTACACTTTCTTAGCGTGAAAAAAAAAAAAGATGTTCAGATTTTACTTTGTTCTCTTGCATGTCAAACAAAGAGTTTTGTTAGTATATTGTGGTACTAAGAAATGACAACTTGAACTTTTCTAGCTGAGAACCATCATTATATCAAATGTGAAAGGCATTTTTGAAATGTTCCCAAGACATTAGCAATGACTAAGTGCAATGTTATCCTTCGCATTTAGGGAGTGTTGGTGGTCTTCAGTGGTGTGGAGAGCCAAAGCGCTTAGAGACTGAAGCTTCTACTGGACAGCAACTGAACTCCCTGAACCTGTCTTCTCCTTTTGATCTGAATTTTCCACTGCCGGGAGAGAAGGGACCTGCATGCCTTGTGAAGGTGGTAAACTTTCATAGACCCTGTGTTGACATTGACACTGTATCTTGAAAATTGAAATGGTATGCTCTTAGCATCCGTATTGCTTTCCTTTTGCTGCCATAGAAATTTCTACAAACTTAGAGGCCTTAGGCAACAAAAATATTAACCTTACAGCTTGTAGGTCAGAAATCTGACATTGGTCTCAGTGGAGTAGAATCAGATGTCGGCAGGTGGTGGGGCTGTACTGCTTTCTGGACACTGTGGACATTTATGTATTTACGTATTTGAGAGGCAGAGAGAGAACATCCATGCTCATCCACTGGCTCCTCTCCAAATACGCACAGCAGAGCCCTGGAACCCAATCCAGGTCATGGGTGGCAGATGTCGACTATTCGAGCCAGCATCACTGCCTCCCAGGGTCGCCATTAGCAGAAAGCTGGAGTAAGAGCCAGAGTCAGGCTTTGAGCCCAGACACTCCAGTGTAGGCCACATACCCACCCCACTGTATCACTTCTAGCTTTATAGTACCTACTGCAGTTTTGCCTTTCTTCTGTTAAAACCCATTCCTCACTTGTATTTAAATTAGAAGAATGCGGGGAGTGCTGTTACCAGTTCTCCTATCTGTTAGGTGAATAAAGTTCTCTTCCATTCTTGTTCTTTGTGGTAGTTACTTCAGTGGCACTTCAGTTATAAAACACAGGGGCCAGAGTGACCACTTCCTCCCCTGCTGTGCTTCCACAGTCAGATCTCAAAAGTAAGAGGCTTTGACAGTTAACTAAAGTCTCTGATAAGACAGGTTTTTTTGTTGTTGTTGTTAATTTACTTAAAAGGCAGAGTGACAGATTTTCCATCCTTTGGTTTACTCTCCAAATGACCACAAAAGCCAAATCTGGGCCAGGCTGAAGCCGGGAGTTCCGTCCTGGCCTCCCATGTGGGTGGCAGGTACCCATGTACTTAGGCTGTCTCCCACTGTCTTCTCCAATGCAATAGCAGGGAGCTGGATCTGAAGTGGAGCAACCAGGGCTTGAACCAGCACTCATGTGGGATACCAGCTTTGCAGGCTTAATCTTAACCTGCTGTCCTACAGTGCTGGCCCCAAGAGACAATTTTGAGAGGTTTTTGTTGTGAAAAATCTCTTGGCCATTTTAAATGTGTGTTAATGTTTCATGTTTTGTGAATAAGTCCAAAATTAATCATCTTGAGGTGCTTTCTCTGCCCTTCTTTTAGTATGATTCACAGTTTTTGAGATAATTTATGTTTCTAGCTTTTTTTTTAAATTAACAGAGCCTTATTATTATTATTTATTTATTTGACAGATAGAGTTAGACGGTGAGAGAGACAGAAAGGTCTTCCTTCCGTTGGTTCACTCCCCAAATGGCCGCTGTGGCTGGCGCTGCGCTGATCTGAAGCCAGGAGCCAGGTGCTTCTCCTGGTCTCCCATGGGGTGCAGGGCCCAAGCACTTGGGCCATCCTCCACTGCCCTCCCGGGCCACAGCAGAGAGCTGGACTGGGATGCCGGTGCCGTAGGTGGAGGATTAACCAAGTGAGCCACGGTGCCAGCCCCGTGTTTCTAGTTTTAATTAACAGTTAACCTGTGGAGGCGGGGCTGGTGCTGTGTTGCAGCAGGTTAAAGTCCCAGCCTGAAGTGCTGGCATCCTACATGGGTGCCAGTTCTAGTCCCAACTGCCCCTCTTCCAATCCAGCTCTCTGCTATGGCCTGGGAAAGCAGTAGAAGATGGCCCAAGTCCTTGGGCCCCTGCATCCATGTGGGAGACCCAGAAGCTCCTGGCTCCTGACTTTGAATCAGCCCAGCTCTAGCTGTTGTGGCCATCTGGGGAGTGAACCAGCGGGTAGAAGACCTCTACCTCTTTCTGTAACTTTGTCTTTCAAATAAGTAAAACTTGGCTGGCGCGTGGCTCATTTGGCTAATCCTCCGCCTGTAGTGCTGGCATCCCAGGTTCTAGTCCCGGTTGGGGTACCGGATTCTGTCCCGGTTGCCCCTCTCCCAGTCCAGCTCTCTGCTGTGGCCCGGGAAGGCAGTGGAGGATGGCCCAAGTGCTTGGGTCCTGCACCCACATGGGAGACCAGGAAAAGCACCTGGCTCCTGCCTTCAGATCAGTGCAGTGTGCCAGCTGCAGCGGCCATTGGAGGGTGAACCAACGGTAAAGGAAGACCTTTCTCTCTGTCTCTCTCTCTCACTATCCACTCTGCCTGTCAAAAAATAAAAAATAAAATAAATCAAATAAGTAAAACTTAAAAACAAAAACCAGTTAACTTATGGGAAAAGCCTTTTCATGAAGTGTGGGGTAGATTGAAGAGACATTGATCAGGGAGTCAGTAGTACTGTATTTCAGTTTTTAACTTGCTTGCTAACTAGAATGAAGGGTTTCAAGCAGGTACCTCACCCCTCTTGGTCTCAATAAAGGAATTATTTTTTAGGCTGTTTTGTGTCATTTAATCCTAATAAAATGATTTCATGTGATCTCTTTGTTAGGTGTATGAAGATTGGGACTGCTTCAAAGTAAACGACATTCTGGAGTTGTATGGCATACTGTCTGTGGATCCTGTGCTCAGTGTACTGAACCATGATGACAGGTGAGTCTGTTTGCTCTTTCTTAGGTCATAAGCTACGGGGTCGGTGTAAAGAGCTCCATTTCCCCTTCCTGTATTTGTGCGCCATGTACTCTGTCATCCATTAGTTCTCTGTGCACACGTTGTTGGAGCACTTGAGGTGCAGACATCAAGCGCTTTTACTCCTAAATACTTTGGTGAGAACAAAAGACTTTTTTACTTATCAGAATCTCTTAATCTGCTGTACTGTACTGTCTGACTACGCACTCCCACCCCACTTTAAAAAAATTTCATTTTAGGCCGGCGCCGCGGCTCACTAGGCTAATCCTCCGCCTAGCGGCGCCGGCACACCGGGTTCTAGTCCCGGTCGGGGCGCCGGATTCTGTCCCGGTTGCCCCTCTTCCAGGCCAGCCCTCTGCTGTGGCCAGGGAGTGCAGTGGAGGATGGCCCAGGTGCTTGGGCCCTGCACCCCATGGGAGACCAGGAAAAGCACCTAGCTTCTGGCTCCTGCCATCGGATCAGCGCGGTGCGCCGGCCGCAGCGCGCCGGCCGCGGCGGCCATTGGAGGGTGAACCAACGGCAAAGGAAGACCTTTCTCTCTGTCTCTCTCTCTCACTGTCCACTCTGCCTGTCAAAAAAAAAAAATTTCATTTTATTTGAAAGGCAGAGGCTTTTCTGTCTATTGGTTCACTTCCCAGATGCCTGCAACAACCAGTACTGGGCTTGGCTGAAGCCAGAAGCCCAGAGTTCCATTGAGGTCTCCCATGTGTGTGTCAGGGACCCAAGTACTGAAGCTATCATCTACTGCTCCCCAGAGTACACGTTAGTAGGAAGCTGGATTGGAAGCAGAGTTGCTGGACACAAGCAGGACACTCCACGATGGGTTGTAGGCGTCCTGAGCAGTGACTTAGCCACTGCACTAATTGCCCACCCTAGCCTTACTTTTTAAAATTTTTAAAAAGATTTATTTATTTTCAAAGTCAGAGTCAACCAGAGAGAGAGGGAGAAACAAAGAAAGAGAGAGAAGGAGAGTGAATCTTCCATCCGCTGGTTCACTCCCCATATGCCTGCCACGGCTGGAGCTGCGCCAATCCAGGAGCCAGGAGCCTCTTCCAGGTCTCCCACGTGGGTGCAGGGGTCCAAGGACTTGGACCATTTTCCACTGCTTTCCCAGGCAATATCAGAGAGCTGGATCGGAAGTGGAGCAGCTGGGACGTGAACCGGTGCCCATATGGGATGCTGGCATTGCAGGCAGCAGCTTTACCTGCTACGCCACAATGCTGGCCCCATAAAGTTGTTGTTGTTGTTGTTTTTCTTTTTTCTTTTCTTTTTTTTTTTTTTTTTTTGGCAGGCAGAGTGAGAGAGACAGACAGAGAGAAAGGTCTTCAATCCTTTGGTTCACCCCCGAAATGGCCACCATGGCTGGCGCGCTGCGCCAATCTGAAGCCAGGAACCAGAAGCCAGATGCCTCCTCCTGGTCTCCCACGCGGGTGCAGGGCCCAAGCACTTGGGCCATCCTCCACTGCGTTCCCAGGCCACAGCAGAGAGCTGGACTGGAAGAGGGGCTACTGGGACAGAATCTGGTACCCCAGCCGGTACTAGAACCTGGGATGCCAGGGCCAAAGGCGGAGGATTAGCCAAGTGAGCCGCAGCGCTGGGCAAGTTTTTAAAGATTTATTTCTGGGGCTGGCGCTGTGGCACAGTAGGTTAATCCTCTGCCTGTGGTGCCGGCATCCCATATGGGTGCCGGTTCTAGTCCTGGCTGCCCCTCTTCCAGTCCAGCTCTCTGCTATAGCCTGGGAAAACAGTAGAAGATGGCTCAAGCCCTTGGGCTCCTGCACCCGTGTGGGAGACTGGAGGAAGCTCCTGGCTCCTGGCTTCGGATCAGCGCAACTCCTTCAGTTGCGGCTATTTGGGGAGTGAACCAGTGGATGGAAGACCTTTCTAACTCTCAAATAAATAAATACAATCTTTAAAAAAAGATTTATTTCTTTTTTTAGGATTTATTTTTAATTTATTTGAAAGAGAGTTACAGAGACAGGTAAAGCCAGAGAGAGAGTGGTCTTTCATCCACTGGTTCACTCCCTAAATAACGGCAATGGCCAGAGCTGAGCTGATTCGAAGTTAGGAGCCAGGAGCTTCTTCTGGGTCTCCCACGTGTGTGCAGGGGCCCAATGACTTGGGCCATCTTCTACTGCTTTCCCAGGCCATAGCAGAGAGCTGGATTGGAAGTAGAGCAGCCAGGACTTGAAATGGCATCCATATGGGATGCCAGCGCTTCAGGCTGGGGCTTTAACCTGCTGCGCCACAGCACCAGCCCCAAAAGTTTATTTATTTTCAAAGTCAGAGTCAACCCGAGAGAGAGGGAGAGACGGAGCTTCCATCTGCTGGTTCTCTCCCCAGATGGCCACAACATCCAGGGCTGGGCCAGGATGGAGCCAGGAGCTTCAGCCAGGTCTCCCATGTGGGTGGCAAAGATTCAAGAACTTGGACCAGCTTCCACTGCTTTTCCCAGGCCTTTAGCAGGGAATTAATTGGAAGTAGAGCAGCTAAGGCACAAACTGGTGCCCACACAGGATGCTGACATTTCAGGTGGCTGCTTTTCCTGCTATTGCACAGCATTGGTGCCCTTACTATTTTTCGCCATTTGTTTTCTGATACATGACGCGTTTTCAGTCTCTTCTTGTACTTTCCATTTTTTCAAGGACCACACTTTATTTTAATGAGGAATTGTGTTTAAAAATCAAGCTGAGTGCTGAGTGCTGCCTGGTACTGGGTTAGAGCTAGGATGCACATGTATACACCTACATATCCACACACACACATACACACACACCTCACATGCACACATGTCTGTTTCTCAGTCTGTGACAAACCCCAAGTTCATGTCACATCACAGGTGGTATTTATTCTGTTTTCCTTCTTTCCATGTGTCTAATTCCCTTCTCTACAGCGAAACTTGACTCCTGTCACCCTCAGCCTGCCAGTCGTTGAGTTCTGCAGTGCATGGAGGGAAAGTTCAGAACTGGTAACCCATCCCACTACAGTAGCAGCCTGGTTGCTGCACTCGGCGTGTTTCCGTTCTTCATTCTAGAATGATGTCGCATGGTCAGAGTGCTGTGTTCCAGGGTTACTCAGGTCACTCTCCTTCCCCGCAGTGCCAGTCCAGCATTCGTTACATGTAGATCTGCTGTGGCTGATTGTTTCACATCGTAGCTTTTTCTCCATCCTTGTTTTTTTTTTTTTTTAGTATAAAAATAATATTGATGCCAAGTCAAAACAGTACTGTCTTGTTGAATATTGGCTGTTTTTCTTGGTTTCTGCACAGGAAGAACTTGGGCAGTTATTCCACACAAAAATAATGGTGCAAATATTTTAGACACCTTCAACCCTTAATAATAATCCTTTAATAACTATATATATATATATATATATATATATATATATATATATATAATTGTTCGTCTTCCTATTTCTGATTATGGTGATTTTCCTACTTTAATTACCTCATTCTTGATGCACAGGCTAAGACCTGATTTGGCCTCCAACTTCCTGGGAGACCTTGGCCTTGGCTTTGTCATTGTTAAGTAACAGCGGATGTGAGGTTTTTATGAATTGGTGTGTACAAAGTGTTGACCATTGTCCATTACATGTGTTTTTTATGTCAGAGGTAGTTACTATTCTTGTGTTAACAGAAGAACATACTGGAGAGGCTATATGTCTGACAATCTACAAACAATTTGGTCATGTTGCAGTCATCTCGATAAATCTGCCAATTTATTTAGCAAATCCACACTTGATTTTCATTGCTTTGACACGCTAGTCAAGGGATGTATCATGTAAGAATGAAATTCAAGAACAGTTGGCTACATAGATTTTAGTAGGTTCTCTCTACACTGAATAATAGGTACTGGATGGCTTTTCAGAAAATGACCCCAGGTTTAGAAGTGTGCCACGTAGTATTTGCCATCTCAGCTTGTAGTTCAAGAAAGAGTACGTTTGTTTTGAATTGTTGTGTGAGTGACATCCCACATTTCATTTAGTGCAGTGTTAGCACACTGAATAAAAATGTTGTTGTTCTTGAAGAATGAAGAAGTCCATTACATCATATGACTTAACTGCTCTAAAGCCTGTATGCTGTAACATTTTGAAAAAGAGGAGCCCATTTCTTTCCTTTAAGGTGACGCACATGTAAAAGTGCTCCTGGTGCGAATGCTCCTTTTGTCTTCGGAGATGCATTTCATTTTGGTGCCTCCACCGAGGCGGTCCCTGGATACCGAGCCGAGTCATCTCTCCACAGGGATGCCTCTGCGCAGCTGGACCCGATGGAGTGCACAGACGCGGCCGAAGAGCAGCGCGTGCACAGCCCGCCTGCCTCGCTGGTGCCCAGGATCCACGTGGTTTTAGCCCAGAAGTTGCAGCACATCAACCCTTTGCTGCCGACCTGCCTTAATAAAGAAGAGAGCAAAGCCTGTAAGTGCAGAAGCCTGGAGCCCCCAGGCGCCCCGGGTGCCCGAGCCCAGTGCTCCTGTGGAATGCGGAGCAGCTCCCCCTACCTTCATCAGGAAGTTTGCCCTACCAGGAATGGTTGCTGCTTTGCCCAGTTTTCCTCTTAGATTGATTCTCTTCTTTGAAATGGGACAGGGGAAGCAAGCACTTTAGTTGTTTTTATTTATTTTTTCAAGATTTACTTATTTGAAAGTGTTACAGAGAGAGGAGAAGAGAGGAGAGAGAGAAAGAAAAAGAGATCTTCCGTCTGCGGGTTCAATCTCCAAATGACTGCAGTGGCCGAGTCTGTGCCAGGCTGAAGCCAGAGGCCCAGAGCTTCTTCTGGGTCTCCCAAGTGGGTCGCAGGGTCCCAAGGACCCAGGCCATCAGCAGGGAGCTGGATCGGAAGCAGAGCAGCCGGGACTTGGCTGGTGCCCATATAAGTTTCTGGCACTGCAGAAGGTGGCCTTACCCCTGCGCCACAGCTCCAGCCCTGAAAGAACCTAAGTTTGAAGACTGTCATTACTTCCCGAGCAGTAGTTAAGTCTACACTGGGAGTGTGTTTCATGCTGCTGCTTCCCTCCTCATTGCAAGGAACCGCAGCGGACTGGAGCGTGTATTCTGAGTCTGATCTCTCTTCCTCCTCCAGTTGTCTCAAGTTTCATGTCTGAACTGTCTCCAGTCAGAGCAGAACTGCTTGGATTCCTCACTCACGCCCTCTTGGGAGATAGTCTGGCTGCGGAATACCTTATATTGCACCTCATCTCTACAGTGTAAGTGCCTGTTCCTGGGGTCCTTGGAGTTTGGTGGGGTGCAGAAAGTGGAAAAGAGCAGGACTTTCGTGTCTTAGGCCTATTACCTTATAGTTTTTATTTGTTCATTGTGACGAGTGCCATACCAGGTAACAAACGCCTTTTCTCACAGTTCCATATTTTGATTATGTTCCCTTGAATTTTAGAGTCAGTATCAAATAAAGGACCTGTCTGAAGAATAAAATAAGCTATTTTTTTATTGAAAAAAAATTTTAAGATTTATTTCTTTGAAAGGCAGAATTAGAGAGAGGGAAAGACAGAGAGATCTTCCATCCACTGGTTCACTGTCTAGATGGCTGCAAAGGCCAGGCCTGAACCATGCAGGTCTCCCATGTTGGTGGCATGGGCCCAAGTACTTGGGTCATCGTCTGCTGCTTTCTCAGGCACCTTAGCAGGGAGCTGGCTTGGAAGTGGAGCAGCCAGGGCATGAATCGACGCCCATATGGGATGCTGGTGTTGCAGGCAGCTGTTTAACCCTGCTGTGACACAATGCTGGCCCCAAAATAAGCTGTCTTGTCTTTTTTACACTGGAAGTTCTGTTTATACATTTCAAGACTGTCTAAAAACAGTTGGTGGGGTACCTCATATGCCCGTTTAACTTGGACAATGGCATTTGTGCATCTCACTTTTGCCTCCAGTATATTCCTTTGTTTTCTGATTTTGAAAGTAATATGCCCCTCCAGGAACATAAAGAAGAAAAAATGTGGGTCTTCAGAAGTCCATGGGAAAAAATGCATAAATGGGAAAACTGTCTCAATTTCTAAATACTTTTGCACTAGCTTGCCATTTTTCCGTGACCTTTCTGTAGCCCCCTTGCTGGAGTCACCTACCGATACAGTTCGTTCACTTGCAGGTGATCAGAGTTAGCGTGTTGGACCTGTGTTCATCTTGCTCTGTTTCCACCCGTGTACTGTGCACCCCTCCGTAGACCTCAGTTACACGGGTGCACATCTTGCTTTCAGCATTTCCCATCGTAATTTTCTCTGAACTTCATGACAGCACAGGAGTTTAGTGTGCGGCTGTACCACAGTGTAACCCTTTCTCTAAATGGTGTCAGTGACACTGTTGTGCCCTATGTGTGCTATAAATCTTACTTTTCCTGGAGGGCATCTGAGACCAGCTGTGGGTAGTGGGCGGGGTCACAGCCTCTGGTCCCAGACCGCCTGCCTGCAGTCCCCGCTGCTTCACTTCCCAGCAGATCGCACATCCCTCATCTGAAAATGCTTACTGCTGAGCCCTCAGTGAGCCCGCACACGTGCTGCTCGCTGTTGGATTTGGGCTGTCCAGGTGAGGGCTGTTCATCTGGCCATCTACGCAAGTATTCCAAAGTCTAAAAAAAATGGACAGGCACTGTTGGTTCCAAGTGTTTTGGATAAAGGGATATTCTGTACTTCAGAATCTCTGTGCCTCACACTTTCTCAATTGTAAAGCCAGGAGCACCCAACGCCAAATGTTGGGGTTAAATGAAAGCCCACTGACGCACTAGCCCAGCCCGGGTCCGGGCCCAGCACTTGTGTGAGTGCTGCCTGTTACCTTTATGGTTGTTATTCTGGTCTCTACAGTAGCTGGTCAGAGGAGTCTGCTTTGTTTTTATTCACAAGCTAATTTTTATCTGTTTTTTTTGAAGGAAACCGCTTCAGATTGGTCTATTTTTTATTTTTTCTAGATATACAAGAAGAGATGTTCTTCCCCTAGGAAAATTTACAGTTAACCTGAGTGGTTGCCCACGGAACAGCACCTTCACAGAACACTTATATCGAATTATTCAACATCTTGTTCCAGCGGTAAGACCAGTCAATATAAATATGTATTATAAACCCAAGCACACAGCAGGTCCATCTGACTCTTTGATTCAACCCAAATATTTACCTTGCAATTTTTTTTTTATTTACTGGGAGACAGAGAAAGAAAGAGAGCTCCATCCTCTAATTCCCTCCCCAGAATCCTGCAGCTGCTGGGACTGGGCCAGGCTGAAGGTGGGAAACAGGAACTCAGTCTGGGTTGTCTCCCACATCCGTGGCAGGGACCTGCCTGTCTGAGCAGTCACCACTGCTTCTCAGGGTCTGTTAGCAGGAAGCTGGACTCCAGCACAGAGCCAGCACTTAAAGTCAGGTGCTCGGATTTGGGATACAGGCATCCCAATGGCATCTTAATTACTAGACCAAACACCAGCCCCTAACTTTTAGATTTTAACAAATTGATTTTGGAGCTGGTGCTGTGGTATAGTAGGTTAAGCCTCTGCCTGTGGCGCCGGCATCCCATATGGACACTGGTTCGAGTCCTGACTGCCCACTTCCAATCAGGCTTCCTGCTGATGGCCTGGGAAAGCAGTAGAAGATGGCCCAAATGTGTGGGCCCCTGCACCCACGTGGGAGACCTGGAAAAAACTGCTGCCTCCTGACTTTCAATTGGCCCAGCTCTGGCTGTTGCAGCCATTTGGGGAGTGAACCAGTAGATGGAAGACCTCTCTCTCTGTCTCTCCTCTCTCTGTAACTCTGCCTGCCTCTCAAATAAATAAATAAATCTTTTAAAAAAAAAATCTGATTAAATGGAAAGCAAACCTTTGTAGGTCATGTAATTTAAAATGTACTCTCAGGGCTAGGCATTTAACCTAGTGTTAATATACCTGTGTCCCATTTTGGGGTGCCTGGGTTTGATACCCAGCTCCAGCCCCAGACTCCAGCTTCCTGCTCATGCAGCCCTTGGGAGGCAGTGTTAGTGGCTGGGCTCATGTCTCTTAAATTACTTTAAAAAAATAATAGTAAATTTTAAGTGTACTCTCTCCTGTGCATTACACTTTTTCATTGCCTAGCATGAATTTCTCTTAAAATTAATTTAATTTAATTTCCCTTAAAATTATAGTCTCTGTTGTCAGTTTATTTGTGCAATTTGTATCCTTTGTGTGCATTTACATCTTAAATCTGAGTGAGCTAAATGACAGGAACGTAACTCCCATAGCTGAGGCAGCGGTGGTCTTTGTCTCTGTCACCCATCAGGGAGGCTGAGCTGCTCTTACTTGGCCAGAGCACCTGGAGTGCGGGGTTTGTGTTGTGTGCACTCTCGGCACAGGGAGTTGTTTCTGATGAGCTGTGCGACCGAAGACACCGCTCGCCTCTTACTTAGGGAACTCAAGGGCAGACGGCGCTTCCGCAGTGTCTCCAGGGCGCCCTGGGCCCTCCAGCAGCACTCGCTTTGGAGAAAGTGCTGAGGTCCCAACGAGCTGTTTTTCCATGTGGGTTTGTATTTAACATTAACTTACCACATTGGAAATTAAAACCAGAGGGTTTATTAACATGGTCATTTATTTAAAATAGGACATCAGTTACATAAGAATATAAGTATTCTCAAAAAAAAAAAAAAAAAAAAATACAGCTTTTCCCAAACGCAAAAAATTACCAAAGTGACATTGTCTTGTATTTTTGCAAATCTCTCCCCTGTCTGGATTAATGGGAGACGGCTGGCATTTGTGCCACCAGTCTGTTGTAGTGGATGTTCGGTTGAAGTGTGTGAGGGCTTTGCCTTTCCATACAGCTGGGCACGCTACTTCCATACTGGACTGGGGCAGCCCCTCTGGCATTTCCTTCAGGGTTGCGGTGTGGGTTTGAAGCCCTACCAGAACTTTGCTGACTCTGCTGTGGGAGACTTCACTGGTCTGTCTTGTGCATTGAAGAGATGTTTTGGTTGTTTTTTTAAAGCTTTATTTATTTAAAAGGCAGAATGACGGAGAGCACAGAACGCTCTTCCATCCCCTTGTTCACTCCCCAAATTTCCGTAAAAGCCCAGAGCCAGGAGTTCCGTCCTGGTCTGCCACGTGGGCAGCAGTGGCCCAAGCACTTGGACGATCTTCTGCTTTCCCAGGCGCACTAGCATTTAGCTGGATTAGGAGAAGAGCTGGCAGGACTTGGCGTTCTGATATGGATGCCGGCATCTCCAGCTTCCGCTCAACATGCTACACTACTGTTCCAGCTCCTGAAAGGATCGTTTTTTATTCCATGCACAGTTTTGATCTCATGGTGCGTGTGAAAGAATTTCAGCAATTCTTCAGACTCTGGGCTGCATTTTGAGAATCACTGAAATAATGAGAGCTTTCTTGCCACATGGAGTTCAGGTGTTTGTGGTGGACACTAAAACTCAGACTGATACACAGGACACAGAGCAGAGCAGAGGGCCGTGTGGTGTGCTGGCAGTGGACGAGGGTGCACACGGTGCCAAGCCATGGCGGGGTCAGAGAAGGCCCAGCTGACACTGATGTTCACTGGTGACCGTGGAGGAGCAGGCGCAGAGGTGCTGAGGCAGCGCTGGTGAGAACGGTGGAAGGAACATTTAAGGTGCAGTTACTTAGAACATGAATTTTGAGTTACGTTTTTCAGTGTGAAAGGGTTATCCAAGTAAAGTAGTGTGTTAGGTTCCACTGGGTTTGCTTGCTTCTGCTGGTTGTCATATCAGTTTCTTGGTACTGCTCTTGTGTGTAACGCTTGCCCCGTCATGTCTCACTCGGTACGCACAACAGCTTTGGTCTGACATGTCAGGGCCAAGGTGAGCCCCTTCCCAGGGCCACCTTGCTGCTTCTTTAGGGGCTGTTCTCGTGTACTGACGACATGGACTCCCCATCACCCTCATTTTCTCAGAATTTTGAGCTAAAGTACAAAAATCAAACACTGGCAGTGCACTGTACCCCTCCTCGACTGTCTCCTCCCACCCACCACACGCTGCTCTGTAGGCTGGAGCACCGTGCAATTGGTGGAACCCAGGCTGGGTGATGAGGGGCTGAGGGGGTGGGCTCAGAGACGTCTGGCAGATCCCACCCTTGGCGAAGGCCTCAGGGACGTGAGCTGTGGGCCCTGCTCCCTGCCTCCGCGCCCGGCATCCTCTGAGGAATGAGCAGTGTTTTCATTCAGAGGGCATAGCGGAGGATTTCTTTCGCTCTCTTGGTGAATGAAATGAACTTCTCATTTTCTGTTTCCCTAGTCTGTGTTACATGAAGAAGTTAAACTTCTGGCTGTATGATACATGTGTCCTTTGTTGTCTACCATTTGTTTCATTGGTAAAATAAAAATTACTCTTCAAGAACATTCAAGACCAAGATATTCTGAGAATTGGGAAGCTGATAGAATGATTGAGATTCTGTGCAGGGTGAAGATAATATTTTCACTTCTTAAAGACTTTAGAAAACCATGTCACTGTTCTCTCAGAAATCTTCAAGTTCATTCTTCCCATGTAAAACACTGCTTAATTCCCCGTAGATGAGGGCACTTAAAGTTTATGGAAAAATGGAAATAAAAGTAAATTTTTTTTGTGCAATAAATTTTGAAGTTGTATATACAGAGGGTCTTCAAAAAGTTTATGGAAAATGTATTATGAAAATTTTTTAGCACCATTAAAAACTTTTAAACATTTATTATTTATTTAAAAGGAGAGTTAGAGAGAGAGAGAGGTCTTCCATCTGCTGATTCACTCCCCAAATGGCTGCAATGGCTGGAGCTGGGCCAATCAGGAGCCAGGAGCTTCTCCTGGGTCTCCCACGCAGGTACAGGGGCCCAAGGACTTGGGCCATCTTCCAGTGCTTTCTCAGTCCATAACAGAGAGCTGGATCAGAGTGGAGCAGCCAGGACTCCAGCTGGCACCCACATGGGATGCCAGCACTGCAGGCGGCAGCTTAACATGCTGCACCACAGAGCTGGCCCCCATTACAAGCTTTTAATTGGATCCTCCACAAACTTTTTGAAGTATCCCAATATTAAAACAGGGAAACTTAGATCCTTGCTTATAAGAAAACTTCTCTGCAGTCTTTTCGCCTACAGATGACGATAGAGAACATGAACCATTTGAAGTTCATCCCCCACAAAGACTACGCGGCGAATCGCTTGGTCAGTGGACTCCTGCAGCTGCCCAGCAACACCTCCCTCGTCATTGACGAGACGCTCCTGGAGCAGGGTCAGCTGGACAGCCCAGGTAGGGGCGGGGCTCCTCCTCCACCTCCACCCTCCCTGCCCTGAAAGGCAGATGTACAGATGACCTGAGATAGGGTATCTCTGAACAAAGTCACATTTCTTTTTCTTTTTTTAAAGACTTATTTATTTGAAAGTCAGAGATTGATTGTCCATCCGCTATTCACTTTCCAAATGACCACAACAGCTGGTGCTGGGCCAGGCCGAAGCCGAGAGTCTCATCTGGGTCTCCCATGTGGGTGCAGGGGCCCAAACACTTGGGCCATCTTCCATTGCTTTTTCCCTAGGCCATTAGCAGGGAAGGTGGATCGGAAGGGGAACAACCAGGACACGAACCCGTGCCCATGTGGGATGCTGGCATCGCAGGCAGCAAGCTCTACCAGCTGTGCTATGTATTTATTTTCATTTGAAAAGCAGAAAGAGGGAAAGCGATATCTTCCATCCAGTGGTTCACTCCCCAGAGACCCTCAACAGCCAAGAGCCCAAAGCTCCACATGGGTCCCCCACATGTTCTGTCACCTGCAGCCTCCCAGGATGTACATTAGGAAGAAGCTGGACTGTACGCAGAGGAGCCAGGACTTGAACCAGGCCCTCTAATACAGGACGCCAGTGTCCTAAGCAATAGTTTAAGTGCTCTGCCAAACTCTTGCCTCCAGTATAAAGTTTTCAGGGAACCTCTGAGAAAGTATGTAATAGACCACATAGTTTGAAGTAACCTCAGTTATGGAACATGTTATTAAATTTATAGGAAAACACTTTTTAAAAGTTTTATTTATTTGCAAGTCAGAGTTACACACAGAGAGGAGAGGCAGAGAGAAAGAGGTCTTCCATCTGATGGTTCACTCCCCAGATGGCCACAATGGCTGGAGCTGCGCTGATCCGAAGCCGGGAGCTTCTTCCAGGTCTCCCACATAGGTGCAGGGGCCCAAGGACTTGGGCCATCTTCTACTGCTTTCCCAGGCCACAGCAGAGAGCTGGATGGGAAGTGGAGCACCTGGGTCTTGTACTGGTGCCCATATGGGATGCCGGTGCTTCAGGCTAGGGCATTAACCTACTGCACCACAGCGCCAGCCCCAGAAAACAGACTTTTATCCATGCTGAAACACAGAGAATGGAGATGAGACTGCTGGTGATAAGTTCAGGAGGTAAGAGGAGAAGAAAAAAATAATGCAGACTGAGTACATGTAAAGTAGAAGAGAGTTGGCCGGCGCCGCGGCTCACTAGGCTAATCCTCCGCCTTGCGGCGCTGGCACACCGGGTTCTAGTCCCGGTCGGGCCGCCGGATTCTGTCCCGGTTGCCCCTCTTCCAGGCCAGCTCTCTGCTGTGGCCAGGGAGTGCAGTGGAGGATGGCCCAGGTGCTTGGGCCCTGCACCCCATGGGAGACCAGGATAAGTACCTGGCTCCTGCCATCGGATCAGCGCAGTGCGCTGGCTGCAGTGCGCCGGCTGCGCCAGCCATTGGAGGGTGAACCAACGGCAAAGGAAGACCTTTCTCTCTGTCTCTCTCTCTCGCTGTCCACTCTGCCTGTCAAAAAAAAAAAAAAGAAGAGAGTATAAAACATCAGTAAACATCACAGGGCTGCTGTAGCATCATGGGTAAAGCTGCCCCCTGTGATGCCAGCATCTCATACGGGTGCTGCTTTGTGTCCCGACTGCCCCACTTCTATCCAGCTCCTTGCCTGTGGACTGGGAAAAGCAGTGGAAGAGGGTCCAAGTGTTCAGGCTCCTGCCACCTATGTGGGGGACCGGGATCCGATATAGCTCCTGGCTTCAGCCTGGTCGAACCCTCCATTGCGGCCATCTGGAGAGTGAACCAGTACATGGAAGATCCTTCTCTTTCCCTGTCTGTAAATCTGCCTTTCAAATAATTAAAGTAAATCTTTTTTAAAAAGTTTTAGCCCTATCATTATTTCAGGCCGTAGGAGCACATTGCCTTGGATCCTTTATGCCCTGTGGCACATCAGACACGAGGCGTTTGATTTGGGGACATCTTCACCCTAGAAGGTTCTAGCTTGACAGAAAAGCCCTGTTGTCTGTGGAGCATATCACCTAAGGAATATTTAGTAAATTGGAGAGGGCTCTATATCCTTTAATAAAGCAGTGGGAACCTCATGTGCTAACATCTGTGTTAGCAAAACTAATTTGGTGATTCAAATCCAATGACTGGAAATGGCCTCGCTTTTCTAGGGGTCCACAACGTGACTGCCCTGAGCAAGCTCATAACCTGGCAGAAGGTGGATTACGACTTCAGCTACCACCAGATGGAGTTCCCTTGCAACATCAACGTTCTCATCACCTCGGAAGGGCGCTCCCTCCTCCCGGTAGGCCGGGGCCTGTGTGCCTGGAGGGGCTCAGTTACCCTGCGCCGGGTTTTGATGCTGCTTATAATCAGTGCGCTGCACTCGTATACAACTTGTGGCTGCTGATTGTTAATAAGGAAATTGATTATTCTGTTCCTTCCTTGGGGTGAAAGCTTCTATTTGCAAAGAAGCAGGTGTCCACACAGTACAAGGTATGCAAAGCCCCTGGCAGCAGGGCTGCCACGTCGTGGCCTGGGAGGTAGAAGTGGCTGGTTACTTGCCCGAGTATCACCCTGTTGGTTTCAGCCAAGCTTGTGTGAGAAATGCTCTAGAGATCTTGGCAGATGCTCCTAGTCCCTTGGCGCTGTGTTCAGGGTGACCAGTCCTGCTGGTTGCCAGGTGTCTGTGATGCCCCCACCGCTGGAGAGGAGGCGCCCGTGACAGGGCAAGGCTCGCTGGGCAGCTGTCTGGGAGCGTGCTGGGTAACCGAGAGCCAGCCATCTTCTGTCAGCACTGCGCAGGTCCCCTAGTGCGTAGAAACCAGAAACGGTGCTTTCTAACTCCCCTGGCGGCTGCTAGCGATGTCGCACCCTCCCGAAAACGGAGATTAAATCAGGAACGTGGGGAGACCGCGTCCTGCTTCTCTGTGCAGGCCGACTGCCAGGTCCACTTGCAGCCCCAGCTCGTCCCACCCAACATGGAGGAGCACATGAGCAGCCTGCTGGCCGGCGTGCTGCCCTCGGCGCTCAGCAAGTTCCGCGTCTACCTGACCCTGCTGCGGTTCCTGGACTACAGCATCTCCGACGACGTGACCAAGGTACCGCAGGGCGCCTGGGCGGAGCCGCTGTGCAGTCATGTGCAGGCAGAGACCGTGATCTGCTGGTTCAGTCCCCAAACGGCCAACAGCTCGGCCAGGCGGGAGCTTCATCCAGCTCTCACAAGGTGGTACAAGGGCCCAAGCCCCTGGGCCATCTCCCACTGCATTCCCAGGCACATTTGCAGGGAGCTGGATTGGAGTGGGGTAGCTGGGACTCAAACAGATGCCAGCATCGTAGGCAGCTTAACCCTTTGGATCACCGTGCCCACTCCTCTTTTTTCTATTCCTCTCTTCCTCCATTATTGGCAACTTTCATTTGAAATGGATGTTTTCGGGCCTGGGGTCAACTGCTTCCATTCCAGCTCCCTGCTGATGTGCCTGGGAAAGTAGCCTGGGCCCCTGCACCCACATCGGAGATTCGGATGAAGCTCCTGGATCCTGTCTTTGGCCTGGCCCAGCCCTGGCCATTGTATTCATTTGAGGAGTGAACCAGTGGATAGAAGAGCTCTCTCTCTGCCTCTACTTCTCTGTAACTGAGTTTCAAATAAATAAATTTTAATAATATAACCTATTTGGGATTAATGCCAGTTTATTTAAAAATATGTAACCTGTATGACTATAAAGATTTATTTGTTGGAGAGGCAGAGAGGTCTTCCATCCGCTGGTTCACTCCTCAGATGGCCACAACGTCTGGAGCTGTGCCAATCTGAAGCCAGTAGCTTCTTCTGGATCTCCTATGCAGGTGCAGGGGTCCACTTGGACCATCTTCTGCTGCTTTCCCAGGCCATAGCAGAGAGCTGGACTGGAAGAGAGGTAGCTGGTACTTGAACTAGCACCCATATGGGATACTGGAAATATAGGTGGCGGCTTTACCCGCTGAGACACAGTGCCAACCCCAGGTTACATTTTCAGACATCGTACACCCGTTAACACATTTGCAACTTACTGCTTCTATGCACTTGTCTTTTAAATCAGAGGAAAAAAGGCCTTTATTTTTACATTCACCTACGTCGTTACCTTTGCCAGGCTGAGTTTTATGTCACCATCCAGTGTCCTCTCATGCCAACCTGAAGCACTCAGTGTTTCCCGTAGGGAATGTCTGAATTTCTCCTTCATGCTGGTTTGCTGGGTAAAATTCTGGGCTTATAGTCCTCTTTCAAGCACTTTTAACCGCCTTCTGGCCTCTGCTTTCTCATGAGAGGATCGTTGGTACACAGCAAGCCGCTCTGCTCGACAGCCCGCCGTGGCATGTCTTCAGCTTGTCCTGGCTGGAGTTAGTTGAGCTTCTTGAATGTTGCACACTAAAGCACATTCTGGTGAAGTTGTCAGCGAATTTGGGAAATTTGGGTCATTATTTCTGTAAATTTCTCTTCGTCCTCTCCCCCTGGCATTCCCGTGATGTGTATGGTGGTGCACTTACCGCACGAATCTGGGCTTTGCTCTTTCTCTTTTTTTTGTGCTCTACAGATGGGATCAGCTTAGTCTTGGAGCTGGCTGGTTTCTTTCTTCTGCCTGCTGAGTCGCTGTAGTGAATCTTGTCATTTACTGTATTTCTCAACTCCAGCACTTGCGTTTGTTCATCTTTCTCATACTTTCCTTCAGTTGTTTAGAGACTAGTCCCCTATCAAGCAGGGATAGGTTACAGCATCCCCGGAGGATGCCTGGACCTTGTGCACGTACATCTGTGAAAGAGCTGTTTATGAATTGGGCTTAGTTCAGATGAACTAATAATAAAATAGCAGTTCTGATAGTATACTGTAATATTATGTGGGTGTTGTCTCCCTCAGCTGCCACAGGGCAGGTATCCTGTACAGTGTTGATAATGCTGAACACAGGAATAATTTGCATTCCAGTAAAGCAGGATGGCTTAAACTTGAGAAAAGCATGCAATTTAAAACTTGTGAATTGTTTATCATCCCTGGAATTTGTTGTTGCTGTTCATGGGTTTCCATGGTTGGCTAGTGACTCTGGAACTAACTCGAGTCAGCACTGTCATGTGGACACTTAAGTCTCTGTTAGCTTCGTGGTTAGTTGACGATTAGACGGAAATTTCCTGAAGTGCCTGGAAGCAGTGAATCCCCGAGTGTAAGCTGAGGGCTCTGTGCACGTCGGGCAAGCCCGAGACACTCAGCCATGCATCCGACAGCCCTGCCATTGCCTCATTTCCTGTAGGGCTACAGGGTAGGGCTTCAGGTCTCGGAGATGTGTGTGCCCAACTGAATGGCCAGGAATTTGCATGTGCAGTTTTCAAAGCCACTTGTGGACATCTCCTCCCCCAGCTTTTGGTTAGCCTCTTTTTCATCTATTTGAAAGACAGAGATCGATCTTCCATCTCTGATTTACTCCCTAAATGGCCACAACAGCTAGGGCTGGGCGAGGCCGAAGCCGGGGGCTCCTCCCACATGGGTGCGGTGGCTTAAGCATTTGGGCCTTTCTCAGGCGCACTAGTAAGGAGCTGGATTAGAAGTGTAGCAGCCGGGACTTGAACCAGCACTCATGGGATACTGTCACTGAGCCACAGCGCTGGCCCCTGCTGCAGCTCTTACCCTGGTAATCAACCATTGCTTTGTGATTGTTTCTGACAAATGACCCGGGGAAAGAGGCTCTGCCGGGCTGCCGACTTTCCAGACTGGCACAGAGGACAGGGCTGGGACTAGGGAAGAAATGAAAATGAAAACGCCACGGAGCGAGCTCCACCTCACCCAGGGCCAGCTGGGCTTCTTGCAGAAATGCTCCCTGGATTGGCTTGTGTGAGCTTCTCAAATGATACGGATTTTATTTTGTTGAATATTTTTATCAGTTGGATTTTTTAAAAATATTTATTTTGGGGCAGTGCTGCGCTGTAGAGGGTGAAGCCACTGCCTGCATTGCCATTATCCTGTACAGGTGCTGGTCTGAGTCCCGCTGCTCCACTTGGAGCCAGCTCCCTGCTTGCACACCTGGGAAGGCAGTGGAAAATGGCCCAAGTACATAGGCCCCTGCCACCCATGTGGGAGATCCAACGTTGGCTATTGGCAGCCATTTGGGAAGTAAACCAGATGGAAGCTCTCTCCCTGCATCCCACCACCTGCCTTTCAAATAAGTAAATCTTAACTGGGGCCAATGCTGTGGCACAGTGGGTAAAGCCGCTACCTGAAGCACCAGCATCCCATATGGGCGCTGCTTCCAGTCCAGCTGCTCCACTTCCAGTCCAGCTCTCTGCTATGGCCTGGGAAAGCAGTAGAAGATGGCCAAGTCCTTGGGCTCCTGCACTCGCGTGGGAGACCCAGAAGAAGCTTCTGACTTTGGATCAGCACAGCTCCAGCTGTTGTGGCCATCTGGGGAGTGAACCAGCAGATGGAAGACCTCTCTCTCTCTCTCGCCTCTCAACTAAATAAGTAAATCTTTAAATAAGAAATTTATTTCAAAGGCAGAGTTGCAAAAAAGAGAGATACCTTCCACCTGCTGGTTCACTCCCAGAGTGGCTACAATGGCCAGGTGTGGGCCAGGGTGAAGGCAGGAGCCTGGGTCTCCCATGTTGGGTGTTGGAGTCCAAGCACTTGGGCTATCAACTGCTGCCTTCCCAGGTGCATTAGCAGGAGCTGGAGCAGAGGTGGAGCAGCCTGACCCTGAACTAGCGCTCAGGGAATGCCAGCCCCATCGGTGGCATTATCCATGTGTGTGACGTCTAGTTCTCCATCTTTTTGCCCAAATCCTCTTGTATGAGGCAGGGCTGACATTTTTTCCTCAGAAAAGCAGATGTCATTTCCTCGTGTTTGAAAGTGCATTTCCTGTCTTGATAAAGGCAGTGGAAGACGACTTCGTGGAAATGCGCAAGAACGACCCTCAGAGCATCACCGCCGACGACCTGCACCAGCTGCTCGTGGTGGCCAGGTGAGCAGACGTCAGGGCTGGCGCTCCCCGGGGTAGTGGCGGGAGCTTAGGCCGACTTCTCCTTCTGCAGACGCCTCTCGCAAGGGCTCAGTGACCTGCCGCCATGCTTCCGATCAAGCCTCACCTGGCTCTCCCGTGTCCTGACACGCACTGTGTCCTTAAAAAGCATTGCTGAGGCTTGAAGAAAACAACTCCATCCTCGTTCTGGACTCAGTTGTTTTTCTGTTTCCAACGCAGGTTTCTGTCGCTCAGCGCCGGTCAGACAACTCTGTCGCGAGAACGGTGGCTCAGAGCAAAGCAGCTGGAGTCGTTAAGGAGACACAGGCTTCAGCAGCAGAAGTGTGTGAATGGGAACGAACTGTAACGACCTGACACCTCTGAGGCGGGCGGATCAGAGCCACGTGATTGTAGAATTCAAATGCCATTTATACTACATCGTTTTATAGACAATTTCTATCCGAAACCAATGACTTTTCTTGAAATCAAGCCTGGTAACATCTGAAGTTTATATGATATTCAGTTAGGGCTTTTACCTTACTGATTTTATGGAGCTTTTGAAGTTTGTTTTATAATTATATAAATTAGTAACAATGTACAAAAACATATTTGATACTGAACATTTAATATTGATAACATTGTTGATTATCCCATTTCCTGAGCTCCAGCTAAGTCACAGGCCAAACTTTGTTGAATTGCTAATGTTAACTTCATTTGAAGATTGTTGCAATTAGAGGTTAGAGGACTCTGCAATTAACGGTGGTTTGTTCAGGTCTGGGTCTAGGGTGCGAGTGTCCTTGCCGCCGACCCACAGAGCTGGCAGAAACGCTGGGCTCCGGCAACTCTCTCCACTTAGTGGACAGGCTCGGGCCTGGGGGCGTCACACGTAGCAGTGCCTCTCAGGCTTTTGGACGTCATGGACCAGAAATCTTTCCAAAAACTTATGGGACGGGGTTGCCAATTTATTTTGCCAAGTAATCAGAAATAAATCACTGTATTATCACTTTTTTTTTTTTTCATAAAAGGATAATCTCAGAGTCCTTTCAGTGGAATAAATTTAGTGTTTTGAAAAGCACCTGTCCTCACTGTTCTCATTGGATCCCAGTGGATTGAGAACCCCTGACAGGACTCACCTGAGGGACTGCTGCCCCGCAGTTGTGCCCAAATATGAAATAAGCAAAATAGTAAACTTCGGGGAGAAAAAGATTATAAATCGCAATTCCCTGAGGTTTGAGCTTTTTAGGTTTATCAGTTACTTTCAAATGCATTAGATCAAACTAACGTCTGCTGTTCCGGCAAAGGCCTGAGAAAACTACAAGTAGTTTTCCGGAGACCACCTAACAACTCGAATACTCAAACTTTTATAGGAACAAAAATTTTTCCGGTAGCTGGAGAGCAAACTGATACACTGTGCAGTGTGACTATGCGACAAGAGTCCGAGGCTTAGGATGTTGCTTTTCTAAAGCTGTCAGTGGTACACGAGGACTTCCGTTTAGTCAGTAACTTACCTAGTTGGAACCAGATCCAGTGATCCCTTACATTTTTTCTGTGAGGCCTAAGTTGACATTGTGAACCACGGAAATGGAGTCAGCCTTGAAAATTCAAGGGATCTGAACGCCTGGTGAAGGGAAGTAAAAATTCATAGTTCAACTTTTCTTAAAGACAAATCTATTTTTATAAACTAATGTAAATAATGTTTATATTAGAATTCTAACTGGTTTTCATTTTTATAACTGGTAGACTAGACCTTCCTTAAACTTTTAGAAATAAAGTGCCCACTGGATTTGTGATAATACATTTTCTTTGTCCTAGAACAAAGTAGACAAGTTACCGTGAGTCTAATTGTGCCAATGTAAACTGTAATTTACCAAAGAGAAATACACAATTTGCTTGGTCTTGCAGAAAAGTTCCTTTAAGAGAACCCTCTGTCCAATAAATAAAACTTCCCAAATTACCAGTACCTTGCGCTGTCATGAATTCTAAAATTCAGCATCCATGCGATCAGTATGGCAAAGAACTTGTCTGCTGGGTGGACGGGCTGCAGAGGAAAACCTAAGAGGGGGAGGGGAGCACGGGGGACCGGATGGCGTTGGCTTTTTTATTTAAAGACATTTATTTGAAAGGCAGTTATATATAGAGAGATCTTCTATCCACTCTCCAAATGGCCGCAATGGCCAAGGCTGGGCCAGGAGCTTCGTCCTGGTCTCATGTGGGTACAGGGGCCCGAGCAATTGAGCTATCCACTGCTGCTTTCCCAGGCGCCTTAGCAGGAGCTGGATCAGAAGTGCAGTGGCAGAGGCTTGTGCTGGTGCCCGTGTGCAGGCCAGCAGCAGGCAGGCGCTCAGCCCACACTGCACCGGGATGGCATCATGACTCCAGGCCCACCACGCAGACTAACTCTGATCCAGAAGCGGCCTCCTCCCAGCGCACACGTGGACTCTGCTGCTCTAAGGGAAGCCGGCAATCCTGCTTCCGTGACTGAGAACTGGCAGCAAGCGGTGCCTTCCAATCACTCCGCGGAGCTTACAAGGCCTGTTGTCCTCGTTTATGTTGTGGGACGTTTTTCTTCCGGGTCTTAATACTGGTTAGAGCAGAATAAAGCATTCGGGTGTCAACGTTTGGGGTTTTTTTGTTTGTTTGTTTTTTGACAGGCAGAGTGGACAGTGAGAGAGAGAGAGAAAGGTCTTCCTTTTGCCGTTGGTTCACCCTCCAATGGCCGCCACGGCCGGCGCGCTGCAGCCGGCGCACCGCACTGATCCGATGGCAGGAGCCAGGTGCTTCTCCTGGTCTCCCATGGGGTGCAGGGCCCAAGCACCTGGGCCATCCTCCACTGCACTCCCTGGCCACAGCAGAGAGCTGGCCTGGAAGAGGGGCAACCGGGACAGAATCCGGCGCCCCGACTGGGACTAGAACCCGGTGTGCCAGCACCGCAAGGCAGAGGATTAGCCTAGTGAGTCGCGGCGCCCGGCCAACGTTTGGGTTTTAAAATATGGTCTGTGACCCACTTCATCACTGTTAAAGCCATGAGAACACTTCAGAGGAGTATTTGGAAACACTTAGATCAAGTATCCGATTATAAAGCAAATTCTTTGTCTGAAGACTCCTCACACTTTTGTCACATTAAATTACAATGGTACTTTATTTTAATAGTCACAAGATTTGACACTTGAAAAAAAGAGCACACTAATAAATAACAAAAGTGGAATGCACAAAGTCCCAACAGACAGAATGTTCAGCTGAGAATCACGTCAACAGATAAGGCTCCGAGGACACACACTGCTACTGTGCTAGGCCGTGCACCGTCTTCCTGTGTAACGGGTTAGAGGCTCTGGTCCCACATGGTTAGGACTGCAGTCGTAAAACCGCCATAAACTGAATTTTTACTAGTTCTGATAGCCTACCTAAAATGTTGAGGAGGGTCCCTCCACCTGTGCAGAAAAAGGAAATGAAGACTTCCTCGGTTTCCAGTGCTCTGCACATCCAGTGCGACATTCCCAAGGTGAAACCCCGCAGGTGCTGGTCACAGCTCAGCCGTCGGGGTTACCCTCTGTTGGGCAAGTCTTAACGCTGCCAGGCTGGGAGTATGTAGGTGGCTGGATATTTAAAATTTGTTCAAGTAGAATATGGGAAAAAACAAGAATACATTTCTTCCTTATAGCATCAGTAACCCTCAATTAACTTCATAAGGAACCGCTAAATCATCAAAAGTAAACAATCTTAATACTCAAATGCTTCTCCTGATGAGTAACACTTTTTAGAGTTACCAAAAACTGTATAATTTACCTTGTAGAGGTTAACACACAGGAATGAACTAACAATTCTAGAAAGCACTAGTCCCCTAAACGTGTCCATCCTTTGTCCATTCACCTGATATGCTCCACCCACTCCACCGAAGTTCCAGGTTCTGTCCCGAAGCGCCTTCCTGAACTGCCCTTGGATGAGCAGCTCTGTGGTGTACCGTTGCTCGGGTCTACACGGCGTGGGGAGACGCACACCTCTAGGCCTGGCTGTCGGATCTGGAGATCTGCTCATGTCCAGACTCCTTTTAAAACTTCCCAATAAACATAATTTGTGACCCCTTGACTTGTTAGACAGTACAAGTTAAGATTCCCTACTAAGTGAGAATTACTTTTCAAGCATAAATAAAAGCCACAGCCAGCCGCGGTGGCCACGCCCTAGATCTGAATTATCCGCGTCTGGCACTGCGTGAACATACTTCTCAGTTCACTCTGCTGGACTTCAGCAGCCACCTCGGGCTCGGCGGGACTCTTCTGAACTTTGGCCACCGCAAAGTTTATCCCGTGGGTGAGTCCAGCTTGGGTGAAACTGGCAACTTGGACCATGGAACTTCGAATCTTTGCAAAGGGAGAGACTGCTCTGCTGCTACTGCTCTCTGAAGGGGAAGGGGTTACGTGAAGCCCAGTCTCAAGTTCAAGCACACCGGAACAGGAGCTGGGGGTCTTCTGAGATAAAACTGAATGCACTGGTTCTACCGACAGAAACTGCGAGTCTGCGGCAGGAAGCGCCACATTTAACTGGGAGGGCCGCGAAGGCATCTGGTCCGTGGGTCCTGGCTGCGTTTCTTCCTTCGAAACTTGGTCGGTCACCGGATTGCCCTCCTCGCTAGCCTGCTGGCGCGTGGGGCTGGCCTCTGAGAGCGGGGCCGCTTTGCTTCGTGCGTCCTGCACAAACCTGTGGCAGTAAACATCCACAGTCAGCGTGTGGATGCTGTCGGCAGAAGGACTTCTCTTCGGAGGAGACTCCTGGCCTCTTCCAAACCCACTTCCATGAGCGCCAGTCATCTCCGAGGGGGCGTGAATGCTGACGTCAGAGCCACTGACAGACTGGGACCGGCTGCCTAAGCGCGGTACCGAGGCAATAATCCCACAGCTAGGAAGAACGTAGTCCCCGGGGCCGACGCTCTCCAAGGAGTTAGCCAGCTGCCTGTCTCCATCAGGCGAGGCGTTGGTCAGGAACTCGTCGGAGTGGTACGAGTCGTTGTCTGAAGACACGTCCCCGTCAGACTCCGCCTGCACCTTCTTGTCCACCGCGCCCGTGGTCTCCATGGTCTCAAGGCTGCTATCTGACTTCCAAAGATTGACCTTTAGGTTTGGTTTTAGGAAGTTAACTTTCATTTCCGGTTTCGTGAAGTTTCCTAGCTTTCGCAGGTTGCCGATATTCACGTTAGATTTGGTCTGCTTCACTTTTTGGTTTAGAGATGAAAATTTGCTCATTAAGAAATTCTTTCCCTGGGCCAGAGAGCCTTGGTTTTGAGATCTGATCCCAATGATGTCTTCGTGAGGCTTACTGCTTTTCCTACAAAGCAGAAGAGAAAACAGTTAATTCCTCATGGAGTCGATAAACCAGTTCCAGTCACTAATTTAGGTGAAAGTTGGTCCCCATTTCTTGAAAATACTGCCCTGTTAACTGATGAACCCAAATAGGTCCTCCGAGTTGACAGGAAAACACCAATGGAAATGTGTAAGCTGTCTACATAATCTAAAATGTTCCAGCAGCCACACTAACATGGACAATTTAAAACCACTGAACCCAATGTATACGAAGTGTTATCATCAACACATCGTTTGTATTAAAAGATGAGTACCAGCTTGCTCTGTGTCTGTCCTGTGTCTCTGAAACAGCCACCAGGTAGCATTCTACTCCCGGCACACCTGCCTTAGGCCTCGGCCCGCCCAGCGTCTCCCAATCTCAGCCCCGCACAAAGGCACCACTGACTAAGCAGGAGCCTGCAACCGAAACCCCTCTCTGTCTGACCTCGGGAGGGAGGGAGGGGGAGAGGGACGAGACTTCCATTACCTTAAGTTTCCGTGGATCCCCTGCATGCATTTAAGACAGACCTGGGCATGTAACCGAACTCCTCTTACCGCCTGCTTCGTCACCCCCCGGGAGCGCTATGCTGCTGGCCACAGAACGCACACCCGTGTCCCCGCTCGTCACTCAGGACAGGAGGCCCGGAGTGAGGGAAATGACCCCCCAGCAGCATTCCTCCAGGCCGCCCCGGGGCCCCGGGGCCCGCGAGGGGCAAAGTCCCAGACCTGACATGTAGAACCACCTCTCCATAGCTTTTCCCAAACTCAGACACCTCATGTTTAAACACGCTGCTTTCTCTGTGGTGCTGAAGTGTCAATGCTTCCTCTCACCAGTTTAAGAGTTAAAAATCCATCACTTGTGGCCGTGCAAAGTGACATCGAGGAGGGCAAAATGCTGGCCAGGGCTTGCTTTCTCGGAGGCACTCTCGGTCTCTCTCACGGTGCTTCACAAAATAGCACTCATGCAGAGGGCGCCACCCGGGACTGCAGAACCTCGAACCCACCTGGACGGATATTCTAAATGCATTCTAGGGGCTGGCGCTGTGGCCCAGCAGGTTAACACCCTGGCCTGAAGCGCCGGCATCCCATATGGGCGCCGGTTCTAGTCCCGGCTGCTCCACTTCTGATCCAGCTCTCTGCTATGGCCTGGGGAAGCAGTAGAGGATGGCCTAAGTCCTTGGGCCCCTGCACATGTGTGTGAGACCAGGAGGAAGCTCCTGGCTTTGGATTGGTGCAGCTCTGGTTGATGCAGCCATCTGGGGAGTGAACAGCGGATGGGAGACCTCTCTCTCTCTCTCTCTCTCTCTCTGTGTAACTCTTTCAAATGAATAAATAAATCTTAAAAAAAAAAAAAAAACTAAATGCATTCTAAATGCCTCAGTCAAGAAAAAGAAAATCTGGTCTCCAGAATTCTTCCCAAAGCAGAGACGACGCATGGCCTGTGAGGCGGTGTGCGTGGTCACCGGGGCTGCGAGCCGCTCAGCTGCGCAAGGAGCCTGGGAGTCACCCCTCCCACAGACTCCCACGTCGGGAGACCGTTCTAGGAAGTTACCCTAAACAGGGAAAAAAAAAAAAAAAAAAAGAAAAAAGCACGACCGAGCTTATCATGACTTTAATAAAAAAGAAAAAAGCCAGCAACCCGAATTCTTACAATTAGGTGTAACAGCTACATGCTTGGTGTTCCTACGAGTACGCTATCATTCAATCCATGCAACGAATTTCTGGCACAGATTTTATTACATCATCTCACAGATAACAAAACCACAGGAATCCTGAATATCCCAAGGTTGAGGGGGAAGCGACACAAGTGGGAGTCTGTTAACGAGAGCTCGTGCTCTGAACCCACACAACACGTGCACACATACCACCCCCTTGAGAAAGCCCTTCCATGGTGTCCACACGGTGTCCACACACACATTAGGTCCTGCACAGCTAAATTCTATCCCTAAACTGGAACAGGTCATTCCTTGGAGCATTAAGCAGTTTATCAGAGGCTTTGTTATTTAAAAAGTTCCTGTATTACAATGATTCATGTGCATTTTCTACCATTCAAATATTTTCATTAATAGAGTTCTTTAAAATTGCACGTGAAGAATTAAGTTGGCCAGGATCCATTTTCATATAGGTCAATGTTACTGAAGAAATGCGTGACTCATTGCTATAGATACCGAGACATACATGTAGAATTTAGACAGAACGTGACTTTCTTCCCCAGAACTCTGACACCTCTCTGAATAGCAACACGACCGTAACGTGACCCCTCCTCTCCCCCTTGCCAATGTCTGGACAGAACGAAGACCTTGGATAGCAGCATCTGGATTCTGGGAGAAGCGGTGCTCACCTCTCCAGTTTCTTCTCAACGATGGGCACATCCAGCCCCATGGCCTGCTTGGTGATCTGCAGCATCTCCGCGATGCACTGAAGTGTATCTGAAACCCAAACACAACTGCTGCCACTTTCCGGAGAAACACACCAACAAGTGAATCCACACACCTGGGTGAGACCGTGGTTGCACGGCTAACTGCAGGTTTGCCCGCTAGACTTCACAGAAAATCGCCGTTTGTTCACTATTCTCCAATAATTCAAAACGTTAAAAGAATTGTAACAGAGTAAGAGCAAATCAACTAAATCAACTGGAATGGTTTACCTCGGTTTTCAGGCACTGTGCCGGATGCCCAGACAGCAGCCGTGAATCATCCCTGCTGCTACCCGCCAGACGCAGAGATGCAGAAGCCCTGACACCCACATAGCCTCCTACAGAGCCACACCGACGGAATCCCCATTCGTGTCCCTCGCCCCAAACTACAAAATCCGCTCAACTGCTCTGCCCGCATCACCGAGAACGCAGCGGCTTCCCCTGGTCACACGTCTCAGAGCTGCCCTGGGTCAGCCGTCAGGTCCCAGCTGCACTGAGCTCCTCCGAGTAAATCCGAGTTAGCACTGAATGCTCTCATTTCTTTCACTTTTTACCTTTTCCATCCTCTTCTGGGTTGCGCATGACAGCTCGCAGTGTGTGGAAATAACCACTCACTTCTTTATACCTGTAGTGCAATCGCATGCAGGAGAACTTGGGCTTACCAAAAAGCGTGGGTTCAGGACCTGAAACCAAATGAACACTTCTAAGTTACGTCTTCCACAGGGCATTCTCTAACTTCCAACAGTCAATACAACTCGGCAGGTAGCACCATCTTCTTCATAATCTAATCGACAGCACACAAAACACAGGCCTGATGAGGCCATGAACTATTCTTTAGTCTCCATTATTAATCTTTGCTGTTCCCTGAGTTAATCTTCACAAGGTAAATAAGGGAAGGAATACAAGTGTCATGTCACCATTCTATCATCATTACTCTCTCAGGAACAGGCTGCCTGGGGGAGTCCCCTTCTGGTGTCTAACAGATGTTATACACATACACTGGCTGCTTAAAAAATAAAACCCATTCTTAGAAGCAACAGCTTCTGCTTTCTATGACTCGGTTTGTATATTATAACTTACCTATTTCTATTTTTTCCAGGTCTTCTAGGCTTAACCGTTGATACTGGTTGACTTTATCAACTTCATCATCATAACTAGATAAGAGAAAGAGTAAAGAGAATTAAAAAATGCATTTGGCTTGTCAGCTGAGGTTTAACAGCAGCAAACTATTACATGCAGTTAAAATAAAACCTTTCACTAAAGCATACATTTCAGAGTGAAGAGTTACACTTCAGCACTTCTATAACTAGATTAGGCAAGAACAGCATACGCTATTCAACAGATAAAGCAAAACTGGCTCCTAGATCTTAAATGTAAAAAAGAAATCAATTGCAAGGCAAAAATAATTTGTTTATAAAAACTTTTATAGAAAAAATTCCGTATGATCTATGCCAACAGGTGTCTGGGCTGATAACTAAAAAATACAACTTCACACACAGCCAAAAATAAAATGAATAATTACAAAACAGAAAACTCCAGTCTAGTGTAGTATAGGGAACTAGTACTGTATCTGCTGCTGGCACTGTTAACTGACAGGCTGTCTGGAGATCAGCCCGAGTGAAGGCCGTGTAATTCACCACACGCCAGTACCCAGAGCATGCGTGCACATGCGTGTACACACACGTGCCATCTGTGTAGAGGTGGCTGCATGGTTCATGATGGCAAAGAATCGGAAACCTCACACTCCTCACGCTGGGGGCTCACACACACAAATACAAACAATGATGCATGGCCACTAATGATAAAAAGATATGGGGCACATCCAAACCTGGGAGCTAACAAGTAATACATGCTAAGGGAATGCAATAGCATAAAAGAACTCTAACTCTACAGCCATATTTTCAAAGTGATGTAAGTCACATAAGGTAAAGGCATCCCATGAAGTTTTATGAAATTTGTAACAAAACCAGTTTCTTGAATTCCATTATGATTCTAAAAAGGAAACTTACTAAAGTTTTTAAAAAAATTAAAAGCTTTAAATAGAAAAGCAACTTACTAGGCCACGTAGTAGGCAGAGTTAGAAAGCAGTAACAGCACATCCACATCTCTGTGAGTAGCATCAATGAGGCTAAACAAACATGACACAGGGAATTAGGTGTTTTCATCAGCATTCACTTGCCAAGCATATTTCCCCAGTGTAGACCCTTACAGCAAAAAACTGGTCGGGGGAAAACAAGAAATTCAGTGAGCTCTACCTCGGAGGTTGGATGCGTTACAACCCTCCCCTGTGGAAAGCGTTTCAAGAATACCTGAGCAGACTGGGGAAGGGGGGGACTTCCGGGCAGGGTTTCCAGAGAGGGGGCGGGGACTGCAGGGTGACAGAGGCGGTCACCGAGGGCGGGAAACTGAGCGCCTCACATCAACCTTCGGAATAACACCGGCACATCCTGGCTATGCATACATGCGGATACTGCATTGAGGGAACTTTACATAAATCTAATTTATTTGCAAAGACGGAACAAGCCAAGCTACATCCCACTTTACTCACTATAGACTGATTAATTTACTTGGCTTTCGGGGAACAAATAAACATTTTCTTAACCCAAGTCCCTCCGGCCGTATTCACGTCCACACTAAAATTAAATATCAAAATAAAGGTTCGACAGCAGATGTGCTGCTGAGTGGGTAAACCAGCGCAGTGGAGTGGGAGTCCTTGCAGAATGACCGACAGGAAAACGGTCAAAGCGCAACCCCACAGTACCGCGCACAGGCCGAGTCCACTGCCAAGGACTGCCCGTGGCCAGCGCAGCCCCTGCAGGAGGGTGGCGACGCAGCCGCGCTCGCGCTGTCCCCAGGGCTCACCCCTACCCAGCGGACCTGATGGAGACGGAGCGCAGGGTGCGCAGGGTGCGGAAGGCTGATGCGTGCACGGGGCTCCCGCCGCTGCGGGCGCGCGCGCGCGAGGTCGGCGTCCGAGGACGGCTCCCGCCGCAGCCGAAACCGCGACCAGGAGGAGCTAGGGGGCCGCAGGCCGGCGCGGGCGTGGGCGCGGGCGCTCGGGCCGGGAGCCGCGGCCGCGCCACGCGCACGGCGTCACGCCGCGGCGGTCCTCACGGCGCGGGCTCGCGGGCTGGCTCCCCGCGCCGGGCAGCGGCATGGCGTCCGTCCCGGGCGGCCCGCGGCCACTGCGGTCTCGAGAGGCCGCGGGCGTGCTGAGCCCCCGCCCCGACAGAAACAAAGCAAGACGACGACGAAGCCGACGGCGCAGCCGGACGGGCGCGAGCCCCGGCTACTCGCTCTTGTCCTCCCGCCACTGCGGCAGGCCCTCCTTCCACACGATGAAGACGAAGACCGCCAGCACCACGTGCAGCCCCACCACCGCCACGACGGTCGCGTAGAAGGCGCTGTCCTCGGGGGACATGAGCATCAGGCTCTGGAAGAGCAGCAGCTTGCAGGAGAAGTACAGCCCCACAGGCACTTTGACCATAAGTCCCGCGAACAGGAGGAAAATCTTGAACGTCATGGCCAGGACGCCGTCCGACTTGGGCTCGGCGGCGGCGCGCTGCGCGGGCGGCGGCCGGTGGGAGCGCGGCATGGTCGGTCGGTCGGTCGGTCGGTCCGTCCGTCCTTCGAGGCGTCGAGGCTCAGCCCGACAGCCGCCGGCCCCGACCTCGCGCCCGCAGTCACTGCGGCGAATGCTGCAACCGCGATGCGGCAGTGCCAAGTCCCGCCCAGGGCGACGTCGGCCGGCCTTCCGCCCGCCCACTTCCGGCCGCGGAGGCCGCCCAGCGCGCATGCGCGTCCAGTGCTTGCCGCAGAGGGCACGGACCCGGCCCGCGCGGGAGGGGCGGGGGCTGCCGGCTCCGGCGAGTTTCGTGGCGTCTAGCGAGGACTGTGGCCGTGGGCATCGGTGCCCCACACTGCCACCGGCCCAAGGGACGGCTGCTGTGCCCACACTGCCCAACGGTGGCGCGGACAGGAGGTCGGGGTTCGGAGCGCAAGCTGGGCTGAGGGGCGCCGCTGCGGCCCGAGTCCCCGCCGGACGGGCTGAGGGGCGCTGCCGCGGCCCGAGTCCCCGCAGGATGGGCTGAGGGGCGCTGCCGCGGCCCGAGTCCCCGCCGGACGGGCTGAGGGGCGCCATGTAGCCCGAGTCCCCGCCGGACGGGCTGAGGGGCGCCAGGTAGCCCGAGTCCCCGCCGGACGGGCTGAGGGGCGCCATGTAGCCCGAGTCCCCGCAGGATGGGCTGAGGGGCGCCGCCGCGGCCCAAGTCCCTGCCGGATGGGCTGAGGGGCGCCATGTAGCCCGAGTCCCCGCCGGACGGGCTGAGGGGCGCCATGTAGCCCGAGTCCCCGCCGGACGGGCTGAGGGGCGCCACGCAGTCCGAGTCCCCGCCGGACGGGCTGAGGGGCGCCGCCGCGGCCCGAGTCCCCACCGGATGGGCTGAGGGGCGCCATGTAGCCCGAGTCCCCGCCGGACGGGCTGAGGGGCGCCATGTAGCCCGAGTCCCCGCCGGACGGGCTGAGGGGCGCCATGTAGCCCGAGTCCCCGCAGGATGGGCTGAGGGGCGCCGCCGCGGCCCAAGTCCCTGCCGGATGGGCTGAGGGGCGCCATGTAGCCCGAGTCCCCGCCGGACGGGCTGAGGGGCGCCATGTAGCCCGAGTCCCCGCCGGACGGGCTGAGGGGCGCCACGCAGTCCGAGTCCCCGCCGGACGGGCTGAGGGGCGCCGCCGCGGCCCGAGTCCCCACCGGATGGGCTGAGGGGCGCTGCCGCGGCCCGAGTCCCCGCCGGACGGGCTGAGGGGCGCCATGTAGCCCGAGTCCCCGCCGGACGGGCTGAGGGGCGCCGCCGCGGCCCGAGTCCCCACCGGATGGGCTGAGGGGCGCTGCCGCGGCCCGAGTCCCCACCGGATGGGCTGAGGGGCGCTGCCGCGGCCCGAGTCCCCGCCGGATGGGCTGAGGGGCGCCATGTAGCCCGAGTCCCCGCCGGATGGGCTGAGGGGCGCCGCGCAGCCCGAGTCCCCGCCGGACGGGCTGAGGGGCGCCATGTAGCCCGAGTCCCCGCAGGATGGGCTGAGGGGTGCCATATAGCCCGAGTCCCCGCAGGATGGGCTGAGGGGTGCCATGTAGCCCGAGTGCCCGCTGGCCAGGCTGAGGGGCGCCGCCGCGGCCCAGGTCCCCGCCGGATGGGCTGAGGGGCGCCATGTAGCCCGAGTCCCCGCCGGACGGGCTGAGGGGCGCTGCCGCGGCCCGAGTCCCCGCCGGACGGGCTGAGGGGCGCCATGTAGCCCGAGTCCCCGCAGGATGGGCTGAGGGGCGCCATGTAGCCCGAGTCCCCGCAGGATGGGCTGAGGGGCGCCATGTAGCCCGAGTCCCCGCCGGACGGGCTGAGGGGCGCCATGTAGCCCGAGTCCCCGCCGGATGGGCTGAGGGGTGCCGCGCAGTCCGAGTCCCCGCCAGACGGGCTGAGGGGCGCCATGTAGCCTGAGTCCCCGCGGGACGGGCTGAGGGGCGCCATGTAGCCCGAGTCCCCGCCGGACGGGCTGAGGGGCGCCATGTAGCCCGAGTCCCTGCGGGATGGGCTGAGGGGCGCCATGTAGCCCGAGTCCCCGCCGGACGGGCTGAGGGGCGCCATGTAGCCCGAGTCCCTGCGGGATGGGCTGAGGGGCGCCATGTAGCCCGAGTCCCCGCCGGACGGGCTGAGGGGCGCCATGTAGCCCGAGTCCCTGCAGGATGGGCTGAGGGGCGCCGCTGCGGCCCGAGTCCCCGCCGGACGGGCTGAGGGGCGCCGCCGCGGCCCAAGTCCCCACCGGATGGGCTGAGGGGCGCTGCCGCGGCCCGAGTCCCCGCCGGACGGGCTGAGGGGCGCCATGTAGCCCGAGTCCCCGCCGGACGGGCTGAGGGGCGCCATGTAGCCCGAGTCCCCGCAGGATGGGCTGAGGGGCGCCGCCGCGGCCCAAGTCCCTGCCGGATGGGCTGAGGGGCGCCATGTAGCCCGAGTCCCCGCCGGACGGGCTGAGGGGCGCCATGTAGCCCGAGTCCCCGCCGGACGGGCTGAGGGGCGCCACGCAGTCCGAGTCCCCGCCGGACGGGCTGAGGGGCGCCGCCGCGGCCCGAGTCCCCACCGGATGGGCTGAGGGGCGCTGCCGCGGCCCGAGTCCCCGCCGGACGGGCTGAGGGGCGCCATGTAGCCCGAGTCCCCGCCGGACGGGCTGAGGGGCGCCGCCGCGGCCCGAGTCCCCACCGGATGGGCTGAGGGGCGCTGCCGCGGCCCGAGTCCCCACCGGATGGGCTGAGGGGCGCTGCCGCGGCCCGAGTCCCCGCCGGATGGGCTGAGGGGCGCCATGTAGCCCGAGTCCCCGCCGGATGGGCTGAGGGGCGCCGCGCAGCCCGAGTCCCCGCCGGACGGGCTGAGGGGCGCCATGTAGCCCGAGTCCCCGCAGGATGGGCTGAGGGGTGCCATATAGCCCGAGTCCCCGCAGGATGGGCTGAGGGGTGCCATGTAGCCCGAGTGCCCGCTGGCCAGGCTGAGGGGCGCCGCCGCGGCCCAGGTCCCCGCCGGATGGGCTGAGGGGCGCCATGTAGCCCGAGTCCCCGCCGGACGGGCTGAGGGGCGCTGCCGCGGCCCGAGTCCCCGCCGGACGGGCTGAGGGGCGCCATGTAGCCCGAGTCCCCGCAGGATGGGCTGAGGGGCGCCATGTAGCCCGAGTCCCCGCAGGATGGGCTGAGGGGCGCCATGTAGCCCGAGTCCCCGCCGGACGGGCTGAGGGGCGCCATGTAGCCCGAGTCCCCGCCGGATGGGCTGAGGGGTGCCGCGCAGTCCGAGTCCCCGCCAGACGGGCTGAGGGGCGCCATGTAGCCTGAGTCCCCGCGGGACGGGCTGAGGGGCGCCATGTAGCCCGAGTCCCCGCCGGACGGGCTGAGGGGCGCCATGTAGCCCGAGTCCCTGCGGGATGGGCTGAGGGGCGCCATGTAGCCCGAGTCCCCGCCGGACGGGCTGAGGGGCGCCATGTAGCCCGAGTCCCTGCGGGATGGGCTGAGGGGCGCCATGTAGCCCGAGTCCCCGCCGGACGGGCTGAGGGGCGCCATGTAGCCCGAGTCCCTGCAGGATGGGCTGAGGGGCGCCGCTGCGGCCCGAGTCCCCGCCGGACGGGCTGAGGGGCGCCGCCGCGGCCCAAGTCCCCACCGGATGGGCTGAGGGGCGCTGCCGCGGCCCGAGTCCCCGCCGGACGGGCTGAGGGGCGCCATGTAGCCCGAGTCCCCGCCGGACGGGCTGAGGGGCGCCATGTAGCCCGAGTCCCCGCAGGATGGGCTGAGGGGCGCCGCCGCGGCCTGAGTCCCCGCCGGACGGGCTGAGGGGCGCCATGTAGCCCGAGTCCCTGCGGGATGGGCTGAGGGGCGCCATGTAGCCCGAGTCCCTGCGGGATGGGCTGAGGGGCGCCGCCGCGGCCCGAGTCCCCGCCGGCACCTGCCGTATCCGGAGACCCGCGGCCACCGGCTGTGTGCGGGCGCGAGGACAGTGCGGCACGGAGAAGCCCGGTCTCTGGCGCAGATCGGGGTGCCGGCTCCAGGAATAAGGACGGGACATCAGAAACAGGGATGGCGGGACCTGTCCCCGCCTCGTCCGCCCGACTCACGCTAGCCCAGGCCCCAGTAAAACTTTACAACTCGACGATCAAAACACAGATGCTTCAAAAATAAGCACAGCGTTCGAATGGCCATTTCTCAAGGAAGAGAGAGAGAGAGAGTAACGGCCAAGGACCACAAGAAAAAATCCTCGAGGTCCTTTGTCGTTAGGGAAATGCAAATAAAAACCCGGGATTCCACCTCACACCGCGAACCAGGACGGCAGCGCGGAAAACGGGCGAGGAGACAGGTGTGAGTGCGGCCTGGAGAAACGGTGCAGCCGGACTCGCCCAGAAGCTTCGTGAAGGGCCAACAGGGTCCCCACACGTGCATTGCTAGGTATGTACCCCAAGGAGCTGAGGATTTGTGCTCAGACAACCTGTATCAACAGTTCAGAGTGACACTTGGCAGTGGCAGAGACAGGGAGATGCCCCAGCCCATGCTCGTACCCACGCGAGGGAGGGGCAGTGAGCTTCTGACACGCCGCGCGCACGCGCCTGCGAGTACGATGCTGAACGACAGCAGCCAGCAGTCGCGGGCTGCGTAGTCTTGAGTCCACGTATGTGAAACGTCCAGCATTAGGCAAACACAGCGAGGCACCGTCCAGCAGTGGCCGCTCAGAGGAAATATGGGGACAGGGAAGTCACAGCTGAGGAGTACGCAGTTTCCTCTTGAGGTGATGAAAATGTCCTAACACCAACTGCGGTGACACAGGGACAACTGACTACACTGCAGGTCACTGAGTTGTACACTTTACACAACTCGAAAACAGACAGTCCAAGAGTGGATGGCTGAGGCAGGCAGTGACCGCTAACGCCCACCTGTGAGGGGCTGAACCCTCCACTAGCTGGCCTTCCAGGGACCTGAGCCCCAGAACCCACTCCCAAAGCTACCTCTCATTCTGCACCACGGTCTCCCCACTCTGGGGCAACCATGCCATTGAAGGGCTGTGCAAAGCTTCTACAGCAAACTCAGATAGCCCAAGAGAGTTTCCAAATCTCCCTCACCAAGAGAAAGGGAAACTACACCATCAAGAAATCTAAGTCTTGGAAATGAAGGAAAAATACCAGTAGCAAATTTAAAGAGATCTCAGATGTATTAAAAAGATGGTGTCTACCAGATTAAGTAGGGAAGAAAACATATCACAGAACACCAAGAGCCACCCTGCCTCCTGCTGCAGCTCCTCTTAAGCCCCAACCCAAACCCCCAAACCCCCAAACCCCCAAACCCTGGGGCCCTAGAGGGGCTCATACTGGAGCCAGCCTCAGGCTGACCAAACACCTCCCACTTAAAAACAAAAACAAAGCTACCACCACCAAGACTGATGGTAAGCAGGTCCTGTCCTTCCACCCAAGTCAGCAAACCAAAATATGACCCAGAAGCCACTGCTCCAAAGCATCAGCTTCCCTGCCTGCCACCCGCCTCATCCTGTCCCTAAGCTTCACAGGAAGCAGCTTCCAGCACAACAGTAACAGTGGGAACCACAAATGGCAAGAAGCACTGGCAAGCAGCCAGCGCCTCAACCAGTGCTAGACGCAACCAGTCTGGCACAGTCAGACTTACAGGACCATAGCAGAGCGTCACAAAGCTCAGCAACTAAGCCTGTCTCCGAGGAGCAGGCCACGCACGAACTCCACAGGTCTGTGGCCCTTCCCCACCCCGCTCCCCACGCCCCTTCTAGGCAGTTGCTAATTAACAATGTGGTTCCACCGCCCATCTCAGCCTTTGACCCCACAGGCGGCTCTGGACTGAAAGCCAACATATGGAACTCTCTCCATCACGCACTGGTCGCATGCTCACAGAGAACACAGAAACGTCCTCACCGTCACCATGGCAGGGAGGCAGATCCTTAGCTGAAGAGTCTTGGGTTCGAGGTAGAATCCAGAATCTCTCAGTGTCCCAAACAATAAAGGTCAAAGGAAACTATAAAGCCAATGGCTATGTTTTAATAAGCCTATTTTGTACACCAATGACCACACAGAAGAAGATAAGGATGAGGATAGCAGTGTAGGCTTTGGCAAGGAAAACAGACAAGGGGTACTTTCACATTCACTCTTGGGAACTCAATCCAGGGTCTCCCCCAGGGTCAGCAGGGGTCCTGACTATGTAAGCCATCACCTGATGCCTTTCATGTTAGCAGGAAGCTGGAAACAGAAGTGGAGCTGGGACTCGAACCCAGGCACTCTGATACGGGCCGTAACTGTCCCAAGCAACGTCTTAACTGCTGTGTCAAACACTCAGCCCATAGAGAGCTTTAATCCAAGATTAGTAGAAGACAATCACCAGCCTCCTGTTATCAAAAAGTCAAACTTTCTAGTGCAGGGTTAAAGGGCAATGGGAGGTGTGCTGGGCTCTGGAGAAGGGCCGAGAGTACAAAGAGAAAAGGGAGCCAGGGAGGGAGGGAGAGAGGAAGCATTTTATTCTGTTAATGGAGAAAAGAGAAAAGCACAGTTGTATTCCTGAGGCCAGTCTTTAGCAGATGAGACTTAGATTTGAGACTCTCCCCAACAGGTGATTTCTAAAAGACCCGGAAGACTGTTCCTGTTCCACCAATTACAGAAGTAACCATGAGTGCTTTCACGAATCTGTGCAAGAGACTTCTAATGAGTCCTAACAAAACACGCTCACCTGAATTTTGCTGCAAGCTTTAAATATTGCACAATTTTGCACACTTCTACAAGAGTACCAACTTTCTATGAAGATTACAGGATTGGAAACCAAGTCAGAGGCAAAGTGACACTACAAAATGGTAGCCAGCTTTTCCCAGTTTCATTGATTCCATAGTATTGATCTAAGTTTCATATCCTTTAAAAAAAAAAACTTGCAACACCTCAAGCAAAATGTAGGTGTGCTGTCTGCAGATATTTCTCATTAGGACTTAAGGGACTATTCTTGTTTTTTTTTTTTTTTTTTTTTTGTTTGTTTGTTTGTTTGTTTGTTTTTGGTTTTACATGAGCTTGGACTGCTACTGAAAAAAAGTGAAGCATGTGAGTCAAAATATTTTTACCAAATGGATTAAATTAAGAACATGGAATTTCCTGCTAGATTTTATGTGAAGAAAAATCTCATCTTATTTTAAAAGTCTTCAAGTTACACCAAACATAAAATATTTACCATCAAAATGAAATTATCCATGAGATTAACATTATAGATGGTCTCCCTATGAACCTACAGTCAATTTTTTTTATTCATTTTAATATGTAAATACTATCCTGTCTCCTGCTTACCTTAAGCCCCTTTTATTAAAAACACACGTAGTGGCATATTGGGTAATGCCACTACCTGCAATGCTGGCATCCCTTACGGATGTCAGTTCAGGATGGAAGATCTCTTTTTCTCTGTTTCTCTGCCTTTTAAAATAAATAATGTTTTGGGGCCGGCACTGTAGCATAGTGGATAAAGCCGACGCCTGCTGTGCCAACATCCCATATGGGTGCCAGTTCGAGTCTCGGCTGCTCCACTTCTGATCCAGCTCTCTGCTGTGGCCTGGAATAGTAGAAGATGGCCCAAGTCCTTGGGCCCCTGCACCCGCGTGGGAGACCCGGAGGAAGCTTTTGGCTCCTGGCTCTGGATCAGTGCAGTTCTGGCTGTTGTGGCCATCTTGGGAGTGAACCAGCAGATGGAAAACCTCTCTCTCTCTCTCTCTCTCTTTGCCTCTACTTCTCTCTGTGTGTAACTCTTACAAATAAATAAATCTTTAAAAAATCTTTTTTTTTTTTTTTAAATGCGAGTTACAGAGAGAGGGAGAGGCAGAGGCAGAGAGAGAAAGAGAGAGAGAACTTCCAGCCACTGGTTCACTTTCCAAATGGTTGCAATGGCACAGGTTGGCCAGGCTGAAGAGGAGCCAGGAGCTTCATCCAGGTCTCTCTCGTGGATACAGGAACCCAAGGACTTGGGCCATATTCTGCTGCTTTCCCAGGTCCATTAGCAGGGAACTGATTCAGAAGTGGAGCAGCCAGGACTCAAATTGGCACCCATATGAGATGCCAGCATTGTAGGCAGTGGCTTCACCAGCTGTGCCACAGCACTGGCTCCAATAAATGAATCTAAAAAAGATAAAATCTAAACAGAGGACTTATTCTCAGAGCTTGGTCTAGATTCTGAAATATCTCTGATTTGTGAAAATGAAGATTTATCATTATAGATTTCAACCTCAAGGCAAGCATTCCAAGGTAGATAGACTTAGAACCTGCTATTCATTGATATTTGCAAGAATCACTTGAAACTGGATGGCTTTTGTTTTTTAAAAAATGTCAAAGGGCCAGTGTTGTGGCGTAATAGGTCAAGCTGCTGCCTGTGGCAATGGCATCCCATATGGGCGCTGGTTTGAGTCCCGGCTACTCCACTTCCATTCTGGCTCCCTGCTGATGCACCTAGGAAAGCAGAAGTGCTTGGGCCCCTGCACCAATGTGGGAGAACTGGAAGAAGCTCCTGATCCTGGCTTTGGCCTGGTCCAGGCCCAGCCATTGTAGCCATCTGGGGAATGGACCAGCAGATGGAAGATATCTCTTTCTCTAGCGCTTTCAAACAAATAAGTAAATCTTTCTAAAAGACACTTCTCTTCATAACTAGGCTTTTTAGCATCCTCTTAATTGTGTCCCCAAGGCAAGTGTAGCTGCCATGCACCACGCATCCAGGCCTAGAGCACGTGGACAACTGCTAGCGTTACCTATGACAATTTTCCAGCATCACACGTTTAGCAAGGGAGTCAGCAGACAACCACCGCAGCTCACCTGGGGTCACAGTCAATGAGGGCCCAGCCCCCATGGAACTTCTCCTCCTCGGGCAGGAGTAACTTCATGTAACTCTGTAAGAGCTGGCTAATCAGTTCCTGGTGGCTTCTCTGAGTCTCCTTATGCAGAGCTTCATGCTCTTTCTCCTTGTTAAATATGGAATACAGATCTTCTGTCACTGGAATGCCTTGCATCAAATCTAGGATGGAAGTGTTAATATATGTTCATCATCTTACTACACTAGCATTTTTAAAAAATGAGAGACTGTAAAACCTAAAATTATAACACTCTTGAAAGAAAGATAAGCCTAAACCATTATGACCTTGAATGAGGCATGATTTTTTTTAGACGTGACACCAAAATCATAAGCAACAAAAGAAAAAAACTGACAAATGACATCATTAAAATTTTAAAATTTTGTACTTCCAAGGGTACCAAGACAAAGAAGTTTAAAAAAAAAAAGACCCCTACAAAATAGGTAAAAAATACAACTCATCTGTATGGTAAAGGACTTGTATCAATATATACAAACTATAACTAATTAACAAATACACCAATTTGAAAACGGGCTAGGAGAGAGCACTGTGGTGCACTGGGTTCAGCCTCTGCTTGGAACACCTGCAAACCGAACCAAAGGGCCGGTTCAACGCCCAGCTATTCTGCTTCCAACCCTGTTAATGCTTCCAGGAGAGCAGTAGATGGTGGCCCAAGGGCTTCCCCTTGCGGGAGACCTATATGGAGTTCCGGGCTCCTAGTTCAGCCTGGTCCAGGCAAGGCTGTTGCAGACACTGGGGAGTGAACCAGCAAATGGAAGCTCTCTTTCTTGCTCTGCCTTTCAAGCAATGGAAATAAATAGTTTAAAAAAACTTTCCAAAAATGTAACATTAAAAAATACAGTAAGAAAAATATCTGAACAGACAAGCTAACTTCCTCCTGGTGAGACATGTACTTCAAATCATTTTTTTTTTCTTTAATTTATCTACTTGAAATGTCAAGTTAGAGAGAGATTCCATCTGCTGGTTCACTCCCCGAATGGCCAAAACAGCTCAGACTGTACCAGCCTGGAGCCAGGAGCCTGAAATTCCATCCAGGTCTAAGGTAGGGGTCTAAGTACTTGGCCATCTTCTGCTGCTTTCCCAGGTGCATCAGCAGGGAGCTGGATCAGAAGTGGAGCAGCTGGGACTCGAACTGGTGCTCACACGTGAGGCCGGCCCCTATAGTGGTTTTTGATATTTGAGATGGGGCCAGCATTGTGGTGCAGCAGGTTAAGCTCCCACCTGTGATGCTGGCATCCACGTGAGCACCAGTTTTAGCCTATGCTGCTCTATTTCTAATCCAGCTCCCTACTAATGCACATAGGAAGTCAGCAGAAGTACCTCAAGTGCTTGGATTCCTGTTACCCAAGTGGGAGACCCAGATGGAGTTCCAGGCTCCTGGCCAGCGTGGCCAGCTGAGGCCATTGTGGCTATCTGGGGAGTGAACCAGCAGAACGAAGATACCTATCTACATCTCTTCCTCTTTCCTCCTCTGCCCTTCCCCCTCCATCTCCCTCCCCCTCTCTTCCTCTCTCCCCCCATCCCCTCCATCTCCCTCCCCATCTCTTCCTCTCTTCCCCCACCCCCTTCTCTTTCTCTCCCTCTCCCCCCTCTCTCCCTACTCCCTCTCAGGCTCCTGGGAAAGATCTGACCACTGGCCCTGGAAACAGAGTAGTAGGTCCAGCTGCTTCTGGCCTCTACATCTCAAATGTGAAGAGAGCCGGCTTCAGGATCAGGACGCAACTGGTGCTAGGAGGACAGGACCTGGGTCCTCAGTCATACAAGACTAAGTTGCTAGATCAACCAGCAGAAACAAGGCGTTGCATTTTTGCCTTGAATCAACTTCTAAAATCCAATTCTCTACATAGCATATACCCTCCATCTCTGGCAAATGAGGAAAGTTTTATACCAGACTTTTCAGATTCCTAAGTGGCCTGTGTCTAGGCCCCACCATTTCTTGAGTACTAAAAATAAGGTGGAAAAAAATGAGATTTTAAAAAAGATTCTCATTGACCACAGGTCAGCTATGTTGCATTTCATTCCAATCCAGAATAGGCTCCATTTATTTGAATCCTATAAGGTAACATTTTCAGAAAAATGAAAGAAAAAAACATGCAAGGTATGAAATCTATCAGGCAATTTATTCTCCCATTTCCCCTTGTGAAAAATGATGGGTTGGTTAGGACCCTCTCTAAATCCGGTCCTACTGTTAGCTGTGCTTATGAAAGTGGGTGGTGGCTTTGCCCACAGCAAGAACATCTGACAGAAGGTTTAAAGGAAAAGAACGTCATCAGGTCACACTGCTTGGCCTTGAGTAACGGGAAAACAGACAGAATCCAAAGTTTGCAGCTGTTGAGGTTTAGAGCACCTGATTCAGTACTCCAAGAGCTTTACCTCTGCTATTTGTTACATGAGCATCAAACTGAAAAACATATGGATCGAAATAGATGGCGTCTTCAGATGCCCCAGCCAAAAACATTTCTCAGATTCTAATTTTATACAAATTTCAGTGTATTGGGTAAGAGCCATACTATAGGAACACATGTATTTCATAAGATACAAATTCTGTTACGAAGTTGGTTTCTGTAAAACTAGTCAGAGAAGGAATGATAAATTTTAAGGAAAGAAAAGCATTTCTGTTCCTTACCTATAACAGCTTGCCTATAAGCATCCTTAAATCGGTTGAGGTAATACCTATTCGCCGAGTTAACCCCATCTTTCATAACTCCTGCTAACTTCCTTTCTCCCGTCCTTGTAAAGTCACCCTGCCAAAAAGCAAAATAAGTCATTTTGACAATTTATTCAAACCCAAGAACACTTCCACCATTAACTGTGCACCCATATCAGGCACTGTGGTGTAGTGGGTAAAGCCACCACCTGCAGTGCCGGCATCCATATGGGCGCTTGTTTGAGTCCCAGCTGCTCCACTTCTGATCCAGCTCTCTACTATGGCCTGGGAAAGCAGTAGAAGATGGCCCAAGTCCTTGGGCCCCTACACCCCAAGTCCTTGGGCCACCTGGAAGAAACTCTTGGCTCCTGGCTTCTAATCAGCAAAGCTCCAGCTGTTGCAGCCAATTGCAGAGTGAACCAGCAGATGTAAGATCTCTCTCTCTGCCTCTCCTTCTCTGTGTAACTCTGATTTTCAAATAAATAAATAGATCTTTAAGAAAAAACTGGAAATCTACAGATTCTTATAACTTCTCATGTAGTTAAATTAAAATATCTACCAGGATTCCACTTTGATGCAAGTGTGCCAACGAAATTAAACACGATGCTGGTGACCTCAAGTCTTCACCGTCAGTGAACTGGAGCTTTAGGGGAAAGTCATTCTTGGGAGTGCAGAACTTACAAGTCGAAACCAATTACACAACAGACACCAAAACATCATGACTTTCAAGCCTCAAACTCATATAGTATTCAAAAGCCAAATTTCTGATGCAGAAAAATACGGATAGTTCCCTGGTGTTTATTATAATGGGATTAACCTGTGTGTGTATGTGGATGTGTGGATCTGAACAGAAGGGGAAGACCGGAGGGTTCCAGCTTCACTGCACATTACAATCACCTGTAGAACAATCCAGTGAAGATACAAATTGCTGTGTCTCCTCTGCTTTTCCCAACAAAGCTTTCAGAGCAAGTCAGTGATTTAAACTCAAGACAAGAAAAGTAGAGTCTCCCCCTGCATCCCAAACTCACTATTTCTATCCAAGTCAATCTCAGAAAGAGGCCTTGTCCCCAAAGTGATAATTTAGGAAGAACATGCTGCCAGTAAGGTTGTCTGCGAAGAATATTACAGATATTCTAGAGTACAGTATTTGAATCCGTTATAGAGGAAACAGACGTGAAGCTGGAACTCACAGAAGTTTAAAGTCACAGGGAAAAAGTATTCCTCTTTAGACAATAACTTGTACAAGGACTTCTAAATTTTACTTCCCTTAATTGTTAAAAAGTTTTTGATATTTATCAATCAAAAAAATGGACTGGGGACCAGTGTTGTGGCACAGTGGATTAAGCTGCTGCTTACAGCACCAGCTTACAGCACCCATATCAGGTGCTGGTTCAAGTCCCTGCTGCTCTGTTTCTAACCTAGGTTTCTGCTAATGCACCTGGGAAGGTACCAGATGAAGGTCCAAGTACTTGGGGGCTCTGCCACCCACAAAGGAGAACTGGATGGAGTTCCTGGCTCTAGCCTGGCCCAGCCCTGGCATCTGGGGAGTAAACCAGTGGATGGAAGATAAAACTCTTGGGGCCGGTGCTGTGGCATAGTGGGGTAAAGCCACCGCCTGCAGTGCCAGCATCCCATATAGGCACCCGTTCTAGTCCCAGCTGCTCCACTTCGGATCCAGCTCTCTGCTATGGCTGGGGAAAGTAGTGGGGGATGGCCCAAGTCCTTGGGCTCCTGCACTCGCATGGGAGACCCAGAAGAAGCTCCTGGCTCCTGGCTTCAGAATGGCACAGCTCCAGCCATTGCAGCCAACTGGGTGACTGAACCAGTGGATGGAGACTTTCTCTCTCTGTCTCTCCTTCTCTAACTTTCAAATAAATAAATATTTTTTAAAAAGAAGATAGATTTTTCTTTCCCTTTTTCTCTCTCCCTCTCCTTCCCTCCTTCTGTCACTCTTTCAAATAAATAATCTTTAAAAAAATCTTAAAAAAAAAAAAAAAAAGATGTATTGGGGCCGGCGCTGTGGCTCAGTGGGTTAACTCCCTGGCCTGAAGAGCTGGCATCCCATATGGGCGCCGGTTCTAGTCCCGGCTGCTCCACTTCTGATCCAGCTCTCTGCTGTGGCCTGGGAAAGCAGTAGAGGATGGCCCAAGTTGTTGGGCCCCTCCACCCGCGTAGGAGACCCGGAAGAGGCTCCTGGCTTCGGATTGGTGCAGCTCCGGCCGTTGCAGCCAACTGGAGAGTGAACCAGCGGATGGAAGACCTCTCTCTCTGTCTCTACCTCTCTCTGTAACTCTGCCTGTCAAATAAATAAAATAAATCTTTTAAGCACTTACATGTATGAACTCAGGCAATCCTACAGCAACCTTTGCAGCAGGCCTGGTACCACCCCTACGGGTCACATGCGCTGGGCTGGGCTGCAGGGGGGTGCCTTGCTGAATGAAGTACAGCTGCCACTCAAACTCTGAGGATTCAGAACCTCACTCTGAATCCACCAGCAGGCCTGTTCTGTTTTGCCTACACAGTTTTAAAAACCAACCACTTCCCATATAACTCAAGATTTCCAGGCTCCCTTGAAAACCAAAAAAGAAGATGTGGCACCACTGGCCTCCTCAAGAGACAGAGGGGTGCCTCCCAGAACAGCTCACACTCCTCCCTGGTTCGTAAAGCCCCTGGCTCCCTCTAACGTGCGGCCTGCCTGGCTCACATGCCCTGGTCCCCGCAGCAACCTGTACAGGTGACCCCCGCCTCAGCCAAGCATCCGGAGAACAGTGAACCACACAGAGTATGGCCCATAGAGCACTCTGTTGCAAACACAGCTGTTCCGAGCCCATGGCCTAACCCGTGTCCACCGACGAGGCGTGCACGTACCTTCAGAGCCGCCGTCCCCGCGTACTGCCTGCTGATGGAGTCGCCATTGTTAGCCCACATTATCTGGTAGATCCGATTACACTTCATGGGCAGTGGCTGCTCTGGGGGCATCACGCCTAATTTTTTCAGCTAAAAGGAACACATCAGTGGATTAGCCGTGTGGGAGCCAGGAAACCCTGGTGTGACGCATGTGCTGCAGAAGGAGGACGCACATTCACAGAGAACTCAGGGCCCTCAGAGAAGCCGAACGGAGGCAGACTTTACAAAGACAGCAAAGCACTGCTTGTCGGAGTTCTGCACGGATAGGGCCACACTGTGGTAAATGTGTCTGTTCTTATACAGGCCTACGAAGTGGAACTGAATATCAAGAAAGCAGAGACCATAATGATATCAGTAGAATAAATACGCAGTGAATGTAAATCCTGGGCCAGAGCTAGGTGCTGGGAGCTTTCGACATAAATGATCTCTTCTACTCACTGTGATAACCCTATGCAACCAACACTCTTATTCCCCCCATCTTAAAGAGACACACCGAGGTCTAGAGAGGTCAAGGTCTTTGCATGGCTCCAACACTCGGTATGCGGTGGTGCCAGGGCTGGAATTCCAATGCCCAGCTGCCTAAACACTACATGAGAGCAAAAGCACAGAAGGCTCTATCAGAAAAACAAAACCAGAAACCATGCCGGGTGTCTCCACCTTGGGAACTTAATATGAGGACTCCGTCTTCCAGGTTCTGGAGGGCTGGGAAATCCAAAACAGACACTGAAGAAACGGAGATGGGGAGACACGAGGACACAGCTCCTGCCCAAACCACGGGGAGAGGCTGGTGCTGCAGGGTCAGGGAAATCCAGGCACCGGAAGAGCAAGCTGCTGCCAGGATTCACGCAGATGGAGGGGCTGTCCTGCCTCCCCTGCCTGCCTCACCAGCTGCTGTTAGCGCCCCCTCCTGGCAGTGCTGGCTGGCCAAGCAGACATGAGTGCAGGACTAGTCCCAAGTCCAGGGAGGATGGATTTGGAGTTGAGAGAAAAGGTAAATGAGGGCCGGCGCTGCCGCGGCTCACTAGGCTAATCCTCCACCTTGCGGCGCCGGCACACTGGGTTCTAGTCCTGGTCGGGGCGCCGGATTCTGTCCCAGTTGCCCCTCTTCCAGGCCAGCTCTCTGCTGTGGCCAGGGAGTGCAGTGGAGGATGGCCCAAGTGCTTGGGCCCTGCACCCCATGGGAGACCAGGAGAAGCACCTGGCTCCTGCCATCGGATCAGCGCGGTGCGCCGGCTGCAGTGGCCATTGGGGGGTGAACCAACGGAAAGGGAAGACCTTTCTCTCTGTCTCTCTCTCTCACTGTCCACTCTGTCAAAAAAAATAAAAAAAATTAAAAAAAAGGTAAATGAGCACATATGCCAGGCTGCCAGCTTCTAAATGAGCATTTGAGACACGTGACTTCATTCAGCTCATTTCTAGGAAAGGTTGTGCGACCCAGGTCTCGAGGAAAAGGGGATGTCTGTGTGCCGTAAATGTTCTGTAGAACATTTGAGATTTGAGGCAAGATTGTAGCTATGTGTTTGCACATGCAATCCAGTGCGCTCCATTTACCTGCTGTTCCATGACCACGCGTGCGATGGCGGCTTGGACCACGTTGGTGCGATCCAGGCAGTCCATGCAATTGACGCGGAAAATCCCTTCTTGTTTACAGATTACCCCAGCTTGATCAACCCTTTTCAAAAACAACATATGATCAGTTGACAACATGAAAGACTTCAGTTTTTCAAAAACCATTTTTTTTAAAGTATTATATTTACAGCAACATTAGTTAGCAGTATGTTTGAAATATTATGCGACAGACATCGAGTTCCTTATACACATTACTGGTAATTTGTACAATCACTTGACAATGAAGGTAGCATTGACCCATTTTAGGGAAAAAACAAAAAGACAAAAAAATGGAGGTGCGCAGTGAGTGATCTCCACGCTGTCACGCAGCTATTGGAATCAACACTTAAACACCAGCAGGCACTCTGAACGCACCGTCCTTTGGACCGAAAGCAGAGAGGCCTCTAAACTGTCTGAAACAGACTTTACCACCGGCCAGGAGTCGTGCGGCGGCGTGCCTTATTCATCTAATTTCTTGAGCTACCTGTATGGTCTGAAAATATAATCAAATGTTCTCCTCTGTCCTTTAAGCCACTTTTTTTTTTTTCTCCTAGAGCTACCTCCTGTGGTCTAGGAATCACTTCCTTCTCTGATAGCTTAGAAAAGAGCCTTGGTACTTCTAAGCCTTCCTTCCCACGTTAGGGGCAGCGAGAAAGAAGAGAAAGAGAACACGCAGAGCAGGACGCGCAAGAAACAATGAACAGACATCCTTACACCACGGACACAGGGCTCTTCACTGCGTCTCGCCCACCCACCAGACCCCATTTCCCGTTCAGAGCTAACCCTGCCTGATGATCAATAGCACTTGAAAATGAAAGAAACGGGAAAGCAAGAACCAAAAATGTTCCCTCAGCACATGACTATCTCTTGCTTAGTGGTACCAGGCAAAGCGTGTGATTTCTCAGGCCAAGAGCTTGTCAAAATGACTTAGGAAATACCTACCAACACCACTTCATGTCAAGAATAATGTCATAAATGGCATCTGTTAGTGTTTGAACGTTCTCAAACTTCATTCCTCGGCTACAATGCATGCCAAAAGAAAGAAAAAAATACTTAATACAATCTTTAAAAAAAAACAAGATATATTAAAGATACCTTGGAAAAATTAAAAAGAATTAATATATTTGAAGTTATACTACTTTATAGCATACAGGCAACTACATAGATGGCTATAAGTAGAATGCATTGTGAAAGAAAGCACACTGAAGAATACACTGAACAGTCCAGACATCAAAGTTCCTTTCCTCACCAAATTTCCAATATAGAGGTAAATGAACACAGAACCGTGAGAACTCTGGTTCAGAATACACACACTTAAAAGCACCGTCAAAATGATTTGCCAGAGGCCAGGGTTGTGGTACCAGGGGTCAAGCAGCCTCTTACAACACCGGCATCCCATCTCAGAGCGCCAGTTCAAGTCCTGGTGGCTCTGCCTCTGAACCAGCTGCCTGCTAATGTGCCTGGGAAGGTAGAAGAGGGCCCAGATGGTTGGTGGGGTCCCCATCACCCACTGAGAGATCAGGATGCGGTTCCTGGCTCCCTACTTGGGCTGGCCCAGACCAGGCTGTTGTGGACACTGGGGGAGTAAACCATAGGACAGATGATCTCTTTCTCTCCCACCTCCTTCCTTCCTCTGTCACTCTGTCATTCAAATAAATAAATAGGTACATCTTTTTTTAAAAAAAAAGGTGTGCCAAATGTTGTTTTTCCAGCACAAACACCAAGGAAGTCTCTCTGCAGGGAAGGAAGCATTACCAACCCAGCAAGAAGCCAGCGGGGTGGGAGTGGGGGGGCGGTTTCCACATAACTAAGGAAACGACTCAACAAAATACTGAGCCAGCACTGCGGCTCACTAGGCTAATCCTCTGCCTGCGGCGCCAGCACACCAGGTTCTAGTCCCGGTTGGGGTGCCGGATTCTGTCCTGGTTGCTCCTCTTCTATTCCAGCTCTCTGCTGTGGCCCGGAAAGGCAGTGGAGGATGGTCCAAGTGCTTGGGTCCTGCACCCCATGGGAGACCAGGAGAAGCTCCTGGCTCCTGGCTTCGGATCAGCACGGTACCCTGGCCGCAGCGCGCCGGCCACAGTGGCCATTGAGGGGTGAACCAATGGAAAAGGAAGACCTTTTTCTGTCTCTCTCTCACTGTCCACTTTGCCTGTCAACAACAACAACAACAACAACAACAAAAGCCCCTATGAAGATGGAAACTAGGAAGAAGTGATATTCTTTCCCTCTGACCAGTGAGGAGAGGAAGAAGTGTTTCTTCCCAGAAAGGAGGAGAAAAATCAAGGCTGCTGTGGCAGCATCCGCCACACACCGTGCACCGAAACGCATCTCAGGACGCCGCCTCACCAGTGCTCGTGGAAGTCAAAGGAGACGTAAGTGAGCTGTGAGCTGTTGAAGAGCAGCACCTGCTTCAGATAAGCGTCACCGATGATTTTCTCTCTTCCTGCCTGGTCTACCAAGTTAATGATGACCTGTGCCAGGGAGAAAAAGACAAGCATCACGTTTAATTAGATGGTAGAATTATAATGCCACTTTGAATGATTTACTGAAAACTAGGTTTTAGAAATAGTTTATAGCCACTTAGAAACTACTCCACTCAAGCATCAATTTTTTATTCTATAAAATTAAATCTTCATCTGTCTCATAAATTTAGGTTCCTTGGGATTTTTTTTTGGATCAATGCAAATAATAGTTTTTCTATACATTTGCAATAGTCAATTATAATGAGAAGGAGGTCCTTCATAACAGCAAATATCTTAGATGTCTAGAAATAACATAAAAATACATAAAACCTATATCCTGAACACCATGAAACCTTATTGAAATATGTCAAAGAAAACCTTAAATAAGTAGAAATGCATACCATGTTGCTGAATGGCAAAGTTCAACATTATAAAGATATGAAGTCTCCCCAAATTAATCCTGACGCTTAACAATGCCAATCAAAATTCAATCAGGATTTTTTTTATGGACTTGAAAAGTTAATTATAAAGCTCATCTGCAAGAGTACAGATTTGAGCCGGCGCCGCGGCTCACTAGGCTAATCCTACACCTTGCGGCGCTGGCACACCGGGTTCTAGTCCCGGTCAGGGCGCCGGATTCTGTCCCGGTTGCTCCTCTTCCAGGCCAGCTCTCTGCTGTGGCCCAGGAGTGCAGTGGAGGATGGCCCAAGTCCTTGGGCCCTGCACCCCATGGGAGACCAGAAGAAGCACCTGGCTCCTGCCATCGCATCAGTGCGGTGCGCCGGCCACGGCAGCCATTGGAGGGTGAACCAACGGCAAAGGAAGACCTTTCTCTCTGTCTCTCTCTCTCTCACTGTCCACTCTGCCTGTCAAAAAAAAAAAAAAAGAGTACAGATTTGAGAAAAATTTGGAAACTAATAACAAAGGGAGATTTGCCTCATTAGGGAGCACAACACATCCTAATTGTATAGCAACGAAGACTGTGTCACTAGGACAGGAATGGCTGAGTAACAATAGATAAACGATGATGGCGCAAAGACCCACGGACACTGAGCAGCCGAAGACACAGGGATGCTAGCAACATGCACCACTCTATAGACGGGATAAACGCCCATCAGCTTACATCAGCTCCTTACGTCTCACTCATTATATGTAAAATAAATTCTAGACGCATTCATGATCTAATGCATCTAAGTCTGATGCATCATTAGCATCTAATGAATTAATGATGCATTTTTTTTCTTCAAGCTACAAAAAAGCTAGAAAAATAGAATCATGTTTCCATGACTGTAGGCTGGGCTGTGACTAAGTATAACATAAAAATCAGATGGCATAAGGATGGATACATGTAATAACACAAAAATTCTAAGCCTGTGTATGAAATGACAGTCTAAGCAAAGGTTCAAAAATTACACACACAACAAAGGACTAGCCCGGGAGAATATACTTGCAAAAGGAAAGCCAATAATATATCACAAGTGCTGTGAATTCAGTAAGATACCATGGAAATTACTAAGAAAAATACACAAATAGCCAATAACAGGAGACTACAACTCTGTTAATAAAGAAATGTAAATTAAAACAGAAAACTACTTTCACTTACACACAAGCAAATCCAAACGCTAAATACAGACAGCACTGCTGACTACTTGGGGAAACAAACACTGGTTCCTCACACTGAACTGGGATTGGGGGAGCAACTTTAAATATATAGATTTGACCAAGCAATTTCACAGCAATTTAGTTTATAAAACAAACTACCCCAAAATACATAACATTTTTCAAGAGAATGTCTATAATGGCAAAAATGAGGTATACCCTAAAGGCCCAGCAATGGAGAAATGGCTAAATAACCACCGTGAGATCTCAGTGAGAATAGCTGCAGAACAGGACGGCACAGCCCTCTTTACTGGGGTTTTGAATATGATGTGTCGAGGTGGTTTTTGCTGCAATTGACAAATCACTAGCTCGAATCTCAGATCCACTCAGGAGGCAGCATGCCGTCTACAACGGGCTTAACCCAGTGGTTCCCCAAGCCATCAGAGACTTAGTTCTCACACTTTTTATCTGCCATTCTTTCCAGCTTTCTTATCCAACCAGCACATTGGTGAGGCCCAGGCTGTTTCAGTCTTGAGACTGCTGCAGTGGCCTCACATCAAATCCAGACACAACAAGCTCAGGGGACTGCCTGTTCCTGCGTCTCTTTATTAGCGCAGGAAACTTCTCCCCAGAAGCTTCCCAGGGGACTTCCCCCACATCTTACCTTCCTGGCCAAATCACCAATGAACAAGCCCAGGCCCTCGCCTCCACCAATCACTGGCAAGAGCAATGGTGCCACCACGACTGAGTCAGACTGACCATGGGCCCATGGCCCCAGAAAGCAATTACCCAGGAGAAGCAGGTGGATAAATGAACACTGCTGGGTACCTTTAGAAATCACGAAGTGTCCACTCAATACACACACCTATAAAATTGACGTGAAAGTCCACAGGGAGGTGAGAGGAATTATTTCCTCTGCTCCCACACCTCAGTACTGTTTCATTTTAACAAGTGTGTTACATTTAATATATAGTTTCCTCTTAGTAATGCTAATTATAATTACATGCACTGCTAATACATAAACTTATCAAATCCTCCCAGTCCCATAGCCCTTCCTGGAGGTAATTCTTATAATAAGTTCACACAAATACATTTCTACATAAGTGAGCATGCCACGTGTGGATGGAACAAATGGAAGAGAGCTACACGTATGTAAATGATATGTGAGGGTTCTAAGTGGTTACACATCACATGCTGCTACAGGTTTTTCTCTTCTCACTCCACAGTGTGATTTTCAGAGTTCCATGTCAGTGCACAGCTTTAACTTGTTCTTAAGCATTTGTAGTGTGCACTCTAGGTTGCCACACCGAGGCAGTCTTTATGCTGCAATGAATGTTCTTGTACCTGCCGCGACAAGTTTCTCTCCAAGCAAAATTAAACATTTTTCCTAATAATGTTCCAGTTACTCCACCTCATTTCCAAAACTTGGTATTTTCCATTTCTTTTTTATTTTAGTCATTCTGGTGTGAGCAGTGGCTTTAATGTGCATTCCCCTGGGGACTGATGAAGCAGACCACGTGTGCACGTGATTATTAGCTTTCTGGAGATACTTCTTCACGAACGGTCTGCTCAGTTCCTTTGTGCAGTTTTCTTTTGGGCGCAAATCTTTTTAATGGATTCACAGGGGTTTTTAATATTCTCTAGATATGAGACCTTATCTTAAGCAATAAAAAATGTTAAATATCTTTTCCCACCAAGTGAGTTGCCTCTCCATTGTCTTAATGGTGCCTTTTATTAAGCAGAAGTTCTTAATTTTAGTAAAGACAAATGTTATCAACTTTTTTCACTAAGGTTAGTACTTTTAAGATCTTATTTAATTTTAATAAAATTTTAATAAGACAGCGTTTATAACACTATCTTAGTATTTATAATTGATGCTTTAATAAATTATAACGTTTTAATAAATTTAAAGTCAAATTTATCTATTTTTTGCATGCTTAGTGTTTTTTTTTTAATAAAAACCTTTTCCTTGATGGGTATTATCCCTTATTAAACAACTAATAAAATATGGGACATGTAATCTTAAACTGAAAACTTTAGAAAACAATGGTCAGTGCATAGTTCAAAAAGATATCTCACAGTTTCCCCTAAAAGCTTTAACCTTCCACATTTAGATCCGTAACCGATCTCAGTTTGACTTTTGTGGATGGAAGATGGGAAATAAGAGAGCAAACTTCTGGGTTGAATCAAAAGTACGGTTTATTTTAATTGATAATACCATTCCAAATGGCTGAGCCAACCTACACCCCTAACAGTGTGGGTGAGTTTTCATGCAGAAACACAATACCTGCCATTATCTGATTATCAAACTTCATAATTTCTTTCAGTATAAGAGTATCTTTCTATTTTCCTGCTGAGAATGTTCAGGATTGCACAAAATTACATATTAATCTGGGAAGAACTGAAATCTATTCACCTTTGAGCGTTGCATTCCAGGAACATGGCATTTTGTCTCCATGTAAATCAGATTTTCCTTTGTGTTCTTCCACAATTCTTTTTCTTCTTCTCCATATACAAGTATATTTTTATGTTTATTACATTTTAAGTTACTTCTCCCTATTGTTTTTTGTTGCTATAAGAAACAAGTATCCTACGGTGTTATCCATTCACATTGGTCAATGCTAATGGACTATTATAGGAGGGTACTTCAAAAAAATTTGAGGACAATGTAATTAAAAGTTTATTTTGTTGCAAAAAAAAGTTTAAATAAATGTATAGTTTTGAAAACCCTTGTAAGCATGGATTTCAAGTCTCTTTTTAATCTTGTATCAAAATTACAAAACTTGTACTTCACCTAACAGTTTACAATTGATTTTGGGTTATACTTCTATGCACACGCTCCTATGTCACTATATGAATACACACGAAGGTGAGCAAAGAAAAAACATACTGAGAGATATGGATCAACTTGTTATTTCCAGGAGGTGGAACTGTTGGTACTGAGAGATGACTTCTAGGATCGCAATAATTGAAAGTCTAATCTTTATGGTATCCAAACGCAATCTAAAGTAGCTAACTCAATGATTACTCATAAAAAATATTAAGAATACTCTGAGCTTAAACAAGTGCTTTTTCAAACTTTATGTCAAGTGCTGCCTGCTTAGTTAGGAAAAGTACATTGTTATTTTCATGAAACTTAAATCATTGCAGTCATTTCTAAATATGAAGAAACAGTTTACTACGACAAATCAAAGCCCACCTGTTTTTTGTAAATTTTCAGTTGTTCTTCGAAATGGGCACAGAAATAGGCAACAGTTTCCTTCTCACCTACAAAGAAGTGATACAAAATCTATTTTTCCTTCCCAGGTTTAAGACAGAAATTAATGTCTACCCCATCTTTATTCTTACTTTTAGACAATTTTTTTGCCAATCCAAGTGTAGGACTGTCTTAAAAACCACCATTTGAACATGACATGATAAACCAAAGACCTGGGACTCCTTGTTCCCCAGACAGAAAGTGCAAACTGTGAAATTACACCTGTTAGCATCACACATCTGCCTACCTCTCAGAAAAGGGTTCATGTGGCTTATTTTTAAAAAGGATGAAAACTCTTCTACAAAAACCTTTTTAAAACACTGATTTTACTGAATTTTCACCAAGAATACAAATTAAGGTTTGAGAAAAAATATGCTATTAACAATTTTTTAAAAATCAACCTAAAAATTTTAAATAAATAAGAGGGGCTGGCTCTGATGTAGGTTAAGCATCTTTGTGTGGTGCCAGCGCCCCGTATGTGTGCCAGTCCTGTCTCAGCTGTTCTATTTCTGATCCAGCTCCCTGCTGATGGCCTGGGAAAGCAGCAAAAGATGGCCCAAATACTTGGGCCCCTGAGCCCGCGTGGGAGACCTGGAAGAACTGTGGCCATCTGGGGAGTGAACCAGAGGATCAAAGACCTCCCTCTCTGCCTCTCAATAAATAAATTTTAATTAAAAAAACCTCTTTCAATAATCTAATTAAATTTAAATGGTTTAGCTACTCCAGTGCTAAAGTTAAAATACTAGAAGAAATGAAATCTTTAGGGCCAGCACTGTGGCACAGTGGCTTAAAGCCCTGGCCTGAAGCGCCAGCATCCCATATGGGCACCGGTTCTAGTTTCGGCTGCTCCACTTCTGATCCAGCTGTCTGTCATGGCCTGGGAAAGCAGTAGAAGATGGCCCAAGTCGTTGGGCCCCTGCACCCACATGAGAGACCCGGAAGAAGCTCCTGGCTCCTGACCTTGGATCAGTGCAGCTCTGGCCATTGTGGCCATCTGGGGAGTGAACCAGCAGATGGAAGCCCTCTCTGCTTCTACCTCTCTCTGTAACTCTTTCAAATAAATAAAATAAATCTTTAAAAAAATAAAAATAAAAAAATAAAATCCTTGGCATTGTCTTGCAGCAGTTAAAGCAACACTCATCTTACAGCAGAGTGCGCTAGTTCAAGTTCTAGCTGCTCCACTTCCAATCCAGCCGTCTGCTAACGCATTTGGGAAAGCAATGGGAAAGTACCTGGGCCAGCCCCGGCCATTGAGACCATGTCGGGAGCTATGTTTTGTTCTACTGCTGGGGAGATCTATCACTAAAGAAATTACAAAGTCAACTGCTACTACCCCTGCGATTATCACATCACTTCTACTACCTTTCACAGTGAGACAGAGTGTTTTGAATGAGGCAGCTGGCAAAGCAAACCCAGCTCTAACACGGATCTAATCTCCCAGAAGGCGTTCTGCACATGGAGTAACTGCTGCGCTTACTTCTGTCCAGGCGAGGCCGGGGGTTGTACCGATACCCGACCTGGCTCCAAAACACGGGCACGGAGCCTCGGGTCTGGATGAAGGACAGGGTGTGGTTATGCACATGAATCAACTGCTCCGTCTCCACGTAATTAGCGACATTCCCGTTCTTATCCACTCCTCTGCGTTTATAGCGCATTCCTGAAAGAAAGGTAACACAGGAAACAGCAGGACTGAGAAAAACGGACTTGGTCCGACTGGATGATGCCCCCACTCCGGCCTGTCTTCCAGGAGGGCCTCGCGGAGCCCATGGGCAACTGGCAGGCAGGACAGCATCAGCTCCTCCACAGTTGTGATGTTTTTAAGGAGGTGAACTGCACGAGGAGCCCCCTCTGAACCGAGAGAGGGGCTGCCCCCAGGGGCTGGCATCCAGGAGGCGCTCTCACCGAGACGCAGCTGTCAGCCTGAACGCTGTAACGGGCACCCTGCTTTCCTTTCTCATTCCATGAACCCTCCCCCATTCACCCCTCTTCAAAGACCAGCCCCTCACTGTCTCAGCACTGTGAAGCCAGCCGCGCTTCCAAATCCATCACCGTTGTCAGCGGTCGCATCCCTGCGGCCCCGGCACCCACTGCCTTCCACTCACCTGCTCTGTGCCTGCTGTGGCCCCGGCACCCACTGCCTTCCACTCACCTGCTCTGTGCCTGCTGTGGCCCCGGCACCCACTGCCTTCCACTCACCTGCTCTGTGCCTGCTGCGGCGGGAGATGAGCGCCACGAGAAACCGAGGGTGAATGTCATCCACGCAGGTGGACTCCTGCGGGGGGGTCTCCGGACTGCTTTTCTCATCATCAGATGATTCATTATAATTAACCACAAGCTCTTCAATCTGCACAAAACCTTGGATGATGGGGATAATCCAAAAGTCCACATCCGGGGTCTGGAAACAAGATGAACGGCATGTTGCGTCTGCTCTGGACACTACGGCTGCTTTCCTGCACACACACCAGAGCCAACACCTACTTCTCAGTGTGTGCGAAACCAAAGCCTTCCACTCATCAGCCACACTCTGCTTACTGGAGAACACTGAGGAAGGAAGGGGAGACTGTTCTTTTCTTTATGGTGATCCTTCAGAAAGAGCTGACTAGGGGAAAGTGGCACCGGAGGCAGACTGCCTGGTGCAAATTCAAGCTCTGCCACACCCCAACCCTCTAAGGGACTCACTGTCACCAGCCTCAGTGCCCTCCTCTGTGAAATGGAATAAGGACCACCTGACACACTTGTCATGAGAATTCAGTGAATAATACATCTAAAGCATTTAGCACAGTACCTGTCACATATTAACTATTTAGCAAATGGAGCTATTATGGTTACTGCTGTTGGTATAGAAAAATACAGCTTAGAGACTGAGGTTCAGCTTCTAATTGTATTGCGCCTTTAATAAAATCAGCCGGCTCTAATCAGTGTATTATGAAGCACTCAGGTCTAATTTGCTTCATAGTTTATGAACAGAAACCTGCTTCAGCAAGCTAAAACCCAAATGGTAAATGGACCCCTCTCACCCCAATCCAGCCCAGAAAGCAAGCCTTCCCACAAATTTCTTAGTTTAAAATGTCACCCAACATAATTAGCTGTGTGCCCACTACAGGGTTCCTCTCCTGGGCCTTTCAGACTGAGAGCAGTCAGACTTCCCGACTGACTGTACACTGGGACAGTAGAAGATGAACACACTCGAGAGCAGCTCTCAATCCTGCTGTCTCGCTTCTCCATGACCGTGTCCAGCCCCAGCCCCAGCCCCAGCCCCAGCTTCAAATCCACTGCTCTCCCAGCACACGCTCGCCAGTGCCAGCCCGCAGAGCTGCTCTCCCCTGGAGCCTGCACAGGGCTCTCGGGAAGCGGCTCTGCTGACAGCAGCGAGGTCACGAAGCTACCCGCACCCGTTCTTCTCGTCACTGCTCCCTTTATTTGCATTTTTGTTCTGGCAATAGATGCAAAACTCCTTGCAGGAACAGTGAATTGTGTGCTGCCAGATGTCATCTCTGTTAAAGCGGGTCACCAGTTTTCAATGGTAACGTAGACGTATTCTGACAAAATCAGCAAAACCCAGGAGAACTCACCACCGCCAGCACCTGTTACAGATGCCTTCTCTTCTCTGTCACCAGGTTTTGGTTTCTCAGTAGAGGCATGAAGGATATCTAGTGAAGACACCACTAAATAAAAATCCCTCACGCCAACCACCACTAAAGGAGAGAAATGACAACAGGGAAAGGGCTGAACAGTTCCGAGAGCTTCAGGAAAAGGTGACGTATGGCCATCTTGTGGGGAGCAACCCGGACTAGACTAAGTTACTGGAATTAAGACTTATTCTATGCATCTGCTCTCCCACAATATGGCGCTGGGAGAGGAGAAAACAGCTTCTACGCAGCTGCCTCTTGCCAACTTGAGTGATGACCTCCAGGAGCTGATCCTGCTCCTGATTGGAGGAGAGCAGTGTACTCGGCGTGTGGGCAGCCGAGTTGGGATTGGCGGAGGAGGACTATAAAGGAGGAGAGAGACAACATGCACCAGGAACATCTAAGGGAAACATCTAAGAGGAACACCTGTGCAGCCCCCGAGAGAGCCGGCCGGCGGTGTGTTGCTCCCCTGCGGAAGTGGGGAAAGTGGCCAGGGGGAACCACCCTTCCACGGAGGTGGAAGGGTCGGTAGCCAACCCGGGAAGAACCAGCAGCAAACCCGGGGAGGGCCGAGCAGACGAAAGAACAGCGCAGGGTCCTGTGTCGTTCCTCCACGAAGATGGGGAGCGACATAATGGTGCCGTGACTCAGATATGAAGCCTAGGCAGGGTTCAGTGTCGTTCCTCCATGAAGAGGGGGAGCGACATAATGGTGCCGTGACTCGGATAGGAAACCTAGGAGGGAAGAAGCGAGAAGAAGTGGGAAAATACCGGAGAGAGAGACTAGCAAAGAGCCTAGGGAAAAGCCGGACGAAAAAGGTGCCGGAAGAAGCTATCAAAAGCCTAGGCATAGACTCAGATACGGACTACGGGGGGAAGCTGGGAGAAATCTCTAAGGTCGAAAGCGAAAGTGAAAGCTAGAACAAACAGACTCGGATACGGACTGTGGGGAGAAGCCAGGAGAAATGAGGGAGGAATATTGTTGGAAGAAAACTTAGGGAAACATACCGGGTAGAGAAAAATGTTAGGGAAATTGAAGCTGTGGGGGCAGGCCGAGGCGGAAACGTAAGCCAGGTTGGAATTCTTTAAGTCAGCCCGGGGAGCAAAAGGCGAAAAGTTAAACCAGAGGCGGAAACGTGGGCCAGGTTGGAATCCGTCAGATTAGCCCGGGGAGCAGAAGACGGGAAGCCAAACCATAAGGCGGAGACGCATAAGCTAGGTTGAATTCGCCAGGTTAGCCCGGGGAACTTAGATTGAATACCGGTGGTGGCGGAAACGTAAGCTACGCTGTGTGACTCGCGGAAGCCGCCGCGTGCAGAGAGAGCACGGGGCGTGAATAGATAGGGAACGCGGGGCTCGCGCGAAGGCCGTGGTGCGGACGCGAAGGGGCGCGGAGACCGCAGAGTGCGCACGCGAAGCTGGGAAGCCGCGCAGATGAGAGAAGCGCGGGCTGAAGCGGCTCAGAGCCGGGAAGCCGCTGAGAAGCAGCCTCGGGGCGGGCGCCGGGAAGCCGCAGGGATAAGAGAAACAGAAGTTTAGAAGTAAAATGAGAGAAATAGGAATGCTGGTAGATAGAAGTAAAATAGGGGAGATAGGAATGCCCGGAGATAGAGAAATAGAGAAAAATAAGGCCTCCCCTCAACATGGCAATGAGAGAGCTTGGATTCGGTCTGCCTGATTAGGGAGGTGGTGAGCACCTGCGGGCAGCTAGCAGCTTATGCGCCGCAGGTCACCGAAGACAGGCACGAATTAACATCAATAAGTCTCCCCACAATACCGCAATGAGAAGGCTTGGATTCGGTCTGCCTGATTAGTAAGGCGATAAGCACCAGCAGGCAGCTCGACCAGAGTATGAGCTGCAGGTCACCGAAGATAGGCACGAATCAACACCAATAAGTCTCCCCACAATACGGCAATGAGAAGGCTTGGATTCGGTTTGCCTGATTGTTAGGGCTTGTAAGTACCTGCAGGCAGTTCTAGCAGAGTAGAGCATGCGTTGCAGGGCACCGAACACAGGCACGCATCAGCGCCTAAAAACCTCCTCACAACATGGCGAAGAGAGGACCCGGATTCGGTTTGCCTGATTGATAGGACTTGTAAGCACCTGTGGGCAACTCCAGCAAGCACAGCAGAGTGTGTGCCGCGGGACACCGAAGACAGGCGCGTATCAACGCCAAAAAATAAAAAGAAAGGGGGATCTGTGGGGAGCAACCCGGACTAGACTAAGTTACTGGAATTAAGACTTATTCTATGCATCTGCTCTCCCACAATATGGCACTGGGAGAGGAGAAAACAGCTTCTACGCAGCTGCCTCTTGCCAACTTGAGTGATGACCTCCAGGAGCTGATCCTGCTCCTGATTGGAGGAGAGCAGTGTACTCGGCGTGTGGGCAGCCGAGTTGGGATTGGCGGAGGAGGACTATAAAGGAGGAGAGAGACAACATGCACCAGGAACATCTAAGGGGAACATCTAAGAGGAACACCTGTGCAGCCCCCGAGAGAGCCGGCCGGCGGTGTGTTGCTCCCCTGCGGAAGTGGGGAAAGTGGCCAGGGGGAACCACCCTTCCACGGAGATGGAAGGGTCAGTAGCCAACCCGGGAAGAACCAGCAGCAAACCCGGGGAGGGCCGAGCAGACGAAAGAACAGCGCAGGGTCCTGTGTCGTTCCTCCACGAAGATGGGGAGCGACATAATGGTGCCGTGACTCGGATATGAAGCCTAGGCAGGGTTCAGTGTCGTTCCTCCATGAAGAGGGGGAGTGACACATCTTGCCTGCCGTGTCCAGCATCCACAACAGTTAAGTGGCATGGGGCAGGCCTTCGACAAATGCTCACTGATGGAACGCACGTGCTGCCTGTGGACAACCGAGCTTCCCCAACACACACGGCAGGGCACTGGAAGACAGCGCGCTCCCCCAACACACACGGCAGGCCCCAACACACACGGCAGGGCACTGGAAGACAGCGTGCTCCCCCAACACACATGGCAGGGCACTGGAAGACAGCACGCTCCCCCAACACGCACGGCAGGGCACTGGAAGACAGCACGCACTGAGCCCGAGGAAACCGGGCACCACCACCTCATCACGACTGGCAGTGCCACACCGCCTAGCACTGCGCCTGCTCCGACAGCAGGGGAGGAAACGGAGGCAAGGAAGGCCAGGTGACGGCCGCATCAGTCCAGGAAAGCTGGGCGTCCACGTTTCCAGGAGGTAGAAGCAAAACACCTCTTACTCAGAAATGCCACAGCCGTCAGTTCCACAGCCTTACATCACTACTATCCTATGGGAACCTGCTAAAAAGACAGGCCTGCAGCCAGGCGACGAAATCATGCCCCGTCACATAAATGTCTGTTTTTCCTAGTTAAATGACTCCCTTTTGTGGGGGAAAATATTATGGTGAGATTTTGCAATTTATTTTAATAAATTAAAAAAATACTTAACAACTATAACCAACTTACAACATTTTAGAAATTACAACAGTCTCAGTAGATTAGGTTATTTTAAAAAACAACTACTTGGGGCTGGCACTGTGACACAGCAGGTAAAGCTGCCGCCTGCAGTGCCGGCATCCCATATGGGCACCGGTTCGAGTCCCGACTGCTCCACTTCCAATCCAGCTCCCTGCTATGGCCTGGGTAAGCAGAATATGGCCCAAGTGCTTGGTCCCCTGTTCCCTGCATGAGAGACCTGGAAGAAGCTCCTGGCTTCAGATCAGCCCAGCTCTGGCTGTTGCAGCCATTTAGGGAGTGAACCAGCAGATGGAAGACCTCTCTCTGCCTCTGCCTCTCTGTAACTCTGCAGTTCAAATAAATAAATAAATCTTAAAAACACAAAAACAACTACTACTACTCATTGTTAGCACACTGGGTTAAACTGCCACTTGTAGTGTCAGTATCCCATATAGGTGTCAGTTAGAGTCCTGGTTACTCTGTGTTTGTTGTTGTTGTTTTAAGATTTTTTTTTTTTTTTTTTTGACAGGCAGAGTAGACAGTGAGAGAGAGAGACAGAGAGAAAAGTCTTCCTTTTCTGTTGGTTCACCCTCCAATGGTCGCTGTGGCCGGTGCACCGCGCTGATCCGAAGGCAGGAGCCAGGTGCTTCTCCTGGTCTCCTATGCGGGTGCAGGGCCCAAGGACCTGGACCATCCTCCACTGCATTCCCGGGCCACAGCAGAGAGCTGGCCTGGGAGAGGGGCAACTGGGACAGAATCTGGCACCCCAACCGGGACTAGAGCCCGGTGTGCCGGCGCCGCAGGCGGAGGATTAGCCTAGTGAGCCGCGGCGCCGGTCCCTACTCCACTTTCAATCCAGCTCCCCTGCTAATGCACCTGGGAAAGAAGCAGCAGAAGGCCCAAGCCCTTGGGCCCCTGCACCATGTGGGAGACACAGAAGAAGCTCCTGGCTCCTGGCTTCATCCTGGCCCAGTCCCAGCCACTGAGGCCACTTGGGGAGTGAACCAGCAGATGGAACATCTCTGTCTCTCCCTCTCTTTTTCTCTGTAATTCTGCCTTTCATACAAATAAATCTTAAAAATAAGGTAATATAAATAAGAACAACTACTCACACCAATCTCAGTAAGATCTCGTATCATATATTTATTCCAAAAAAATCGGTCATCAACCTAGAAAAAGTAGAGAAAAAACAGTTCAGAAAAATGTGACTTTGGCTTTCCTAGAAAAGCCAAAATGGACCACCGGATGTTGTAAAGGGCAAGCCCTGCTCTGAGCTGTGAGGGTACCTTCTGCCAGAGGGCACGGCCAGCCGCCTTCCCGGCACTCTGCCTCTGCACCGAGTTAGTCAGGTCGTAGGTGAGGCTGTAGTAAAAGGACTCTGAGTCCATGAACATCTTCAACAGCTCCTCAAGTAGTCTCCTCTCCAACTTCTCCTTCTCTTTACTTTCCTTCACCTGTAAGAAATCAGCTTATCACTGCAGGAACCAAATGCAAGGTATTAGGTGGATAACACACAGTGTTATCTAGCATAAAGCTATTAGTGCTAATAATCCCAAGGGCATAGGAGACACTGCTTCAATTCAATAAATGGCTGCAAAACAGACTTACTAGCAGGAAAATTACCCTTCAATTTAAAACTAATCAAAGATGAATTTGAAGCCCATATCAATTAAACTCTTACTTTCTTTTTATTAGGAGCAGACACATTGGATTTAATATGCGTTAAGGTCTTCAGTAGAAACTTAGAGTCATCAGGAGATGGTATAATCTTCTCTGGCTTGTTAATCCCAAAATGATGCTTCTTACAGAGCTAAAGAATTAGAGAGAAAAAGGATTTGTTATTACTAATAGCTGCTTGTAAAATGTTCAAGTATGAGTGTGAACCCTACCGTTTATGCACTACGGCTACTGACTCCCTTTCTCTATCTGCACTCACACCTTCAGCGCCTTCATCCAGCCTCGCAGCTTCAAATACCATCCAAAGGCAGGCCCCACACAGATCCTGCACTTGTTCCCCGCCCAGCCCCTGGCAGAACTCCAGGCTTACAAAGCCCAACGTTTCCACATGGATGCGTCTCGGACAGACCACGTCCACGGCCAGACCCCAGCTTCCCTCCACAATCTGCATCTCCCACTGCTGCTCCCGCCTTGGCTTCCCTGCTGCCCCTCGACAGGTCGGCTTCCACGCAGGGCTTCGGCCCAGGTGTTGTCTCCCCAGACACCTTCCCACAATTCCCTCCTGGGCACTGCCCCCACCACCGGTACTGTGCTCAGTGTCGTCCTCATTAGCACTTACTTCTTTCCAGAATACTACATCATTAATGCACATATTCACTGTCTCCCTCTTCCACAATGTCAGGGGTTGTGTGACAGCAAACACAGGGACACCATCTTGAGTCTTGCCCTCAGAAGGAAGGCGACTGCCTGTCAGCCGCTCTGTAGCCATAGAGCTTAAAAGCTGCCACTGGCCTTTCTGATAAGGTGGGTTGGCCCACCAAGGCCCCTGAGAGGCTACTCCTAAGGCACAGCCAAGGACTGCTGTCACTCAGCTCCCTATGGCCTGGGAAAGCCAAAACCTTTCCTCTTCCGGGAGAAATCCATGGAACAAGCCCTGATCAGACCACCTGGGAATGGAATCCCACATGGAAGCCATCCAATAAACTTCCTTTATTTTTGGGGGGGAAGTCTGTTTATTTGTTTCCATCTACTCCAAAGGCAGAGTGACAAAACAGAATAGATTGTCCATCCCCTGGTTCACTCCCCAAATGCCTGCCACGGCCAAGGCTGGGTCAGGCCAAAGCCAGGAGGCTGGAGCTCCCCTGGGTCTCCTACATGAATGCCAGGGGTCCAAGCACTGGAGCCTCATCTGCTGCCTCCCAGGTTGCATTAGCATGAAGCCGGATCAGAAGTAGAGCAGCCAGGACTCGAACCAGCATTCTGGTATGAGATACAGGCATCCCAAGCAGCATCCTAACCTGCTGCACCACAACACGTGCCCGTGAACTCAGATACACGGGGCTTCCTTCTTCACTTTCCAGTCCCAGGATCCCCACTGAGTTCAGGGCCATCACGTGCTCTGCCGCCCTGACACGACCGCCAGATGGGAGCCTGGTTTTCTGGAATCCCTTATCTCCAGTGCCTCAGCAACGCCTGGCATGGGGGCCTCCACAAATGCCTGTGAAATGACTGAATGAGCTCTGATGCCACAAAGACAAGTGGAGCCCCAGATTCACACAGGGGCACAGAAGGCGTCCGCGAACACCGCCATTCCCTTCTGCCGTGAACACACTGCACAGTCTTCTGGGCTCTGCAGGTAAGGTTTGTCCCGACAGGTTCATGAGCTGAAAGCTTGGCCCGCAGACGGTGGTGCTGAGGTGGCGCCACCACGAACAGGTGGGGCCCAGTGGGAGGTTATCAGGCTACTGGTGCACCACCCTCCCAGGAGACAAAGTGGGTACTCTAGAGCGAGGGGCTGCCACAACACATGCCCGGCCCCTTCACCATGCAGCCGGTCCCCTTTCTAGTACTCCACCACACTGGGATGCTGCCGGGGCTGGCGTGTGCTGCGTGGCCCCTCCAGCCACCAGAACTATGAGCACAGCGGGCCTCCTGTCTTTATACAGCAGACGGCCTCAGGAGTTTTGTGACGGCACAGGAAGATGGTTTCCCACACGCACCCTCCTTCCTTGGCGCAGCAGAGCTGCAACTTCACAGAGGCGCCTGCTGCTGCCTTGCTTGTGGCACTAAGCAACTGTTGGTTAGCAATTTTTATACAGAACATAATTATCTAGTCATATGAATAACACTTTCTTTCAAAAACCTGAAAACATACCTGACACCTAGTTATAGACCATTACAATTTTAATATTCAAAACAGGGCATTAAGCATTTGTCAGACATGCTTATTCCTTACAAGGCTTCAAGCCCACACAGTCTCCCCTCAACCACACCAAAGACTGCTCCGAAGACAGAGCTAACACACACGCCTCCGCACGCACACTCTCCTCCCTCTCAGAGAACAGGAACCCGTGTTCTCGTCCAGGCTAGCTTCCGGCTTTGTCCCTCTAGCACCGGGACCTGGCCTAGCGCCCTCTCTCCTCCATCCCAGCCCCTTTCCTCACACCTGTGAACATGCGCACAGATGCCAGAATCACTTTTTAATCTGTCCGCAGGCCTGGAATCTACTCTGAGTTAGCAGAGAGTTAGAGGAGAAGTGGGGGACTGGCAATTTGGGTCAAAGAGTGAGCTGCCAATGAAGCTGTTCACGCAGGGGGAACCAAGGACCTCCTCAGCTCTGGGAAAACACAAACCCCAAGGCCCCTGGCTCCGTGAACGTGGCACCGATGATGCCGCGTTGCCTCTCGCTGTGGCTCCCCCACACCAGTCCCTCTCGGTTCTCCCCACTCTGGCTGCTCCTTCGGGCTCTGTCGGTGTTTCTGTCTCTAAAGACGCTGGTTCCCAACATTCTGTCTTTAGCTCTCTTCCCATTCTTCATGCTCTACCTAGAAAATGTCACCCTCTTCCTTCATTTCACCGACTCTTTTGCTTGTTAATCCTGTTCCCTCAACCTGAGCTCAAGGTCCTGGTAGACACCGCACCCCCACACGGAGATACATGGGTCCCTCAAGCTCAACATCTCTTTCCCAAGTCATACACCTTCTCTGGCACGTGTTCAGTTAATGACTGCACCACCCACTGGGTCACTTAAGGAAAACTGGAGTTGGGGCTGGTGCTGTAGTACAGCAGATAAAACCCCAGAGGCAACACCAGCATCCCATATGGGGGCCAGTTTCTGTCTCGGCTGCTCCATTTCCCATCCAGCTCCCTGCTAATGGTCTGGGAAAAGCAGCAGAAGATGGCCCAAGTGTCTGGGATCCTGCCACCCATGTGGGAGAACCAATGGGAGCTCTTGGCTTCCACCTGGTCCAGCCCCGGCCATTGCTGCATCTGGAGAGTGAACCACTAGATGGAAGATGTCTCTCTGTCTCTCCTTCTCTCTCTGTAACTCTTTCAAAAAATGAATCTTTAAAAACAAACCAGTAAGCAAACCAACCTTGGAGTCATCTTCCATTACCCCCCTTCCTAAGGTCTCGCCCATCAACACCAGTCACTCCGTGCCCTCAGCTATTGCCCGCATTCAGGCCTTTCATCTTTCGTGCAGGCCGGCATATCTCAGTGGCAGCGCCCAGCGTATCGCAGCAATGGCAAAGCGCTGCAGAGCAGACAGCGGTCTGTGCAGGAGCTCTAACAGCCTCGGTTCTACCCGAGCGCCTGGCCTCGTGCACTGGGCAGGGTTCCAGGTCCAGGCTCCGTCTCCCCTTTACCATGCAGGGGCAGTTTCCACCTGCTGCTGCCGGCTCTGGAGACCCAGCAGTTAGACCTGTTGTTCCACTGACGTCCAGGAAGATTGGACCCAGCAGTGTTGTTGTTCTTCCTCTGTTTTTGCTTATTTTATCTACCCTCATCCTGGCCTTAGGACAGAGTTGATACAGGCCCATCACCCCTTAACTTCCTTATCTACAACTCTTAGATTCAAAAGATTCTGAAACTGAATGCTTAAGCCTGTTAATAACTCATCTAATGGCAAAACTGACATGAGGATATCAATAGACAGCACTTATTTCCCTTAATATGAACATCCATATTATCCTTAAAGAAATATTAACACATTCTATTGTAGGGTAATGCTTACTGGGGGTGCAGAAATATGCAGAATAACCTTTTTTTCCCTTACAGGATTGATTGATGTGAAACACACACACACACACACACACACACAGAATCTATCGAGAGGACCCCCCCCCTTCTCTCTCTGCTAGGTTACTCTCTAAATAGCTGCAACAGCCAGGGCTGGTCCAGGCCAAAGCCAGAAGCCCAGAACTCCATCCAGGTTCACCACCTGGGTGGCAGGGGCCCAAGCACTTGGATCATCTTCAGCTGCCTTCCCAGGAGCATTAGCAAGAAGCTGGATCAGAAGCTGAACATGGCGGGTGGGGGGAACTCTTGGAAGGGAAGAAGTATCACTTCTTTCTCAAGTGGAGTGTTTACACCTTGCTGTAATATTTCAACTTTCACAAGAGATGTAATAATTTTGATAATAAAATTCTTAACCATAAAAAAAAAAAGTTGAACAGTCAGGACCCCAACTGGCATTGATATGGGATGCCTGCATTGGCGTCGCAGGTGGTGGCTTAACCCTTTGTGCCACAACATGGAAAAACTGGCCCAACATGGAATAACATTTTGAAAACCCCTAAAAACCTGAATCTTGACACAAATACAGCTCCAAAGTTTCAGATCAGGATTGCAGGTCTTCTTAACAAAGCACAAACTCACTGAACCACCGTAAACTAGAGTCTTTCTCTGTTTCTTAAAACTGAGTTTTTTGTTTGTTTGTTTGTTTTGACAGGCAGAGCGGACAGTGAGAGAGACAGAGAGAAAGGTCTTCCTTTTTGCCTTTGGTTCACCCTCCAATGGCCGCCGCGGCCGGCGCACCACGCTGATCCGAAGCCAGGAGCCAGGTGCTTCTCCTGGTCTCCCATAGGGTGCAGGGCCCAAGGACTTTGGGTCATCCTCCACTGCACTCCCAGGCCATAGCAGAGAGCTGGCCTGGAAGGGGGGCAACCGGGACAGAATCCGGCGCCCCGACCAGGACTAGAACCCGGTGTGCTGGCTCCGCTAGGTGGAGGATTAGCCTATTGAGCCACAGTGCCGGCCTGTTTCTTAAAACTGAGTTTTCTAACTAGAACTATAAAGCTACTATGAACACACATTTCTGATGAATGTTTCTGAATCTTCAATGCAGTGGCCTTTAGAAAATGAAGTACAGACCACAGCCTTTCAGAAAGCTTACAATTATCCTGCCAAAACACAGGGGCAGAGAAATTTTTTTTCTTGAGCTCCTTCCAGTTTTAAGATGCTATTTCCCCCTTTTCCCCGAGCTGTTGGGCTATGACATGTAGCACTGACGGCAGCATCATCTTTCCAGCATCACCTTTCCAGGGGCCCAGCCAGTTCTGTATAGCTTGTGGTGAGGCTCTTATCACAGCTCGGCTGCTCTCCATCTCACAGAGAAAACAAACACCCCCTGGTTTTCCCATTACGCTCGCACCTCACATTTCACAGCAACAAAAGGAGCTGATGTTGCTGCTGCTTAAGAAAGTAAATTTTACCTTAAAAGTTGGTATCAACATCTGACCGGCGATGTAACTGTAAACAGATGTCTGCTAGGAAACTGAATTTGGAAAATGATGCTGTTATCTATTTAGGCAGTGAAATACAGCAAGCAAGATACACAGACAAGGAGCAAAAGCCTATAAAACTTTAAAGGGTGTATTTTTCAAAAGAAAGAACATCTAGGATGAGTGTTGTGGTGTGGCGGGTGAAGCTTATGCCTGCCACACAGGGGTCCATATCAGAGCACCAGTCTGAGTCCCGGCTACTCTGCTTCTGACCTAGCCCCCTGCTAATGAGCCCTGAAAGGCAGCAGAGATGGTCCAAGTACTTGGGTCCCTACCACCCATGTAGGAGACTGGGATGGAGTTCCTGGCTTCTGGCGTTAGCCTGGATCAGCCTCAGCCATTGCAGCCATTTGGGGAATAAGCCAGCAGATGGAAGATAGATCTCTCTCTATATATATATAATAAATCAATCTTTAAAAAAGAAAGAACGAACGTTTATGTCATCATTTATTTGAACCATGCAGATTCTTCATACCCTTGTACAGATCACTTTTTTAAAACACTATACTGTTTTGGAAAAGTCTGCAATTTCTCAAAGATTAAAAGGAGTCACCATATGAACCAACAGTCCAACTCCTAGGTACACATCCAGGAAAAAAATAAAGATTCCTTGTATGTAAAATTTTTCAGAGGAGCACCATTTGTGACAGCTAAGAAGTGGAGACAATTCAAATATCCATCAACTGAGATGAATAAACACATCTAGTATACCCACACAGTGGCATACTATATGGCAATAATAAGGAACAAAGTACTAACATGCTATAACAAGCACAAGCCTTGAAAATACTTTTATTTTTTTAAAGATTTACTTTTACTTATTTGAAAAACCAAGTTATGGCATGGGGGGAGGAGAAAAAGGGAGGGGAGAGGGAGGAAGGGGGAGAGGGAGGGAGGAAGGGGGAGAGAGAGGGAGGGGAGGGGAGAGGGAGAGGGAGGGAGAGAGGGGGAGAGGGAGAGGAGGAGGGAGAGAGTCAGTCAGTCAGTCATCTATCCGCTGGTTCATTCCCCAAATGGCCAAAATAGCTCAGATTGGGCCAGGCCAAAGTCAGGAGCTTTTTTCTGGGTCTCCCATGCGGGTGCAGGGACCCAAGCACTTGGGCCATCTTCCCCTGCTTTCCCAGGTGCATTAGCAGGGAGCTGGATTGGAAGTGGAGCAGCTGGGACTCAAACTGGCCCTGAAAATACTATTCTAAGTAAAAGAGGTCACTCATAAAATGTCACATAGCAAGGCTAGTGTTGTGGTGTAGTAGGTTAAGCCTCTACCTATAGTGCTGACATCCCATATGGGCACTGGTTTGAGTCCCAGCTGCTCCATTTCCAATCCAGCTCCCCGCTAATGCACCTAGGAAAGCAGCGGAGGATGGGCCAAGTGCTTGGGCCCCTGCACCCGCATGGGAGATCCAGAAGAAGCTCCTGGCTCCTGATTTTAGATCAGCACAGCTCTGGTCATTATGGCCATCTGGGGAGTAAACCAATGGATGGAAGCCCTTTCTGTCTGTCTCTCCCTCTATCTGTAACTCTACCTCTCAAAATAAATAAAATCTTTAAAAAAAGGTCATTCAGTGTATAGTTCCATTTATACAAGATGTGTAAAACAGACAAATTTATGGAGACTGAAATGAGATGCGTAGTTGCCTAGCGCTGAAGGAGCTGGGGGTCAGAGGTCAATGAGTACAGGGCTTTCCTGAGTGGTGAAAACGCTCTAAAAATGCTTGTGGTGACGGGCACGTGACTAAATACACAGAAATCACCGAATCGCTTTTTTTTTTTTTTTTTTTTTTTAAGATTTACTTATTTGAAAGGCAGAGTTACAGAGGGAGAGCGAGAGACAGAGAAAGAGAGCTTCCGTCTGCTGGTTCATTCCTCAAATGGCCACAGTGGCTGGGACTGGGCCAGGCAGAAGCCAGGAGCTTCATCTAGGTCTGTCATGTAGGTGCAGGGGCCCAAGCCTTTGGGCCATCTTTCGCTGCTCTCCCAGGAACATTAGCAGTGAGCTAGATCAGAAGTGGAACAGCTGGGACTCAAACCAGTGCCTATACGGGATGTCAGTGTTACAGGCAGCAGCTTAATCTGCTACGCTACAATGCTGGCCCCAAATTATGTACTGTCTATGGGAGAACTATATGTAAATTGAAAATCTGGCAAGGAACAGCCATTGGTGCAGTGGTTAAGATGCTGCGTCAGACACCTGCATTCCACACTGGAGTACCTGGGTTCCAGCTCGGGCTTTGCACTCTTGGGAGGCAGCAGTAATGGGCCAGCTTGGGTCCCTGGCATCCGTGTGGGAGACCCGATGGAGTGATGTTCTCTTAACCCAGCCCTGGCTGCTGTGGGCCTAGGGGAGTAGACCAGAAGATGGAGGCTGTCTGCCTCTCCACCTTTCAAATATAATGAAAATAAATATCCGACAAACAAGTGAGGTATATACTCGAGGTAAAAGGCCAACTGAGGGAGAAAACCAGGAATTCTATTAATACCCGACTCTAAAATAAAATTGCTTCTGCTCCAGTTACAGGAACCAGGCCTTTACAAATCTGGGAACAGCGAGCACACTCGCAAGCCTGAGGGTGCTGCTGGGAAGAAGAAAGCAGGGGATCACTCGGAGTGATACACACACATGGAAATCAGGGCGACACTGAGACAGAAGAGCTAGTTTCACTGACCAAGTCTTTTTATGTGCCTAGATATGTACGTTTATTTAAAACATTTTAAGTAGGGAAGATGTAAAAATGCAAATACAAAAGATGACTTGGAAATAATTCTGGTCCTCCCAAGGGCTTGGGGAGAGTGAAAATAACTGTTAAAATTACTAAAACGTCGAGAATGATTATTCCTGAGTGGTAGGATTGTTTTCCTTTTTTTATAATTTACTATTTAATCAGAATAATAATTAAAAAATATTAAGCTTCTAAGTGGAGCTACCTAGAAACTGAAATAAAAATATAAAATATTTAAATTAACGTGTTACAAGATTAGCAAGAAATTCACGATTTTCAGCACAGCTGTTCTTTTCCTTCCTGTTGTTCAAGGTCGTAAAGTGCGGCAAGAGGGAAAAGGCACAATGCAAATTGCTCAAATCAGCTCTTCCAAGAAAGGGTTACCAAACAACTCACTCAGCAAGACTCTGGAAATCCTTCCTCTATGTTTAGGGACACCTCTAACCACGGACAGTCCTGGCATGTATTCAGCTCTCAACACATACAATAGTCTTTGGTGCCCCGGTCAAGGCTGTAGCTCACACAGCCCCACAGCTATAAAATACCCAACCATGTCACATGGGGAGATTTCACTGTCATTTTGATCTCGTTCCCTTAAACGATGGAAAAAAAAAGTCTAAGGAATAAGGAAATTTTTAAAGTCTTCACAACATTCACATTTCTGTGTTAATGTGATTTTTTCTTTTTTTTTTTTTTTCCTTTTTATTTGACAGGTAGAGTTATAGCAGTGAGAGAGAGAGAGAGAGAGAAAGATCTTCCTTCCGTTGGTTCACCCCCCCTCCCCCAAATGGCCGCAACGGCCGGCGCTGTGCCGATCCAAAGCCAGGAGCCAGGTGCTTCCTCCTGGTCTCCCATGCGGGTGCAGGGGCCCAAGGACTTGGGCCATCTTCTACTGTCCTCCTGGGCCACAGCAGAGAGCTGGATTGGAAGAGGAGCAATCAGGACTAGAACCCGGTGCTCATATGGGATGCCGGCACCGCAGGTGGAGGATTAACCAAGTGAGCCACGGCGCTGGCCCCAATGTGATTTTCTAAAGTTTTTTTCTGTTTACACAATTGTGGGTTACCAGTTTCAGAAATCTTACAGATTGGTGGCCACAAAGACACTGGAAAATCCCCCTTAAAAGTCTAACAACCTTCTCTGGATGAGGTGTGACATTTCAATGTCCTCAGGGCTCAGAGCACGTCTATGCTAACAGATGATCTGTGGGATGGACAAGGTCAAATCCACCTGCCAGAGACCAGAAGAAGCCCTGGCTTTGGATGGGCCCAGCTCTGGCCATTGCAGCCATTTGGGAAGTGAACCAGCTGGTGGAAGATCAATCTCTCCCCATCTCTCTAACTGTGCCTTTCAAATAAATTAAATGATTTTTTTTTAAATAAACTTTAAGAGGAATACAGATAAAGAAGATGTAAAGGTTAAATCTGTCCTTCTTGACTTCCCTTTTCCCGAGATCAGGAGTTCTCAGAGTATACTGTGCAGAGCACTGGGGCTCCCTGGAAGTAAATGTGTCTTCAAAGCAGGGGTCAGGTAGGCAGGGTCCCAAGGGTCTCCCCCCCACCCCATGCCAATTCAATGAGAACAGCTCTGCTTCTATGTCTCTTATACCCTGGATTTCACAGATTTTTAAATAAGAGTTCTAAATTGTTTTAAAGATATTATCCAGCCCCAAAATGTATGTTTCTTGCCTGCTGAACTGACTCCTCTATTACATCAGGCTTCCATAGTTTCCTTTGATTTCACCTTACCTCAAGCTCAAGATCCTGAGGTTCCATTTCAGACAGTGACAACACAGCAATCTTGGTGACTTTGCAGACCTCATGTTCCCCTGGGAGTTTGCCCACCAATGCTTTCTGTCGAATTAGAATGAGCCACCAGGGAAGATCTGAAAGAGAAAGATCAGGGTGATGTCTGGTATTTATAAAGTGATGCCATCCTGGCAGGCTGAAGCTGAATCTTAACAAGATGTGTGCATCGACAGAGCTCTTAAAGTTTATGAAAATGGTCCTGGACGTGCGAAAGATGTTCAACCTTACAACATCTGAAACTTAAATTGAAATGATCCTCAGGGCTGGCACCGTGACACAGCAGGTTAAGCCCTGGCCTGCAGTGCCAGCATCCCATATGGTGCCAGTCAAGTCCCTGCTGCTCCACTTCTGATCCAGCTTCCTGCTAATGCACCTGGGGAAGTAGTGGAAGATGGCCCAAGTCCCTGGGCCCTTGCAGACACGTGGGAGACCCAGAAGAAGCTCCTGGATTCGGCCTGACACAGCCCTGGGGAGTAAACCAGCAGGTAGAATGTTTGTCTCTCCTTCTCTTTGTTGTTCTACCTTTCAAATAAATAAATCTTAAAATGATTTTCACCCACCACAAAGCTGGCACTGTCGTGTAGTGGGCTAAGCCTCTGCCTACAGTGCCGGCATCCCGTTTGAGGACTGGCTCGTATCCCGGCTGCTCCTCTTCTAGTCCAGTTCTCTGCTATGGCCTGGGAAAGCAGAAGATGGCCCAAGTGATCAGGCCTCTGCACCTATGTGGGAGACCGGGAAGAAGCTCCTGGCTTCAGATCAGCCCAGCTCAGACCATTGCGGCCATTTGGGGAGTGAACCAGTGGGTGGAAGACCTTTCTGTTTCTCCCTCTGTCTGTAACTCTACCTCCCAAATAATCATTTTTTTTAAAAAAGATTTATTTATTTGAAAGTTGGAGTTACACAGAGAGAGAAGGAGACGCAGAGGCAGAGAGAGAGAGAGGTCTTCCATGCACTGGTTCACTCCCCAATTGGCTGCAATGGCTGGAGCTGCACTGATCCAAAGCCAGAAGCCAAGAGCTTCTTCCGGGTCTCCCACGTAGGTGCAGGGGCCCAAGGACTTGGGCCATCTTCTACTGCTTTCCAAGGCCACAGCAGAGAGCTGGATTGGAAGTAGAGTAGCCACAACTCAAACCAGTGCTCATATGTAAAGCCACTGTATGTGGTGGCTTTACACACTGTGCCACAGCACCAGCCCCCCCCCCCCAGTCTTTAAAAAGTAATAAAAAGATAAAAATTTTAAAAAATCACTGGAAGTTATCTTAAAAAAAAAAAGTTCCACAAGAAATTCTTGGGAAGGAAGCTGGGGAACAGGAACTCCCACACCACAGTGCTGGTGGGAATGCCACACACACATGCACAACGGTCCTGGAGGGAAACTTACAAAACCTAACGGCATGATCTATGCACTCACCTCTGACACCAGCAATCCCACACCTCAACAATAAAGTACACACATTCAAGCCTACTAATTGCAGCTGTTTAGAACACATGACACAGTCCTCCAAACAACCTACAAGCCTACACAGGGGAGAGTGGATGAATCAACCATGATGAGTACTACGCAGATGTAAACGAGAATGGCATGGAGTCAGTGTCGTGGTGTAGTGGGCAAATCGCCAACTGCAGTGCAGGCATCCCATATGGGTGCTGGTTCAAGTCCCTGCTGCTCCACTTCCAATCCAACTCTCTGTTATAGCCTGGGAAAGCAATAGAAGATGGCCCCTGCATCCGCATGGGAGATCTGGAAGAAGCTCCTGGCTTTGGATCAGCCCAACTCCAGCCATTGCGGCCATTTGGGGAGTGAACGAATGGATAGAAGACTTCTCTCTCTGACTCTCTGTAACTCTGCCTTTCAAGTCAGCAAATAAATCTTAAAAAAAAAAAAAAAAGATGGCATGTATTCTGTGAACCAATAAGGGATTTTTCTTGGATGTACCGAGTAAATAAATGGGTATTAATATACATTATAGTTATAATAATATAGTACATATTTTAAATTTGTTACTCTATTTGAAAGTCAGAGATAGATGGACAGAGATCTTCCATTTGCTAGTATACTCCCCTACTGCCCACGACAGACAGGGAAAGGCCAGCACAAAGTTAGGAGCCAGAAGTCCTTCCAAGTCTCCCACATGGGCAGTGGGGACCCAGGCACTTGAGTCAGCACCTGCCGCCTCCCAGGGTGTGCATCAGCAGGAAGATGGACCGGAAGTGAGGTAGCAGAGACTGGAACCAGGCATCCCAGGCTCAACAGTTATCAACAGAGGACTCACGGTTTCTAAGATGGTCAACATTTTTTTTCCAATGATTCTGTATCCCTCATTTAAGAAAAAATGCAAATCTGGGAGAGGGGTGGAACAGACTTTGGGTTAAAAACCCAAGATAGAAGGCTATGATAGCCCAGTTCCTACAAAAATAAATGATAAAAAGGTTTTTGACTCTAGCATAGTTTTTTTTTTTTTTTTAAAGATTTACTTTATTTATTTGAAAGAATTACAGAGAGAGGTAGAGACAGAGTCTTCCATCTGCTGGTTCACTCCCCAGATGGCCACAACGGCTGGAGCTGCGTCAATCCAAAGCTAGGAGCAAGGAACTTCTTCTGGGTCTCCCACATGGGTGTGGAGGCTCAAGGACTTGAGCCATCTTCTACTGCTTTCCCAGGCCATAGCAGAGAGCTGGATCAAAAGAGGAGCAGCCGGGACTACAACCGGCACCTGTATGGGATGCTGCCACTTTCAGGCTAGGGCATTAACCCACTACACCACAGCGCCGGCCCCATTAAAGGTTTTTGACTCCACCAATATTTTCTTTTTTGTCTAAGGATATCAGGAGAGAAATTATCAATGATTATTATATTATTTTTTGAAGAAGAAATTAAGGAAGATTAGATTATAACTAATAAATATCTATTTCATTATCAATTTTACTCCTAGTTTGGTTTTCTTCTTTTTGATCAAAGTGAGACTGAAAACAGGAGGAAATGGACAGTCAGCTCCTGTGATGTGCAAGGTGCTTCCTTTGCTAAACCTCGGCCTTGTGGAAAAAGCGCAGGCTCCAGGTGCAACCCCAAAAGGTGAAAGATCAAGTACACATACTGCACAGCAATGAAATCCATTGGGAAAAAACCTTAAACCAATAACAGAACCAGCAGAGCCCATTGGCACGGCCATGTGTAAGTACAAACATGCAGAAAAGAGCTGCACAAGCACTCCATGCGCACTAGAAAAAGGTCTCCCAGCATTAGCAACGAGGATGATAAAGCTTCTGGGAATAACTCCAACTAGCACCATCCGATACTTACATGAAAAGTATATGAACTTTGGCTTGCGACATACAAAAATGAAATAAATGAAAAGTATCAGGTGTCTGAGTGGACAGGCTCAGTATTTCAAGATTACTAGTATGTCTCAAATTAACCTAGGCATTTAATGTAATCTTCATCAAAATTCTAGTCAAACTTCTAAAATTAAATCTATTTTAAAACATCAGTTGAAAAACTAAATGTACGAATATCCAGTAAAAATCTCAAAAAGAAATTGAGAAAGAACTTGCCTTCCCAGATAGCAAAAGGTACAGTAAAACCATGATAAAGAAACAGTGTGATGCTGGTTACAAAAGGCATCAGGCATCACTGGACTAGATCAGAAAAGCGGACGCAGACTCTTGCAAACATGGGTCCATAACATGATGACCAAGAGGGGAAAGGGACGTATCAAACAGTGTTGAAATGATTGGCTTTCTACAAGGGAACGAAGCTAAATTCTTACTGCAAACCATATCTAGAAATTAATTATAAATATACTAATTGCTAGAAATATAAACAAAATAGAGTATTAGAAGAAACATAGGGCAGGCATCCAGCCTAGAGGTTAAGATGCCCACGTCCCCTGCTGGAACGCTGGGATTTGACATTGCTCTGGCTCCTGACCCCAGCTTCCTGCTAATGCTGCCCCGGAAGGCAGCAATGGTGGCTCAGGTAACTGGGTTCCTGCCACCTATGCAGGAGACCTGAATTAGTTTTTAGCTCCCAGCTCTGGTCCCCAGCCCAGCCATGGTTGTTATCTGCATCAACCGAGAGTGAACCAGGGGAGAAGGGAGCTAGTGTGCTCTCTCGCATTTTCTCTCTCCACCTAACAAATATTTAAAAAAAAAAAAAAAGGTAAATACAGGCGACTCTTGGTATAACCTTGGAGGAAGAGGATGACTTTGGAAGCACACATGACCCAGAAGAGTCATTACATGAACACACTTGACTACGTGGTAATAAAAGCTGTCTGGATGGTAGTGACACTACCAACAAAATGAAAAGCTAATGACAAATGGGAAATTTTCTGCAACACACATGTCATGCTAAAGGTTAGTATCTATAAAATATAAAGAGCTGAACAATCAAAAGAACAGATAACATCCCAATGGTTAAAAAAAAAGAATCTGTATCTAATGGAAAGAGAATGGACACTACATAAAAATATGATTAGACTCAGTAGTGATCAAATAAATCAACAAACTAAAACAGGAAGATCGCTTTTTGTCAAGCAGACTGGCAAAGGGGTAAGAGAATCATAACCTCCTGTGTCAAGAAGAAACACCAGCAGCTGGCGCCCTGCACCGACTGGTGGAGAAAACAAGTGCTCCTGCCAGTTTGTACCAACATTCTACCCACGACATGTTTTATCCCACCTGCCCCTGTCCTAGAAAAGCACATCATAGGCTGGCGTTGTGGCGCAGCAAGTTAAGCCGCTACCTGTGATGCAAGGATCCCATACGGGCACTGGTTCAAGTCCCAGCTGCTCTACTTCCGATCCAGCTCCTCACCAGTGCACCTGGGAAGGCAGCGGAGGATGGCCCAAGTGCTTCAGCACCTGCCCAAGAGACAGGGAAAGCTGGATGGAGTTTCAGGCTCCTGGATTCAGCTTGGCCCAATCCCAGCTGTTGCCGTCATTCAGGGAGTAAACCAGCGGATGAAAGATCTCCCTCTCTACCTCTGCCTTTCAAGCAAATCTTTTTTTTTTTTTTTTATTTAAGAAATGTATGCAGTAGAATTATTTGTGAAAAGGATTTCTGTAGCACTTTTGAGAAACTAAGTGAATTTTTTATATCAAATAATTTTTAAAAGAATGGAATTGTAATTATGCTAAGCTACATGTTTAGTATCTTCTGAAATATATATGGATAAATATGGTATCTGGCATCTGTTTTGAAATAATTCAGAGGCTAGCATTGTGGCGCAGTGGATTAAGCTGCTGCCCACAACAATGGCATCCCATACGGGCACCAGTTCCAGTCCCAGCTACTCAACTTCTGATCTATCTCTGCTAACACGTCTGAAAAGCAGCAGAAGATGGCCCTGCCCCGATGTGGGAGACCCAGAGAAACCCCTGGCTTCAGCCTGACCCAGCAGCCATTTGGGAAGTAAACACGGGATGGAAGGTATCTTCCCTACCCTCACCAACTCTACCTTTCAGATAAATAGATCTTCAAAAAAAAAAAAAAAAAAAATCAGCAGCTATTAGCGTGAGGACTACAGACCTTGGATGAAAATGACTTTACAGCTGACTTCTAATCAGTTCCACAAACTGCACTGGTTTGATGCCTCATTTATTTATTTATTTATTTATTTTTAACTTATTTGACAGTTAGAGTTAGACAGTGAGAGACAGAGAGAAAGGTCTTCCTTCTGTTGGTTCACCCCCCAAATGACTGTTACGGCAAGCGTTGCGCCAATCTGAAGCCAGGAGCCAGGTGCTTCCTCCTGGTCTCCCATGCGGGTGCAGGTGCCCAATCACCTGGGCTATCCTCCACTGCCCTCCCGGGCCACAGCTGGACTGGAAGAGGGGCAGCCAGGACTAGAACCCAGCGCCCATATGGGATGCCGGCGCCACAGGCGGAGGATTAGCCAATTGAGCCAAGGCGCTGGCCCCCGATGCCTCATGTTTAAGCTGTAGCTTCCTCCCTTAGGGTTTGCAGTCTCACACACTAGTTAAAAAGAAAGTACAAAAGAAAATATTGAAAAAATTGATTGTATTAAAATTTTAAAAAATCAACATGGCAAAACACATCTCAAAGTCAAAGGCAAACAATAAAAAAAAATGTAGCTACAGACTTCAACCTCCCTATTTTATAAAGAATTATTAAAACTTAAAAAGAAAAAAAATAAACCACCCAGCAGAAAACTCAAGAGATAGGAAAACAGTTCAGAGATAATGAAACACCAAACAGCTGTAGGGACGTGGAAAGATGAGTAGTGAAATGCACAGTGAAACCACATTAGGATGCCACAAGTCTTCTATCACACAGAAAACACACCAAAAAGTTATCGTGCGCTTTGTGTGGCTGTGAGGAAGCGCAGTCAGTGGGAACCTGGATTGGCAGTAGAGGAAGCAATGACCACATATGGCAGTCAACACCACAGTACTTCATCTGGCAGAGCAACCCAGCTCTGGCCGTCGTCCTAACGACACAGATACACTAGGGACCTTACGCAGGCACGAGGTTACTCCTGGTAGTATAAATTATAACAGTAAAATTGGAAGTGACCAAAAACTCTATGAATTGAAAAAAGTAAATTACTTCTATACAATGAAATATCATATAGATGTCTATAAAAGTGAATGAAGACCCTCTCTAAAGTATGATGCTAAGATCACTCAAATATTTTTAGGAGGGGTCAGTGTTGTGGCAGAGCAGGTTAAGCCTCCACCTATGACACCGGCATCCCATGAGAGAGCTGGTTCAAGTCCCAGCTGTTCCACTTCCGATCCGGCTCCCCGCTAATGTGCCTGAGAAAGCAGCAGTTGCAGCCATTTGGGGAGTGAACCCACAGATGGAACATCTAAATCTCTTTCTCTCTGTAACTCTGCCTTTCAAATAATTAAATCAGGGAGGGAGGGAGAGGGAGGGAGGGAGGGAGGGAGAGAGAGAGAGAGATAGGCAGGCAGAGATGTACCTTTGGCAGAAAAATAAAAGTACAGTGTGGTAGCTTTAATATGCAGACAGTGAGAGTTTATGCATAATAACTACTTTTTGTAAATGCAGAATGAAACTGGAAAGATTCACAAGAAACTAATGATTACGGAGTTTCTTTCTACATGTACAAATACAATTACTATGGATAAATTCCTCATTTTGCACATAAAAGCTATTACACTGTTCTACACCTTAGACTTTTTTTCCTAAAAATCTATCTGAAAGATCTTTCCACCACAGTAGAGAGTTGTTTCACTTTTTAAAAAATAGTTTCACAGAAGCAGGTGTTGTGGCATTGCAGGCTAAGCCACCACTTGGGACACCTGCATCCCTTATCAGAGTGCTAGTTCAAGTCCTGGCTGTGCTGCTTCCAACCAGCTTCCTGACAATGCATCCTGGGAGGCAGCGGATGATAGCTCAAGTGCCTGGGCCCCTGCCACCCTAAGCGAGACCAGAGTACCTGGCTCCTGGTTCAGCCTGGTTCATCCCTGGCTGTTTGCAGGCATTTGGGGAGTGAACAAGCAAACAGAAGAGCACGCTCACTCTCTCTCTGCCTTTCACGTAGATGAAAATACACATTTAAATACCTACATAATAATTCATTGTATGGAAGTAGCAAAATTTATTTAGCCTTTTCTAATTAGTAGCATTTCAGGTCACTTCCAATTTTACTCATTTAAAAACTGAGCTACTGAGAATAACCTTCTACATACATAATTTCCTATTAATTCTGGAAATACACCAACACTAGTGAAAAGATGTATTGTCTTGGGTTGTGTTGAAAGGATTAATCTAAATTATCATAATGGAAAGAAAATGAAAAGTATGAATTGAACACTGAGCCACTTCCAGGTCAAATTTTTCACTCTAGAAAACAGTAGGAAAAGAAAAACAGCTCATGGTCAATAATAGTTCTCTCTGTTCTTGTCACTGCTTTGCCTTAGGAGAAACAAAACTCACACCACCACCACACGAATGCCTGAGAAGTCCAGCAGGAAGAAGCCTGCTGAGTTACAGGGCTAAATCATCCCAATACGTTTTTGAATTGTTTTACTTTTTGAGAGGCAGAGAGATGGAGAGAGAAAGAAACAGACAGCAAAAGCTCCCATCCTCTGACTCTCTCCCCAAATGTCTTGGCTAGGTCAGGACCAGAGCCAGGAGCGGGCCAGGCCTCCCACACAGGTGGGAGGACCCCAATTATTTGAGCTATCACCATGGCCTCCTTTGGTCTTCATTAGCAGAGAACTGGAATCAGGAGCTAGGGTCAGGAATCAAACCCAAATACCGTGAAGCAGGACGCAAGTTTTTAACCACCATCTTAATCACGAAGCTAAAAGCCTACCTCTGTTTCCAATTTTTAAAACAAGACAAATGGGAGCAGGTGCTGTGGTGCCGCGGGTTAATGCCCTGGCCTGAAGTGCCGGCATCCCATATGGATATCGGCTCGAGACCTGGCTGCTCCACTTCTGATCCAGCTCTCTACTATGGCCCAGGAAAGCAATAAAAAGTGGCCCAAGTCCTTGGGCCCTGCACCTGCATGGGAGACCAGGAAGAAACACCTGGCTCCTGGCTTCAGATTGGTGCAGCACCGGCTGTAGAGGCCATCTGGCTCTGTCTATAACTGTCAAATAAAAAAAAAAAATCACAAAACCTCCATGCTGATATGAATTTTTTAAAAAAAGACAAATGTAAAAGTATAGTATCACTGCTGTTTAACAATCCCAGTATCCATCAGGCACAATTTTTTAATAATTTTTAAAAGATTTATTTATTTGAAAGGCAGAGTTACAGAAAGAGAAGGAAAGACAGCGAGAGAATCTTCCATCCAGTGGGTCACTCCCCAGATGGCCACAACAGCCAGAACAGGGCCAGACCAAAGCCAGGAGCTTCTTGCAGGTCTCCTACATAAGTGCAGGGGCCCGAAAACTTGGGCCATCCTCTGCTGCTTTCCCAGGCAAATCAGCAGGGAGCTGCATGCGAAGTGGCACAGCTGGGACTCAAGCCAGCACCTATATGGGATTCAGGCATCGCAGGTGGCAGCTTTTAACCACTATGCCACAACACTGGCCCCTATAATTAAATTTTTTAGAAGCACCTAAGTAGGCTATTACTGCTGTCTTAATTGTATTACCCACAAAGAAAAGAAATTGGCCCAATTTAAGCTTTTTAAATATATTACTTTTGGTAACCCCAGTTCCTCCAGGAAAAGAAAGATACGGAAACCTGACTTCCCTAGCAAGATAAAAAAATGGATTAGGAAGTGATTCTCTTGAAAAGTATGACCAGTAGGGCAAGCTAAAACAATACTCCTGGAAAAGATTCAAGTGCCTGTTTTATACAAAAAAGTGACTCACTTAAAGGGGGATAAACAACTGTAGAATAAAGACTTTCATCCAGTTTTGTTTCCTTCTGTATTAGGGTTCTCCAAGAGAACAGAATCAACAGGGTAAATATGGATACACATAGACTGTAGGAACTGCTCGTGTGCTTAAGGAAGCCAAGAAGCCCCATGATCTGCCCTCTGCCAGCCGATGACCAGGACAGCAGGGCGTCACTCAGTCCAAGACCAAGGGAGCCGATGGCGTGAGCCTCGGTCCAGGCCCGAGCACCTGACAGGAGGCTGCTGACGGTTTGAGCCTGGGTCTGACTGTGGCGGTCAGAGAACCAGGCACCCAGCGTCTGAGAGCAGGATGGGGTGGCATGCAGGCTCGGAGCAACTCACCCTTTCTGACAGCTGTCCTATTTTGGCCGTCAGAGGACTGCAAACCGCCCACACAGACTGGTGAGTGAGGGTGCATCTTCTTCACTCCTCACATAACGGTCTGCTGTTATCAAACAGAACCTCTCATCTCGGTTGGTTTCTAAACATGTAAAGATGGCCGGCACCGCGGATCACTAGGCTAATCCTCTGCCTGCGGCGCCGGCACCCTGGGTTCTAGTCCCGGTCGGGGCGCCAGATTCTGTCCCGGTTGCCCCTCTTCCAGTCCAGCTCTCTGCTGTGGCCAGGGAGTGCAGGGGAGGATGGCCCAAGTGCTTGGGCCCTGCACCCCATGGGAGACCAGGAGGAAGCACCTGGCTCCTGGCTCCAGATCGGCCCAGCACGCCAGCCATAGCAGCCATCTGGGGGGTGAACCAATGGAAGGAAGACCTCTCTCTCTCTCTCTCTCTCTCTCTCTCTCTCTCTAACTCTGCCTGTAAAAACAAAAACAAAAACAAAAAAAAACCACACAAACAACAAAAACGTAAAGAATCTGTCAATGATTCAGATGTTCTGTATGAAAGTGTCAGCCTGCCTGGGCTAAGGGAGGCCATAGAGATGACAAAACATCACTCCTCTGTGTGTGTGTGTGTGTGTGTGTGTGTGTTTGTGTGTGTGAAAAAGAGAGCAAAGAGAGACTCTAGATAGAGAGAAAGGGAGGGAGGGAGGGAGATCCAGAGTGCACTCGAATTGGTGGGTAAGTGGGGATAAGTGGGGATCACACCACCCACACTCACCATGCCCGGTGTCATACAATCCACGGAGGGCCAGAACAGCAGTGGCACGATTTACTGTCTGTTGTGGAAGTCCCACTTCTCAGGCCTGGACCATTGCTGCTCCCCCTACCCCCGCCCCAGCTGCCAAGCATCCAGTTCAGACAGGAACTGTTCCCCCAGCTTCCCTAGTCCTCCCCTCGCAGGTGGCAGATGGCGGGAATTCTCCACCTCCGTGCTGGGGGGGCCAACCCCTGAGAATAAACCTGCTCGCACACGAAACACTCTGCCTGTCTGCAGAGCCCTAAGTCAGACCTCGGCACCGAGAAGCGGGTGCTGCATGGAAGCAGCTTTGGAACGGGGCAACAGAGAGATGGACGAGTGCGGAGATGCCAGTTGGAAGAGGCCTGCGCCACCATGTGTGAGGCTTTGGGGGATTCTAGCCAGGCCTCCGAGGGAAGAGAGGAGAACGGGGAGACGCATTCTCAGAGAACACCAAGCACCCCGGGACAGAAGGCTGGCAGAAACGCGGACAGCAAAGCCCGTCCTGGCCAGTCCCAGGTGGAAACAAGCACGTTACCAGACAACAGGAGAGGAGGCCATCCTCCAACGGGCTCAAGTGTGTTCACGTTGAGTATATTGTGGAAGGCAGAGCTTAAAAGTGACGAACTTGGATATCCAACTGAAGCTACTTCTAAGCAAAGTGTTGAAGGCGTGGCTTGACTCCTCCATAATGAGTACAGTAAAATAGAGAAGACAGATATGACCTCAGGACAAAACTGTTAAGCAAAAAGAAAACAGAACTTTAAGATCTAAAGAATTCTCAGCTTATCCATACTGCAAATAACGAGAAGGCATATTAGAAGAGAATATGAAGGGTGTGGCCATGTGCGTGAACCACAGACTTAACCACCCACTCGCAGGAAAACTGAGCTGAAGGGGAAGAAGCTGGAAAGGAATGAAGGACAGATGTCGGACGGCTTGGACTTGACAGGACAGGGCCACAGAGCCATCCAGCTGAGAACGTGTGCTGTCCTTTAAGACAAGAAGAATGATCCCAAAGGTGCCTCAGAGATCCTCAGAGATGCCTCTTTGGTTCAGAAGAGACAGCTGCCTTGTTTTTGACAAGCCAGATGGCCTCTGCCCAAAGCCAGGGGCACAGGGTCAGGCAGCAAAGCCCTAGGGACAAAACCCTTTCTGGGCAGAGCCATGGGAGTAGGATCTGGAAGGTACGGGTTTAGGGTGCAGAACATTGACTCAAAGAGGATTATTCTCAACTCTTAGGATCTCAAAGGTCTACCGTGTACCTTTTATTTATTTATTTATTTTTTGGACAGGCAGAGTGGATAGTGAGAGAGAGAGACAGAGAGAAAGGTCTTCCTTTGCTGTTGGTTCACCCTCCAATGGCCGCCGTGGCCGGCGTGCTGCAGCCGGCACACCGCGTTGATCCGATGGCAGGAGCCAGGTACTTCTCCTGGTCTCCCATGGGGTGCAGGGCCCAAGCACTTGGGCCATCCTCCACTGCCTTCCCTGGCCACAGCAGAGAGCTGGCCTGGAAGAGGGGCAACCGGGACAGAATCCGGTGCCCCGACCGGGACTAGAACCATGTGTGTCGGCACCGCAAGGTGGAGGATTAGCCTATTGAGCCGCGGCGCCGGCCTCTGTGTACCTTTTAAAAAAGATTCATTCATTCATTCATTTGAAAGGCAGAGAGATAAAGTCTTCCATTCGCTGGTTCAGTCCCCAAATGGCCGCAATGGTCAGAGCTGAGCTGATCTGAAGCCAGGAGCTTCTCTGCTGCTGTGGCATAGCGGGTAAAGCCACTGCCTGCAGTGCCGGCATCCCATGGGCATCGGTTCGAGTCCCAGCTGCTCTACTTCCAATCCAGCTCTCTGTTGTGGCCTGGGAAAGCAGTAAAAGATTGCCCAAGACCTTGGGCCTCTGCACCCATGTGGGAGACCCAGAGGAAGCTCCTGGCTTCAGATCAGCACAGCTCTAGCCTTTGCGGCCAATTGGGGAGTGAACCAGTGAATGGAAGACCTCTCTCTCTAACTCCGACTTTCAAATGAATAAATAAATCTTTTTAAAAAAATGTCCATCCTATACCTGTCCCACCACTATATTTTGGAAGCACATAACTTCTTTGGTTTCACAAATTTGTAGCTAGAGAGCAATTTGCCTCAGGATGACTTAAACCTTCAGTATCATGTACAATTTAGGTGATATTCAGATGAGACCGTGTAGACTTTCAAGATGATGCCTGAACAAGAAAAGACTTGCTGGTGGGGGGCCAGTGGTGTGGCACAGCAAGTTAAGCTGCCACCATTCCATATGAGCACCGGTTCAGGTCCTGGCTACTCCACTTCTGATTCAGTCCCTGCTAGTGCACCTGGGAAGGCAGTGGATGTATAAGTCCCTGGGCCCTTGCCACTCACATAGGAGACCCAGTTGGAGTTCCAGGCTTGTGGCTTCAGTATGGTTGCAACCATTTGGGAGTGAACCAGCAGATGGAGGATTGTGCTTTCTGTCTGTGTAACTCTGCCTTTCAAATAAACAAATCTTAAAAAAGACTTCTGATAGCTCCTGGCCTCGGATCGGCGCAGCTCCGGCCGTTGCGGCTGATTGGGGAGTGAACCAGCGGATGGAAGACCTCTCTCTCTCTGCCTCTCCTCTCTCTGTGTAACTCTGACTTTCAAATAAATAAATCTTTTTTTTTTTTAAAGACTTTGGTGCTGTTAGGACATAAAAATTTATTTTGCATGTGAGAAGAACATGTTTTGGGGAGACCAGGGTAGAATACTACCAGTTAAATATATGTGAACCCCCAAAACCCATACGTTGAAATTCTAACCCCAGTGTGGGGGTATTAGGAGAGGGCGCCTTCAGCAGGTGAACAGGTTATGAGGGCTCCCCTCACAAACGGGACCAGTTCCTTATGGAGGAGGCCCACCAGGGCCAGCACTGTGGCACAGCAGGCTGAGCCATGGCCTGCAATGCTGGCATCCTATACGGGCACTGGTTCAGGACCCAGCTGCTCTACATCCAATCCAGCTCCCTGTTAGTGGGCCTGAGAAAGTACTGGAAGATGGCCCGAGTGTTTGGACCCTTGCACTCACATGGGAAAACTGGAAGCAGCTCTGGGCTCCTGGCTTCAGTCTGACATACCCCCAGCCATTGCAGCCATTTGAGGAGTGAACCAGTGGATAGAAGATCTCTCTCTGTAATGCTGCCTTTCAAATAAACAAAAATAAATCTAACACACACACACACACACACACACACACACACACAGAGGCCCAGCAGAGTTCCCTCGCCCCCTCACCTTTCCCCTCACGTGAGGCCTCAGTGAGAAGTCATCTATGAACCAGGAGGCAAGCCCCAACCTGACAATGAGTCTGCGGGTGTCCTGATCTGGACCTCTCCGTCTCCAGGACTGTGAGAAATAAGTTTCCATTCTTTACAAGCCACTCAGCCTATGGTAATCTGCAGAGACTATGAAGGAAATATTATATGCTATTTTTAAAAAATATTTGAGGCCGGCGCCGTGGCTCAATAGGCTAATCCTCCACCTTGCGGCGCCGGCACACCGGGTTCTAGTCCCGGTTGGGGTGCCAGATTCTGTCCCGGTTGCCCCTCTTCCAGGCCAGCTCTCTGCTATGGCCAGGGAGTGCAGTGGAGGATGGCCCAGGTGCTTGGGCCCTGCACCCCATGGGAGACCAGGATAAGTACCTGGCTCCTGCCATCGGATCAGCGCGGTGCGCCGGCTGCAGCGCGTCGGCCACGGCAGCCATTGGAGGGTGAACCAATGGCAAAAGGAAGACCTTTCTCTCTGACTCTCTCTCACTATCCACTCTGCCTGTCCAAAAAAAAAAAAAAAAAAAAAAAATTTTGAGAGGCAGAGTTACAGAGAGAGGGAGAGATAGAGAGAAATCTTCCATCTGCTGGTTCGCTCCCCAAATGGCTACAGTGGCTGGAGCTGAGCTGATCTGAAGCCAGGAGCTTCTTCTGGGTCTCCCACGGGGGTATAGGGACCCAAGCACTTGGGCCATCTTACACTACTTTCCCAGGCCAGCAGACAGCTGGATCGGAAGAGGAGCAATTGGGACATGAACTGGCATATGGGATGCTGGCACTGCGAGGGGAGGCTTAGCCCACTATGCCACAGCGCCAGACCCCTGAAATATTACATACCATTAATACACTATGTATTCCAAGAAAATCTAACCATTAAAATATCTTCATAGCATATCCCAAGAAAAAAATATGTTCAAGAATTCTACCTTTTTAACAAATCTTTGGTAGGAATTTCAGTTTAGTCCTAAGTATACAAAAAAACCCACTGACTGATCATTTAGCTCTTTTTTAAATTTATCTATTTGAAAGGTAGAGTTATAGACAGAGGGAGAGAGAAAGTCTTTCATCCACTGGTTCCCTCCCCAAATGGCCACAATGCCCAGAGCTGGGCTGATCCAAAGCCAGGAGCCAGGATCTTCTTCCATGTCTTCCACATGGGTGCAGGAGCCCAACCACTTGGGCCAAACCATAGCAGAGAACTAGATCAGAAGCAGAGCAGCCAGGGCTCGAACCAGCACCAATATGGGATGCCAGCACTGCAGGCGGAGGCTTAGCCTACTACACCACAGTGCCAGCCCCTATTTAGCTCTTTTAAATGGATATAAGTAAGCATGGATCTAAAAAATAGGTTATATACAAACTTATGCATGAATTTGAATTTCTACTAAAGATACGAATTCATGGTAGGTTTAGTACAATATTTTATAATTGAAGACATTTCTGTTTTCGTAAACTATGATAATAGAAATGCTCTTTTTCCCCTCATGGAAATAAAACACTATGTATCCATTAATATATTTCAGGGAGCATTCATACATCAATGAAACGGGAGGCCAAGTGACACCCCCACTTGGAGCTGGCAGCTGACAGACAGTATATCACACTAAGCGTCTACTGCTCCCAGTGACTAAAAAGCTAATTACTAATTTGCTCATATTCCAAACATAGTAACTACTCAATATTTCTTGACTGGTTGCTCTGTTGCTTAAGGTTTCCCAAGTCTGCGTTTATAGAAAATTGACAATGACTCACAAGAACAGCATCAAGGGTGAAAGACATTTAATAGGCTCTATTTCAAAAGTACCAAATGTTGCAATTAGAATCATATTCAGCTTAGCCTCTGAAGTTTAAGATTGAGGGAGGCTAAATCCCTAAAAAAGATCTGTCACAAAATAAAATAATCTGCTATAGTTTATAAAAACATGAACTCTTTTGTATCTTAAAAAAAAATAAAAGTCTTAGAAAACTAGTAAAGTCTAGCTTATAAAGTACTGTTGAGCAAATTTTTTAAAGATTTATTTGAAAGACAGAATTTAGAGAGAGAGAGAGAGGAGGTGGGGAGTGATAGAGAGAGGTCTTCCATCTGTGGGTTCACTCCCCAAATGGCCACAATGGCTAGAGCTGGGCCAGGCAGAAGCCAGAAGCTTCTTCTGAGTCTCCCACGTGGGTGTGGGGGCCAAGCACTTGGGCCTTCTTCCATTGCTCTCCCAGGTGCATTAGCAGGGAGCTGGTTCGGAAGTGGAGCAACTGGGACTGAAACTGGTACCCATATAGGACGTTGGCATCACTAACTGCGGCTTTACCCACTATGCCACAATGCTAGCCCCACAAAATTATTTTCTAAATAATAATACATTTTCTAGGTACTATAGATTATCCCCTCAAAGTGCTAAGATGTCTTCTTAAATGCTTCCTGAAAACTTTAATATGTTACATGATTTCCTGCTAGTGAACCTCAGCCTGCTAAAGATAACCCAGATTTTTATTAATCACACAAGTTTATCTTCATGAATATAAACTGAAAAGTGGCAGAAGGTGGCTTCAAGGTTAGAGGTGATCAGCCCCTAGTCAAAGGGACCCAAGCCCACAAGGTATAGCAACCTGATAACCAAGCCAAATAACCTTCATTTTCTGCTCTTGATGGCTATTACTGGCCAAGTTTAAGTGGGAACTTCCTACATTTATTAAGAACCTCCTTTATTAAATACAATCATAAGTGGTAATGATTTGACTGGAATTATTTCAAAATATTCAATAAGACAAAAAGTCCAAAACATAATAGAGGGAATATAGAAAGCCCCGTGTGTGTGTACAAAAATTTACTTGAGAGGCAGACACAGAGAGAAGGGAACAGACAGAGAGCATTCCCATCTGCTGGTTCACATTCCAAATGCCTGCAACAGCCAGGTGACTCAGGCCAGGAGCCAGGAGCCAGGAGCCAGGAGCTCAATCCAGGTCTCCTCCGTGGGCGGCAGAACCACAGTAAGCTGCACCATCACTGCCGTTTCCCAGGGTCTCCACCAGCAGGAAGCTGGAGTCGGGAACTGAAGGTGGGTATCAAAGTGCAGGCACTCCGATACAGGATGCAGACATCTAGACTGCTAGGCCAAATGTTCACCCAAAAGCATCTTTATAGGTGACCCCGACAGTCATTTTAACCTGATTAATCTACCATGCCACTTGCTTATTTCATGACCCTCTGGGGAGCTCAGAATTAGGGGCCACATTCACGTGACTACTGAAAGCATTGCTTCTAACAAGGAGGGGGAACCACCTGTACCAAGCGGATAGAAACTCGAACTTAGACAGGGAAATAGGAAATTATGAAGTGTACAATGACAGACAAAACGAGAGTAGCAATGAGAGAAGGATGGACCATTCAGCACCTAGGCTAGATAGCTAAGGAAGGGAGTACAAGAAACAGGAGGGAAGTAAAAATAAAAAATGATGAGAAGATGCCAAAGAGGGTAATCCAGGGCTGGGCATTTAGCCCATCAGTTAAAAAACTCACATCCCATATATTGGAGGAGCCAGGTTCAAAGCCTGGCTCCAGCTCCTACTAACATAGAACCTGGGAGACAGCAATAATGGCTCAAGTCTGACACCCACGAGACACATATGCATTGGGTTCCTGGCTCCCACCTTGGCCCAGCCCAGTCTAAGCCATCGTGGGCAGTTGTGGATTGAACTAGGAGATGTGGGGAGCACTTGCTTCCCCTCCACCTCACCTCCCTAAGGGTTAGCCAGGAACCTAGTCTGCTCTAAATTAAATAATTCCAACAGTGAGGCATTTGGCGCAGCAGTTAAACTGATGGTTGGGACAGCTGCATCCTATGCTGGAGTGCCTGGATTCAAGTCCCAGCTCCACTCCTGATTCCATCTTTCCGATAATTCACTGTGTCATCTTAATGTCCGAGATATCTTCACCACTTCACAAGTGGAGAACAGCAGAGGGTGAGCACCAGCTTAATGAATGAGAGCTACTCAAGCAGATTCCGCCTGTGACTGTTCGGTACTTTGAATAAAGTCTCTTTTACCACATTAACCAAGATTCCTGGCCATCTTCCCATCAAAACATCCTGAATATATCCTGGGCTATATTCCTTTGCTAATCAATCTTTTGCTCTTTATATTCAGATACTTCTTGCCCTGAACTCATCTTCTTTCTCAATCTTCAAAATACTAAAAAGCTTGTGTACTCCATCTAAAATCTCCAGCCTAAAGCATTTATCTCACGGATGTCTGTATAAAGATATGACCTCATACCCTGGACTCCACCTCACATCCCTGTCCAGTCAATATGAGTATGTCCCTGAAAATCAGTATCTCACCAATGTCCTCCACCCAGGAACCCGAATCCCAGCTGTTGAGCCGTTTTATCATGTGCACCCTCCACGTTCTTCCAGTTGGCAATGATAAAACTGGGTACTTAAGATCTACTGCTCAGATTCCAGTCTCTGCTCCAGTAAGCTTCAGGTTGTACCCAGCAAGCAGCCTCAGCACCAAGTGTAAGCCTTGGCACAGGCTAGGTACGCCATAAATATTTGCTAAATCATTATGTACTTGCTGACCACTTTGGAACGGCCCCCATCATGGGTCAGCAACATGGAGACACAGCAAGTGAGTAAACACAGCCATGGCCCCTGTCTTTTTGAGCTTATAATCCAGAGTTGATAGAAACAAAAAAGGAGAAGATAAAATATTAACACGCAGTTACAACTGTGATAGAAATCTGACTCTTGGGGCCAGTGTTCCGGCACAGTGGGTTCGGCTGCTGTCCATCAAACCAGCATCCCATACGAGCAGCTGTTGAGTCCCGGCTGCTCCATTCCTAAGCCCGCTCCCTGCTAACGTGCCCGAGAAAGCAGCAGAGGATGGCCCAACTGCTCGGGCCTCTACCACCCATGGGGAGACCCAGATGGTGTTCCAGGCTCCTGGCTTTGGCCTGGCCCAGCCCCAGCTGATGTTGCATTTGGGGAGTGAGCCAGTGTACGGAAGACATCTTTTTCTCCCCTATTCCTCCTTGACCCTGTCTCTGTCTCTCCCCCTAACTCTGCCTTTCAAAGAAATACATCTTCAGAGCCGGCACTGTGGAATAGTGGGTAAAGCCGCCGCCTGCAGTGCCAGCATCCCATATGGGCACCAGTTCCAGTCCTGGCTGCTCCACTTCTGATCCAGCTCTCTGCTGTGGCCTGGGAGAGCAGCAGATGGCGCAAGTCCTTCAGCCCCTGCAGTTGCATGGGAGACTCAGAAGAAGCTCCTGCTGTTGTGGCCAATTAGGGAGTGAACCAGTGGCTGGAAGACCGCTCCCTCCCTCTCTCTCTCTGCCTCACTCTCACTCTCTCTGTAACTCCGACTTTCAAATAAATAAATAAATCTTTAAAAAAAAAAAAGAAATCTTTAATAAAAATTTGATCCTTGGGGCTGGTGCTGTGGCGCAGCGGGTTAATGCCCTGGCCTGAAGCACTGGCATCCCATATGGGCGCCAGTTCTAGTCCCGGCTGCTTCTCTTCCAATCCAGCTCTTTGCTATGACCTGGGATAACAGTAGAAGACGGCCCAAGTCCTTGGGCCCCTGCACTCACGTGGGAGACCTGGAGGAAGCTCCTGGCTTCGGATCAGCACAGATCCAGCCATTGTGGCCAATTGGGGAGTGAACCATCGGATGGAAGACCCCTCCCCTCCCCTCCCCTCCCCTCCCCTCCCCTCTCCTCTCTTGTGTAACTCTGACTTTCAAATAAATAAATAAATCTTTTAAAAAAAATGTGATCCTCATTCTTCCTTCTGGTGACTACAACAAATCAAAAGTACTGATTTTTCATGGAGCTTTTGCTTTTCTTTCACCTATTTGGTTCATTACATGTTCTTCCTACTTCATTCCTCACACTAATGAACCTCAATGGGTCACACTCAGGTCAGACACACTCCAGCTGCTGGAAGTAGACTGTGTTACCAGCCTGGCTGGAAGACCACCTGCCTGCAAATGCCCACGAAGAGACTTCCAAAACCAAAACAGGCTGACGGTTCTCAGAGGATTTCCTCTAGGCCCAGGGTTCACAGAACCGTTCAGTGCCAGACCTTGCTGAGAGTGGGCAATTATCAGCAAAGGATGCCACCACCAAAGAGGACTTTAAAATTCTTCCAACATATATTGTTTTAAAGGAGTACAAGAATTATGAAATACAACTTACGCTAATGCTAATATTTTACTATGAAAAATCTTACTTTTCATAGATTGTCATAGTGTAGCCTTTTGTAAATATCAAGTTTCTGTAAATACTAACATTAGAAAAAACAGTTCGAGTTTAAAACTTGTTCACAATTGTGTATGTAAGAGCTGGCATTGGGGCACAGAGTGCTAAGCCACCACCTGCAACGTCAGCATCCTATATGGGCGCCCCTTCGTGTCCTGCTGCCCCACTTCCAATCCAGCTCCAATGCATCTGGGGAAGCAGTGGAAATTGGCCCAAGTACTTAGGCCCCTGCAACCACATGGGAGACCTGGAAGTTCGGCCTGACACAGCCCGAGCTGTTGCAGCCATTTGGGGAATGAACCAGCATGGAAGATACCCCCTTCCCATTCTCTCTCTACAACTCTTCCTTTCAAATAAATAAAAAATGAATCTTAAAAAATTATGTATCTAGAACTTAAACGGTTCTCTAAAATATCTGACACCTCCTAGGGCCTTTAAGGAAGAATAGCCAGCAGACTGAATTACCAAGAACTCACTCTGCAGGCAATTATCAAATCTTCACAACAACCCCAACAAGAAGGGCCTCTCCCTTCTCCCCGCTCCCTGCGCTGACCACAGCTGTCTTGCTACAGCCACTGAGGCTTGGAGGAGGCGTCCTGACCCAAGGTAAGTCCACCTGCAGGGCCTCGGTGGTATGCGGAGAATGGCCTATCAACGTGAAAAAGGGAAGAAGCAGGACCAGCAGTGGTGGACCAATGGACACGCTTTTTGATGTCTGTAATAAGCATTTCAGTGGACTGAACTGTGTCCCCTCAGAATTCATATACTGAGGTCCTAACCCCAGTATCTCAGAATGTGACTGTATTTGGAAATGGGGTCTTTAAAGAGACAGTTAAGAAAATGAGGTCCTGGTGATGGAAGGGGGGGCTCTAATCCAATCTGCCTGGCACCATCTTTCCCTGGGGAGATGGAGACCACAGGAGAGAGGACGAGACCTGAAGAGTGGCCTCCAGGAAACCTGCCTTGCCCACACCGTGATCTCCAACTTCTGGCCTCCAGATCTATGAGAAAATAAAATCCAGCCAGCAGCCCAAGCAAACTAACAGAGCTCCTAAGGCACGGACGCCTGCCCCACCACAGGGCTCAGAGTGCAGTGACAGGAACAGCAGCACAGCTCACCCACACCATTTTGAGACTGCCAATGGCATCTGTTTGAGTAAATTTATGTTCCCAGCATACCAGGCAAGAACAAAAATTCATGCATTAACATGGAGAGAATGAGTAGGTGGGAAACCAGAGTGAGAAAGAGTTTAAGTGCAGACCTTTTGTTCTCCTCATCCTCTGCTCCCATGGGAAAACGCCCCCAAGTAATCAGCTCAGCTCTCACATACGCCTCCAGCAAGCTGACCAGAGCCAGGGCGGGCACAAGGCACAGGAGCCCATGACAGAGGATGAGAGGGAAGAGTGAGATGGGTGCTCAGGGGCAAGGCTGGGGCGCAGGACACAGGATGCAGGGGCGGAGAGATCTTCCTCTGCTTCCCACCCCACCCCTGCCCTGCTCCCTTTCTTCAGAGCCAAACCTTTAAGCAAATGGACAAGGAAAAAAAAAGGTACAAGAAAAGAGTACAAAGTGCAGACTCTCCCTGCTCTCCTTTCCTTTTCCATTTCCCCCTTCTCCAGCTCGCTGACTCCCCACCGCTCCCTTTCTCAAGTTCCCTATTCCACAGTTACTCCTGCTGCCTACCAACCACCTGTCCTGGGGCCAAGAGAGAGGCAGGTGAAACCAGCAGAGGACACCCAGACTCCCCGGAGTGACCGCAGAGGACCTCGCCTCACTGCCTCCTCAATGACTGTTCTTCCATTCATCATGAATTTGCAAGCCATTAACTTACAGTTGTGCACTGCTTACAGGAGGCAACCTCCAGGCTGGCTGCCAAATCCAGACCCTGCTGCTCAGCCTGCCTGCCCACCCAGGAGAGTGCCCCTGCGGGGAACTGGACTAGCTGACCACGAAGGCCCTGGCCTGTGCTAGCCAGCAAGCTTCATTTTCAGGAGTCTGAACTGGACGCACCGTTCAATCCTTTTGGACTGCTGGTCAGTCCCTGGTGAGGACAGAGACTGACAGAAGTTAGTTGGTTTGAGGGCTGAGGGCACCATTTTAAGGGCAGAGATTTTGTCTGCTATACATAGAGAAAGCAAAAAAGAAGAGAAAAATGAAGAGGTCACAGAGGACTTGTCCTAAGGAAATAATCTTTGATCCTATAAACATCCACTTCTTGGTTTTAGTCTACCAGGTTCCTCTCAAGAATTGGCTTGTTTTTACATAAGCTGATAGGTTTGTATTTACATCCAAAACAGCCCTGATTGGGCCAGGGTTGTGGTGTAGCAGTTAAAGCCACCACCTGTGATGCCAGCATCCCATATGGGCACTGGTTCGAGTCCTGGCTGCTCCACTTCCAATAAGGCTCCCTGCTAATGTGCCTAGAAAGGCAGCAGAGGATGGCCTGAGTCCTTGGGCCCCCGCACCCACCCACATTAGGGACCTGGAAGAAGCTCCTGGCTCCCGGCTTCAGCCTGGCCCAGCTCCAGCCACTGCAGCCATCTGGGGAGTGAACCAGCAGATGGAGACCTCTCTCTCTGTCTCTCGCTCTAACTCTACCTTTCAAATAAATAAAATAAATCTTTAAAAAAATAGTGATTTATAATTGACTAAGTACCTCAGGTGTGTTATCTCATTTGGGACTCACAACAACCTACAGAAATACAGAGGCCAGTCACTTCCACTCTTGTTTGGCAGTGTAAGAAGCAGAGGCCCTGGCACACTGAACTTGTCTTCTTAGCACCCAACCACCACTGTATCCAGGAGAGGGAGAGGAGCCCACAGAGAGGCCTGGGGAGACGAGACGCATGGAAAGAGATCCAGGCAAACTCGCAGGTGAACACTGAACCAGAGTGACCTAGCCAACAAAAGAGAAGGTGGAAGAGCCTCTGGGTCAACCCACAGAAACATGAGATACCATGCGTTGTTCTTGGGCTAAGCCATTAATTAGGGGGCGGGCTTGTGATACAACAAACAAGTGAAAAGATGTTAGGAAACTTCTCCTATAGCTCAAAGCTAATAAACAGAGCTTGAATCCAAGGTCTCCTGATTGATTTCAGTGACTTATTGGCTGCTACAAGATTGACTGAAATTAAGGAAAAATAACTCAAGCACTTCACACATGTCATTTAAACAACAGAAAATGAATTTTAGCTCAGAACACCTAGCAGTGAAATTATCCTGTCAGCATGTAAATGATTAAAAATATATGATGCAAATGTGGACAGGCAGGAGTGTGTTATTAAAATACTTGGATCGCTACAATGACTGAATGCTTCTCTCTTCTGGACTGAAATAATTAAAAAAAAAAACAACTACCAATATATACAACGCTCATAGCACTATTATTTCTGACAGAAAAAAAAGGAAACTCAATTACCCACTGCCAGGAAAAAAATGAGAAATTATGAAATATTCATATAACAATGAAAATAAGTTCCATACATCAACAAGGATAAATCTCAAAAAAAAAAAAAAAATCAAATAAAGAACACAAACAACTTAATATTTAAAGAGAATCTTCAAAACACAAACCCAAGCAGCATATATTATTTAGGAATACATATATAATCAAAGCAAAAACGAAAATCAAGGGAATTCTAAGTACAAAATTCAAAACAGTATGTTCTTCTAAAGGGAAGAAAACAGGACAAAAGGCCCAGAGAGGGCTCCCGCACTTTGGTTGTACTTCATTTTTTAATCTGAATGGCAGATAAATGTATATATTTTACAACAGCCTATACCATGTATCTGTGATAAATAGAATTTTATTATATTTATATTTCAAAACAAAAGCATTCTTAAAAACAACCAAAGAATCTGGCAAAGGCAAATTATACAAAAATCAACCTAGTTTCCAAATGCTCAATAGTTCTATTTTAAAAAATTTTAAAAGGCACACTATAGAGGTAGATACTTCAATTATGTAGCAATAAAGGCAAAGCTTCATATACTTCATAATGATATTAAAATCAATACTAAGAGAAAAATAGACACTTAAATTAGTACTTAAAATATTCTGATTTGTCTTTTCTGGTTAGCTTTGTGGGACTGAATCATATGATACCTACTAAACTTTCCCACCTACAAAATTCCCCTTGAATCCAGGATGCAGGGCCTGTCCGTCCAACCATGAGCCTGGCAAATGACCTAGACCTCCCATCTCCTGCCCTCCTTGAATAAGCACCCCCAAGAGGACCACACCATGTACTGAGAGACCCATGCGCTCTCCTGTCCAGAGTGCCCTGTACCAAGAATGGACATCCAGCTGACTTAAAGCCAAGGTGACCGCCTACCTACTTGTCCAGCTTTCCTGTGAAGTCAGTGCACTTACTGTATCTTTCCTTCACAGCTCCTGCCACAATTTGCAAAACACAAACTCTCTCCTAAACTGTAAGCACTGCGAAGGTAAACGGGGTGGATTTTGCTCTGTATTGTGTCCCATCAACTAGCACAATTCCTGTCACACAGTAGGTACTCAGCAAGTTGTTTTTTTTTTTTTTCAGTAAGAAGATTGTAATTTTATGCTTCCTTTTCTCTAAAGCTTTACTTTTGTTTCATTGAACTTATACAGAAATACACCCACCTTGAGCAGATGTAAAAGGAATCAAAGTCAAAAGAATCAAAGCTGTAACAAAATCTACATGGATCTCAAAGAGAATCCACAGAATGCCACATTAAATTTGACAAGTCCAAAAAGTTTACAGAAATATACCTGGGACCAGCATTGTGGCATGGCAGGTGAAGTCATCACCTGTAATGCTGGCATACCATAAGGGCACCGGTTCAAGTCCCAGCTGCTCCACTTCTGATCCAGCTCCCTGCTAATCACCTGGGAAAAGCAGCAGATGGCTCAAATGTTAGGGCCCCTGCCACCCATGGGGGAGACCCAGAAGAAGCTCCTAGCTTCAGCCTGGCTCAGGGCTGGCCTTTGCGGCCGTCTGGGGAATGAACCAATGGACGGAAGATCACTCGCTCTCTGTCTCTCCCTCTGTGTTACTTTGACTTTCAAAATCAATAATCTCTAAAAAGAAATAAAGAAACATACCTGAATGGAGTTGAATTTTTCCAATAACACCTTCTACCAACCCCAAACAAACAGGATTCCAGGCAAGAAGTAGATCAGTAGCTGAAATAAAGTAAAAAACAGTCACGAGAAAATATTCACCAGGAAACATTAAAACAGTACATAAAAAATGATCAGTGTCCCCAAAAAGCAGTCATGAACATCAGAACTGAATAAGTGGCAACAAAGCATGAAACCTGAGGTCTGAACAAGGCTTCTGATGCAAGGACATTTACAGGGAGAGAACGGACATTCCAGATGCACTACCAGACGGGAAGCAGCACCCTGGCGCCCTGCAGTGGAGGAAAGAGGCCGCTACACAACAAGAGAGCAACTGAAGCTATTGCTGACAATCCTTCCCCAAAGTCCAAGTCCCAGACCCAAGAGAAGGCTTGAGAAAGCACCAGAGCTGTCCACTTACTGGATCACACTCCGAAAACACCTGCCAGCAAAGATGCCTGTCCCAAGCAATGAAATCCAGAAAGCCACTGCCCTTGATATGACTTCTAGGGCAAGACCAACAGGGATCACTTCCACTTACTGAGAACCTACCACGCTCCAGGCATCTCAATCAGGGTTCCTCATCTAAACCACAAAACAGACATGATCTGGGTGACATTTTTCTCCTCAGTGAGAAATGAAACGGCACATAACTGGTACCATTCTGGACACACAGAAAAGCAGCAACTTCATTACACGGAGCCAGGCCTAGGGATGATGGGTCTGAATTCCCTTATGGAACCCAGGTAGCCACGGCTATCAAGTGGTGATAGCGCATGTAATAGCTGTGGTAGTTCAACAGCTGAAACAGATTAGCAAGAATGGAAAGAAATTTGCTCTTGGCAGAAAACCTAAATTACATTTTAATTATTACAATATCAATTTTATTTATTTATTTTTAAATTTATCTGACAGGTAGAGTTATAGACAGTGAGAGAGACAGACAGAGAGAAAGGTCTTCCTTCGGTTGGTTCACTCCCCAAATGGCCGCCACAGCCGGTGCTGTGCCGATTTGAAGCCAAGAGCCAGGTGCTTCCTCCTGGTCTCCCATGTGGGTGCAGGACCCAAGCACTTGGGCCATCCTCCACTGCCCTCCCGGGCCACAGCAGAGAGCTGGACTGGAAGAGGGGCAACCAGGACTAGAACCCGGTGCCCATATGGGATGCCGGCGCCACAGGTGGAGGATCAGCCAAGTGAGCCATGACACTGGCCCCTAATTTTATTTAGTTTTAAAGATTATTTATTTGAAAGGCAGAGTTACAGAAAGGGAGAGGCAGAGAGAGAGAGAGTTTTCCATCCACTGGTTCACATCCCAAATGGCTGCAATGGCCAAGAAAAGGTCAGGCCAAAGCTAGGAGCTTCTTCTGAGTCTCCCACAGGGGTACAGGGGTGCAAGCATGTGGGCCATCTTCCGCTGCTTTCCCAGGCATATTAGCAGGGAGCCAGATCAGAAGTGGAGCAGCAGGGACACGAATTGGTGCCCACAAGGGATTCTGGTACTGTAGGTAACAGCTTAGGCCACCGTACCACAGCGCCACCCCATGATTGTTATCTTTTTTTCATATTTTTTAGGATTTATTTATTTATTTGAAAGTTAAGAGTTACACAGAGATAGATGGAGAGGCAGGGACAGAGAGAGAGGTCCTCCATCTCCTGGCCTATTTGCCAAGTGGCCACAATGGCTAGAGCTGTGCCGATCTGAGACCAGGAGCCAGGAGTTTCCTCTGGGTCTCCCACATGGGTGCAGGGGCCCGAGGACCTGGGCCATCCTCCACTGCTTTCCCAGGCTACAGCAGAGAGCTGGATCAGAAGTGGAGCAGCTGAGACCCAAACCAGTGCCCACATGGGATGCTGTCACTGCAGGTGGTGGCCCCCCTAATTTTATTTGAATGAAACATAATACTCAATCTGTAATCTGCAGGGTGATTATATACCTAATTTAGTTTAGGTTCCAAATGCATTGGAGTTTTGACTGTTACATCTTGAATGTCTTTGTAATGTATTCAATAAAAAGTTAACATTTTAATTTTTATTGAAAGAATTAAAAAGGAATTAAAAATTTTCTTTTGAGGGCTGTTACATACATTATCATTTCTAATCCTGACAACTCTTAGTAGAAGTCCCACTTTATGGCCAGCACCGTGGCTCAATAGGCTAATCCTCCACCTAGCGGTGCCGGATTCTTTCCCGGTTGCCCCTCTTCCAGGCCAGGTCTCTGCTGTGGCCCGGGAAGGCAGTGGAGAATGGCCCAAGTGCTTGGGCCCTGCACCCCATGGGAGACCAGGAGAAGCACCTGGCTCCTGCCTTCGGATCAGCACGGTGCGCCGGCCGCAGCGTGCCAGCCGTGGTGGCCATTGGAGGGTGAACCAACGGCAAAAGGAAGACCTTTCTCTCTGTCTCTCTCTCACTATCCACTCTGCCTGTCAAAAAAAAAAAAAGTCCCACTTTACTTTACATGTAGAAGGAAAAGGTGCTTAGGGAAGTAACATGGTCAAGTCACACAGTGGGTAGAGTAGGGCTGTAGTCACGCAGTTAATAGCTAGGTATGGGGCTGGCGCTATGGCATAGCAGGTAAAGCCGTAGCCTGCAGTGCTGGCAGACCATAGGGGTGCCAGTTCATGTTCCAGCTGCTCCATATCTCTCTGCTATGGCCTGGGAAAGCAGTAGAAGATGGCCCAAGCCCTTGGGTCCCTGCACCTGCATGGAGCTCCTGGCTTCGGATCAGCACAGCGCCAGGCATTGTGGCCAACTGGGGAGTGAACCAGCTGATGGACGAAGATCTCGATCTCTCTCTCTCTCCTTTCTCCTCTCTCTGTGTAACTCTGAATTTCAAATAAATGAATTTTTTTTAAAAAAAGCAAGTCTTTAACAACAACAACAAAAAAGCTAGGCCTACCTGCCTCATGTCATCTAAGCCATACGGCTACAGTAACTCTCTCAGAAACTGTATTTCAACAACCAGTAACAATTTTTAAATAATATAAGAGTAATACTACAGAGACAGACATTTGGCCTAGAAGTTAAGATACCTCTTGGGGCAACAACATCCTGTATGACAGTGACTTCCTGGGTTCCAGCCCCAGCTCCATCCTGATTCCAGCTTCCTGTTAACGCACGTCCTGGAAGGCAGAAGGTCTCTGCCACCCATGTGGGAGACCCAGATTGAGTTCCTAGCTCCTGGCTTCTACCTGGCCCAGCCTTAACTGTTGTAACCATTTGGAGAGTGAACCAGCATGGAAGATATCTGTGTGTGTCTGTCTGTCTCTGTCTCCTTCTCACCTGGCTATGTGCCTCTTAAATAAATTTTAGAAATAATAACACTATAAAGTTAGAAAAAATGTACCACCTCATCCCACCACCAGGAGATAACTTACTATTTTGCTTATTATATTTCAGATCATGATGACTGTGTACATACCATAATGCAATACCACAGACAGTATCACATACCAAAAAACTGGAAGTCACTTAAATTCCCAAGAGTAAGGAAGTATTTCATTAAGTAGAAAATTATGCCACCATGAAGTTACAATTTTGAGTATTTCAAAGGCATGAGAAAATACTCATGACCCCAAAGAGGCTCCTGGCTCCTGATGGGTGCAGCTTCGGCCATTGCAGCCAACTGGAGAGTGAACTGGTAGATGGAAGATCTCTCTCTCTCTCTCTCTCTCTCTCTCTCCTTCTCTCTGTGTAATTCTTTCAAATAAATAAGTAAATAAATCTTTAAAAAAAAAAAAAAGAAAAAACTGTCAACCAAGAATATTGTATCCTGCAAAGCTCTCATTTATGAATGACGGTGAAATAAAGACCTTCCATAACAAACAAATTGAAAGAATTTGTCACCACTAATCCAGCCTTAAAAAAAGATGTTTTAGGATGTGCTACACACAGAAACACAGAAGCATGGTCATCATTATGAAAGAAGGTGAAGGCCGAAAATCTCCCAGTGAAAATATAAAGGAAATCCAGAGTAAACAGTAGGAATATTTATGGGAAAAATGGCAGAGCAAAGTCGTTACTTATCAATAGTCACTTTGAATGTAGTAAATGGCCTCAACTCTCCAGTTAAAAGGTACAGACTGGCTGAATGGATTAAAAAAAAAAAAAACAAATCCCATCTATTTGTTGCCTAGAAGAAACACATATCACTAACAAAGATACACACACACTGAAAGGAGGTAAAAAGATTCCAACCTAACAGAAACAAAGAGCTGGTGTAGTCATCCTAATATCAGACAAAATAGACTAACACAAAAACTGTTAAAGAGACAAAGAAGGGCACTATATAATGATTAAGGGATCAATTCAACAGGAAGATGTGACTATAATAAATGTATATACAGTTACTTATAGGGCACCTGGCTATCTGAAAGAAATGTTAATGGATCTAAAGGGAGACAAAGACTCCAAAACATGGGGCTTCAATCCCCAAATTTCAGTAATGGACAGATCAACCAGACAGAAAATCAGCAAGGAAACAACAGAGTTAATCAGCACTATAGACCAAATGGATTTAATGGATATTTACAGAAGTTTTCATCCTACACTTGCTGAACACATTATTCTCACCAGTACATGGAACATTTTCTAGAATAGACCACACGCTAGGCCATAAAGCAAGTCTCAGCAAATTCAAAAAAATCTAAATCATACCATACATCTCTCTGACCACAAAGGAATGAAGCTGGAAATCAGCAACTAAAGAATCTATAGAGCATGTGCAAACACATGGAGACTGAACAATATGCTCCTGAATGAACAGTGGGTCATCAAAGAAATCAAGAGAGAAATCAAAAAATTTCTGGAAACAAATGAAGATGACAATGCAACATATCAAAACTTAGGGACACAGCAAAAGCAGTGTTAAGAGGAAAGTTTCTAGTAACTGGTACATACATCAACAAATTGGAAAGGCACCAATTCAATAAGCAATCAATGCATCTCAAGAATCTAGAAAAATAACAAACCAAACCCAAAACTAGGAGAAAAGAAATAATTAAAATCAGAGAATAAACAAAACAGAAACAAAAAAAATACAAAATATCAGTGAAATGAAGAGTTGGTTTCTTGAGAAAATAAACAAAATTGACACACATTGGCCCAACTAACCAAAAAAAAAAAAAAAAAAAAAAAGAGAGAGAGAGAGAGAAAGAGAATGAGAAGACCCAAATAAATAAAATTAGAGATGAAAAAGAAACTGTAATAACACACTACAGAAATAAAGAGTTGGGGCCGACACTGTGACACAGTGGGTTAAAGCCCTGGCCTGAAGCACTGGTATCCCATATGGGTGCAGGTTCGAGTCCTGGCTGCTCTGATCCTGCTCCCCATCCACTTCCGATCCTGTTCTCTGCTATGGCGTGGGGCAACAGTCGAAGATGACCCAAGTCCTTGGGCCCCTGCACCCACATGGGAGACCCAGAAGAAGCTCCTGGCTTCAGATTGGCGCAACTGCAGCCTTAGGGGCCATCTGGGGAGTGAACCAGCAGATGGAAGACCTCTCTGTCTCTACCTCTCTGTAACTCTTTCAAATAAATAAAATAAATCTTAAAGAAATAAAAAGAATCATCAGAAATTACTACAAAGAGCTGTATGCCAACAAATTGGGAAACCTAGAAGAAACGGATAGATTCCTGGACACATTCAACCTACCTAAATGGAGCCATGAAGACACAGAAAACCTAAACAGACCAATAACCAAGACAGAAACTGAATCAGTAATAAAGAACCTCCCAAAAAAGAAAAGCCTAGGACTGGATAGCTTCACTGCTGAATTCTACCAGACATTTAAGAAAGAACTAACTCCAATTCTTCTCAAGCTATTCAAAACAACTGAAAGGGAGGGAATCCTCCCAAACTCCTTCTATGAAGCCAGCATTACCTTAATTCCTAAACCTGAAAAAGATACAACAGAGAAAGAGAACTCAGACCAATTTCTTTGTTGAACATAGATACACAGACCTAGCTTTTAGCTACATGACTACAGCCCTGCTCTACCCACTGTGTGACTTGACCATGTTACTTTCCTAAGCACCTTTTCCTTACACATGTAAAGTGGGATTTCTACTAAGAGTTGTCAGGATTAGAAATGATAATGTAAGTAACAGCCCTCAGATGAAAATTTTTAATTCCTTTTTAATTCTTTCAATAAAAATTAAAATGTTAACTTTTTATTGAATACATTACAAACACATTCAAGATGTAACAGTCAAAACTCCAATGCATTTGGAACCTAAACTAACATTAGGTATATAATCACCCTGCAGATTACAGATTATTATGTTTCATTCAAATAAAATTAGGGGTTGCCACTGAGGTGCAGTGAGTTAAGCACCCAGAATCCCACGTGAGCACTGGTTCAAGTCCCAGCAGGTGCACTTCTGATCCAGCTCCCTGCTATGGCCTGGGAAAGCAGCAGAAGAGGGCCCAACTGCTTGGGTCCCTGTACCCGTGTGAGAGACCCAGAAGAAACTTTGGTCTGGCCCATTCCCAGCCATTGCAGTCATTTGGGGAGTAAACCAGCAGATAGAAGACTTCTCTCTCTCTCTCTGCCTCTCCCCCTTTGAAACTCAGCCTTTCAAATAAATAAATAAATCTTTAGAAAAAAAAAACTTGCAAATATTACCCCATGGTTACCTACAAAGATTATACCACAATAGATTTCTACCAGGAGCAAATGAAGCGCTTGTTTAAAAGTACTCTTTCCAGCACTTGGACATTCTTCATTCTTCATCAATTTTGTTAATTTTATGACATCCCCTGCCTAACATGATGTTTATTTCCTTTCCATTGCTAGCAAGATTAATTTAATTACGAAATTGATTATGTTTCTCCTATACTTCCCTTGTTCATATAACTCTGGATCAGCGCAGCGCCGGCCATGGCAGCCATTTGGGGAGTGAATCAATGGAAGGGAGACCTTTCTTTCTGTCTCTAATTCTACCTGTCAAATAAATTTAAAAAAAAAAAATAAGAATGGGAATGGGAGAGGGAGGAGGATGAAGGGGGTGTGTGTGTGTGTGTAGGTAGGACAGAAGAATCACTATGTTCCTAAATGTGTGTTTATGAAACACATGAAGCTTGTCTTCCTTAAATAAAAGGTTTCTGGGGAGGATGGGGGAAAACAAAGACCTTCACTTCTGACATGTCTGCAAATATTTTCGGTTAAAAAATTTTTTTTACTGGTACCAAAAGCTAAGTTTTAAAGTTTTATACACATCTTTCATTTTCATTATCTTGATGCTTAAAAAGTTGTTCCTCACCCATTATTAAGTATTTACAGATTTATCTCTGTTAATTTTCAAATACTTCACTCTAACTCCACCTAAAAAAAAAATACCCTGATTTTTTTCCCAAATAGTGAGCCAAAATGCCTGTCCCGGGCAGGCCAGGTCTCAACTCCTGTGAACACAGATGCACCCAGCTGAAACCACCCTGGACCCCCCCCCCCGGCCTAAGATAAACAGACCATGGTGTGAAGACTCTACCGTTTAGGTACCAGGTGAGCTCTAGGAAGAGAGAGGAGGAAGAAAACATTACAGATAAAGTACTCAGGGAGAGTTACATACAAGAGGAAACTCAGGCATAAAGACAGCAGCATGGAAAAAGATAATGTAGAGGAAAGAAGTACAAGGTTTGTTCTGGAATGTGTCCCATCACTGAAGAAAAACAAATCAAGGAACTGCCAGGAACCGGGCACAGATTCAGGCCTTGTATCAGGCTAAGATGATATAAAAATAAAAAGACAAACAGTCCAGATAACAGACCATTGAATACAATGGCGATCTGATGATAAGACTGGAAAAATAAACCCAGGCCAACTGTGGAGAGACCTGAATAAAAGATGCTGAGCCAGTCCTTCCTGGAGACACGCAAGCAGATGACTACAGTCGTGAATTCCATCACAAGGTTGATCTATGAACATTCATCTGAAAGTCAGGGTTTTTAATTGTTTGAGGGCCACCGTAAGAAATGCTTTTTACACGACTTAGTGAACACGTTCATGTAAGGGGTTTTCAAAAGGCCCACGGAGGGGCTGGCACTGTGGTGCAGCAGGCCAAGGTGCCACTTGCGATGACAGCATCTCATTATCAGAGTGCTGGTTTGAGTCCTGGCTGCTCGGCTTCCGCTCCAGCTTACTTGGCCCAAAACTTGGGCCCCTGCCACCCACGTGAGACCAGGATGGAGTTCCTGGCTCTGGTTTCAGCCTGGCCAAGACCCAACTGTCACAGCCAATTGGGGGATGAACCAGTGGATGGAATATTTCTCTCTTGCTCTTCCCCCAATTCAGCCTTTCAAATAAACCTTTCTTTTAAAACAATCATGGAAGGGTTGGCACCGTGGCATAGCAGATAAAGTCACTGCCTGCAGTGCCAGCATCCCATATGGGCGCCAGCTCGAGCCCCAGTTCCAATCCAGCTCTCTGCTACGGCCTCTGAAAGCAGTAAAAGATGGCCCAAGTTCTTAGGCACCTGCACCAGCGTAGGAAACCCAGAGGAGCTCCTGGCTTCAGATGGCCCAGCTCCAGCCAGTGCAGCCATTTGGGATGTCAACCAGTGAGTGGAAGAACTCTGTCTCTGCCTCTCTGTAACTCTTTCAAATAAATATTTAAAAAATTCATGGAAAATATATATTATGAAAAATTACGCATAGATTTGAAATTTTTGTGATAAAATAAACTTGCCTTTTAACTCCATTTTTTTTAAAGAAAGATTTATTTATTTGAAAGGTACAGTTACAGAGAAAGATAGAGACAGAGAGAGGTCTTCCATCCACTGATTCACTCCCCAAATGGCCACAACAACTGGGGCTGGGCCAAGCTGAGGCCAAGAGCTTCTTCCAGGTTTCCCACATGGGTACAGGGACACAAGGACTTGGGCCATCTTCCACTGCTTTCCCAGGCCAGAGCAGAGAGCTGGATTGGAAGTGGAGCAGCCAGGACTCAAACCAGTGCCCATATGAGATGTTGGCGCTGCAGGCCAGGGCTTTAACCCACTGTGCCATAGCACTGACCCCTTCAACTCCATTTTTACATGAATTCTTGAAGTAGCCTCATACTTGTCTATCATATTTGAAAGAATCTAGATAAATCAGCTAGAAAGTTATAGCATAAGTCTTGGCATGCCATGGAAGGTCACTGGAAAGAGCTCAGAGTGGGTCAGCAGTGGTGGGGAACACACAGGATATTTAACATGAGCCAACTCAAGGCAAGTTTTCTGAAGGACAGGAAAACAGCAAATCAAAGAGGACAGTGAAACATCTATTCTCTCCTGCGTAGAAGATGAGGACTGGGTAAAATGAGTAGGAGGGAAGAAGGTACAAAAGACAGAGCTAGAACAAAGGGCAGGTAAGGACCTCCTAACCCAATACCCTTTTGCATCTCTTACATGGATGAAACACATGAATGCATGACTCATCAGGGTAAGATGTTTAACTTAAAAATAAAATTACAGGGCCAGCGCCACAACTCACTAGGCTAATCCTCCGCAGCGCGCCGCCGGAGCAGCCATTGCGGGGTGAACCAACGGAAAAGGAAGACCTTTCTCTCTCTCTCACTGTCCACTCTGCCTGTCAAAATAAATAAATAAAATTATAGGATGCTGGTGCTGCAGCATAGCAGGTAAAGCTGCCACCTGCAGGGCTGACATCCCACATGGGCACCAGTTCAAGTCCTGGCTACTCCACTTCCAATCCAGCTCCCTGCTAATGTGCCTGGGAAAACAGAGGAAGATGGTCCCAGTGCTTGGGCCTCTGCATGTACTTGGGAGACCCAGATTAAGCTCCTGGTTCCTTACTATGGCCTGGCATAGCCCTGGCTGTTGTGGCCATTTGTGGAGTGAACCAGCAGATGGAAGATCTCTCTCTGCCTCTTTGTACTTCTATCTTTCAAATAAATAAATAAAGCTTAAAAAAAAAAAAACTATAAAGATGACCTGTGCTGTGATCTAGTGACTAAAAATAAGTCACTGAGCTTTAAAGTCCAAAATGAGAACCAAGTAAACCCATTAGGACTGAGCTTGTGATGGGACAGTCAAGTGTCTAGGGGCCAGCACTGTGGTACAGCGGTTTAACACCCTGGCCTGAAGCGCGGGCATCCCATATGGGCGCCAGTTCTAGTCCCGGCTGCTCCACTTCTGATCCAGCTCTCTGCTATAGACTGGGAAAACAGTAAAAGATGGCCCAAATCCTTGAGCCCCTGCACCCACATGGGAGACCTCAAAGAAGCTCCTGGCTCCTGATCGGCGCAACTCCACCCATGTGGCCAATCGGGGAGTGAACCAGTGGATGGAAGAACTCTCTCTCTCTCTATGTAACTTTCAAATAAATAAATAAATCTTTTTTTTTTTTTAAGAATTATCTAAATACAAGAAAGGAAGGAGACACTAGAGGAGGAGGAGAAAGCACAAGAAGATGCCATAAAAATATCAAAGAAAACCTCAAAGAGGAAAGTAGATGTCATGTTTTCTATGTCTAGGAGAAAAAGATGAAAGGCTAAATATAGGAATGGAAAAGAAAAGCAGATAGGTGTATCAGATGGCCTTGACTTAGTAAAGCTAGGAGTCAAGGTCGTTTTTGTCTGTGCAAGCGGAAGACCTTGAAGGTTTGGGGTTAAAGGAAATTTGGAAAGTAGTTTGCAAACATCCCTCGTGTGTGTGCTTACATATATTTTTTTAACTCAGTGTTTTTAGAAAAAATTTTGTATAATGAAATCAGCATTAATAGCAGTGAAAAAATGGAACAGAAAACAGAAAAATCCCAGTGTAAAGAGAACATCTTTCTGTGCACTTTGTTTCTGGTGCATGTATACTTGCGTGTCTTCACAGGGCCATGACGTAAAACTTCTTACAAGGGGCCATAAACAACCAAAAACACTGTCCAACTTCTGGGTCACAGTTCATCATATCAATCAGGTTTGCAAATTACCTTGTTCAATTCCTCTGTGTTAACTTTTCAGATTTCTTAACCTATCAGTTTCTGAAAAGTCTTGGTTTTTAAAATCTCACACATCATGTATTTTTTTCCTATTTTCTGCTTAAGACTGGTTTTCATGTATACATAGATTCAGGAGTACTATATTTTCCTGGTAAACTGCTTTCAGGACATAATGGCTTTTATTTCAAATAACACTCTTCGCATTAAAGTCCAGTGTGTCCAACATTAATATGTGACAGCAATACATTAGGCATTAAATAAATATGGGGGCTGGTGCTGTGGCACAGCGGGTTAACGCCCTAGCCTGAAGCGTTGGCATCCCATATGGGCACCAGTTCTAGTCCCAGCTGCTCCTCTTCTGATCCAGCTCTCTGCTGTGGCCTGGGATAGCGGCAGAAAATGGCCCAAGTCCTTGGGCCCCTGCACCCATGTGGGAGACCTGGAAGAAGCTCCTGGCTTCGGATTGGCGTAGCTCTGGCCATTGCGGCCATCTGGGGAGTGAACCAGCTGATGGAAGACCTCTCTGTTTCTACATCTCTCTGTAACTCTTTCAAGTAAATAAATCTTTAAAAAAAAAAAAAAAAAAAGAATAAATACGAACATTGCTAATCCAACCGTGTTACTTCTGACTGCTCCCAGCCTTGGGAACAAGGTCCAGGATCTCTGGAAGGGCTCGCAGGATCTGCAGTGCTGGTCCTTCCCACCCTCCGCCTGCATCCTCAGCCCGGCACTGGTCTCAGGGGGCCGGAACCGTGTGCAGGCTGGGCCTGGAATGCGGCTCCACCCACTCCTGCCTACTTTTCATTCCTGAAGCAGAACACATTCCTGGACACGTGCCCTGCTCCACCCACCCAGCAGAGCTGACCACCTCACTCGGGTGGCTCCCCTGAACCCTGCACTTATTTGTCACAGCACCTTAGCTTGGCTTAGTTCACCTAATTATTGACCCGCAGTCTCCTAGACGGACCAGGAACTCATCGAGAGCAGGAAGCTAAACGAGACCTAATCTTAATTAGCTTTATGCTCCCAGTACACACTCCAAAACGATCAGGAACATCCGTGACATGGAAAGAACAGCAAGTTGAAGTCAGTTAATTTACACGAAATCACGGTGGAGAGGTTCAGTCTTTAAAGTGGCAAAAGGTAAAGCCATCTTGTCAGGTAGGAAGTTAGGAATTAGCCTATGGGTGGGGAGGGGTGAACCCGAGGAAACAAAAGGTAAGTCCACCTCGGAAGTGGCCCAGTGTTTTGTACTACCAAGTCCTGCCCATACGTGGTCTCAGCTTCCCCTGCCAAGGAAAGCCCCCCAGAAGAATCTTCCCTACTCAGCACCGAACTGTTTCCCAGCCTGACAACGCTGGCAAGAAAACCTTCATAGCTTTCCCAAGGAAGGCTCCTCTGCCCGCTGCCAGGCGGGCTCTCCAGTCTGACAGCGCTGAGTGGTGAAACCCTGGGAGGAATTTTTCCTTATCCATACTCAGCAAATCCTTTGTCCTGGAGGAGGAGGAGGAGGGGAAGGAAAATGGTGGGAGGAACTGGACTCTTCCCCTTCTAAGCTCCAGTCTGAATACAGACTGCGCACTCCGCTCTCAGCTCTTTCCTGAGCTGCCCGCCTGCCTGTCAGCTGTGTTCTCTCCATTAAACCACGTAACCTTGCCTTCCCCAGTCTGAATGACTGGACACTCTGATTCTGTCCCATCCATCTTGACGGATGCCCTACCCCATCACACCTTGCTACCTTGCTTACTGCTCTTCTGTCTCACGGCTGAATTCTTTCTTGCATCAAGACAAGAACCCATCCCACCCACTACCGCTAACAATCTGATCTATTTCAGATACGACCTCAAGGCTGGCAGATAAAGTGACTGCCCAGCTAACATCAGAACACAGATTTTCACTCTTTATAGGACTCTCACTCTTCTTCAAGGTCAATTTTGACACCGATACTTTTGATTTCATCAACTTCTGCTTTCTCTTCCTCTTTGTCTTTTTTAAGACTTTATTTATTTGATAGGGAGAAACAGAGAGAAGAGTCTTCCATCTGCTGGTTCACTCCCCACTGGCCACAATGGCCACAGCTGGGCCCATCTGAAGCCAGGAGCTTCCCCCAGGTCTCGTAGAGACAGGGGCCCAAGCACTTGCGCCATCTCCTACTGCTCTCCTGGCTCCTGGCTTCGGAAAGTTGTAGCTCCAGCCATGGCAGCCATCTGGGGGGTGAACCAATCAATGGAAGACTTCTCTCTTTCTCTATTTTTCTCTCTGCCTCTGTCTCTCTACCACTCTGCCTTTCAAATAAATAAAATAAATCTTTTTAAAAGAAAAAATGAAAGAATGAGGCTGAAGAACTCAATGGGGACCAAGCCAGGAGACCAAAAGATAGCTACTCGGGATTCCTTTCCTCAGGCAGAGCAGATCTGCATGTGAGAGAGCGTTAGGGAAGTGTGTAGACACAGCGATAGGGAAGTGTGTAGACACAGCGTTAGGGAAGTGTGTATATGTGGCCCTGAGAAGGCAGCCTGAAGCCAGAGATCCAGGTGACAGATAAAAATGTGTCAAGTGGGCCCAGGGATGGCTCTAGAATTAGAAAACTGGAGAGTCAAGACACTCATATGTGCTATGGACAGAGCTTTTGTCTGATGTCTTGGTGAAGAATCCTAGCTCTACTGCACGCTCTGAACCGACTTTTTTTTTTTTTTTTTTTTTTTATATAGGCAGACTGGACAGTGAGAGTGAGAGAGAAAGAGACAGGTCTTCCTTTGCCTTTGGTTCACCCCCAAGTGGCTGCTGCAGCCGGCGCACTGCGCTGATCCGAAGCCAGGAGCCAGGTGCTTCTCCTGGTCTCCCATGGGGTGCAGGGCCCAAGGACCTGGACCATCCTCCACTGCAGTCCTGGGCCACAGCAGAGAGCTGGACTGGAAGAGGAGCAGCCGGGACAGAATCCAGTGCCCCAACCGGGACTAGAACCCGGGGTGCTGGCGCCACAGGCGGAGGATTAGCCTATTGAGCTGTGGCGCCGGCCTCTGAATCCCTCTTAACTCCAGTTTCCTTTCTTGTAAATGAGAGCTTTTACAGGGTTTTCATCTGGATAAATGAATTATTTGAAAGTGCCCCGCACAACATGTATCATGTAATAAATAACTTTCCGTCCATCAAGTCAGGAAATCATACGCATTCAAAACTCCAGGTTCTAGTGCCGCTGTTTGGTGCAGAGGTTAAGATGCCTGCCCCTCACAGCAGAGTAACTGGGTTGGATTGCCAGCTTCACTGCCAACTCCAGTTTCTGGCTAATGCACACACTGGGATGGGATAGTACACGGCTCAAGCATGCCACCAACACAGGAGATCTGGGTTGTGTTCCTGGTGCCAAAAGCAGTCTGACCAACCCTGACTGTTAGGGGCATTTGAGCAGTGACCCAGTGGATGTGAGATCTGACTCTCTGCCTCTCTAATACATACTTTAAAAAAACCCTCCAGGTTCCTACTTCAATTTCTCCATAGATGTTTTATTTTAAAAATCAATACATGACTTAAAAGAAAACAAAAGTATTAAAGAAAAATTTCAATATGCTTATACTTACTAAAATTTATGGTAGGGCTACAATTCCTAAAAACCTTCTCCAATAGATGCTTCATGAAAATATCATTTTTAAATTTTAATTTATATAAAAGGCAGAGAGACAGAAAGATATCTCCCTTCTGCTGTTCACTCACCAAATGCCCACTATAGCTGAGACCAGGCCTGGCCAAAGGCAAGGGCTGGGAACTCAACCTGAGTCTCCCATGTGGGTAGCAAGACCCAACTACTTGAGCCATCCCAGGATGGACATTAGCAAGAAGCTGGAATCCAGAGTGGAGCAAGGACTCAAACTCTGGGACTCTGATGTGAGATGCAGATGTCACAAGCAGCCTCTTAACCACTATCTATGCCAAACATCCACCCCATAGTATTATCTTAATGCCTAGATGTGCCCCCTGAACACTGTTTTCTCAGAATTTGTAACACTGATGTGCAGCTCTGATACAGTTCAAACCTGGGTATGCAGTCTCATTACCAACAACCCAATTATCGTCCAAATGGCAACCAGCTTCCTTCTCTCCTTAAACTCTCCATGTGGGAGAGAGGGAGAACCTGGAAGAGGTAGAGTTTAAGAGGAGGTAAACCGTGCTTGGGAGAGACAATGACATTGGTAAACTTCCGTTACAGATATGAAAATAAGTAGAGTCCTAAGTTCGGTGAAGCCACAGAACATAAACAGAATGCATAACTTTCTTGTTCAACTTGTGTTTATAGAGAGATCCCATCTGCTGATTCGTTCCCTAAATGCCTGCATTAGCTGGGGCTGGCCATCAGGTCTCCTATGCGCATACCAGGACTTGACTATCACTACTGCCTCCCAGGCTCTGCATCAGCCGAAAGCTTGAGTCAAGAGCCAGAGCTGGGTATGGAACCCAGGTGTTTGGATACATGAGTGTCTTAATCAGCATTTCAACTGCTAGGTCAACCACTTGCCCCAGTATTCATTTATGTACGCATCTGAAAGGCAGCATCAGAGAAAGGGAGGAGAGACAGAACTATCTTTCATCCACTGTTCACTCCCCAAATGGTCGCAACAGCCAGGAGCCAATAGCTCCATCTGGGTTCCCACGTGGGTGACAGGGGCCCACGCACCTGGGCCATCCTCTACTGCCTTTCCAGGAGCATTAATGGGAAGCTGGGGTCGGCGCTGTGGCTCACTTGGCTAATCCTCCGCCTGCGGCACCGGCACCCCGGGTTCTAGTCCCGGTTGGGGCACCAGATTCTGTCCCGGTTGCCCCTCTTCCAGTCCAGCTCTCTGCTGTGGCCCAGGACTGCAGTGGAGGATGGCCCAAGTGCTTGGGCCCTGCACCCGCATGGGAGACCAGGAGGAAGCACCTGGCTCCTGGCTTCAGATCAGCATAGTGTGCCGGCCGTAGCAGCCATTTGGGGGGTGAATGAACAGAAGGAAGATCTTTCTCTCTGTCTCTCTCTCTTACTGTCTAACTCTGCCTGTCAAAAAAATAAAATTAAAAAAAAAAAAATGGGAAGCTGGATCAGAAGTATAGCAGCTGGAACTGGAACCGGCACTCCCACATGGGATACTGGTGCTTCAAGTGGCAGTTTAACCCGCTGTGCCACACAGTGGCTCCAGAATGCAACAGAAAGATGTCTGACAAAATCTGAGTTATCTAATTAAAAACAGAGAAAGGCATAAGAGGGGAAAAAAGAAAAAAAGCATGATAAATTGAAAAACTAAATACAAGATAGAAATAATTCCTAATATATGAAAAATTATAATAAATGTAAACAGTTTCAACTAGCCAACTAAAAGACTGTCAACACCTTTGTCCCTTTGTTTAATCCTATGGCTATTTTGTTAACCATTATACACTATGGCCTAGCACAGTGCTTGACAGGTAAGAGGCACTCATTCAACAATTACTGATTCAAATAGATAAATGAATAAAAATGAGTTTTCATTGTTTTTAAAGGAGCCTTAAAATACCAGTCTTTCCGTATACTTAATTTTTTAAAATGTGTTTATTTTTACTTATGTACAATTTAGAGCAACAGCAACAAAGAGAGGTACACACAGCAGGGTGCAATTAGCAGGAAGTTGGAATCAGAAGCGGAGCCAGGGCTCAAACCCAGGCACTGGTACGGGCTCTGTGCATCCCAAATGGTGTCTTAACTGCTATGCCAATTACCTGCCCCAGTATAGCTACTTTTAATAATGAAAGCACTAATCTTTCTCTTTTATAAAAAATTTATGAAAAAAATTTATTTATGCGGCCAGTACTGTGATGCAGGTCAAGCCCTCACTTGAGGCACCAGCATCCCATATGGGTGCCAGTTCAAGTCCTCACTGTTCCACTTCTGATCCAGCTCCCTGTGAATGGCCTGGGAAAGCAGCAGAAGATGGCCTAAGTGTTTGGGCCTCTGAACCCATACGGGAGACCAGGAAGCAGCTCCTGGCTCCTGGCTTTGGAAAGACCCAGATTCGGCCATTGTGGCCATTTGGGGAGTGAACCAAGAAGATGGAAGATCTCTGTCTCTCCCTCTGTCTGTAACTCTGCCTCTCAAAGAAATTTAAAAAAAAAAAAAGATTTATTTATATTTATTTATTTGAAAGGCAGAATTAGAGAAACAGAAAGAGAGAGATCTTCCATCCCCTGGTTCATTCCCCAAATAGCCACAACAGCCAAGCTGGGCCAGGCTGAAGCCAGGAGCCTGGAACTCCACCCAGGTCTTCAACGTGGGTGGCAGGGATTCAAGGACTTGGATTATCTTCCTCTGTTTTCCCAGGCACGTTAGCAAAGAACTGGATTGGAAGTAGAGCAGCCAGGACTCAAAACCAGGCCCAGCAGCAGACAGCAGCTTAACCCACCGCGCCATAATGCAGACCCCAAAAGCACTTATCTTTCAATAAATATAATAAAAGATAACTATATTATTTCTTACAATAAAAGACTTAGCTGAAATTTCGGGTAGGGACAGGCATCTGGTCTAGAGGTTAGGATCCCATGTAAGATGCCCAGGTCATTTATCAGAGTGCATAGGTTTGATTTCTGGTGCTGGCTCCTGACTCCAGCCTCCTGCCAATGCAGACCCTGGGAGGCAGCAGATGATGGCTCAAGTAATTGGATCCCTGTCACTCACAAGGGAGACCTGGATTGAGTTCCCAGCTCCTGGCTTTGGCCCGACCCATCCCTGGCTGCTGCAGGCATTTAGGGAATGAGCCAGTGGATGGCAGCTCTGTCTATATATATTTCTGTGTCTCTGCCTCTCAATTTTTTAAAAAATTAGGGTAACTTTAAATTATCTGAAAATCTGTAGCAAGCACACACAGCTTCTCACACAAATACAGAGATCAGGGACCCAAGACTACAGAATAAAGCCTAAAGGAAGACAATAGAGAAGACCTATAAAGAAGGCACTATGACCTGGCAAGGAAGGCTCCGTGTCTTCTTATGTACATGTTTTAATCTGTTACTCTCAAGGGACAAGTTGGCATTTGCTGGTCTGTGTGTACAGAGAAGGTGTGCAGTTGATATTAGCCTAAGCTTGTGCAGAACTACCCTTCGTAGTGAGCATCCTGTCAAAGGTGCTGGGCAGCAGAGACACTGGCCACTGGGCCACCCACCATGGAACTGAACCACTTCAACACACGTACTGATTTCTAACTTTTCCTTCAGAAGGTATACTCTAATGTGGCACACAAATTCAAGAGAAAACACTTTAAATCCACAAATAAGTTTTAAAATTTAAAATTACCAAAACTACCTACTAAGGAGCAGAGCTGCTTACAAATTATCAAACTATAGCATTTTAGAATTAATGCCAAGTTTTAATTAGTGAAATAAGGTAACGTATACTCAAAGTGTAAGCTTTTATAACAAGTTCAGTTGATTGACCCATTAGGTCAATGATTTCCACTCTTATTTCAGATTCATTTGGCAATTCAGTGAAACAAGTTTCTATTTTCACATGCTCTCGTCTTCCTGATGTACAAAAAACAAATGATTAAGTATTATGTGCCTTCAGAGAGCGTGAGTCATTCATTCCAAGATCAGAGTGAGGGCACTCCCGCAGCCCAGGAGCAAGCCTGGGTTGGCTGAACTGATGAAACAGAGGCAGTTTCACCTGTATCTTTAAAAAAAAAAAAAAAGTGCCAGGGTTTGCACAAATCATCAGAACCAAGTTTCATTTCCTGCTAAAGACAAAGGATATTAGCGCTCTGAAAAGACAACCACCAACGCCAAAGTCAAACAGATGAGAAAAACAGCTTTAGAATAAGGAACTAAAATCTCCAGTTGTTACCTCATTTGTGCTTTAATTCTTAGAAGTTAATCAGGACAGGGAAATGAGCTAAGGAATTATTTGATTCAGGTGCCATCTTATAAATGCAAAGTTTGATACACATTTCCTTGAACTCTCTAATGGTAATTACTTCAGCAGGCAGCAAGCTAACGGTGACCTCCCAGTGTGAAATCTGACTCTGACTGTGGATCCTGGCTGCTCCTTATCAACAGCTATGAGCTCTATAGAATGCTGATGCCTAGGCTCCACCTCTCAGACACTGACCTGGTTGGTCAGAGTGGGGCCCTGGCACAGGTATGCTGTCAATCTCCCCTGGGACTAATGTACAGCCACACAGAGAATTGCTGGATTAACTGACTACAGGGCACTGGGGGGAACCTGTATTAGCTTAGTTGTATCCTATCAGATTCAAAGATGATGCCTGTGCCATGTACAACTTTAAACTCCTCCATGTAGTGAAGTATCACAAATTGCATAAAGATTTCATAATACAATGAGTTGGCATAAAAGCTGATCTAAGCTAGCAGAAGGAAATTCACTTCGAAATACAGCCTCAAGAGTTCCTAAAAGATAAGAGATACCATCCAGAAAAGGGACCTAAGAATTTCCAGATCTTCCTTTAAAATTAGGATCGGCCAGCGCCGCGGCTCAATAGGCTAATCCTCCACCTAGCGGTGCCGGCACACTGGGTTCTAGTCCCGGTCGGGGCGCCGGATTCTGTCCCGGTTGCTCCTCTTCCAGTCCAGCTCTCTGCTGTGGTCCAGGAAGGCAGTGGAGGATGGCCCAAGTGCTTGGGCCCTGCACCCCATGGGAGACCAAGATAAGCACCTGGCTCCTGCCTTCAGATCAGCGTGGTACGCCAGCCGCAGCGCGCCAGCCGTGGCGGCCACTGGAGGGTGAACCAAAGGCAAAGGAAGACCTTTCTCTCTGTCTCTCTCTCTCTATCCACTCTGCCTGTCAAAAAAAAAAAAAAAAAAAAAAAAAAAGCAAGGATCTACTTTCTGGAAGAGGTGTCCTCTTAAAAAAAAAAAAAAAAAAAACAATTAGGATCTAGTTATACTGCAACAAGACAATGACAAAGGTTTGACCGACATCATGAAGAAACTAGAAAATGTTTCTTAAATTCTACAATATCCAAACACAAAATTGTCATGATTCTCTACAAAGAATACAGTCTTGTCCCATCTCAAGAAAGACACCCAAAGCAAAAGAATATCATGAAAGATTAAAATGAGGACTTTTCAGTCTGGAAGACCTGATGGAAATCTGTAAAATTTTGAAAGCTATGGGCTTACACATAATATAATATATTCACAATACAGTATAGGAGACACACATGTTTGAAAGTCATAGTTTGGAACAAAGTACACTTAAGTTACAACCTTCCATAGTCATTACCTTAAAAACTTCAAATTATAACCACTTGCAATGAGCATCAGATGAATTATTGGATAATACATTCATAAAACAGCACACAAGAAATGGCGATGTGTTGGGATATACCTCACCTACTGCTCTCCCCAAAACTGTCTGGATATCACTTTCAGAAACAGTATTCTGAGAATGGAGTCAAAGCACAGATGAGCTAAGAATTGGTATCTTCCTTTCCTCATTTCGGAGCTATTAACAGAGATGCATAAAATTAGCACTCCCATCATTAAGTAGATGTGACCTTTCTCACAGCTGGTGTTTAAATAATTTCTTGGCTTTTCCTGAAAACTGCCCTCTCCCATGGAGGAGCGCGAACACAGTCATTCTGCCAACCACACTTGCAAAAAGCTGTACCTTCAGTCCACCACCGGTGCAGGATTTGCCATCTTACTTGGACTCAATGAAGAGCTGCTTCCGGATCAAACACGGGCAGCAGCACACTGTCCTGGCACAGTGGGAGGAAGGGAAAAAGCTGTACCACTTCTGAATTTTTGCCAGTTAACACACTATTTTTTTTGAGATTTTATTTATTTATTTGAAAGGCAGAGTTACGGAGAAGCAGAAGCAGAGAGAGGTCTTCCATCTGCTGGTTCACTCCCCAGATGGCCGCAATAGCCGCAGCTGTGCTGTTCCGAAGCCAAAAACCTCCTCTGGGTCTCCCACTGATGCGCAGGAACCCAAAGACTTGGGCCATCTTCTACTGCTTTCCTAGGCCATAGCAGAGCTGGACTGGAAGCGGAGCAGCTGGGACATGAATTGGCGCCCATATGGGATGCCGGCACTGCAGGTGGTGGCTTTACCTGCTACGCCACAGCACCAGCACCACACCATTTATTCTCATAAACTTTCTGAAGCACCCAATTAATGAAGACATTATACATATGAAGCTTTATTTCTTCTAAGACGCACACAAAAAAAATTCTATCAGTGCATAGTGCCAGCTTCTCCCAGGGCTCTCCACTCTCCTAGCGCAAAAATAACCCCAGAATGTTTACAGCTGCAGGGACTTCATAGTCTAAGAGCGTCTTTCTTTCCCATTTTCTTTATTAGGAAAGAAAACAGATTTTCACCTTCCTGGGGGGTAACAAAATACTGAGATCTCGACCCTCAAGACCCAACTCAAATCCCACACAGTACTCTGCACCCAACTTGGTATCAGTCACTCTAGAATCCTGTGTCTCCACCACTGGACTACACCTCCAGAGTGGTGGCAGTGTTTAATTAAATTTATTTTTTTACTTTGCCAATGCCTAGCAGGCAGGTCTTCAATAAATACTTGTGTTTTGTGGGTTTTTTGTTTTGTTTTGTTTTGTTTTTGACAGGCAGAGTGGACAGTGAGAGAGAGAGACAGAGAAAAAGGTTTTCCTTTGCCGTTGGTTCACCCTCCAATGGCCGCCACGGCCGGCACACCGTGCTGATCCAAAGGCAGGAGCCAGGTGCTTTTCCTGGTCTCCCATGGGGTGCAGGGCCCAAGCACTTGGGCCATCCTCCACTGCACTCCCTGGCCACAGCAGAGAGCTGGCCTGGAAGAGGGGCAACCGGGACAGAATCCGGCGCCCCAACCGGGACTAGAACCCAGTGTCCCGGCGCCACAAGGTGGAGGATTAGCCTAGTGAGCTGCAGCGCCGGCCTTCAATAAATACTTGTTAAAGGAATAAAGGACTTATAGAATTTCAGATTCAATGGAAATTGAGAGGACAAAGAAATGTATAAAATACTAATATTATAATAATCTATAATGTACCAAATTAGCTGGGGTTGGGGGCAAGATAGTGCTGCTCCTTGAAGAAAGACAGTGGTTGAGAGGCTCAAAGGGGAGTGAAGGCCACAGCTGCAGGAGACGAACCTTGACGTCCAGAAGTACTGCTGCCCAGAAGGGAGACTAGCAAACCATTGCCGCACTGATCCCCTGGAGAAGGGTGCTACCTTAAGCCAGAATTAGGGAAAAGAATTTCTAAGTGTAATAAATAGGAAGTTCAATGGTATTGTAGGGGCCAGTGCTGTGGCACAGTGGGGAAGGCCGCCACCTGCAGCACTGGCATCCCATATGGGCGCCAGTTCAAATTCTAGATGTTCCACTTCAAATCCAGCTCCCTGCTAATGCACCTGGGAAAACAGCAGAAAACGGCCCAGTGCTTGAGTCCCCGTATTCAACGTGGGAGACCCAGAAGAAGCTCCTGGCTTTGGATCTGCCCAGCTCCAGTCACTGTGGCCATCAGGGAGCAAACCAGCCGATGGAAGGCCTCTCTCCCCTCCCCGCCACCTCTAACTCTGCATTTGAAATAAATAAAAAAATTTTTGTTGACAGGCAGAGTTAGACAGTGAGACAGAGAGACAGAGAGAAAGGTCTTCTTCCGTTGGTTCACCCTCCAAATGGCCGCTATGCCGATCCGAAGCCAGGAGCCAGGCACCTCCTCCCGGTCTCCCACACGGAAGAAATGGTATTGTGAAATATCAGCACTGTACATGCAAACTAGTAAACAGAAAGCATTAGGGAATGTTTAAAATTTCCTAATGTTTCAGTTAAATGTCATAATTGTCTCAAATCATATATATGAAGGTACTTGAAGAAATTCATAGAAAATGGAATTAAAAGATAAGTTGAGGGGCTGGCGCTGTGGTGTAGCAGGTAAAGCCGCTGTCTGCAGTGGCGGCTGTCCCACTCCTGATCCAGCTCTCTGCTATAGCCTGGGAAAGCAGTGGAAGATGGTCCCAGTCCTTGGGCCCCTGCACCACATGGGAGACCCAGAAGAAGCTCCTGGCTCCTGGCTTCGGATCAGCGCAGCTCCAGCTGTTGCGGCCAATTGGAGAGTGAACCAGTGGACAGAAGACCTCTTTTTCTCTGTCTCTCTCAATCTCTGTTAACTCTGCCTTTCCAATAAATCAATATAAAAAAAAAAGATAAGTTGAGGTGTGCTTTTGGCCTAGCACCGATCCCTTAGGGCAGGTGCATCCCCTATCAGAGTGCCTGGTTTGAGTCCTGGCTCTGCTCCACATTCTAGCTTCCTGCTAAGATGCACCCTGAGAGGCAGCAGTGATGGTTAAGTACTTGGGTCCCTGACACCCACGTGGGAGACCTGGATTGTGTTCCCAGCTCCTAGCTTCAGCCTGCCCCAATCCTGGCTACTGCAGGCATGTGGGGAGTAAGCCAGTGGAGTAGACAGGAGATTTCTGTTTTTCTGTCTCAAACAAAAAAATTTTAAGAGAAATTTATTAGTTTGAAATCCACAGTGTTTCCATAACACACATTTCTCACAAACTTTAAGTTCACTGAACATGGATTTTGAAAATGTTTGGGCCGGCACCGCGGCTCACTAGGCTAATCCTCTGCCTGCGGCGCCAGCACCACGGGTTCTAGTCCCGGTTGGGGCGCCGGATTCTGTCTCGGTTGCTCCTCTTCCAGGCCAGCTCTCTGCTGTGGTAAGGGAGTACAGTGGAGGATGGCCCAAGTGCTTGGGCCCTGCACCCCATGGGAGACCAGGAGAAGCACCTGGCTCCTGGCTTCGGATCGGCGCAGCACGCTGGCCATAGCAGCCATTTGGGGAGTGAACCAACGGAAGGAAGACCTTTCTCTCTGTCTCTCTCTCACTGTCTAACTCTGCCTGTCAAAAAGAAAAACGAAAAAAGAAAATGTTTGCACCATAATAAATTTATCTTTCATTCCAGTTTCCATGAACTTTTTTTTCTTAGATTTATTTTTTATTTATTGAAAGGCAGATTAAAGAGGAGAGACAGAAGCCGGCGCCGCGGCTCACTAGGCTAATCCTCCGCCTAGCGGCGCCGGCACACCGGGTTCTAGTCCCGGTCGGGGCGCCGGATTCTGTCCCGGTTGCCCCTCTTCCAGGCCAGCCCTCTGCTGTGGCCCGGGAGTGCAGTGGAGGACGGCCCAGGTGCTTGGGCCCTGCACCCCATGGGAGACCAGGAAAAGCACCTGGCTCCTGGCTCCTGCCATCGGATCGGTGCGGTGCGCCGGCCGCAGCGCGCCGGCCGCGGCGGCCATTGGAGGGTGAACCAACGGCAAAAGGAAGACCTTTCTCTCTGTCTCTCTCTCTCACTGTCCACTCTGCCTGTCAAAAAAAAAAAAAAAAAAAAAAAGAGGAGAGACAGAGAAAGAGGTCTTCCATCCGCTAGTTCACTCCCCAAATAGCTGCAACAGTCAGGGCTGTGCCAGCTGGAAGCCAGGAGCCTGCAGCTTCTTCTGGGTCTCCCACGTGGGTGCAGGGCCCAGGCACTCAGGCCATCTTCCACTGCTCCCCAGGCACGTTAGCAGGGAGCTAGACGGAAGTGGAGCAGCCGGGACTCAAGCTGGTACCCATAGGGGATGCCAGTGTCACAGGTGGAGGCTTAACCTGCTATGCCACAGTGCCAGCCCTCCATGAACTTTTTTAAAAACCCTTACACAATGATATAGAAGAGACTGTGAGATCTGAAGTTCAGTGAGTTAAAGTGAAATGCTTTTTTTTTAATAGCTAACTTTTTTAAATATTTATTTTATTTATTTGAAAGAAAGTTACAGAGAGAGGTAGAGACAGAGAGAGAGGTCTTCCATTCACTGGTTCACTCCCCAGATGGCCATAATGGGCCAGAGCTGTGCTGAACCGAAACCAGGAGCTTCTTCCAGGTTTCCCATGCAGGTGCAGGGACCCAAAGACTCAGGCCATCTTCTACTGCTTTCCCAGGCCATAGCAGAGAGCTGGATTGAAGTGGAGCTGCCAGGACACGAACCGGTGCCCAGGGGATGCTGGCACTTCAGGCCAGGGCTTTAACCCACTACACCATAGTGCTGGCCCCAAAGTAAAATGCTGTTTCAAAGTTTGAGATTCATAAGGAAAATAACACACTTTAAAAAAAATCAAACTACATCTCAATCAATGTTACCAAAAAATGGGAGTGGATGATACTCTGTAACTGGAAGAGGTTCTCTTAAGGGTCTCACAGCAACCATCGAATGAGTTATCCTAGGAACATGCAATATAATGAAGATACCACAGTATGTGTTCTAAGTACCGTAACATTAAGTGTTCAGTATTTATCCTCACTTTAAAAATACTTGGGGCAGGTGTTGCAGCACAGCAGGTTAAGCCACCACCTGCAACACTGGGGCCAAAGCCAGCATCCCATAAGAGCGCTGGTTAGAGTCCTGGCTACTCCACTTCCTATTCAGCTCTCTGCTAACACACCTGGGAATACAGCGGAAGACAGCCCTAGTGATTGGGCCCAGCCACTCCTGTGGAAGACCTGGATGGAGTCCCAGGTTCTTGGCTTAGGCCTTGGCCAGCCCCTGCCATTGAGGCCATTTAAGGAATGAACCAGCTGATGGGAGCTCTCTGTTTATGTCCCTCTCTAACTCTGTCTTTTAAATAAATAAATCTTTTAAAATAGTATTTATACTTTATTGTTGATGATATATTATCAACAGCCACTGAGAACTTTTAAAATGCATTATTTACGTATTTGATTGAATGCACCGATTCAAATATTCTCAGCTGACACACAACTGTGATTTAGATCAGCTAATGCCAAGTGCTTGCTAGAAGATTCGTGACACTGCTTTACCTCTCAGGCTTGTGTCTGCAAGGCTACACCCTTATTTACTATGAGAGAGACTCAGTATACTCCTATCCCCTGGTTCACTCCCTGAACGCCCAAAACAGCTAGGACTGAGCCAAGCTGAGAAGCCATAACCTGGGAATTCAATCCAGGTCTCTCATACGGGTGGCAGGAACCCAAGAACTTTTTTTTTTTTAAAGATTTATTTTATTTACTTGAAAATCAGCATTGCACAGAGAGAGGAGAGGCAGAGAGAGAGGTCTTCCATCTGCTGGTTGACTCCCCAGTTGGCCGCAATGACCAGAGCTGCGCTGATCTGAAGCCAGGAACCAAGAGCCAAGAGCTTCTTCCGGGTCTCCCATACAGGTACAGGGGCCCAAGGACATGGGCCATCTTCTACGGCTTTCCCAGGCCACAGCAGAGAGCCAGATCAGAAGTGGAGCAGCCAGGTCTCGAACCAGCACCCATATGGGATGCTGGCGCTTCAGGCCAGGGCATTAACCCACTGTGCCACAGCACTGGCCCCAAGGAACCCAAGGACTGAAGCCATCACTTGCTGCCTCTCAGGATCTGGGAACTGAACCCAAGCACTCTGATACAGTACCAGCGTATACTAACCAGGGTCTTAACTGTTAGGCCGAATGCTGGCACCACAAGGTTGTATTTTAAAAGGTTATGTTTTAAAATATTTGAACAGGAACATAACAGTTTATAAAAAAAAGATGCAGAGATTGTAACACAGCTTGTAAAGGTCTAACACATTTAAATTCCTATAAAACCATGCCAAAATGATGTTCGACTATGATTCTAAGAATTAGCTGAATCTACAGCAGAAGCTAGTTTAATTTTCCAATCGTCTAATAACTATCTGCAAACATATCCACCTATTCCACCAAAAATCATAAGACCAGTATTAGCAACCTTAGCACAAGGGTCAACCTTAGCACAAGGGGGGGGGGGATTATAATATATATATGTATATATATATATATATGTCACATTTATTTTCATTCATAAAGAACAGATTTATCCAATGCCATGGGCTTAAGAGTTAGATTCTCCCTTTATTGAATACTCTGACAATGAGAAACATAGCACAGCTTTTTAGGTGGCAGAAGAGGCCCTGTAGTCAAGTCTCTTGTTCTTATAGTGTCTATTTAATCCTTCTGACAACGCTTTCACTGCTGAAACTACACAGGGCAGACCAGGGACTGGATTTAATTCATTTAACACAACTCTAACAGATGACCTGCTGAGGACCAGGGCGGGTGCTTCAGACTTGGGGATGAGCCCTCCTCCTTCTCCATGCCAGGGCTGTGGTGAGCTGGGCAAGTGGGATGTGGGGAACCATACTGCTGGACAGCCCAGAGCAGCCCTATCACAAGGGCTCACAAAAGACCACACTGCTAGGGCTGGCAGTGTGGTCCAGTGGGTAAAGCTACCACCAGTAGAGCCTGCATCCCATATGGGCGCCGGTTCAAGTCCGGCTGCCTCTGCCTCTGCCTCTGCCTCTCTCTCTCCCTCTCTGCCTCTCCTCCTCCCTCTGTGTAACTCTTTCAAATAAATAAATAAATCTTAAAAAAAAAAAAAAAAAGATCACACTGCCACACACTTTTGTTTCTGGTGCTTGTAAGCTCTATTTCGCCAGGTAGAAAGCATCTCTCTGAATCCAGCCTGTGGCAAATCCAAAGGCTGTGCTGAGGACAAGTGTCTAAAACCAGAGCCCCCACCCCCCATTTTTTGAATGTAATTAATTGCCCTTAAGGTTCTTTCTCCTCTGTTCTACCTCTGCTTTGTATGCTCTGAACGGTTCCTCCTGAAACTGGATAGAGGACTCCTGCAAAGCTGGACTGAGAAGGGCTTCAGGTTGCTCATCACTGGAGGAAAATGTTCCCTCTGAGTACATATCAGCGTTTCTGTGCAAAGATCTACCCTAGATCTACTCGCTTTCCAAACTGCACATGCTCCAAAAACTTCAGACGAGAAACCTGATAAACTGACCTTAGCTGGAAAAACCCTAGTCAATCTATTACGTAACAACATTCTCTGTAACTGTACAAAGTAATTTTGTAAGAAAGGAGTCGTGGCAGGCACTGGGTCAAGAACAAGCTAGTGATCCCACGATCAGCCTTTTCATTCTATAGAGGGCCTTCCTCAGTGTGCTTGCTTTGACATTTCAGAGGCTTTCTATTCTCTATGTAGGCCACACTACAATGATCATGACAGCTCAAGATGTACTTCAACTACTGCCCACAAAAATATAAATCCTGGGGCTGGCATTGTGCACAGTGGGTTAAGCTGCCGCCTGTGATGTTGACATCCCATATGAGTGCTGGCTAGAATCCCACCTGCTCCACATCTGAGCCAGCTCCCCACTAATGCACCTGGAAAATCAATAGATGGCCCCAGTGGGCCTGTCACTCACATGGGAGACCTGGATTGAGTTCCAGGCTCCTGGCTTCAACATGGACTAGCCCCAGCCATTGCAGACATCTGGGGAGTGAACCATCAGATGGAAGATCTGTCTCTCTCTAACTCTGCCTTTAAAATATATATCTGCATCCATCCTAGAGGGTCAGCATTGTTGCACAGTGGGTTAAGCCACCACTTGCTACGCTGGCACCCCACATCATCAGAGTGCTGGTTTGAGTTCTGGCTCCCTGCTAATGCTCCTCGGAAGACAGTGAATGATGGCCAAAGTACTTGAGCCCGTACCACCCACCTGGAAGTCCCTCGTGTAGTTTCTGGCTTCAGTCTGGCCCAGCCCTGGCCGTTGGGACTACTTGGGGTATGAAAAACTGGATGGAGTTGTCTCTCCCTTTTTAAAGATTTATTTATTTGAAAGCCGGCGCCGTGGCTCAATAGGCTAATCCTCCACCTTGCGGCGCCGGCACACCGGGTTCTAGTCCCGGTTGGGGCGCCGGATTCTGTCCCGGTTGCCCCTCTTCCAGGCCAGCTCTCTGCTATGGCCAGGGAGTGCAGTGGAGGATGGCCCAGGTGCTTGGGCCCTGCACCCCATGGGAGACCAGGAAAAAGCACCTGGCTCCTGGCTCCTGCCAGGATCAGCGCGGTGCGCCGGCTGCAGCGGCGGCCATTGGAGGGTGAACCAACGGCAAAGGAAGACCTTTCTCTCTCTCTGTCTCTCTCTCTCACTGTCCACTCTGCCTGTCAAAAAAAAAAAAAAAAAAAAAAAGATTTATTTATTTGAAAGAGTGGCAGAGAGGCAGAGAGATAGGTCTTCCATCTGCTGGTTCACTTCCCAGATGGCTGCAATGGCCGGAGCTGTGCCAATCCGAAGCCAGGAGCTTCCTCTGGGTCTCCCACATGGGTGCAGAAGCCCAAGGACTTGAGCCATCTTCTGCTTTCCTAGGCCACAGCAGAGAGCTGGATCAGAAGTGGAGCAGCCAGGACTCAAACAGGCACCCATATGGGATGCCAGCACTGCTGGCAGTGGGTTTACTCACTATGCCACATCGTCGGCCCTTCCTTCTTTCTTTGTCACTCTGCCTTTCAAATAAATAAATAAATCTTAAAAAGAGACTGAGACCAGCATTGTGGCAGAGGTTAAGCAGCAGCCTGCAACAGCAGCATCCCTTATGAGTGCCTGTCTGTGTCTTGGCTGCTCTGCTTCTAATCTAACTACCTGCTAATGTGCCCAGGAAAGCAGCAGAAGATGGCCTGAGTACTTAGGCCCCTGCAACCCACATAGGGTTGCATAGGAGACCCTGATAAAGTTCCAGGCTCTTGGTTCCAGCCTGGGCCAGCACCAGACATTGGAGAATGAACAGCAGATGGAAGCTCTCACTCCCTCACCATCTTTCAAATAAATAAATAAATAAATCTTTAAAAAATAAAAATACTGGGGCTGGCACTGTGGTGTAGCGGTTAAAGTGCTGCCTGCAGTGCCAGCACCCCATATGGACGCCAGTTCGGGTCCAGACTGCTCCACTTCTGATCTAGCTCTCTGCTAATGGCCTGGGAAAGCACTAGAAGATGGCCAAAGTTCTTGGGCCCCTTCACCCGTGTGGGAGATCCGGAAGAAGCTCCTGGCTTTGGATTGGCACAGCTCCGGCCTTTGCAGCCAGTTGGGGAGTTGGGGAGTGAACCAGAAGATGGAAGACCTCTCCCGCCCTCCCTCCCTCCCTCCCTCCCTCTCTTCTCCTCTCTCTCTCTCTGCCTCTAACTCTGCCTTTCAAATGAATAAATAAATCTTAAAAAAAATACATGTTTGTCAATATAGAGAAAAATTTGGTTTTGGAGCCTTATACTGAGTTAGAAGCCTGGCTACCAACCTCCACCCTGCAGGCCTATTTTTTTTTTTTTTAAGATTTGTTTATTTTAAAAGCAGAGTGGGACAGAGAGTGGGGGGACAAAGAGATGGGGGAGGGAGAGAGAGAGAGAGAATATCTTCCATCTGCCGGTTCACTTCCCATATAGCTGCAACAGCCGCGTCTGGGCCAGGTCAAAGCCAGGAGCCAGAACTCCATCTGGGTCTCCCATAAGGGCAGCAGGGGCTCAAGCACTTGGGTGATCTTTCACTGTCTTCCCAGGTACATTAGCAGGACACTGGACCAGAAGCAGAGTAGCCAGGACTCAAACTGCCACTCCAAAACAAGCAGCAGCTTAACCTACTGTGCCCAAACACCAGCCCCCTGCCTACCCCTCTTAATCTGAGAACTTGCCAAATTACTTCTCTGTGCCCAAGTTTCCTCATCTGTAAAATGAGGGTGGAAATGAAATATTACATATAAAGGGCTAAGAATAATGTCTAGTTCAGAAATTTGTCCAAATAAAAGTTGTTATTATTAGGTACTATTCATCTCAGCTTGTTATATGGAGTTGCAGACAATTAAATATGCATAAAAACTTCCCTGGAATTTTTTTGGTAAAGACTTATATTTGCAAGGTAGAGTTAGAAGAAGGGGGGGGGTCTTCTATTCACTGGTTTATTTCCCAAATGGCTGCAACAGCTGGAGCTGGCCGATCCATAGCCAGGAGCTTCTTCCACGTTTTCCATGTGGGTGCAGGGGCTCAAGTACTTGAGCCATTCTCTGCTGCTTTCCCAGGCACATTAGCAGGGAGCTGGGTCAGAAGTGGAGTAGCCAGGACTTGAACGGGTGCCCATACGGGATGCCAGTGCCTTTACTCACTATGCCACAGCACCAGCCCCACCCGAGCTTTATAGCCTCTTTATAGCCTGATTCCAAAAACTGTTAGTCACCTTACGAATATCCTATTTTTTTTTTCTTTTTTTTTTTTTAGCCAAAGGTAGGTGGGGGAAAACCTTTAGAAAAGTTAGTCTTTTCTGTTTTAAAACAGAAAATATGGGGGCCAGCGCCGTGGCTCACTTGGTTAATCCTTCGCCTGTGGCACCAGCATCCCATATGGGTGCCGGGTTCTAGTCCCAGCTGCTCCTCTTCCAGTCCAGCTCTCTGCTGTGGCCCAGAAGGACAGTGGAGGATGGCCTAAGGGCTTGGGGCCCTGCACCCAAATGGGAGACCAGGAAAAAGCTCCTGGCTTCGGATTGGTGCAGCACCAGCCGTGGCGGCCATTTGGGGAGTGAACCAACGGAAGGAAGACCTTTCTGTCTCTCTCTCTCACTGTCTATAACTGTCAAATAGTAAAAAAAAAAAAAAAAGCGGGGAAAATACTTAAAAAAAAAAAAAACCAGAAAACAAATGCACATGCATCTAACACATCAAAGTATACAAAGAAATAAATGGACAGACCTGTTCAATCTGCCTGCTAGCCTGGTAATACAAAGGGTCAGGCAGAAAGGAGCACAGAGGGCCAGCACTGTGGCACTTGAGGTTAAGCTGCCCCTGTGGTGCTAGCACCCACCAGGGCACTGGTTTGAGTCAGGCTGCTGATTCTGATCCAGCTTCTATGCTAACACACTGGGAAAGCAGAAGATGAAGGTTCAAGCACGTGGGCCCTGCCACTCATGTGGGGACCTGGATGGAGGTCCTGGCTCTTGGCTTCAGCCTGGCCCCGCCCTGGATGTTACAGCCATTTGGGGAATGACCCAATGGACGGAAGAGCTACCCTTCCTTCCATCCTCCTTCCTTCCTTCCATTGCTCTACCTTTCAAATAAACAAATAACTTTTTTTAAAAAAAGTAGCATGCGATATAATACTGGTAAACCATTTTAAAGAAACTGAAGACAAAAGACACTAGGAACAGGTCATCAAAGAAGAAGGTACCTTTCTCTGAAGGGAGGAGAGAACTTCCACTCTGACTACGACCTTGTCTAAATATGATCAGAGTCGGTGAACTCAAAAGGCTTCCATAGCCTTGGCAGCTCATGACAAGAGCCGAAGGTGATTACTGATGCCATAAACAAGAGTGTCAATTTGTTAAGTCAACAACAGGAGTCACTGTGCACTTACTCCTTATGTAGGATCTCTGTCTTTAATGTGCTGTACATTGTGATTTAAAGCTATAACTAGTACTCAAACAGTATTTTTCACTTTGTGTTTCTATATGGGTGCAAACTGTTGAAATCTTTACTTAATATATGCTAAATTGATCTTCTGTATATAAAGAGAATTGAAAATGATTCTTGATGTGAATGGAAGGGGAGAGGGAGCGGGAAAGAGGAGGGTTGCAGGTGGGAGGGAAGTTATGGGGGGGAAGCCATTGTAATCCATAAGCTGTACTTTGGAAATTTATATTCATTAAATAAAAGTTAAAAAAAAGACACTAGGAAATGAGTTACTCAACAATAACAAAAATGGTTAAATTTTTAAAAATACATTTAATAATTTCTAAAAGGCCCAACTAGTTTTGTCATGATAATCTGTGAATTTTTAGCAAATGCAATTTTTTAAAGATAAATATTTTAAAATCTTAAAAGTAAATTCCAAATGAAACAAACTCTAAGGAAACTGAATACAGTTTCATAAAATACAATTCCTAGGCCAGCGCCATGGCTCACTAGGCTAATCTTCTGCCTGCGGCACCGGCACCCTGGGTTCTAGTCCCGGTTGGGACGCCGGATTCTATCCCGGTTGCTCCTCTTCCAGTCCAGCTCTCTGCTGTGGCCCGGGAAGGCAGTGGAGGATGGCCAGGTCCTTGGACCCTGCACCTGCATGGTAGACCAGGAAGAAGTACCTGGCTCCTGGCTGTGGATCGGCACAGCGCTCTGGCCGTAGTGGCCATTTGGGGAGTGAAACAAAGGAAGGAAGACCTGTCTCTCTCTAACTCTGCCTGTCCAAAAAAAAAAAAAAAAAAAAAACAATTCCTTAAAAAAGAGAGTCCACATGGTTTTCAATTCCATACTATCATTCTCCTTCAAAAAAGTTGACTTCCTGTGCCATAGTAAAAATAATTTCATTACCAAAAATCAACTCTAAGAACAGGAAAACATTTTTGTTTCCGTGAGTTTTAACAGATAGCTAGTATCTGCTCTAACAATAAAAATGTGAAACTGGTATTCATCACCCAGAGTATCACCTTGCTATATATAGTTCAGATGCTCATGAATGTTATGTGTATGACAGATGCTCTGAGATCTTTTCATGGTCACTCATCTCAGAATAGAATGAGCGACACACAGCACTAAATTATATAACACTGTCACATCAGACACAGCCACAAGGACTAGTGGAAGCAATTTTAAGTCTGAAGAGATAAGACCATGTCACCATTCCCCAAAAGTAGATTGTATTATATTCCCTTTACATCTTTAAATTACAATTTATTCTCAGATATTAAACTCTACTCTCAGATTACTTAATGTTTACATGATGTTTTATCATTTTCCTTGACAGAAAATAAAGCAACCTAAATATTTTTTCTTCTGTTGCTCATATCCTGCAACAGACATAAGCATCTATCAAAAAGCAGTGCTTAAAGATGGTGATATCCTTACGAAAAAATGGAAATACCAGAAAAATAACCATACTGAGTTGTTTAGCTAGAAAAATTTAAACAATGTTACAGAATAATGAACATTATCATAAATATTTTTAAAAAGCTGCTGCTCCATCAGATAGAAGAGAATCTAAGTGGATACGCACCCTTCCTCATATTCTCAACTGAACATTTTTTCCACCCCAATTAAAAGATACTCAAGGGGCCAGCATTATGACGTAGTGAGTAAAGCTGCCGCCTGCGACACTGGCATCCCATATGGGTGCTGATTTGAGTCCCGGCTGTTCCACTCCTGATCCAGCTCCCTGATAACGTGCTTGGGAAAGCAGTGGAAGATGGCCCAGGTGCTTGGGTCCCTGCAACCATGTGGGAGACCTGGAAGAAGTGGAAGAAGCTCCTGGCTTCGGACGGTCCACCTCCGGCCATTGCAGCCATCTGCAGAACGAACTAGCAGATGGAAGATTTTCTCTCTCTCTTTCTCTAACTCTGCCTTTCAAATAAATTTAAAAAAAGATATTCAAAACAGGGCTTAAAATGAGTAATGAGCACAAGATAACATCTATATTTTTGAGGTAATGACATTAGTGAAGAAAACTTGGACTTAATTCAGTTCAACTCAATTGAAAATGCCTGTTGCAGCCTGAGCCCTCTAACGCTGAGTAAAGGCCTTGCCTTGGGGACTACCATCCGCTGGATAAGTCAGCAAACCATCATTATATGACGCAGTAAGGGCTACCTTCCATGCATGTACAAAGTACCTGGAAACGCAAGAATGGTGGCTAATAATTCTGCCCCAGGTTGAGACAGGATGGAAGTGGCATCTGAGCTGGGTCTTGCAGAATGAAGGAGGCAAGGAAAAGGGGTGACAGGAACAAATATTCCAGAAATGACAAAAACATGCATTTTAACCTGAAATATGAACTCACTGATTCTTCCGGCATTTCTGGGAAGAAAACTCCTGTTTCAGGTTGTTCAATAAACACAAATGCACAAATGACAATGCCCACAAGCTTTCTGGGTCTCATAATCCCGCCTTTGGAAAGCAAAGGGCCTTGTCAGTGATCTCCCCAGCTGAATAACCAATAGGAAAGAATGAAAGACTTGAAATGCTGCCACTACAAACAACAGCAAAACTGGTCATAAGTACAGGGGAAAAGTCCAATCAATTGGGGAATTTTAAATGATCCCATATATAGAAAAATATCTGAAAAGTACTTATTCAATTAAAATGCCATCATTATATAGCCATATTTAGAAATGATCTTGAATTGGAACAGGATAAACTATTTGGTAAAGTCAAGTGCATGACTCTATTCACTGGCTCTAGGTAAACACCTGCAGATAAAGACTGGCTGTTACTTCTAAAACATAATGGCCTTTTCCTTCCTGCACATTTTTGGTCTACTTTAGTCTGTGGCTGGCTATATCCTAAGACGTAAGATAAACTTAACTGCAAAGGCTACAGCCATTTCATTCAGCAAAGTAATTTTAAATATATCTTCTGATATAGACTTCGGATGAATAAACAGTAATCCAAACCACACAGCTTAATCCAGAATCTGGCCCAGGTTACCCTCTACAGTCAAGGAAACCGGGGTGTGTAGAAGTTTGTTCTGTCAGATGAGCTGAAAATGATCCCAAGTTCCAATCACCTCTAATAATCCAAGCACTTAGAATCCAAGGGTTTGGAACTTTCAACGGCCTGGGAATCTTGCAATCCCCTTTATCTCAGGCTGCAGCAACTTACCCAAACTTTGGGGAGCTCAGAAAATGAGGTGGAGTAGGCACACAAGTGGTGAAATCAGGAAAAACAAGAGAGTAACAGGAGCCTGATTAAAACTGGCCTATCTACAACTCCTGTCCCAGGATCATTAAGAACCTCATCTGGTGCAGTAGTTTCTCCTCCATTCTGAAAAGAGGAAATAAAACTAAAGAACAAGAAAATACAGCCATAATCCAGGGAAAAAACTAATAAGCCCTCCTTATATCAGTCAGCCAAGCAGACAGCAGGCCAGAGAATGGTGGGGCCTGCCACAGAGGGCTCTAGAGGCTGGGAAACGGCCCCATCTCAGCATCCGAGCTCTCCTCTCTGTGGCCCCTCACCTGAAAACGGGGACCCCACCACCTGCTCTGTGAGGCTGTGTGGGCCTGGGAGCCACACACTGAAGGGCCAGCCGTTGGCAAACGCGGGGAAAGCTCACGGGAACTTTTCTCTGGACTGCATACAAGAATCCCAAGAAAACACTGAACGCTCTGGGCTGTCTTGAAAGAACCCGCACAGCGGAGTGCCCAGGTTCAAGTCCCCGAGGGGATTCCAGCTCCCTGTTGGTGTACACCCTGGGGGGCAGGTGCTGGTCCCCCACCCGAGTCCCTGCCGCACAGGTCGGGGACCTGATGAGTTCCGGGCTCTGGCTTTCTTTAGCCCAGGCCCAGCTGTTGCAGGCATTTGGGAAGTGAACCTGCAGATGGGAGATCTCCCTTAATTCTCTCTGCTCTTCAAATAAATGAAAGTAAATAATTTGTTTTTTAAAAATAAGAAGTCTCTTATCTCACTAAATACACACACACACACACACACACACACACACACACCCCTGAGTGACCAGGAAGAGATTTCCAAGTTCAAAGAAGGAATTCGGCTCTCTGGGGCAGGGGCTGCTGTGTAGCCCACGGCGGCAGGCACATTTTCCCACAGCAAACCACCTGCTGTAGACCCCCCAAACACAGGCCCCCCACGCTGTTCGCACAAAAATGCTGATTTCAAAACCACATCACAGCTCAGTGGTAAGTACATCAAAGGCAGGTGCTCTAAGCACAGCGCCTGCGGGGGACCACGCCGAAGTCACACCCTCCATTAATGATGGGCCGAGGCGTTATCAAGGGGCCCCGAGCGCCAGCCGGGCACGTCCCGAGACCACTCGGCCGAGCCGGCGCGATCGCTGCGGAGCCGAATTCGAACCCGGCGCTCCCTGCGAAGGGCAGGTGCGGAGCCACGCCTGGGTGAGGGAGGCCTCGAGCGCCAGGCACACCGCGCTGGAACTTTCTGGTCGAGGCGGACCCCCGCGGTCCGCGAGCCCGACCCTGGACTCGGGGAGGGGCAGGGCTCGGGACAGGCCGCGGCGACCCCGTCAGGAAATAATGACAGCGCCCCGCGCGCTCGCAGCCCGGCCGCCCCGCCCGGCCAGGCCGGCGGGCGGCTCCCGCCGAGGGGCCAGGGGCCCGGCCGCGCCCCCTCCGTTCCCCTCGGCGCCCCCAGCCCGCGCCCCAGCCTCACCAGGTCGGAGCTGGAGGCCGCCGTCCCGGCGGCTGCACCACAGCGCGCGCTCGCCCTGCTGCAGGATGTAGTGGTCCTTGGCTTGGAAGAGCTCCATTGCCGGCTCCGCGCGCCGAGAGAGGCGGGGGGCCCGGGCCGGCCTCGTCAGCCGCGGACGCCCGAGCCCGCGCCTCAGGGAGGGACCCGAGCCGGACAGCAACCGGGAGGCGGAGGGAGCGCCCGGGGAGCCCGAACCGCGAGAGGAGAACGCGCCCGGGCGGCAGAGGCGGCGGCGGCCGAGGAGGCCTCTCCCCCAGCTCCTCCCCTTCCCCGACCGCTGGCTCCACCTCCTCCCCTGACTCCTCCCCTTCCCCGCCCCTTCTCCGGCTCCGCCCCGGACCCGCCGCTCCGCTCTCCGCCGCGGCTCCTCCCCCCAGCCGCCAGCCCCACCCCCTCCTCTGGCTCCTCCTCCGGCCCCACCCCCTGCGCGCTTCTTCCCGCCGCCTTCCTGCCCGGTCGGCTCTCCGCCTCCTCAGCCTTCTCCCGGACTTTGTCCCCTCACGCCCGGACCGGCCGCTCTTCCCCAAGCCCCTCCCACGCCCAGGCCGCCTTCCCGCCCTGGGCGGCCGCGGCGAACGCTCAGCGTCGCTGGGTCCGGCTGGCTCGGCCGTTCGGGAACAAACCCGCTCTCGGATCCTCGGGTTTGGCTTCCTCTCAGCGGCCGCCACACCTGACACCCGCGCCCCCTGTTCCCGCGTGTCTGAGAGCGAGCCGGGAAGAGCTGCCCCGGGGGTGGCTGCGGGGTCCATGGCAGGCCAGTGTCCACTAAGCGCGAGCCTCTGTGGACGCTTCCTACAGTACCCGTGACCTTCGACGGGTTCTCGCATTCAGTAAATGCACGCCAACGAGGAGGAGCACGTGACAAGGGAAAGCGCACAAGAATCTGCAGCATGGGGCTAAGGAGTGAGGGGGAGGGGAGGCAGTGCAGGTGCTGTCGTGTTCCGCCAGGAGAACTTCCTCGAAGGGGCTGGCGCGGGCCACGGTCCAGGCGCCCCTCGGGACACCCAGATTCTGCTTCCAGTCCTGGCCCGGCTCCGGATTCCAGCTTCCCGCTAACGCATTCCCTGGGAGGCAGCAGGTGGTGGCTCGGGTGCTTGGGAACTGCCAGCCACATGGGGGACCCAGACCGAGTTCCAGGATCCTGGCTTCCCGCCTGGCCCAGACCTGGCCGTCCTGGGCACGTGGGGGATTGAACAGCGGATGGAAGACCTCTCTCTCTCTCTTCCTCCACCCCCTTTCGAATGAGTAAAAAAGTAAAGGAGTTAATGATGTGGAAGGGATGGAATTTGGTGAGAAAAAAGAGGAACAGAGAGCCGCCTGTAGGAGGAGCCTCACCTAAGCATCTCTGAGCTCAGTCTGACCTGAAAGGCAAGGTGGCATCTTGAACAGAGGGGCCAGTGCTGTGGTGTAGAAGGCTAAGCCTCTACCTGCATGGCCTCCATTCCCTTTGGGCGCAGGTTCTAGTCCCCGCTGCTCCACTTCCAATGCAGCTCCCTGCTGATGCACCTGGGAAAGCAGTGGAAGATGGCCCAAGTGCTTGGGCCCCTGCACCTGCATGGGAGACCTGAAGAAGCTCCTGGCTCCCGGCTTCTGCCTGGCCTTGCCCCACGCTGTTAAGGCCATTTGGGGAGTCAGTCAGCAGATGGAAGCTCGCTCTCTCCCTCCTTCTCTCTCTGTATCTCTGCCTTTCAAATAAATCTTTAAAAAGAAATCATGGAGGGGCCGGCGCTGTGACACAGTGGGTTAACGCCCTGGCCTGAAGTGCCGGCGTCCCATATGGGCGCCAGTTCGAGGCCTGGCTGCTGCTCTTCCAATCTAGCTCTCTGCTGTGGCCTGGGAAAGCAGCGGAGGATGGCCCAGGTCCTTTGGCCCCTGCACCCGCGTGGGAGACCTGGAGGAAGCTCCTGGCTCCTGATCAGCACAGCTCCGGCCCTCGCGGCCAGTTGGGGAGTGGACCAGCGGATGGAAGACCTCTCTCTCCTCTCTGTGTGACTCTGACTTTCAAATAAATAAATAAATCTTTAAAAAAAAAAAAAAAAGAAATCATGGAGCAGGTGGCTTTTGGTAATAAGGTGCCCAGTTCCAGTCTGTCAGCAGTGTGCTCTTGGGGGGGGGGGGGGGGAGTGTCTTGGTCTCAGTTGAACTTTGATCTCTAATTACCCTCCCAATTCTGTAAGTCTGTGAGTCTTGCCACACCTGTTTCCTGCCTTTAGCAGGAAGACAGAAGACAGGAGGTAGGAGACAGGGAACCCTCTGCTCCAGTGTGAAGGGGCCAGGAAGGCTGTCTACATGAGTGATTACTCCAGACGGTACTGATTCCCTGTCGAGGGTCCGTAGCACAAAAAGTCTCATGACAACAAAACGCCCTGCATCTCTTCTGATAAGTACTGTGGTGGGCTACCCAGGCACCCCAAGGTAAGGATCAAAGGGGGTGATTGCTATGACAAATCTTTGGGTGTGATGTAGAGAAAGATGATAATAGAGGTAAAAGATTCCCCTGAACCATCAGTTTTGGATTTATTGCTGAACTTGGCCATATGTTGACTTTTCTCAGAAAAAAAAAAAAAGACCTACAGTGTGTCCTGTAAAATATTTTGTTTTTAAATGAATCATTGTCAGATATGAACAATGCTGTTTTAACTTTAATATAAAATGGCTGTGGCATAGTAGGCAAAGACTCCACCTGCGGCACCAGGATCCCATATGGGCACTGGTTCATGTCCCAGCTGCTCCTCTTCCAATCCAGATCTCTGCTATGGCCTGGGAAAACAGTGGAGGATGGCCCAAGTGCTTGGTGCCCTGCATCCACTTGGGATCCCGACCCAGAAGAAACTCCTGGCTTCAGATCGGCCCAGCTCCAGCCGTTACAGCCATTTGGAGAGTGAACCAGTGGATGGAAGACCTTTCTGTTTCTCCCTTTCCCTGTAACTCTACCTCTCAAATAAATAATCTTTAAAAATAAAATGGGGCCGGTGCCACGGCTCACTAGGCGAATCCTCCGCCTGCGGCGCCGGCACCCCAGGTTCTAGTTCCGGTCAGGGTGCCGGTTTTGTCCCAGTTGCTCCCAGTCCAGCTCTCTGCTATGGCCCGGGAGTGCAGTGGAGGATGGCCCAAGTCCTTGGGCCTTGCACCTGCATGGGAGACCAGGAGGAAGCACCTGGCTCCTGGTTTCGGATCGGCGCAGCACGCCGGCCGCAATGTGCTGGCCATAGTGGCCACTTGGGGGGTGAACCAACGGAAAAAGGAAGACCTTTATCTCTGTCTCTCTCTCTCTCTCTCACTGTCTAACTCTGCCTATCAAAATAAATAAATAAATAAATAAAAATAAAAAAACAAAATGGCATAAGATATACATATAACCTACACACATATTTAATTTTTTTAATATTATTTAAAAGGCAAATAGAGATATTCCATCTACTGGTTCACTCTCCAAATGCCTACAACAGCCACTGCTGGGCCAGGCCCAGGTCAGGAGCCAGTAACTCAATTTGGGACTCCCACATAGGTGGCAGGGGCCCAAGCGCTTGGGCCACCATCCACTGACCCCAGGATGCATTAGCAAGGAACTGGATTGGAAGCACAGAGTTTTTGGGACTCAAACCAGGCATCCAATATGGGACACAGGTGTCCCGAGCAGTGGCTTAACCCGCTGTGCCACAGTGCCCTCCCTGACTTCAGACTAATTAAGCCAGAATTTAATTTGTGTGGGTCTGGCATTAGTACATTTTCTAAGAAACGTCCATGTGACTCTCATGTGCAGCCAGGATTGCACATCACTGTTTTTAATGAAATTAATTAGAAAAGTCTGCCAGCGAGTGGCTTGGAAAGAAACAGCAGTCAGTCATTAACCAACACCCTTGTATGGGACTGATTATCTCTAAATCCGGAGTTAGCAATCGGAGTCTAGGGAGGCAAACCTGCTCCTGTAATCTGTCTGACCCAAATGCACACTGCTGTCTCCCTCCGGCTTCAACCTGTGCTCCGCTGTGGGCCAGGCAGAGCCCTAGCCGGGCTGAGCAGATGGAACCTGTCCCTGGCAGGCGTCCACATCCCAGGCTCTCGGCCCAGCTGTGTTGCCTCGTTCCTGCTGTGAGTTCCTGCACCTTAGAGCAGACAGCTTCTCTGCTCCCAGGATGGCCTCTCATCTTCGGCCCACAGCTACCCTCTGGCAGTCATTACCCTCTTCCAGTCTCCTAATTCAAACTCTTCCTGGTGTCCCCCAGGATATGGTGGAAAGTCCACATGATGCTGCATTCTTTTTTTTTTTTTCAAAGATTTTATTAATTTATCTGAGAGGTTAAGTTACAGACAGGGACAGACAGAAAGGTCTTCCATCTGCTGGTTCACTCCCCAAATGGTTGCAATGGCCAGAGCTGTAAGCCGATCCGAAGCCCGGAGCCAGGAGCTTGCCCGGGGCCTCCCACATGAGTGCAGGGGCCCAACTGCTTGAGCCATCCTCCACTGCTTTCCCAGGCCATAAGCAGAGAGCTGGATTGGAAGAGGAGCAGCTGGAACATGAACTGGAGCCCATAGGGGATGCTGGTACTGCAGGTGGAAGCTTGGCCTACTATACCACAGCTTTGGCCCTGCTGCACTATTTTTAAAACCTGGACGTCCAAATGTTAAAACATATCGTGTATTTATACAGATTTAAGTATATTCACTAAGGAATTACCCTCTGACCAATTCTGTGTGCTACTGATGTAACTTAATCTCTTTTAGTCTCAATTTTCTTATTTATTGAAAAGGACGATTGTTGAGGGTTCTTGCAGTACTAAAATCATGAGTGAAAGAAAATATTTCCACATAGTTAAATCTATGCTGGCAGTAAATGGCCCAACTCTGACTACCGATTTGGTGTTCAGTGTCAGGCCTATTGCTTGTCTCTGAGATTGTGGAGTTCTTGTTAGACTTTGCTGTCCTCTGGTGAGATGTGATTTTTAACATCACCTCCTGTCTTCTGTCTACATATCCGCAGTTTTGCATGTTGAAAGCTTTTTTCATGTTGTCTATGTGAGAGAACTCTCCAAAAGGAGAGGGTTTTTGTATCTTTTTTTCCCACCTGCCAAGAGACTGCTCATTTCTCAGGTCAGCAGTAAGGGTGGCTTAACTTTAGGGTTAAGGTCCCAAGACACTCGCAAGCTATGCTGCTTGATTTGATGTGTCAACTTGAACGGGCCAGGGGACACCCAGATAGTTGATAAAACAGTATTTCTGGATATATTTGTGAAGGTGCTTCCACAGGAGGTCAGCATTTCAGTGGGTACAGTGAGTAAAAGATTGCCCTCACCACTGCTGGTGGGCGTCATCCAACCCATACAGGGCCAGAACAGAACAGAAGGCAGAAGAGGGAAGAATTTGCTCTCTGCTGGTGCTGGGTGTCCTTCTTATACTACCCTCTGACATCTGAGCTTCTAATTCTCAGGCCTTCTGACTTGGGCTGGAACTTACACCATGGGCCTCAGGTTAGGGCTAATCTATACCCAAGCTTTCCTGCTTCTGCAGCTTGGAGATGGCAGATCTTGGGGCACCTCAGCCTGCATGGTCAGGTGAGCCAATCCCTAGTGATAAATCTTCTATATATCTATACACGTCCTAGTGGCTCTGTTTCTCCAGGGAACCCTGGGCACAGAATGCAAGGGACTGAATAGGCATGCTTCCTCCTCTCCAAAACTCAGAAATTGAAATCCTGAGCCACAAGATGATGGTAGTAGGAAGCAGAGAAGTGATAGCTTATGAGTGTGTCACTGCCCTTATAAAAGAGACAGCAGGTGGATGTCTGCCCATGAACCAGAGAGTCGCTCTCACCAGACACAAGAGCCGCCAGTCCCTTGTCTGGAACCTCCTAGCCTCCAGAACTGCAAGAAAATTTCTATTGCTTTTGAGCCACACAGTCTGGTATTTTGTTGGCTACCCAAATAGACTAACAGACTAAGGCACAAGGCAACTTTTTATTTTCTGTGAGAGAGAGAGAGAGAGAGAGAGAGAGAGATTCCATCAACTGCATCACTGCCCCAATGCCCACAGCAGCCAAGGATGGAGCAGGCTGAAGCTGGGAGCCTGGAACACAGTCCAGGTCTCCCTGGTGGGTGTAGAGACCCAAACACTTGAGGCGTGACTGTTGCCTGCTGGAGTTTGTACTGGCAGAAGCTGGCATCAGGAGCTAGAGCCGAGACTCAGACCCAGGTATTCCAGTGTGAGACTCGGGTATCCTAACAGCTCAGCAAACCGCCTATTCCCTCAGGGCAAACTTGTACATTTGGCAATCATCAACTCATTTCTCAAAGAACTGTCTGTCAGTAAATTTGTGCTACCTCTGCACTTAACTTCATCAAGGACAACTAGAAATTGCAACAACCATTTTGGAGCACTTTGACATGTGTAAAAGTGTTCAATTGAAAAGTACCATGAAGGAGCTAACATTGTGGCGCAGTGGGTAAAGCCACCACCTGCAGCACAGGAATCCCACATCAGAGTACCGGTTCAAGTCCCAGCTGCTCCATCTCTGATCCAGCTCCCTGTGAATGCACCTAGGAAAGCAACAGAAAACGGCCCAAGTGCTTTGGCCCCTGCCACTCACGTGGGAGACTCAGAATAGAGTTCCAGGCTCCTGACTTCGGTCTGGCCCAGCTCCAGCCCTTCTAGCTGTTTGGGAAATGAACTAGCAAATGGAAATCTCTATATCTATCTATCTATAGATATATAGATAGATAGGTATAGCTATATAGAGAGATACATGTAGATATATTATCTATCTATATATCTATCTATATATCACTCTGTCATCTTATCTTTTAAATAAAATAAAAATATATCTTATTTTAAAAAACAAAGGAAAAGCACCATGGAACAAAATGGGGGAGACTTTCATGAGGAGACTGTGTTGTAGTTTACTGTGTTTAATGTAAAAGATCATCTTTTCTTAGCTTCTCTTCTTTGAGGATTAATAAATGCCAAGAGCCTTTAAAATTATCAAAGAACCCAAGTTATTGTTTAAATCAGACATAATGATTCTTTATTGGTGTGTGTGTGTGTGTGTGTGTGTGTGAGAGAGAGAGAGAGAGAGAGAGAGAAAAAATGTGTTTTCTGCTTTTTTCCCCAGGGGACAGCGTGAGCACAGTCCCCTCCTCACAGAGGAAGATAATTAGCATTCTACAATGATAATTTCATACGTGTCTGAAGCCAGCTGTCTCTCACTTCCTTTCTTTTATGCATTTGCTTTTCAGTTAAAAACATTAAAAAAAAAAAAAAAAGGAAAGAAACCTAGGTAGTTCTAAATAAGCCAATCTGGAAAATTGTCCAAAAAAAACTGTTAAGTTCAAGATGCAGAATAGCATTTTATAGTACTCCATGTAGGTTTTTAGATTTTCGTTAAAAAAGAAAAAAAAAGGTTTATTTGTTTGAAAGGCAGAGAGACAGACAGGGATCATCCATCTGCTGGTTCACTTCCCAATTGCCCACAACAGCCAGGGCTGGGTCTGGCTGAAACCAGAAGGCAGGAACTCCATCTGGGTCTCTTACATGAGTCACAGGAACCCAAATACTTGGGCCATCACTCACTGTACCCTACCCCAGTGTGTTAGCAAGAAGCTGGATTGGAAGTGGAGTAGCCTGAACTCGAACCAGGCTTTCCAACATCGGATGTAAGCATCCCAACTGGCTTAACCCAACATACAACAGCTCCTCCCCAGTGCGAGTTTTTAAATGGGAGGAGTGAGAGAGAGATTTTTTTAGAAGCCCAGAATACCTCTGAAGCAAAACAGGAAATGTAGTTTTCCATGAGGCGTAAAATGTGGGTGGGGAGTGCAGTGAGAGGGAATCAGGACACAAGAAGGAAAAAGAATGACCTTTCCTTTTCATGGTACGGTCCTGTAAACAGTTTTGGATTTTTTTAACATTTATTTATAATGTATGTATTTGTTTTATTTAAATGGCAGATGAGAGAGAGAGCCACAACCAGGAAGTGGAACTCCCTGTGGATCTCCCACGTGGATGGCAGGGACCCATTGTTGAGCCATCACCTGCTGTCTCAAAGGGTTAGCAGGAAGCTGACAACAGGAGCAGAGTAGGAACTCAAACCCAGACCCTCCAATATGGGATTATAGGCAACACATGCAGCATCTTAACAGCTGCACCAAGTGCCCAACCCTGACTGGCATCTTTCTATAATGTGCTTTTAACACTTCAAATTTTAAAAAGCCAGTTAAACATGTGTGAAAATGTATATATCTCATTCCTCCATCACACAGAAAAGCACTGTTAGGCAGTTTATTATCTTAGAATCTAGATCCATTTGCCTTGGTAAGCCAGGAGTTCAAGGGCATAGCTCTTTGGATGCTACACTCGGCTTCAAATTTTTGAGCTCTCTAACACCTTAAATAGTTGTCAAAGAAAAGTACAGTTGTGTATAAGCTGCATTTGCACACCGTATGTTCCTTTAAATGGAGTATAAGGAACAGAATTGCTTTCTTATCACTTTTTCTCAGTACAGCAATAGCTCTACTTGCTCTGCCTCTCTGCCCATTGCAGTTCCAAAACTGATGGCCTGTTGAGACCTGTGCCATCTCAAGTCAGTGACAGTGGTCAGAAAGGCCTTCTGTAGATAATCATTTTAGCGATTCCCCACACAATGCCTTGCACTGCAGCGGCAAACAATAAGGGGAGAACTACTCATATGTACACTTGGAATATCCAGGGCTCGTGCTGTGGTGCAGTGCATTAAGCAGCCATCTGCAGTGCCGGCATCCCATATGGCACTGGTTTGAGTCCTGGCTGTTCCACTGTCAATCCAGCTCCCTGCTAATGCACCTGGGAAAACAGCAGATGATGTCCATGTGCTTGGGCCTCTGTACCCACATGGGAAACCTGGATGAAGCTCCTGGCTCCTGGCTTCAGCCTGGCCTAGCCCTAGCCATTGCAGCCATTGGGGGAGTGAACCAGTGGATGGAAGATCTCTCTATCTCACCCTCTCTTTCTCTCTCTCTCTGTAACTCTGACTTTCAAATAAATAAAAAAAAAATGTTTATACACACACACACACACACACACATACATATATATATATATATATAAAGGTTGGTACATCCTTGGAAACACTACCCAGTGGGTTTTGGACCCACTCTTTCTTCTCCTCACAATACAACTGACAAGACTTGGCCATTTATAAGAGTAGCTCTTAAATAAGGGTCTTGGTTTTCCTAAGATTGCTCTGTTCTCTTCCCTCAGTTGCACAGTGAACCTTCAAGGAGCCTCAGGCACAGTGAAGGGCGGTGTTGGGGACAGGCTAGGCAAAGGCGGGCAGCCAAGAGTGAATGTGATTTGTGAAGTTTCCACGCCGACATTTTTCACTATGATGGGTAAGCAGAGACCAGCTGCAAAAATGTGACAAATAAATTTTCCAAATTTGGCCCTTGCTCTAATTTTAGGATTAGAATGCTGCTGTTGCTTCTGAAATACAGCAAGAGCCTGAAATTTAACTTCCCCCCAAACAGCACATCAGCTCTCATTGCTATTCTCTGATCTAAACAAACAGGGAGTCTAACTTGTTCCTACGGTGTTTACACAGCTACACCCCAAGGGCTTCAGTCCAGGCTTACATTTAGGCTAAAAAAAAATCCATTCTATACAATTAAAAATAGTTTGAGAAAACTCAAGTCCTTAGTGTATATTTCTCAGATTCTACAAAGCCATCTACGTCTTTTTAAATCTTATTTCGTATTCCTTTTCTTCTCCCCCTTGCCTTCCTATTGCTTGATCACTCCAGCCTCTCTCCTTTCAAAACTCTCCAGTCCCTTTCTCAGCTCTTTCTTGCGAAGTCTGACAAAGCCACCTAGGGCTGGTTCCCTGGCAAAGCCTGGCCTTCATTCAAGGGTGGGAGAGGGGAAGAAGCAGCACAAAGCCAGGCCAGAGAACCTGCTAGCTGGGGCGGGGAGGCGGGGAGGGCAAGGCTGGGCCTGGGAACACTGACACAGGCTGCCCCACCCTGCAGCAGGAACTCGTCCCCTGGGGAGGCAGTAACACCGTTCTCATTTTGAATGGGAACAAAATGCGGCCTGCAAATCCTGGAGGCCCTCCCTTTCAAAGGCCGCTGGACTTTCTTCCCTTGTGAGTCTCTGCTTGGAACTCGAGTGTCTGGTTCAGAGGAGGACACAGCATTTCAGCCTTGCAGGGGTGGACACGCACCGGCTCCAAAGCAGTTCCCTGGAGCCTCACCCATCCTACTTGGAGCAAATTACTTACTGTTCAGCCTGCGGGGCTTGGAGCGAAGCAGCCAGGGAGATGGAGAGAGGCAGGTGAGCGGGGTGAGTACATGAAGGCTGCTGTCTCGTCCTCCCCCACCCCACAGCTGTGGTAAGCAGAAGCTCTTGCCCACTGTTTAGCTCCTGTCAGAGGTGGCCAGTGTCACCTTGGCCCCAGCCCACCTGTTCGCCTAACCAGGCAGACCTGCTTAGGCAAATGTCCCAAGTATGTAAAATAGCAATCAAAGGTTGTTGTCAGGATTAAATGCAATCTCTGAAACCATCAAGTATAAAAATGTTATTTTATAATTAAAAAAAAACTTATTTTTGGCCGGCGCCATGGCTCACTAGGCTAATCCTCCGCCTAGCGGCGCCGGCACACCGGGTTCTAGTCCCGGTCGGGGCGCCGGATTATGTCCCGGTTGCCCCTCTTCCAGGCCAGCTCTCTGCTGTGGCCAGGGAGTGCAGTGGAGGATGGCCCAGGTGCTTGGGCCCTGCACCCCATGGGAGACCAGGAAAAGCACCTGGCTCCTGGCTCCTGGCTCCTGCCATCGGATCAGCGCGGTGCGCCGGCCGCGGCGGCCATTGGAGGGTGAACCAACGGCAAAGGAAGACCTTTCTCTCTCTCTCTTTCTCACTGTCCACTCTGCCTGTCAAAAAAAATAAAAAAATAAAAATAAAAAATAATAATAATAATAAATAAAAACTTATTTGTAAAGTTTTCCTTTCCAGATTCGTTATTGGGCAGATTCCTATCATTGTATGTGTGTCACGTTAACGTAGATGTGTATATATGGGTAGAGTTAGCTTTGTATACAAGGGGTCTTTAAAAAGATCACAGAAAATGCATACTAGGAAATTTGTGGATTTCAAAATATTTTGGTACCAAAATAAATTTATCTTTTAATTCAGCTATTCCAAGAGCATTCTGAAGTATCCTTGTATATGATTCAAATGTTTTTTTAGCTCAGATCACATCACTGGGAAACAGGAGTGACAGATATGAATCATGTAACCATGAAGCAGCCGCTGGCCTTGAATCCCCTCCAGAGACAGAGGGTTCTTCCTGCCGCTAATGAAGCTTGAGCTTCAAGACTTCTTGATTTCAGCCGGCGCCGTGGCTCAATAGGCTAATCCTCCACCTTGCGGCGCCGGCACACCGGGTTCGAGTCCCGGTTGGGGCGCCGGATTCTGTCCCGGTTGCCCCTCTTCCAGGCCAGCTCTCTGCTATGGCCAGGGAGTGCAGTGGAGGATGGCCCAGGTGCTTGGGCCCTGCACCCCATGGGAGACCAGGAAAAGCACCTGGCTCCTGGCTCCTGCCAGGATCAGCGCGGTGCGCCGGCTGCAGCGGCGGCCATTGGAGGGTGAACCAACGGCAAAAAAAGGAAGACCTTTCTCTCTCTGTCTCTCTCTCTCACTGTCCACTCTGCCTGTCAAAAAAAAAAAAAAAAAGACTTCTTGATTTCGTCCAAAGCCCCAGTTCGACACTCACTGCTTTGTAATCTTCTCTCTAAAGAGGACCTCCCCTCCCCATCTGAAAAGGCTTCTGGTGCCCCAACCTTGCCCCCAACACTAGCATAAAAGGACTCTCTGTGCTCGGCATCCCTCAGCAGGGTTTTGTGCCTGCCTATTGTCTTCTGAATTTGTCCTCCCCTCTTTGATCAGTCTCTTGTGTCATTTCAGCCCCCCCGACCCTGCTTTTCTGAGCTCAGATTCTTGTTCTGCTCCTTCCAGTCCTCTAACTAATAACCGTGCAGCTGAATGGACACACACACTCAGTTCTATTAGGAGACAAAGTTAGAGATGTGAAACTGTGTGTTGAAGCATAGCTCCATTCATCCCAACGACGCAGACAGAGCTATGCCCAGTTCATGTGGAACCCTCAAAACGAAAGCAGAGCCAGCAGGAATCTTTAATTCAATGATACTAGGGCTATAAATCTTCCAGGAGTGCATTCAAAAGTACTACTAATAGGAGGAAAGCATTTTCATTGTGTAGTGCTAGACTGAGTTGTCTTAGGAAAAATGCAATACCAAACCGCCAAGGCGTGCTAGCCCTTAGGGAATTCAGCAGGAGCCTGGCCTCAGCTATTCCTGGTCAAGGCAGTGCCTGGAAGCCGCAAGGTCCCACAGTGCTTGCCCCATATGTAGGAATTCAAGTTCACTGCCATCCACTCCAGGGCTATCAGAGTTAATGCAGTAGACAAGCCTAAGGTAGCAGAGATCACAGAATAGTTGGAGAGACAGAGGGCAGGCCTCAACCCACAGCAAGAGTTGGAATTTCCAAGGTAGGAGTTTGGGAGACATTCCCCTGAGAGGGGTATTAAAGGAAAGTAGGAGGCAGACAAAAATTGGGGAAACAGAGGGCCAGTGTTTGGGGCAACACTGAAGACGCTACTTGGGATGCTGGGTTTGATTCCGGGCTCTACTCCCAATTCCAGCTTCCCACTAACACACCCTAGGAGGCAGCAGGTGATGGCTCAGGTACTTGGGTCCCTGACACCCACATGGGAGACCTGGTTGGGTGGCTGGCTCCTGGCTTCAGCCTGGCCATGCAATGGTCATGCTATGGAAGCCTTCAATCCAAGCAGGCTCACACATAACACTCATTAATTTCAAAGAAACCACCCAAAAGTCCAACTGGGAGAGACATAGGTTTGTTCAACTTATGGGAGTAACTGAAGGTGGCCAGTGGGTCAGGAAGCTTCAGTGCCTGACCAGGGTGCCCAGCGTTCCAGAATAAACAAGCACAGTTGGCTCATGGGTGTGTTCCCCAGTGTTCCATAGGGCTATGGACTCTGGGACACAAGCCACAGCTATACAGCCTACATTTGCCTCCTCACCAGATTCCACTTAAGATGTCTATCCTGGGGGAAGGTGGGCTATCCCAGAGGCAGCCCCCAGGGCATAGAACACTCTTTCTCATAGAGGAAGGGCATGGTTATGAGCCTCCTCTACATATGAGTATTTATGGAATGAATCAATGAATGGGAAATCTCTGTCTGTGTCTCTGTCTCTTTGTTTCTGCCTTGCAAACAAACAAAACATTAGTGAATGAATGAAAATTAAATTGGGGAGACAGAATTCAGTAAATTTATTCTCTGAAGACCTAAATCAGGAGATCCGCCCCATCCCATCCCCATCCCGAATGATTTGAGCAAGAGCTCAATGAGATGAAGGTACAGCTTCTATCCCTGTCATGGCATGGCTTTGGGTTGCTTATCTGACATTGCAATGGAAGCACTGCCTACACTCCTGTAGTTAGCTGAACCGTGGGCCCCTAAGATGGAGGGAGCCTGTAAACAGTACCTTTGTGGAAAAGGGATCTTTGTGTATGTGATCAAGGAGCTTACCCTGGACTTTCTCCAAGGGCTCTAAATGCCATTGTTAGGGAAGTAGACATTAACTTGTGAGTGTGAGAAGGCCAAGGAACAAAGATGGGAATTTCCTGCTGTTGAGGGAGAGAACAAGTGTACAAGCAAGTCTTGGAAACAGACCAGCAGGTGCACATCGACTGTCCTGTCCCAGCATCTCCCCCTACCTCCAGCATCTTAGGGGAATCTTACTATGTCCAATAACACTATGCTGATAAAGCCCTGAGAGGAATTTCACAAACCTGACACCTGCAAGCTCTCTGCCCACAATATTCCAGAAGAGGAAGAGGGGTGGAGAAACAGCAGGTCCACACCTGTAAAAACTCCAGCTTGCATGTTCTTTGCGAAGATGCCCGCCTGGCCTGCCAGGTGTACTCTCTTCATGAAACTTATCGCTAGCTTGCTTACTGCTTCTATCTGCCTCACGCCTGAAACTCTTTCCTTAGGGGAAGACAAGAACCCCTGATCCAGCCATCTCCCATAACACAGTCACATGTATCCCTATAAAGGGAAGGCAAAGGGAGATTTAGCGCACACAGAGGGATGCAGAGCCAAGAGAGATTTGCAGATGCTAGCCTGAAGATGAGTGTGACGTGACAAGCCAGCCACTGCCTGAAGCTGGAAGAAGCAACAGACTGAGCCCCCCATAGCCTCGGCCAGGGACAGCCCTGCTGACACCTTGATTTTGGTCCAGTGAAATTGATCTTGGACTTCTGAGCTCCAAACTCTAAGACAATAAACGTACGTTGTTTTAAGCCACAAAGTTAATCGTGATTTGTTCCTGTAGCCGTGGGAAATGAATACAACCTCTAACAAAACTCTGTATGGGTTTGTTCTGGCAGAATGGGAAGCACTGAGTGCCAATAGTGAGATGTGGTGGTGATTACTTGCAGTTCCTGGTGGAAAGCGCTGGGCTCTCCTAGCACACAGGAGACTAGGGCTGCCATACAAATGACCACAAACTTGGTGACTTAAAAATGACCCTTTAATCCCCCGCAGTTCTGGAGGCTGGAAGTCTAAAGCTAAGATGTGGGAAGGGTTGGTTCCCTCTGGATGCTCTGAGATAGAAGCCTTTCCATGCCTCTCTATACTTTTTGGTTGTTTCTGCAATACTTGGCATTTCTTGGCTTAGAACGCATCACTCCAGGGCCGGCACTGTGGCGCACTGGGTTAATGCCCTGGCATCCCATATGGGTGCCGGCTCGAGACCAGGCTGCTCCTCTTCTGATCCAGCTCTCTTCTATGGCCTGGAAAAGCAGTAGAAGATGGCCCAAGTCTTTGGGCTCCTGCACCTGTGTGGGAGACCTGGAAGAAGCTCCTGGCTCCTGGCTTCGGATCGGTGCAGCTCCAGCTCTTGCGGCCATCTGGAGAGTGAACCATCGGATGAAGACCTCTCTCTCTCTGCCCCTCCTCTCTCTATACCTCTGACTTTCAAATAAATAAATAAATATTTAAAAAAAAAAAAAAGAATGCATCACTCCAATCTATGCCTCTGTCCTCATAAGAATCTTCCTGGGGCCTTCTCCCCTTGGCCTCTGTATAGCCTCTCCTTTACTCCCTAAGGACACTGGTCATTGGATGTAGGGCCCACCCTAATCCAAGATGGCCTCATCCAGAGATTAAGTTAATTGCATCTGCAAACACCATGTTTCCAAATAAGGTCACGGTCACAGTACTAAGAGTTGAGCCTTGGACACATCTTCAAGGACATTTTCCAACTCACTGCAGGGGTCAAAGCTTCTTCCCTGACACTCAGAGTGGGGGAGGCGGGGAGTAAGCATAGTGAATGCCAGCAGTCACCCAGCATTTCTAACCCAGCACAGTTCCCACAACACCACCTAGCCAGGAATGATGCTATTCCACTTCAACTCAGCTCCAAGAGCAGGCATCCAACTCCCCATTCAACTCAGCTCCAAGAGCAGGCATCCAACTCCCCATGCGATCCCTTTGGGCAGAAAACATTGCATATCACCCGCTAACAGGAAAGCTGGGGCTTCCCGCTTCATGTTTGTGGGGAGCAGCCCGGACTGGACTGAGTTACTGGAATTAAGACTTATTCTGTGCATCTGCTCTCCCACAGTATGGCGCTGGGAGAGAGGTAAACAGCTTCCGCACAGCTGCCTCCAGTTCAGCTGATAGACTGTAGGACTTGCTCCTGATTGGAAAGCAGCGTACTCGGCGTGTGGGCAGCCGAGTTGGGATTGGCGGAGGAGGACTATGGAGGAGGAGAGAGACGGCATGCACCAGGAACATCTATGGGGAACATCTAAGGGAACCCGTGCAGCCCCCGAGAGAACCGGCCGGCGGAGTGCCGCTCCCCTGCGGAAGTGGGGAATGCGGCCAGGGGGAACTGCCCTTCCACGGAGGTGGAAGGGATAGTAGCCAACCCGGGAGGAACCAGCAGCAAACCCGGGGAGGGCCGAGCAGACGAAGGAACAGCGCAGGGTCCTGTGTCGTTCCTCCACGAAGAGGGGGAGCGACAATGTTTACATGGCAGAGAGTTAGGAAAACATCGCAGCGCCAGTTCCTCCCTTCCTGGGCCTGTGGCTGAACGACCATTCTTTCTCCCAAAGGGAAGGAGGGCTCTGCATCCCTGTGCAGCTACCCTGACGTTTCACAACACTATAGAGAAGACTCTTTGCACTGGAGGAAAGAGCCATCGTGTTGGTGCAGTCTCCGTTCTTGAGCACATGACAAGTGCTTTCTCATTTGTGGGTGAGGAATATCCCCTAGAGAGGCCACTGTGGGCTTCAGCCAGCAGGTTTTTATTTTATTTTATTTATTTTTTTTTGACAGGCAGAGTGGACAGTGAGAGAGAGAGAGAGAGAGAGAGAAAGGTCTTCCTTTGCCGTTGGTTCACCCTCCAATGGCCGTCACGGCTGGCACGCTGCGGCCGGTGCACCGCGCTGATTCGAAGGCAGGAGCCAGGTGCTTCTCCTGGGGCCATCCTCCACTGCACTCCCTGGCCACAGCAGAGAGCTGGCCTGGAAGAGGGGCAACCGGGACAGAATCCGGCGCCCCGACCAGGGCTAGAACCCAGTGTGCCGGCGCCGCTAGGTGGAGGATTAGCCTAGTGAGCCACGGCGCCGGCCAGCCAGCAGTTTGCATTTACCATGCAATGTGCTCGAATGGGAAGGGAAGAACTACACGAAGTGATGAGCTAAGGGGCAGACATCCACTCTAGCGGTTAAGGTACCAGTCAGGATGCTGGCTTCACACACCCGAGGACCTAGGTTTCATACCCACCTCAGGTTCTCGAGTCCAGCTTTCTGCTAATGCTCACTCTGGATGGCAACAGGTGCTGGTTTAAGTGCTTGGCTCCCTGCCACCCATTTGGGAGACCTGGATTGACTTTTCAATTTCTGCCTTTGGCCTGACCCAGCCCTGACTGTTGTGGGCATTTGGGAAATAAACCAGCACATGCAGCCTTCTCTCTTTCTCTTTCTCTTTCTTTCTCTCTCTCTCTTACTCTCACTCTCAAACAAACCAGAAAAACACCCCGATAAATTTATTTTGATGCAGAAATACTTTGAGGGGCTGAGATTGTGGCACAGCAAGTGAAGCCGTCACTTGCAGTGCAGGTATCTCCCATCAGAGTGCCAGTTTGAGTCACGGCCGGTCCACTTTCAATCCAGCTTCCTGCTAGTGCCTGGGAAAGCAGCAGAGGATGGCCCAGTGACTTGGATGGAGTTCTTGACTCAGGTTTGGCCTGGCTTATACATGGCTGCTGCAAATATTTAGATCTCTCTCTCTCTCTCTCTCTCTCTCTACCTTTAAATAGGAATGAATAAATAAAAATCAAGATGACTAGGGGTCAGAGCTGTGGCTTAGTGGATAAAGCCATCACCTGCAGTGCTGGCGTCCCATATGGGTACTGGTTCTAGTCTCAGCTACTCCAATTTTGATCCAGCTCTCTGCTATGGCCTGAGAAAGCAGTGGAAGATGGCCCAAGTCCTTGGGCCGCTGCACCTGTGTGGGAGACCCGAAGAAGCTCCTGGCTCCTGGCTTCAGCCTGGCCCAACCCCGGCTGTTGTGGCCATCTGGGGAGTGAACCAGCGGATAGAAGCCCTCTCTCTATCTCTCTGTGCCTCTGCCTCTCTGTAACTCTGCCTTTCAAATAAATAAATAAACCTTTTTTTTTTTTAAGCCTCATTGACTTTTTCCATCACAAAATGTTCACCTTCCAGCCCCTGAAGCCAGTGACAGGCTTTTCAGAGGAAACTTCTTCTGAAATGCGATGAGCTGCTCTAAACAATTCAGCTGCTCTTCAGAAGGAAAGGAGAGGGGAGTCCGCAGAGAGGAGACAGAATCTCAGGAAGCAGCAACACCTCTGAGCTGCTGGCTACGCCTGCGCGGTGGGCACCATCAGCCTGCTTAACACGTTGCATGTGATGGATTGTTCCTGTCCACGGCTGTGGAAAACGAGAGGTAGACACGGAAGGAACTTGCCAAGGTCTCACAGGCCCTGAGAGGTTGAAGGGTAAGCTGCAGGGGAATGCAACCGACTGTGACCCCAAGCGCAAGACAACCAGGACTGAGTGACAGCAGAGGATGGGCGCAGGCCCTGTTCAGGAGTTTCCTTCCTTCTCTCTGGACCAAGCACTGGTTTGTGCAGGGGCTACTGTTTCTGTTTGTGCCACGTTGCTTCTGGTGCTTCAGCAAATTTTTGACCAAACATCAGAATCATAAGTCACTCATACAACACCCTCCAACAGGGACCCATTGTCATGTGGGCAGCGTGGCTGGGAGCTACGCCTTATTCTCCTGTTCTGTACCAGGCATTGTTTGGAGATTGGATAAAATTGTGACATGCAAGCATTCTTTCTGGGTCTGAAGGAAAACCAACAAAATTCAATGATTGCTTCCTGGGTGAGACCGCATTGCCGCCTTCTACCCCACAGCATTCTTTCATTCTTTCTTTTCTTTTTTTTTAAAGATTTATTTATTTATTTATTTGAAAGTCAGAATTACACACAGAGAGAAGGAGAGGCAGAGGGAAAGAGAAGGCTTCCATCCACTGATTCACTTGGCCAATTGGCCACAACGGCTGGAGGTGGGCAGATCCGAATCCAGGAGCCAGGAGCTTCCTCCAGGTCTCCCATATGGGTGCAGGGGCCCAAGCACTTGGGCCATCTTCTACTGCTTTCCCAGGCCATAGCAGAGAGCTGGATTGGAAGTGGAGCAGCTGGGACTCAAACCAGCGGCTATGTGGGATGCCGGCGCCGCAGGCAGTAACTTAACCTGCTACACCACAGTGCTGGCCCCCAACATTCTTTTTCTTTTTTAAGATTTATTTATTGGGACCAGCACTGTGGCATAGCAGGTGCCCATTTGGGCGCCGGTTCAAGTCTCTACTGTTCCACTTCTGATCCAGCTCTCTGCTATATGGCCCAAGTCCTTGGGCTTCTGCACCCATGTGGGAGACCAGGAAGAAGCTCCTGGATCCTGGCTTTGGATCAGCCCAGCTCCTGTGACTACTTGGGGAGTGAACCAGGAATGGAAGACCTCTTTGACTCTGTCTCTGCCTCTGTAACTCTGCCTTTCAAATAAACAAATAAATCTTTTTAAAATTTCTGGAAGGAAATTTAAAAAAATATTTTATTTATTTGAAAAAAGGCAGTTACACAGAGAGAGATCTTCCATCCACTGGCTCATTCCCCAGATGGCTGCATTGGCTGGGACTGGGCTACGCCAAAGCCAGGAGCCAGGATCTTCCTCCAGGTCTCCCATGTGGGTACAGGGCCCCACGTACTTGGGCCATCCTATGGTACTTTCCCAGGCACATTAGCAGTGAGCTGGATCAGAAATGGAGCATATGGGACTTGAACCAATGCCCATATGGGATGCTGGCATTCCAGGTGGTGGCTTTACCCACTGTGCCACAACTTGGGCCTCTATATTTGCAATTCTAAGAAAACATTTTAATCTTTCATTTTTCCTTAGATTCACTTTACTTTCTCACTTACTGTTACTTTAAATTATTTTTATTGCCTTCTTTTTCCTTGGAAATGTCTTTTTCCCCTATATTCTTTTTTTTTTTTAAGATTTATTTAGGGGGCCAGAGCTGTGGTGTAGCAGGTAAAGCCACTGCCTGCAGTGCCAGCATCCCATATGGGCGCCACTTCAAGTCCTGACTGCTCCACTTCTGATCCAGCTCTCTGCTGTGGCCTGGGAAAGCAGTAGAAGATAACCCAAGTCCTTGGGCCCCTGTACCCGCATGGGAGACCCAAAAGAAGCTCCTGGTTCCTGGCTTCAGATCAACCATTACAGCCAATTTGGGAGTGAAAGAGTGAAACATCGGATGGAAGACCTCTCTCTCTCTTTCTCTCTGTGTAACTCTGACTTTCAAATAAATAAATAAATCTAAAAAAAAAAAAAAAAGATTTATTTAGGGGGTGGCATTGTGGCATAGCAGGTAAAGTCCCCACCTGGAACACTGGCACACCATATTTATTTATTTATTTGAAAGGCGAGTGATAGAGAAAGGGAGAGACAAAAAGAGAGAGGGAGAGAGCTCTTCCATCTGCTAGTCCACTTCCCCAAATGGCCGCAAAAGCTGGGACTGGGACAGGCCAAAGCCAGGAACTCCATCTGGGTCTCCCATGTGGATGGCACAACACCAAGTACTTAGGCCATCACTTGCTGCCTCCTAGGCACATTGGCAGGAAGGTGGATTGGAAGCAGAGCAGCCAGGATTTAAACCAACACTCCTATATGGGATGCAGGCATCCCAAGTGGCAGTTACACCTGCTGTGCGAAGGCGCCCGTCCTTCCTCCATATTCTTTAGTCTTTCTCCAGCTTCCTGTTTGTCTCAGTTGCTTGACTTCTCTATTCCTTCTGGTTATCTCTAGAATCAAAAAAGGCATAGTTCTCCAGGATGAAAAGGGACTTTCAGTTAGCACAACAACATTGTTTTACAGGAGGACTAAGGTCTTGGGAATGTAAGGGGTTTGCCCAACGAGACACAGTTCATCTGCAGGAGGACCTGCACTGAACCCAGGCATCCTGGTAACCTCGACACAACACAGTTTCTCTTTTACCCAATGCCACATTCACTTAAGCGATGGTCACACCTCTGCCCTGCTTCCCGATTGCTTGTACCACAAGCTAATTAATGCTACATCATGGGCTCGAGGTGTCAAGTAGAGATTTAGAAAAGTTATTCTAGTGCTTTAAATATTTTTTTCATTGCATTGCACGATATTCACTTTTTTTTTTTTTTTTTTTTTTTTTTTGGCCATGCAGAGTTAGACAGTGAGAGAGAGAGAGAGACAAAGGTCTTCCTTTTTCCATTGGTTCATCCCACCAAGTGGCTGCTACGGCCAGCATGTTGCGGCCGGCACGCTGTGCTGATCCGAAGCCAGGAGCCAAGTGCTTCCTCCTGGTCTCCCATGCGGGTGCAGGGCCCAAGGACCTGGGCCATCCTCCACTGCCTTCCCCGGGCCACAGCAGAGAGCTGGACTGGAAGAGGAGCAAGCGGGACAGAATCCGGCACCCCGACCGGGACTAGAACCTGGGGTGCCGGCACCGCAGATGGAGGATTAGCCTAGTGAGCCGTGGCGCCGGCCAGTATTCACTTTTATTTTTTATTGTATTTTTTTAATTGACACAATAATTGTATGTACGAATGTGCTGCCTAAAGTCTCTGAGGAGTCATGTTTCTGAGTAGGTGGCAGAAGATTTCATGAAAGATTGTGAAATGTGGCATTCTTATTATTCAACTCTACAGAAAGGAGAAATACAATGAAAAGGGGAAATTTTTGATACAGTATTCACCAACAGTAAAAGTGCTAAGGAAAAAAAGGAAGTGAGAAATTATACGACTAGAACACAGACCCATGGATCCTCAGAGGTTTCCCACATGAGCACAATCTGATAATAACACGGTGACGTCATAGGTCAAGCAAGTCACTGCCAGCCGCAGGGTAAGGGCAGTGTCTTGTGCTAATTAGAACGAGACCAAACCTTGTGTAGTGTGTGCCCCCACCCTCCCCACCTGCACAGTTCCTGACCCACGCTGACAGCTCGAGGCTCCTTGTCTAACAAACGTTAACTGAAGTAGGAAAGTTCCACGGGACACAGAAGCGGTGGGTCCTAGGTCTCGGGAGTCCCGGGCTGCTCCTGGCTTCCTCCCACCAACCTCAGAGGGTGGCCCTCACCCTCTCCTATCCATCAAGCATAGGATGGGAAGGAGAGATGGGACGCAACCTCGCCCTCTCTTTAATTAATTCTCACTGTAGAAAATGTTTATGAGTAAATAAGTCTGTAGGACAACCGGAAGGGGCAGCAGCTCCGTCTGTACCCCTCAGGAGTCAGTGAGCGAGGTGGGGGTCCTGCCGGTGGGCCGCCTGGGCCAGCTGGGGTGGAACTGAGAGCTCTGGTGCGTCCATCTCTTCCTCTCCCCACTGACCTGATGGGTGGCTGGCTGTGGCCTTGGGCCAGTAGGGCCTCTGCCCAAGCCCTCTCATCTGCCTCCCACCAAAGACATTCAGCTCGAAAGTGGTCCAAAGGTGGGTGGGCTTCTGGTGGCCACTGTTTCTCTGACCCTTTTTTTTTTTTTGACAGGCAGAGTGGACAGTGAGAGAGAGAGAGAGACAGAGAGAAAGGTCTTCCTTTTGCCGTTGGTTCACCCTCCAATGGCCGCCGCGGCCAGCGTGCTGCGGCAGGTGCACCGCGCTGATCCGAAGGCAGGAGCCAGGTGCTTCTCCTGGTCTCCCATGGGGTGCAGGGCCCAAGCACTTGGGCCATCCTCCACTGCCTTCCCGGGCCACAGCAGAGAGCTGGACTGGAAGAGGAGCAAGCGGGACAGAATCCGGCGCCCCGACCAGGACTAGAACCCGGTGTGCCAGTGCCACAGGCGGAGGATAAGCCTATTGAGCCACGGCGCCAGCCGTTTCTGACCTTTTTTTAAAAAATTACTTTATTTATTTGAAAAGCAGACTTAGAGAAAGAAAGACAGAGGCAGAGAAAGGTCTTCCATCCATCACGCCCCAAATGGCTGCAATGGCCAGGGCTGGGCCAGGCCAAGGACAGGAGCTTCACCTGGGTGTCCCACATGGGTGCGGAGACCCCCAAGCACTTGGGCCATTTTTCAGGTGCGTTTGCAGAGAGCTGGATTGAAAAAGGAGCGGCCGGGACTTGAACCAGCGTCCATATGGGATGCAGGTGTCCCGGGGGCAGTTTAACCTGCTGCACCACAGCGCCGGCCCCCCTCAGGCCCTTCTCCTTTCTGCCGTAACCACCTCAGTCACAGGGGGCCTTCTCTTCCCCAGATCCTTGGGCATCTTCTCATCTGGGGTCCCTGACGGGGCAGAGTCTGGGCCTCTCCTGCTCTCTGGCCCGGACACGTCAGGATGCCCAGTATTCCGTGTGCTTGTCTTTCTCCTGTCACTTTTCTTCCTTGTACTCTTTGCTGCCCTGGCTGCCCCTTTCCCTCCCTTCAGCAGTTCCAGGGCAGGTCCATGGAGCCGGAACGTGGGGCTCCCACCTCCACTGCTCCAAGCTCAGGCAGTGAGTGAGCTCTGGTGCCCGGCTTGCTTCTGCAGGAATGCTGTGGGGGCCTCTTGCTGAGGCCACAGTGCCCTCCGCACAGGCTCCTTCTCCTCCTCCCCAGCCTGGGCCCCATCACACAGCTCCCAGGTGGCATTGGGCTTGTTCTGCATGTGCCAACTCTTCTTGGGCAAGATATCCATGGCCCCGTAGCTGTCCACCGACTGGCAGGCCCGCCACCTAGCACTTCTGACTGGCGTGGGGATGTCCCACTCCCTGCTGTCTCTTTATGTTTTTAATAGTAGTATCATTTGGAAGGCACAGAGACAGAGATCGCCCACCTGCTGGCTAATTCCCCCAAATGCTCTCAACAACTGGGGCTGGGGCTGGGTCAGGCCAAAGAAAGGAGCCTGGAACCCCATCCTGGTCTCCCGTGTGGGTGGCAGGGACTCAGCCACTGGAGCCATCACCCAGAGTGGGACCAGCAGAAAACAGCATCAGAAGCAGAGCGAGGATTTGAACTCAGGCACGCCAGTATGGGATGCACATGTCCCAAGTGGTGTCTTAACTGCTGAACCAAATACCCGCCCCCTTCCCCTCTGAGGTCACATCTCAGAAGCAGCTAGTACCATATCCACTTATATTCCACAGCCAAGACTACCTCCAAGGAAGGCAGGAAATAGAGTTTTTATTCTGGGTGCTAACAACCTGGGTACAACTGAGGTATTGTTTCTGTTTGCTCTTTTTATGATTTATTATTTATGTGTTTGAAAAGCAGAATGAAAGAGGGAGAGAGAGACAGAGAAAAAACAGATATTCTACCTGCTGGTTCACTCCCCAAATGGCTGCAACAGCTGGGGCTGGGCCAGGCTGCAGCCAGGAGCGGGGAACTCCAACCCAGTCTCCCACATGGGAACTGGGGCTCAAGTGCTTGGTCCAACATGCGCTGCCTTCCCAGGTGCATTAGCAGGGAGCTGGATCAGAGGTGGAGAAGTCGGGACTTGAACCAGCACTCTGATGTAGGATGCTAGTGCACAAGCAGCGGTTTAACCCACTGTTGCCACAACACTGGCCCCTAAAATTGAGGTTCCTGTTACCAAGGAAGAAGACAGGAAACGGGACAAATGAAATTACTTCTAAAGTTTTGTGTTTCTTTTTTAAACTTCTTTGCATTTTCTTGTATTTTAATAAAGAGGTAAGGACAGTGGCCAGTGTTGTGGCAAAGCTAGCATCCCATATTGGAGCTCCAATTCGAGTCCCAGCTTGAAAGCCATGCAAGATGGTGCGAGTTCTAGGGCTCCTTCCAGCCACAAGACGGATTCCTAGGCTCCTGATTTCAGCCTGGCCCAGAGCTGGCTGTTGTGGCCATGTGGGGAGCCAATCAGTAGGTGGAAGATCTCTATCTTTCTGTCTGCCTTTCATACACACACACACACACACACACACACACACCCCAGAGTGATGATGCTGGAAATTTTGTTACAGATATTGCTATAATCATTCTGTTTTGTTATTCATTATCGTTAATCTCTACTATGCCTAATTTATAAATGGAATTTTGTCACAAATATGCATGTGTAAGAGAAAAAGCAATATAAATGGTGTCAAGTGTCTCAGAACATACCCCCTATAGATTAGGGAGGACCAGTATATAGAGCAGGTGACTGAGACTTTGTGGGAGAACAAGCTTACCTGGAGAGGGACGGGAAAGAACAAAGGACTATGGAGGCCAGCACTGTGGTGTAGAAGGTTAAGCCTCCGCCTGTACTGTCACCATTCCATATGGGCGCCAGTTCAAGTCCTGGCTGCTCCACTTCCGATCCAGCTCCCTACCACAGCCTGGAAAGCAGCAGAATGGGCCTCTGCACCCACATGGGAAACCTGGAAGAAGCTTCTGGCTCCTGGCTTCGGATCGGCGCAGCTCCGGCCGTTGTGGCCATTTGGGGAGTGAACCAGCAGATGGAAGACCTCTCTCTGTCTCTCCCTCGCTATATATAACTCTACCTCTTAAATAAATAAATCAATCTTTTTCTTTTTTTCTTTTTTTTTTTTTTTTTTTTTGGACAGGCAGAGTGGACAGTGAGAGAGAGAGAGACAGAGAGAAAGGTCTTCCTTTGCTGTTGGTTCACCCTCCGATGGCCGCTGCGGCCGGCGCATCGCGCTGATCTGAAGGCAGGAGCCAGGTGCTTCTCCTGGTCTCCCATGGGGTGCAGGGCCCAAGGACTTGGGCCATCCTCCACTGCACTCCCGGGCCCTAGCAGAGAGCTGGCCTGGAAGAGGGGCAACAGGGACAGAATCCGGTGCCCCGACTGGGACTAGAACCCGGTGTGCTGGCGCCGCAAGGCGGAGGATTAACCTAGTGAGCCACGGTGCCAGCAATTAAATAAATCTTTAAAAAAAAAATAAAGGAGGCCGGCGCCACGGCTCACTAGGCTAATCCTCCGCCTTCCGGCGCCGGCACACCGGGTTCTAGTCCCTGTCGGGGCACTGGATTCTGTCCCGGTTGCCCCTCTTCCAGTCCAGCTCTCTGCTGTGGCCAGGGAGTGCAGTGGAGGATGGCCCAAGTGCTTGGGCCCTGCACCCCATGGGAGACCAAGAGAAGCACCTGGCTCCTGCCATCGGATCAGTGCGGTGCGCCAGCCGATGCACGCTGGCCGCAGCGGCCATTGGAGGGTGAACCAACGGCAAAGGAAGACCTTTCTGTCTCTGTCTCTCTCGCTGTCCACTCTGCCTGTCAAAAAAATAAAAATAAAATAAAATAAATTAAAAAAAAAAAAAGACTGTAGAGAAGAAAGCATTATTTGGACCCAGAAAGGAGAGTCAGAGAAAAAGGAACCCAAAAGAAAGACTTAAAAAAAAAGAAAAGAAAAGAAAGAAAGAGGGGAAAAATAAGAAAGAAAGAGGAAAACTCGGGAATGTAAATTTCGCGGACATTAGAGGAAAAGGAGTGGGGAAAGGGTCACCAGCTCCAAATCCACTGAACAGTGATACACAGAAAGAAATGAAGGCCACCCAGCGGAGCCAACAACAAGGATGCTGTTTACGACTGGGCAAGAGCAGCTTCCGGGCTGCCAGCACACGAGCCAATTGCCTCGGGCTGAGGCGTGAACGGAGGCACAAAATATGCTGCTCTCCCGGCTCCACAGCCCTTGTAGAGGAGGCCACCCTGTGTCCGCCCTCGTGGCCCTGAATAGCCACATCGTGTGGTCTGAGGCCCGTGGCCCGTGACTCATCATCTCGCTTGAAGAAATTACTGGGCTAATTAGGTTCTATCTCTCTTGGGCACTTGTCCGTTGACACTGGGAGCTGGACTCAACATCCGGAGGTTGGCCAGAGTCGGAGCAGTCGTTCCGGGATGGTGCTCAGTGGGTGAGTGGAGAGAGGGGAGAAGGGCAGAGAAGGTGAGAGAGAAGTGGGGAAAGAGGGAGGGGCATCTGATCGTGATCTGCTTGCAGTCCCCGCTCCAAGTCTCCAAGAGGCCAGCCACACTTCAGTTATATTCTCTCCAGATTTGTACGTGATTGTAGACCCCAGAGCCAGCCAGGAGAGTCTCTGTTGTCAAAAGAACTTGAGCAGGCCGGCGCCGCGGCTCACTAGGCTAATCCTCCGCCTAGCGGCGCCAGCACACCGGGTTCTAGTCCCGGTCGGGGCGCCGGATTCTGTCCCGGTTGCCCCTCTTCCAGGCCAGCCCTCTGCTGTGGCCAGGGAGTGCAGTGGAGGATGGCCCAAGTGCTTGGGCCCTGCACCCCATGGGAGACCAGGAAAAGCATCTGGCTCCTGGCTCCTGACATCGGATCAGCGCGGTGCGCCGGCCGCGGCGGCCATTGGAGGGTGAACCAACGGCAAAGGAAGACCTTTCTCTCTGTCTCTCTCTCTCTCACTGTCCACTCTGCCTGTCAAAAAAAAAAAAAAAAAAAAAAAAAAAGAACTTGAGCAGAAAAGAAGAGAGACAGTTGAAGCAGTGAGTGTGGTTAGCTCCTTGGCTTTGCAAGGAAGGAGGGAAACAGGGCAAATAATCAGAGGGTTGAGAGCCACTTAAAGATATGTGTGTGATGCCGGGGGTAAACCAGGAGAGAGGGAGCAACAGGACACACAGGACAACTGGTGACATGGGGCAGGCACTGTGGGGCAGCCGGTCAGGCTCACATCCCATAGCAGACGCCACTTTAAATTCCACCTGCTCCACTTTCAATCCAGCTCCCTGCTAACGCACCTGGGAGGCAACAGATGTATGGCCCGAGTGCTTGGGTCTGTGCCACCCACTTGGGAGACCAGGATGGAGTTCCTGGCTCCTAGCATTTGTGGGTATTTGGGGAGTGAACCAGTGATGGAAGAACCTCTCTCTCCCCTCTTCCCCGCCTGTGTCACTGTCACTGTGTTCCAAGCAGATATAAATAAATAAACATTTGTAAAAACTGATACATCAAGGCCTGAGAACAGGTGGACGTGAGACCATCCTGCAGCAGAGCCCATAGGCCCAGCGCCGTTGGCCCCAGGGCACGGGGCTCTCCCCAGGACAGAGCAGGTCTCCCAGCTGCCTCTTCTGCTCCTGCTCCCTGGCAGGAGAGGAGCCATGCTAACTCCTCCTCCTCTGCCTTCATCAACCACGCATGCCTTTCTAATCAGGCCCTTCTGGATGTATCTCCTCAAACACCCCCCACACCGGCTAAGGCTCGCTGGGGGGCATTGACTGCGGTATATGTGAGCTTTGTGCTACTCTTTGGAAGCACCCAACGCTGAGCAGAGCTGAGACGGAGCTGGCGCTGCGCTGGCTGTCTGTAGCTGTTTTCTTTACTGTCAGCTCATGGCGCCACAATGGCCACGGATTTGCACAGATGTGTCAGGGGAGTAAATAGCAATCTTCATCTGTATACATGACAGTAAACGAGGAAAGAGGAGTTGATGCTGAACATAATTGCTATTTATCCATATTTACTCAGATTACAAAGGAAACCCATCGTTTCCTCCCAAAATTCAAAGAATGTAGAATATACAGTGTTCTGTATTTCTAGATAAAATCTCTATCTGTAATTTGACAAATTTCCCCAACACAAGAGTACTAACGTGTGCTACACACACACACACACACACACACACACAGGGTCTCCCAAAAATTTTATGGAAAATGCATAATATGAAAAACCTGTGCATGGGTTTCAAAAGATTTTGGTACCAAAATAAACATCTTTTAGTTCCACTTCCACAACCCTTTTTTAGTGCTCTCGTTTGCAACATAAATGCTGTCATTCACCTTCTCTTCAACAGCTTACTCACTTAACAACACTCAAAACTGAATATGCCACCTGATAACCTCGTAAAGTGCATATGCAGAAAGAATATTAAAGGCAGGTTAGGCATTTGGCCTAGGGTGAAAGACACTGCTTAGATGCCCCTATCTTGTATCCGAGAGCCTGAGTTCGAGTCCCAGTTCCGCGCTCTAATCCAGCCTCTTGCTAATGCACACCCTGGAGGCAGCAGGCGATGGCTCAAGTAGTTGAGTCCTTGCCAACCAAATGGGAGACCCAGACTCAGTCCCAGATTCTTGGATGTTCCTGGTTGTTTGTGGACCTTTGTAGAATGAACTACCAGAAATGAGAACTCTGTCTCTGTCCGTGCCTCTCAAATACAATGTTAAGGAGTAAAAATTTAAAAGAATGATAACAAAGTTAAATATAATGCTAATAATGATTATCTTTGGGTGTTAAAATCTTGGAAGGATTTTTTTCTTTGTGTATTTTCTTGCCTCCTTTAATTTTTTAATAGAAGTATGTCACTTTTTTTAAAAAATAAAAAGTGTTTATTTTGGCTCATGATTCTACACTTGATCAGGCTGCCATATCGAGGAAGCTTCTGTTGAGGGCCTTGTGCTGTGTCATCCCATGGTGAAGAAGTGAAAAGGGGAAGTGGGCATGTGTGGGGGTAGCACATGTGCAAGACAGAGACAGAGAGATGGTTGACCTCCTTATAACAAGCCACTCTCGGGTGATGAATCCATGCGGTGAGAACTAGCTTACTTCCACAGGATCCAATCCATTCTAAGAACTCAGTCTCTCAAGAAAGACATAAATCTATTCATAACGGTGATGTCCCATGACTCACTCACTTCCAATGGGACCCACCTCTTAAAAATGTCCCACCTCTTCTGAATATCATTGCCTTGAGGACAAGTTCCAGCAAATAAACCTTTAGGGTACAAGACATCCAAATCCTGGCACTCATACTTGTGTCTGCCACTTCAGGACACCTGACTCAGCTCAATCCATGGGCTTTCCCAGTTTAGACCTTGTGTACATCAGATATGTAGCCAAATGAATACATCAACATCTGAGTCTCAACTTAGTGACATTTTTAAAGAAAGCTTTTATTTAATAAATATAAATTTCATAAGTACAACTTTTGGATTATAGCGGTTCTTCCACCTATACCTCCCCTCCCATCCCCAAACCATCCCACATCCTACTCCCTCTCTCATCCCATTCTTCATTAAGATTCATTTATAATTAGCTTTATACACAGAAGATTAATTCTATACTAAGTAAAAATTTCAACAGTTTGCACCCACACAGACACACAAAGTATAAAGAACTGTTTGAAGATTAGTTTTACCGTTAATTCTCATAGTACAACACATTAAGGACAGAGGTCCTACATGGGGAGCAAGTGCACAGTGACTCCTGTTGTTGATTTAACAATTCACACTCTTATTTATGACGTCAGTGTTCACCTGAGGCTCTTGTCATGAGCTGCCAAGGCTATGGAAGCCTCTTGAGTCCACAAACTCTGACATTATTTAGACAAGGCCATAGGCAAAGTGGAAGTTCTCTCCTCCCTTCAGAGAAAGGTATCTCCTTCTCTGATGGCCTGTTCTTTCCACTGAGATCTCACTCTCAGAGATCTTTCATTTAGGTCATTTTTTGCCACAGTGTCTTGGCTTTCCATGCCTGAAATGCTCTCGTGGGCTTTTTAGCCAGATCTGAATTCTTAAGGGTTGATTCTGAGGCCAGAATGCTGTTTAGGGCATTTGTCATTCTATGAGTCTGCTGTGTATCCTGCTTCCTATGTTGGATCATTCTCTTCTTTTTGATTCTATCTATTATTATTAGCAACACTTGGTCTTATTTATGTGATCCCTTTGACACTTAATCCTATCTTTATGATCAGTTATGAACTTAAACTAATCATTTTAACTAGTAAGATGGCATTGGTACCTGCCAATGTAGTGGGATTTGGAGTCCCATGGCAAGTTTTTAGCTTTACCCTTAGGAGTAAGTCCAAGGGAATGTGTGCTGAACTGTACATCTCCTCCCTCCCTTATTCCCACTCTTATTTTTAACAGGGATCAATTTTTAATTGGATTTATTTTTTTTTGACATCTACAAATCATTTGATATTTGTCAATGCACTTCATCATAGCTCTAGATATCAAATATGACAAACTACATTTCACATTAATTGGAAAACAATAAATTTAAAAAAAAAAATCACAGTAGACAAGACACACACCTGGGTATTTTATGTGAGCCTCCCAATCAGCAGTGTAAACTGATGCAGCACAAATCCTGCCCCACAGCTCCTGGTTTTGATTTAGCCCAGACTCAGTTGTGAGCCTTGGAGGAATCAGCACATGAAAGCACTGCATCTGTTTGTGTCTCCGCCTGATCCATCTTCCTGCTAATGTTCATCCTGAGATGATGATTCAAGTACTTGAGTCCCCTCCATAAACATGGTAGCTGCAAATGCTGTTTTTGGATGCTGGATTTAGCCTGTCCTAGCCACAGCTGTTGCAGGCCCTTGGGCAGTGAGCCAGCAGATGAGAAGGTCTTTCTGTCTCTGCTGTGGCTTAGCAAGTAAAACCGCCGCCTGCAGTGCTGCGATCCCATGTGGGTGTCAGTTCAAGTCCTGGCTGCTCCACTTCCAATCCAGCTCTCTGCTATGGCCTGGGAAAGCAGCAGAAGATGGCCCAAGTCCTTAGGCCCCAGCATCCCTGTCGGCTTGATGCTGATGTTTGTTCCATCTCACACATATCCATGACTCCAGCAAGGCTTGCAGCATCAGTTTGAACCTTGCTGTTGATTCTGACCCAGCACTGCATACATTATCTTTACCTCCTCTCCAGTCAGTGTACACTTGAGTGTTTCTCGGGGAGATGAGGAGAGGGAGACATCCCTTAGGTTGCAGGGACCACTTCAGTTCGCCATAGCTGAGTGCTGGCCAGAGGAAAGGGTGCATTTCCAGAAGGCAGCTGCAGTCTTGGGAAAGAAAGTCCTCCCAATCCAAAGAAGCCTTTTTCTACCAAACTGTGCAGCACAGAGGGTGTTTAAAGGGACAGGGGTAATTGGAGCACCAGGCAGTGGAGGATGGCCCAAGTGCTTGGGCCCTGCACCCCATGGGAGTTCAGGAGAAGCACCTGGCTCCTGCCTTCAGATCAGCGCGATGCGCCAGCCGTGGCGACCATTGGAGGGTGAACCAACAGCAAAAAGATGACCTTTCTCTCCGTCTCTCTCTCTCTCACTATCCACTCCGCCTGTCAAAATAAATAAATAAATAAATATATATATATATATATATGTTGGTTGTAGATGTTTGGATTGATTTCTGGTGTTTCTATTCTGTCCCATTGGTCTATGCATCTGTTTTTGTACCAGTATCAGGCTGTTTTGATTATAACTGCCCTGTAGTATATCTTGAAATCTGGTATCCTATGCCTCCAGCTCTGTTTTTGTTGTATAAGATTGATTTAGCTATTTGAGGTCTCCTGTGTTTCCATATGAATTTCAGCATCATTTTTTCCAGATCTGAGAAGAATGTCTTTGGTATTTTGATTGGTATCGCATTGAATCTGTAAATTGCTTTTGGAAGAATGGACATTTTGATGATATTGATTCTTCCAATCCATGAACATGGAAGATTTTTCCTAATTTTTGTATCTTCTTTTATTTCTTTCTTCAAAGTTTTATAATTCTCATTGTAGAGATCTTTGACATCCTTAGTTAAGTTTATTCCAAGATATTTGATTTTTTTTTTAGCTATTGTGAATGGGATTGATCTTAGATGTTCAACTGTGGCATTGTCTGTGTATACAAAGGCTGTTGATTTTTGTGTATTGATTTTATATCCTGCTACTTTGCCAGACTCTTCTATGAGTTCCAATAGTCTCTTAGTGGAGTTCTTTGGATCCCCTAAATAAAGAATCATATCATCTGCAAATAAGGATAGTTTGACTTCCTCCTTCCCAATTTGTATCCCTTTGATTTCTTTTTCTTGCCTAATGGCTCTAGCTAAAACTTCCAGGACTATATTGAATAGCAGTGGTGAGAGTGGGCATCCCTGTCTGGTACCGTATCTCAGTGGGAATGCTTCCAACTTTTCCCCATTCACTATGATGTTGGCTGTGGGTTTGTCATAAATTGCCTTGTTTGTGTTGAGGAATATTCCTTCTATACCCAATTTTCTTAGTTTTCATCATGAAAGGGTGTTGTATTTTATCAAATGCTTTCTCTACATCTATTGAGATACTCATATGGTTTTCTTCAGCAGTTTGTTAATGTGGTGTATCACACTGATTGACTTGTGAATGTTGAACCATCCCTGCATACCAGGGATAAATCCCACTTGGTCTGGGTGGATGATCTTTCTGATGTGTTGTTGCATTCTATTGGCTAGAATTTTATTGAGGATTTTTGCATCTATGTTCATCAGGGAAATTGGTCTGTAATTCTCTTTCTCTGCTGCATCTTTTTCATTAGGAATTAAGGTGTTGCTGGCTTCGTAGAAAGAATTTGGGAGGAGTCCCTCTCTTTCAATTGTTTTGAACAGTTTGAGAAGAATTGGAGTTAGTTCTTTAAATGTCTGGTAGAATTCAGCAGTAAATCCATTAGATTCTGGACTTTCTTTGTTGGGAGGGCCTTTATTATTGATTCAATTTCTGTCTTGGTTATGGGTCTGTTTAGGTTTTCTATGTTTTCATGGTTCAATTTAGGTAGATTGTATGTGTCCAGGAATCTATCCATTTCTGCTAGATTTCCCTGTTTGTTAGCATACAACTCTGTAGTAATTTCTGATGACTCTTTATTTCTGTGGTGTCTGTTGTTACATACCCTTTTTCATCTCTGATTTTATTGATTTGGGTCTTTTCTCTCCTTTTTTTTTTTTTTTTTTTTGATTAGTTGGGCAAATGGTGTGTCAATTTTATTTAAAAAAAAACAGCTCTTCATTTTGCCGATCTTTTGTAATTTTTTGGATTCAATTTTATTGATTTCTTCTCTAATTTTAATTATTTTTCTTTCTCCTACTAGTTTTCGGTTTGGTTTGATATAGTTTTCCTAGATCCTTGAGATGCATTGATAGGTCATTTATTTGGTGCCTTTCCAATTTCTTGATGTAGGCAGCTAATGTTATAAACCTTCCTCTTTTTTTTTTTAATTGATTCTTTAATTCATCCAGTTTTTTTGTTTTGTTTTTGTTTTTTGTTTTTGTTTTTTGTTTTTTGTTTTTTGACAGGCAGAGTGGACAGTGAGAGAGAGAGACAGAAAGAAAGGTCTTCCTTTGCCGTTGGTTCACCCTCCAATGGCCGCCGCTGCAGCCGGCACACCGCGCTGATCCGATGGCAGGAGCCAGGTACTTATCCTGGTCTCCCATGGGGTGCAGGGCCCAAGCACTTGGGCCATCCTCCACTGCACTCCCGGGCCACAGCAGAGAGCTGGCCTGGAAGAAGGGCAACTGGGACAGAATCCGGCGCCCCGACCGGGACTAAAACCCGGTGTGCCGGCGCCTCAAGGCGGAGGATTAGCCTAGTGAGCCGCAGCGCCGGCAAACCTTCCTCTTAACACTGCTTTTGCTGTATCCCATAAGTTGTGTTGTTCTCTTCATTTGCTTCCAGAAAGTTTTTTATTTCTCTTTTGGAAGTATGTCACCTTTAAGATTAGAAATTTAAATTTGCACCCACACAAATAAGTACAATTTATTTAAACACAATGTCTGTATATATCTACACACACACACACATATATATACTTGGAAACAAGAGGCAAAAATTATGAATTCTCTTGATTAGTTTCTCACTTGAACACACCGTTCACATATTTCCCCCAGTGTTTATGTCACTATAGAAATCCACTGGGATTTGTGCTAAACTGTGGCTCGAGTCTTTGGGAACCGAGGCCCCCTTCTACGTTGCAGAACCATGGCTGATGGCCTCAGTGACACCTTCTTGCCATAACACCCTGCTTGACGAGCGTCTGCAGCAGATGGCAGGAATAACAGGCAGTGGGGTTGTGTCACAGACCTAAGCGACTCTGCTGGATAAGCCTGAGGATTAACACTGTGGGGCAGAAGGAGAAAGAAAGCGTTGCAATTGACACCTGGTATTGTGCCCCAGCAGGTTAAGCTGCTGCGATGACACTGGCATCCCATAAGAGAAGGCATTTGTTCATGTACTAGAAGGTCCAGAGGCCAATGGCCATCAGGCCTGGTTGGAGCCAGGGGTTCAAGTCATGTTGTCAAATGTCCCACTCTCCACTTCTCAACTTTGTGCTTCTCTGGTTGACTTTGCTTTAGGGTGGGCTCTCTGCCTGATGACTGCTGAAAGCTCTGGCCTCATACTCTTTGTTTCTTTCTTTTAAAGATTCATTTATTTGAAAGGCAGAGCGACAGAGACAGAGAAAGACCTGGTTCACTCCCACAACAGCCAGGGTTGAGCCAGGCAGAAGACAGAATGCAGGAACTCCACTCTGTCTCCCATGTGGGTAGCGGAGGCCTGAGTACTTGGGAAGCCATCTCCTGCCTTCCCAGGAGCATTAGTAGGGAGCTGGATCAGAAGTGGAGCAGACAGGACTGGGACTGGCGCTCCGATATGGGACGGCAGCGTCCTAAGCAGCAGCCTGACCACTGTGCCACAGCGCCAGCCCCCGGGCTTGTGTTCCAACAGCTGAAGAGCTCCAGGAGATGACAGCGCCCCGAGGGTGGGAACTTAACCTCACGGTTAAGAGGGCGCGCCCATGGCAGAGTACCTGGACTGAGCTCCTGGCTCCCTGGTTTTGGGGGAATAAATCATTGGATGAGACACTTCTCTCTGTGTGTGTCAGAAAACAAAACAAACAAAAAACATGACAGCTTCTCATAGCTTGAACAAAAGCCTCACCGTTGAGCTTTTCTGTGAGCAGAAGCAAGGGAAATGGCAGTCAGGTGCATTCTGAGGTCAGCCGTCACCTGTGAGGCGGTCACCTAACCTCCCCGGACACTGATGCCCACATGAAGATGGACGGGCTGTGCCAACTATCTCCAAGGTCCTTTCTGGCTATAAGGAGTCAACACTTTTTAAAAATTAATAGTGATGATGCTTTTAAAAAATTTTGTTTTTCAGAAAAGAGAAGCCCTAGTGACAAGAGAGGGAATTTGCAAAGATACAGCCTGAAATGTAACAGCTAAGAAATTGCCCACCCATGCAGGGTACCTGCTGCGAAGCTTCGGCCATCTGTCGGGGCCAGGTGTCTGATCGTCCCAGGCAGCAGGCACAAAACAAGGATGCATACTAACAGGGGACCTCCACGTCGCAGAAGCGGGACTCAGGCCAGATGCATCCTATTGACCACACACAAGCTGCTGTCCACTCCACGTGACCTCTGGTTTGGCCCTGGTGGACACAGGAATGCAGCAAGGACATGCCAGTCTTCCTGAATCCGTGTGTACGTGTGACAGGCTACTTCCCCGGCCGAGAGACTTCGGGAGCTCACTATTACCAAAGACCTTGCCTTGAGTTCTCCACATTTTTTTAAAAAGTTTATCTAATTTGTTGATTTGAGACGCAGTCAGGGAGAAGAAAGAGCGCACCAAGTTCTGGTTCACTCCCCAGATGGCTGAAATGGCTGGAGCCAAGAACTCAACCAGGTCTCCCAGGTGCGTGGCAAGATCCAAATGGCTTGAGCCATCACCATTGCCTCCCAGGTCTACAGTAGCAGGTAGCTGGAGTCAGGAGTGGGAGCTGGGAGTCCAACTCAGGTACTCCTGTATGGGATCTGGGAGTCTTTAAGAAATGTCTTTTTTTTTAAGATTTATTTTGTTTATTTGAGAGGCAAAATTACAGAGAGAGACAGAGACAGAGGTCTTCCATCTGCTGGTTCACTCCCAAAATGGCAGCCATCAGCCCAAGCTCAGCCAATCTGAAGCCAGAACCAGGACTTCTTCCGGGTCTCCCACGTGGGTGCAGGGGCCCAAGCACTTGGGCCATCTTCTGCTACTTTCCCAGGCCATAGCAGAGAGCTGGATCAGAAGTGGAGCAGCCAGGACTCGAACTGGTACCTGTATGGATCTCTCCCTCTCTCTGCCTCTCTGTAACTCTGCCTTTCAAATAAATAAATAAACCTTTAAAAACAGAAAAGATCTTGAGGAAAGGGAAGAGCTACTGGCATCTAGTGACTAGAGGCCAGCAACACTGCTAGACAACAGACAACGCTCCAGACAAGCCGCAGCACAGAATTATTTTGCTCTGATAATGTCAGTAGCACTGACGTTAAGAAACCTTGCCGGGGCCAGCGCCACGGCATAGCAGGTAAAGCCGCCGTCTGCAGTGCCAGCATCCCATATGGGTGCCGGTTCAAGTCCTGGCTGCTCCACCTCCGATCCAGCTCTGCCGTGGCCTGGGAAAGCAGAAGATGGCCCAAGTCCTTGGACCCCTGCACCCACGTGGGAGACCTGGAAGCTCTTGGATCTTGGCTTTGGATCAGCACAGCTCCAGCTGTCACAGCCATCTAAGGAGTGAACCGGCAGATGGAAGACCTCTCTCTCTTTCTCTGCCTCTCCTTTCTCTGTGTAACTCTGACTTTTGAATAAACAAATAAATATTTAAAAAAAAAAAAAAAAAAAAAAAACCTTGCCTAACCCAGACAAAATCTAAGCAGAGGCAGGCATTTGGTGCGGCTCTTAGGATGCCCGTACTCCATATCAGAGTGCCAGGAACAGAACCCCTGCTCTGCTTCCTGTGCCGGCTTCCTGCTGATGCGCACCCTGGGAGGCAGTGGGTGATGGCTCGAGTAGCTGAGTCGCTGCCACCCATGTCCATGTGGGAGACCCAGACTGAGGTCCTGGATGCCTCTCTCTTTAGTTGTTCCATTCATACAAGGAAGAAGGAAGAAACAGTGCAATCTCACAGGGAATCTTTTTTTTTTTTTTTTTTTTTTTTTGACAGGCAGAGTGGACAGTGAGATAGAGACAGAGAGAAAGGTCATCCCCCAATGGCTGCTGTGGCCGGCGCGCTGCAGCTGGCGCACCACACTGATTCGAAGGCAGGAGCCAGGTGCTTCTCCTGGTCTCCCATGGGGTGCAGGGCCCAAGTACTTAGGCCATCCTCCACTGCACTCCCGGGCCATAGCAGAGAGCTGGCCTGGAAGAGGGGCAACCGGGACAGAATCCAGCGCCCTGACTGGGACTAGAACCCAGTGTGCCAGCGCCGCAGGCAGAGGATTAGCCTAGTGAGCCGTGGCGCCGGCCACAGGGAATCATCTTTAACCTAACATCTAACTCGTTCCTTAGGGAAGGATAAGCTGGGCACTACAGTGCTGAGAACATTTACCTTTTCATTTCTTTTTAAAGATTTATTTATTTGAAAGTCAGAATTACACAGAGAGAAAAGGAGACAGAGAAAGAGATTTTCCATCTACTGGTTTACTCCCCAAGATGACCGCAGTGGCCGGAGCTGGGCCAATCTGAAGCCAGGAGCCAGGAGCTTCTTCCAGGTCTCCCACATGGGTGCAGGAGCCCAAGGACCTAGGCCATCTTCTACCGCTTTCCCAGGCCACAGCAGAGAGCTGGACTGGAAGTGGAGCAGCCGGGATTCGAACCGGCACCCATATGGGATGCTGGCACTGCAGGCAGCAGCTTTACCTGCTACGCCACAGCGCTGGCCCTGAACATTTACCTTTCCGCTGCAAATCCCACTTCCATTGCTAGAAAACCAATGGTGACTGGGCGATCTCAGAGCTGTGGGGTCCGCTGCTACTATCGGAATGGGATTCTGATCAGATTGTGGGTTTGATTCTTTCTCATTCAGGTGTGTCTCATGTCTTCATGGACTGAGAGAGTGTATTTATGGCCCTGCTCTCACTAATGAGTAAGTACTAAGTTAGACCAGCACTGCATCCTGGACTCGCTCCCCTTATTGGTTTTTCTGATCCTGCTTGAGTCTTTGTCAGTGTATCCCTTGCGTTGCAGGAAATGGGAAATTTGAAAGAAAAGTGATTCTGCAGATGAGTCTAAAACGGAGCCACAGCCACAGGAACAGCCCCCTGGGAGCCCAGGAAAGGTGCGCTTTGGGCGGGGGCTGAGGAAGGTACAGTCATGATTCGCCCCCTACTGGTCAACGTAATAACTGGGGTGGCAGACCAGGGGGAATGTCACCAGCCCAAGGCGCTCGCTAAGCAGAGTTGCTGGGTGTGCGGCATGAAAAGGCCAAATCCCGAGGCCTCAGGGCATCTTTTAACAAACAGGCCCAGCAAGGCCAGAGGGAGCCCTAACCCACGCTCATCAACCAAGGCCTGGAGATTGCAAACGTTCAAACAGCTGTGGGAAAGCCTTAGCTCAAGGTGGATTTTGAGTTTCACATTCCAGTGATTCACCAAAACAAACAAAACAAACAAACAAAAAAACCACATTTATCCAAAAGCAACCACGTACATTTTGTGCTAGTCAATACTAAGTTATTCTTGGATCCATGCTTGCTTGTTTCATGGTCACTTTCTCTCTCCCGTTCCTCCCTCCCTCCCTTCTTGTCAGTCTAACCTGAGGTTTAACCCTTAACTCTAGTCATGCAATGACTTTGAAATGTCATTTATCTACATGTTTTTTCTTTGTATTTATTTGGGAGGCAGAGAGAGAGAGAGAGAGGGAGGGAGAGAAATAAAGAGAGGGAGAGGACTGGTTGACTCCCTAAATGCCCATAACTGCCAGAGCTGGTCCAGGCCAAAGCCAGGAGCCAAGAACTCCATCCAGGCCACCCACGTGAGTGGCAGGGACTCCATTACTTGAGCCATCACCGCTGCCTCCCAGGGTCTGTACCAGCAGGAAACTGGAGTCAGGAGCCAGAAACAGAAACCAAACTGCGGCACTCTGTGGTATGGAGTGGGGGCATCTTAGCCACTAAGCCAAATGCCACCCCTCACTTTATTTTTAGACTGTCTTCTGCTATCTTGATCATTAGGGTAAATTGTACTGAAGAAAAATATGAAAATAGAAAAGTCATGTTTTAATATTTTTAAATCCTGAGGGTTGAAAATGTACATAATTGGGGCAAGAATATATATATATGTGTGTGTGTGTGTGTGTATTGCTCTTTGCTTCCCAGAACTTTGTGACTGATTAGTCAGAATGGTCTCCAAACATTTTTAACGCAGCGGAGCACCTAGTGGGAGGGCTCTTCAATGATGCGGCTGCTTCTGCGTCAGAGGGCAGACACTGACATCCTGGACCTGTCGCTATCCAGGCAAGCGTCTTCATGTGGATTCTTCTAGCTGTGGAAATGCAGGACAAGCAGGCACTCATTGTCCCAAGTCGAAAGAGGCATGAATGTCTGTGAAAGGGTGCATGAAGCCTGCCTCTCTCCTAAGCTCTCCCAGTGAGTGAAGCTGGCTGCCAAGGACCGAAGCCCCCCGCACAAAATCTCCAGACCCCAGTGCTCTCTCTCTGAGATTCAAACAGGGAAACCTGTTGGCATGGAAGAATGATGATTTTTTCTGAGACAGAGAGAAAGAGAGAGTGCGCTGCCCCTAAATGCCCACAATGGTCAGGACTGGACCAAAGAAAGCTGGGAGCCAGGAACTCAGTCCAAATCTGCCACATGGGTGGTAGGAACCCGATCACCTGAGCCATTGCCACTGCTCCCCGGGGTGCCCATTAGCAGGAAGCTGGAATCCGACATCGAACCTAGGCACCCCAATGTGGGATGTGGGTGACTTAACCACCAGGCCAAACACCTGCGCTGGGAGACGGCTTATGGGCAGGAAAGGATTCCAAGGCCCAAGGGCAACCATGAGAAAGTGAGACACAGAGGCCCACCTGCTGGGTGTTGGGTGGGGGGAGCAGGGAGGGAGTTTCATGGGGCTCTGTGGAAGGCATACCTCAAGGCCCAAGGGTGGCTGCCCTGCCCATGGGTAAAAATGAATTGCCTCTATTCAGCTGCATCCTGTTGAAGCTGGCTCAGGCGCAGGTATTTGGAAGACTAGGGCCATATCGCCTTAGCTTTGCACCTGGCAGGGAAAGTCAAGGTCAGGTGCAGCCCGGTGGAGGGCTTCTGAGGGCCCCTCCTGGGTTTCTACTCAACAAATTCTCTGGATTTGCAGGCTCCTCTGTTCCCAAAGCTTATTTTGTGCCTTCTCTGACCTCTCGCAGCAGCCATATTTTTAATGCTAAATAAACTGCTTGGTTGCTTATTCCTAAAAGTGCAGTCCAGGGAACCAGAGACGTCCATGGACCTCAAGCCTGAGCCTCAGTCTTCCAGGGGTGTTCATGCTGCTCCCACACAGGGTGTGGCTGATGGGGAAAGTTCTGGATCCAAGTGCTAAAGGAATCTGTGTGGGCCAGGAGCGCTTTGAACTTGGAACCTGGAAGGTGGCCCCAGATGGTGACCCAGGAATCCAGGTGAATTCTCTACAAATGGAGCAGGAAGCACCCATGTGACAACAAAGGGCCAGCTTTCCACTGCAACACTGGGTGCTTCCAAGGCATGGGCCAGCGAACAAATCAGAGCGTCGGGTTCCCCCTCTCCTGGCCCTGCAGCTTGACTCCCACTGAACCGAGCGAGTGCCCAGCGCTCCTGGAAGTCCAACGAGAAAAGGAGAGGCCTTCAGCTGGAGATGCACAGAGAAGCCCCAGCGAATCTCTACTAAAATGAGGGACCTGACGGTATGGACCCCGGAGTGTTGGGTGGAGCAGATCAGACTACTTACCAGGTCTCTTGAGTTGGCTGATTTAGAGTCCCTGGAAAAGCACATCACTTTCTTTTTTCAGCCAGCTGTCCCTTGTGCCTGTGGCCCTGAAAAGAAGCTGGTGTCATCCCTGAATCCAGGAATCCCACCATTCAGACTTCTCTTCCCTGCAGGCCTTGCTGAAAGGAGAGGCACCTGGTGGCCGTGTTTCTGGATCACGTGACCCTACTTCCTCGCTGTCCTCATCGATTAGATTAGGAGTGGGCACCTGACCTGAGTTACCTAACCCAACGCAGATGACCAGTGAGCTAGTCCATGAACCAAAAGCCCCTGCTGCTAACAGATGAGCTGTCAGTCAAATCTATGCTTTTAAACATGCAACTAAGATATGTAGAGAATGAGATATAGAGAAATGGGGACTTCTTACGCTGCTGGTGCTGTGTCCACTTTGGAAAACAGTTATGGCAATTTCTGAAAGGGTTACACCCTGTGCTACCATATGACCCAGCAGTTTCCCTCCTGGATACTTATCCAAGTGACACGGAAATGTATTTCCAAGGGAGGGTTGGTGCTGTGGCACTACGGTTAAGCCTCCATGCACAGTGCCAGTTTGAGTCCCGGCTGCTCTGCTTCCAATCCAGCTCTCTGCTAACATACCTGGGAAAGCAGCAGCAGACGGCCCAAGTGCTTGGGCCCATGTACCCATGTGAGAGGCCAGGATGGAGTTCCTCGCTCCTGGCTTAGGCGTGGCCCAACCCTGGCTGCTGCAGCCAAGTAGGAAGTGAACCAGAGATGGAAGGTCTTTTCCTCTCTCTGTCTCTCCCTTTCTTACTGTCACTTCTGCCTCTCAAATAAATAAAATATATCTTTTTTAAAAATTCCATCTGTATGACTGTTCATGGCAGCATTATTCATAGTTCAAAGGTAGGAGCAGCTGAGGACTGGGTAGGTTAAACATGGCCAGCTGTGCAGTACACATTACTCATGTAAGAAGGAATTGAGGTCCCAATGGATGCAGCAACACACAAGGGAGCACCAATGAGTTCATGGAAAAATGGAGTGAAAATGTAAATTTATTTTCATACAAAGAATTTTGAAATCCACACAGAATTTTCTCATAATACACATTTGCCATGAATTTTTTTGAGACTTTTTTTTTTTTTTTTTTTTTTTTGGACAGGCAGAGTGGACAGTGAGAGAGACAGAGAGAAAGGTCTTCCTTTGCCGTTGGTTCACCCTCCAATGGCCACCACGGCTGGCGCACTACGGCTGGCACACTGCGGCCGGCGCACCGCACTGATCCAAAGGCAGGAGCCAGGTGCTTCTCCTGGTCTCCCATGGGGTGCAGGGCCCAAGCACTTGGGCCATCTTCCACTGCCTTCCCGGGTCACAGCAGAGAGCTGGCCTGGAAGAGGGCAACCGGGAAAGAATCCGGCGCCCCGACCAGGACTAGAACCCGGTGTGCCGGCGCCGCTAGGTGGAGGATTAGCCTATTGAGCTGTGGCGCCGGCCTTGAGACCTTCTTATACATGAACCTTAAAAACCTTGAGAAATCAATCACAAAAGATCAGATCTGATGCGGCTCCACTTGTTTGAGGCAGCTAGAGAGGCAAATGCAGAGTGAGAGAGAGTGGATGAATGGTGGTCTAGGGGCTGGAGGTACAGGAAGGTTAGGGCATGTGGGGAGTAAATGCCAGGGGTCATAGAAATGTCCAAAACTTGGTTGTGGTCATGGTTGCACTGCCCTGTGGGTGCACCAAAACCATCAGATTATATACTCTAAACAGGTTAACTGTATGGTGTGTGAATTATATCTCAAAAGGAAAAAGATATGCAGAGGATGAAACTGAACAGAGAGAGAAGAAGCTAAAAGGATAACATCGATTTGTTTTTATTTTTGCTAAAGATTTATTTATTCAGTTGAAAGGCATGTTGACAGAGAGAAGGGGGAAAGACAGGGAAAAAGAGCGCGATCTCCCATCTGCTGGTTCACTCCCCAAATGCCTGCAATAGCTGGGGCGGGGCTAGGCTGACTAGGAGCCAGGAGCTCCATCCAGGTCTCCCACATGGATGGCAAAGATCCAATTATAGCAGGAAGTTGAATCACAAGTGGAGTAGCTGGAATTCTAACCAGCACCCCAATATGGGAGGCGGGTGTCCAAAGCAGTGGTTTGACCCACTGCCCCACAATGCCCACCCCAGCATTGGACTACGGAGAGACCGTAGTGGCCATGGAGAACCTGTGTATGCCACGCTCTGAGTACATGGAAGCTGGGGAGGGGTGGACGGAGATCAGGGATAAGATCTTCCAAAGCTGTATGACCTCATTGTTAAAGACTCTTCTATACCTTTCTAGAACTTTCTGCCTTTCACAGCAGCAAGCCAGCTGAAGCTCTTTCTTGTCCTCCAAAGTATAAAAATCAGCATCCACTGCCTTCTAGCTCAAGAGTGAACCCCACTGTTTTCTTCAGTCCCCTGCTGGTCCTTTAAAGCTAAGTACCCAGAACCTGTAGCTCACAAGGAGCCACATTATAGTTGCAGACAAGGGGCTGGTGCGCTGTGAATCTCCGTGGGACAGATTCCCGACCCGGTCCTTTCCGTGGGGAGTTTGTCTCGGCACGGGTCCAGTGACACCTACGCCCTTCCCACATCAGCGGCAGAGTGGCAGGAAGGTGTGGGTGTGTGGCTGAGTTCAGAAGCCTCTTAGGCGCGGAGGCAGGAGCTGGCCTCACATCTGCTCTGTCTGGCCCAACCCAACCACCTAGGGTTGCTTTGCTTACATTTCCACCCCCAGAAATGTATCAGGGGACACCTGTTTGTGCCCCGGTTTCAGAACTGGACTGGCCCCCTAATCCCCACCCTTCCATATACGTAAGGTTGAGGGTTTCTAGGGGTGACGGCCATGGTTAGTTCCAACTGCCAGGGGCATTAATGGCCAGCGTGTTCGTCCAGCCCCCATTTCTACTTTCTTTTGTGATTACCAACAGAGGGTTCCACTTCCCCCAGCCTCGCTTGCTGCTCCCTGATCTCCTCGTGTTAGGCCTTTGTCCCTAAAGACTGTCTGAAGACACAGGGGCCTGTGGCTGCCAGCTCCAGGGCTCCACGGAGGGCATCAGGAGTCCCACCATCAGTGCAGAGAGAAGACAAGAACTTGAGGAAGAGCAGGGGGCTCAGGCCTCTGGCAGACCCGTGTTCTCGCTGCTGCCCTGAGACCCAGCCTGGACGCCATGGCTCAGAGACCTGCGCAATCAGCCCCATGGACTGAGGTCCTTTAAAGAGCTCTCTGTCCTTGTACCTCAAAACCATGAAACCCCGGCCGGGACCACGTTGTGAAGAGCTGACCTCCAGGCACGAGAGACCACAGTGACAGACACGATGGCCGTGATGGTGGGGACGAGGCACCCGGCGCTGTGGGCTCGCCTCCCCTCTCCCTGCCCGGGAGCCAGCGTGGGGCAGGAGAGCAGAAGGCCAGCACCCCACTCATGTTTGCCCTCCTCTCCTCGTCCTTGGGGGGCACAGGAGAGAACGGCCCCAACAGCACTCTCGGTTATCCTCAGAATGAACATGTCGCTCTACAGAGAGTTAGGTGCTCCCGCTGTCACCGTTTACCCAGGAGAGAAGCCCAGGCTCAACAATCTGCCTAACCTCCCACAGATTTTTTTTTAAAGGTTTGTTTATTTATTTGAAAGAGTTACAGGGAGAGAGAGATATTTGCCATCTGCTGGTTCACTCCCCAGATGAACACAACCTCCAGGGCCAGGAGCTTCTTCCAGGTCTCCCACACAGGTGGCAGGAGCCTAAACACTTGGGTCATCCTCCACTGCCCCTCCTAGGACATGAGCAGGAGCTAGGCAGGAAGGGAGCCACTATACTGGCCCCTCCCACAGGTTTTTTTTTATTATTATTATTATATTGTTTTAGGGCCAGTATTGAGGCCCAGCAAGTTAAACAGCCACCTGAAATGCTGGTGTTCCACATGGGTACTGGCTCAGGTCCTGGTTGGTGCTCTACTTCAGACCCAACTCCCTGCTAATGCACCTGGGAAAGCAGAGGAAGATGGTCAAGTATCTGGGAGACCTGGATGGAGTTCCACACTCCTGGCTTCAACCTGGCCCAGCCCCAGCTGTTGCAGCAATTTGGGAAGTGAACCAGCATGGAAAATATCTCTCTCTCTCTAACTCTGACTTTCAAATAAATCTTTTTTCTTTTTAATTATATTATTGGGGCTGGCAGTGGCATAGTGTGTAAAGCCCATATGGGTTTCAGTTAGAATCCTGGCTGCTCCACTTCCGATCCAGCTCCCTGCTGTGTCCTGGGAATGCAGTGGAAGATGACCCAAGTCCTTGGGCCTCTGCACCCACATGAGAGACCCAGAAGAAGCTCCAGACTTCTGGCTTTGGCCTGGCCCAGTCCTGGTGGTTGTGGCCATTTGAGGAGTGAACCAGCGGATAGAAGACCGCTCTCTCTCCCTATCTCTTCCTGTCTCCAATTCTGCCTTTCAAATTAATAAGTTTTTTTAAAAAGTTATTTTATTTATTTGAAAAACAGAGAGACAGAGATTGAGAGACATAGAAAGATCTCCTATCCACTGGTTCACTCCCCCAGATGCCCTCAACAACTGAGACTGGGCCAGGCCAAAGCCAGGAGCTGGGAACTCAGTCTGGGTCCCTCACCTGGACGGCAGAGACCCACCCACTTGAGGCATCATCTGTTTCTGGGCAGGGTGTGTACCCGTGGACAGGAAGCCGGAACTCACACCCAAGCACTCAGATGTCCCACGTGACCACTTCAGCACCCAATCGCTGCCCCAGATCCCTCCAGTTCCCACAGCTACTGAGTGAGGGAGCTGAGACTGGAACCCGGCCTCCCAGCCAAGCCCAGCTACCCTGGACTGCCGCGGTGAACGGTGCATTGGAGACAGAGCCATCTGGCCGAAGCTTTGCTTGCCCCCGGGGGTCCTGCAGGCGGCCCACTGAGGCCGGGGAGTGGGAACTAGATGCAGTGGGTGCTCTTGGCGATCTTCGAGCCACAGGGCTCAAGCCTTGGGGGAGGCGGGGAATGTCCAAGAGTATCGGGCGGGACGGAGAGGCCGGGAAAGGTAGCCAAGCTCCCCACCGCCGCTCATCAGCACCACCGCAAGCAGCAAAGTCCGGGAGCCCAGGCCGCGCGTGTCCTCCTGGCTCTCCCAGGGTCCCGGGACAGAGTAAGTGTTTCCTGGACAGGGGGACCCGGAACTTCCTCACCGGCAGCCCTAGGCCACATCTGGCCAGCAGATGGGTTTGGTTGGGCCTGCCTCGTTCCTAAAAAACATTCTAAAAACATTTGAAAATTAAGAGATTTCACAAGAACAGATTTCTGGCCTTTTTTTTTTTTTTTTTTTTGAATGGCAGAGAGAGAGAGAGGTCTTCCATCCTCTGGTTCACTTCCCAAGTGGCTGCAACAGCTGGAGCTGGGCCGATCTGAAGCCAAGAGCCAGGAGCTTATTCCGGTCTCCTAGGTGGATACAAGGGCTCAAGGACTGCTATCCCAGGCCACAGCAGAGAGCTGGATCAGAAGTGGAGTAGCTGGGACTTGAACTGGCACCCATGTGGGATACCGGCACTGAAGGCGGCAGATTTACCCACTACGCCACAGCACTGGCCCCTTTCTTGAAAACTGGAAAGCTCTCAACAACACCCTGGCCCACGTGCCACGTGGCAGCCACCAGCCTGGGCTCAGCACCAGCTCCTGTGCTCGCCCCTTGGCCGGCCCTTCCCCTGGCAGGGACAGCAGGCTCAGGCACACGCCCACCTGGGTGGCTCTGTGGCTTTCAGGTTGCACCGTCTGGAGAGCTTGTGTGAGGACAGAGCTGACTGGGGCTGCGCGAGCTCCAAGGGAATCCTGACCTTTGAACTCGAGGTCCCTGGAGGGCAGCCGCTGAACCTTCACCCTGCCCTGTGTGTGTGGAGGAGAAAGAAAGTTCTGGGAACACAGGCCCAGAGGGGCCTGAGGGAAGAGGAAGCCAGGGAAAGTGTGGACACTCAGGGTGTGTGTTCGAGAGAGAGAGAGAGAGGGAGGGAGAGAGAGGGAAAGAGACGTAGAGGGAGAGAGGGAGAGGGAAGGAGGGAGAGGAAGAGGGAAAGAGGAAGAGGGAAAGAGGGAGAAAGGGAGAGGGAAGAAGAGAGAGGGAGAAGAAGAGAGGGAGAGGGAAGGAGGGGGAGAGAGGGAAAGGAGAGTAGGAGAGAGGGAGAAGGAGAGAGGGAAGTGGACAGGTAAAACCAAGCCTGAGGCCATGGTGAGAACAGGGAGTTCCGCAAGGGTGCTGGAGAGACCTCAAGTTTTGGGGCGGGGTGGGCCAGGGAGGCTGATGGGGAGGGGAGAGATGGTGTGGTGGTGGTGCCCCGCGGAGCCCCCTCCCCCGGGAACTGTTTCACTGGGTGGATCATAGTCGCAGACCCAGAGGAGGGCACAGGAGGCAGGGAGACAGCACTTCCAAGACCTCTGACAGGTGCACAAACTGAGGAGCGCGGCCAAAGCAAAGGAAGGAACCACTGAGAGAGAGAGGAGGTAGAAGAGACAAGGCAGCACTGGCCATGGGATTTCTCTTCGGACTAGGGAAGACCTCCTTCCTTAGCCACAGGGCTGTGGGGGAAGGCACAGGTCTCAGGGCCGAGCTCTGGCTGGAGCTAAGGGGACTTCAACCCGGGATGCTTTCTCCAACTCCCTCTGCACACATTCCTGCAGGAATTTAATTATTAACTGGTAAAAAGCAGCAAAACAGGGGCCGGTGCCGTGGCACAGCAGGTGGGGCCGCTGCCTGCAGTGCCCGCATCCCGTATGGGCACTGGTTCAGGTCCCGGCTGCTCCACTTCTGATTCTGCTCTCTGTTATGGCCTGGGAAAACAGCAGAAGATGGCCTAGGTGCTTGGGCCCCTGAGCCTGTGTGGGAGACACAGAGGTAGCTTTAGGCTCCTGGTTTCTGATCGGCCCAGCTCCGGCCATTGCTGCCTCTCTGTAACTGTCTTCAAGTAAATAAATAAATATTAAAAAAAAAAAAGCAGCAAATATAACATGGGGAATTCAGATCTTATTTACACTTTTTTTGTGAATGACTATTGATTTCCTGATTGACACATAAAAGCCACACATGTGTATGGGTACCAGGAGATGTTGTGGTACACATGGATAGATGTTGTTACGTTCACATCAGGGTAATCCTATCTCATCAGACACTTATCATTTCTTTGTGGGGAAAACATTCACAATGCTTTCTTCCAGCTTAGTACGTCAGCGCTGTCAATCATCATTCTATGCCCCAAGAGAACAGCAAGACTTTTTTCTCCCGTCTAAATGTAGCTTGGGACCATCCCCCACCTTCCTCCAACTCTCCCTCCCTCCTCCTCTCCCCAGCCTCCGCTAACCACTGCTCTACACTCAATTTCTGTGACATCAACTTTCTAAGATTCCCTGTGACTGAGATCATGGGGTGTTTGCCTTTCTGTGCCTGGTTTATTTCACTTAACGTAACAGACTCCAGTTCCATCCATGTCGTCACAAACGATAGGAGTCTGTCCCTTTTTATGGCTGAAGAGCACAAGGGGGCTTCAAAGAATTCATGAACAGATGGAACTAAGATAATGTGCATTTTCCATGTACTTTTTCTTTTCTTTTTTTGAAAGGCAGATCGATAGAGACTTTCCACCCACCGCTTCCCTCCACAAATGCCTCCAACAACCAGGGTGGACCACACTGAAGTCAAACTCAGTCAAGGTCTCCCACATAGGGTGGCAGAGAGCCAAGTACCTAAGCCATTGCTGCTGCCTCCCAGCGTGCACATTAGCAGGAAGCCGGGATGGAGAGAGGAGCTGAGACTTGAGCCCAGGACTCTCAAATGGGATGTGCCCGTCCCAAGAGGCAACTCCACTGCTATACCAAACACTCGCCCCAAACTTATCTTTCAGTTCAGTTTTTCCATGGACTTGCTCATACCACGTGGTAGGAGTTAGCAGCGGACGGACACTTAGGCAGGTGCCATCTCCTGGCTACCGTGCACGGTGCTGCAGCACACGTGGGAGAGCAGGTGCCCCTTCAACAGACTGCATTTCCTCTTGTGGGAGTCTGGCAGTGGCCTTGCTGGGCTGTGTGGTTGATTTTCATTCTTCTCCCTTGAGGACCCTCCAGTCTGTAGCCACCGTGGCTGTACTGATTCCCGTCCTCACCAACAGTGTGCAAGGTTCCCCTTTTCTCCATGCCCTCACCAGCGCTTACCTGCCATCCACCTGGAGTGAGGTGATACCTCCGTGTCTCTGCTCATAGGTAATGGTAAGCTTTTTTTTTTTTTTTTTTTCCATAAACCTACTCCCCAAAGCCACTTGTATGTCTTCTTTTGAGAAACGTCTGTTGAAGTCGGTTGCTCATTTTTAAATCAGACTGGCTTTGGTTTCCTTTTGCTGTTGAGTAGGTTGAGCTGTCTGGGTGTTAACCCCTTAGCAGACGCATGGCTGCAAACGTCCCCTCCCATCTCGGCAGGTTCTCTTCGTTCTGCTCAGGTTCCTTTGCTCTGAGCCTTGCTGGAATCCCACCTGTCTGTGCTTCCGGGGCTTACGCAACCAATCTCCCTAGTACTGGTGTTTTCGTTTCGGACCGGGCACAGTCGGAGGCCTCCCAGGGCTGCGCCAGCCCTGGTCTCAGTGCATAGCATCACGGGCCCGGCGGGCAGCACTGCTCAACGAGGGTGTGTGCCACTGGAGCTTTCTGTGCTGCCTCAAAGTTCAAAACAAGCTGCAGCACGGAAAGAAAGGTCTTTGCCCGAGTGACTAAGACATGTTCCAGCACTTTCCCACAGGCTCCTGCACATCCCAAAATAACTGCCACCCTGGATCCCGTCTGCCGCGTAGGATTACAGGACCGCGTATAGGGTTACAGGTCAGCGGGCTGCCCAGCCACACTCGCATGGGGGCTTGCCCAAAAGCACAGCTCATAGGCAGTGCCACACTGGGGCTCCGGGCTGGGCGGGGCAGGGAGAAACACCAAGGATGGCGATCTTGATAACAGTACCAAGCACAAGTACCCAGGCCACCCAGGCCACTAAGAGGGGCTTCAGTCCGTGCCAGATGGCAGGGAGAAGTTCCAGAAAGAGAAAACAATCCATCCCAGAATTACATGTCTGGGGGGAGGAAGTGGGGGACAGCTGGCCCTGGGCTGTACCCCCGATACTTATTCCTGAAGAAATATCCACTCCGTCTGGGCATCAGAACATCAGAGGTGAAAGGGACCTCTCAAAGCCTCCTGCTACCCAGGGGACCCTGTGCCCCGGTCTGGACAAGGAGGTGTTGGGATGGCCCTGTCACCCTCAGGGGATTTAGACATGCCAAGGAAATGACTGGAGGAAACGCTGGTGGTCAGAAGGGGCCAGGAAGGTTCCACACGGTGGGCCTCACCGGGGGAGAGCTGGAAGAGGGCGGGGGCAGGCACCACACCACGGGGCAGGAACGGGCGGGAGCCACTGCCACAGGAAGCCAAGGGCTGCAGGTGTCAGGGCTGCACCTGGCTTTTGGTGTAGACCCCACGGCCTACTCTCTGTGCTACGTGCTTCATCTAAGAGACGGGAATGATCCCACCCAATTCTGTAACAGCGCATTCTTAAAAGACCTGGGAGAGGAGAGGTAATTCTCATTTTTATGGTACTTCCATGGTCTTTTCCGCTTTGGCCACCATGGTCCACCTGGTGCTGAAGAGACGAGACCGGGGTGGATCCAGGGCCTGCTCTGCTTCCAGCTGTGAGAGTCACTTCCTGTTTCCTCACCTGTTCAACAGCTACCTTTTGTCATGTATCAGGCACTACTTTCAACATCTGTAACAACTTCATCCTCCCCACCCTGTCACCTTACCAATGAAGAAGCCAGGAAGGGGACTTGTCCATTGTCCCAAAGCTATTACCCAGCAGAGCTGTGCTCAGAATCCAGGAGTCCAGATTCAAACCTGTGCTAATCTTGATTACATGTTTTCTACGGGACATGGTGATGAGTCAGTGAGACAGACCTCCAGTGATCAGTCTCCCCTGGTTCCTGCAGTAGTCCAGACACAATTACTAATAGCTTTGCAGCCAGCCCTGGTCCCCGGGCAAGGCCCAGGGATCACCAACTCACACCTGGCAACTCTTGTCCCGGTACCCAGGTTCCATCTAACTTGGATGACCGAAAATACTCTAACAGGGGCTGGCGTTGTAGCACAGTGGGAGCACTGGTTCCAATCCCGGCTGCTCCACTTTCCGATCCAGCTCCCTGCTAATACACCTGGGCAAGCAGCAGCAGATGGCCCAAGTACTTGTGCCCACACCACCCACATGGGAGACCCAGTTGGAGTTCCAGGCTCCTGGCTTTGGCCTGGCCCGTCTCTGCTGTAGTGGCCAGTTGGGGAGTGAACCAGAGGGTAGAAGATGGCTGTCTCTCCCCCTCTGTAACTCTGCCTTTAAAAAAAAAAAATCTTAAAAATTAAAAAAAAGAAAAAAAACTAACTACACAAAGAGCTACTTAAGTCAATCAGTGATAAAAAAATACTGTCCACCTAATTCAGTAACCACCCAAGGGTTAATGCAGCGGTCGGCTGAGAATGGAGGCCCACATCCCGAAAAGTGGTTGAATTATCTTTGGTCCATTTTAAAAATAGTCCCCTGGTTTTTTTCCTACTTACATGTTGGGAGTTTCTGCAGTCAGTGGCATGTCGGCTTGTACTCCCCGTGAGTTCACCCAGGAACCATGCTGGCAGACGCCCACCGCATGACGTCAACCTTCCTCAGCACGCTGAGTGGCAAGCACACCACGGTGTATTTTTGTGCGGCACCGTCAGGCACCAAGATTAAACTCAATACAGCCATGAGGAATTCAGCTGGGGGCTCCTAAGTCAGCCGGCTCATGCAGCCCCAGGGTCTTGAGCTTTTCTCTCCTCACTTTATTTGGAAAACAACTGAAAAATAAAAATCGAGCACACCTCCGCCTTCTGGGAACCCTGGCTCTTTCCAAGCTCCAAAACACACTGGCACAGAAAGAACCTTGGGGCGCGCACGTGGGGCAGATGTTAAGATGCCTCTGGGGATGCCCACATCCCTGTGGGAGTGCCTGTGTCTGAATCTCCGCTCCAGTCTCTGATCCCAGCTGCTTGTTAATTCACACCCTGGAAGCAGCAGGTACTTGGGTCCCTGCCACCTACCTGAAGACCCAGACTGACTCCTGGGCTCCTGGCTCCTGCCTGGCTCAGCCCTGGATATTGTGGCCATTTGACGAGTGAATCAGCAGGTGGGAGATCTCTGTCTCTGCCTTCCAGATAAATATCTTTTAAAAAAAGGATTTGTGTTACCCAGTGGAGTGTGTGCAGCTGGCCCGTAACCCCAGAGGCTTCTGGGAACCCAGCCTCGGCAGACCTGGTCCCAGTCTGGTTTGGTGACTCAGATAAAGAGGACCCAAAGACTCCTAGAGCCTACATCCCCCTCCCAGTGACCTGGACTCCATTAAACACTTTGGCAATGTGGGGACGGACTTCTCTGAGCACTTCTGACCCAGCTCAACCCCATGGCAAGGCCTAAGGCCAGGTGGGCACAAACTGTTGCCCAGCGCCACCTTTGCTGTTGGCTGGGGCTGTCTGAAGGGGCAGCAGGCATACACCTGCTACCTGAGTCCACAGCCCTGTGTCTTCCCAGAGCCCAGCTCTCATCTGAGACCACATTTACAAGCTGGCTGTAGACACCACGACCCCAGACCAGGCCTGCAGAAGCCCTGCCACTAGCTCTGCAGGCGGGGACAAGGTCTCAGGGCTGCTGCTCTTTCCCAAGATTTAGAAACCACAAAATAAATAAGTAAAATACTGTGAGTTGTGTTACTACTTTATTTTCCTTTTTTTAATGTAGCATAAAGTCATTCAACATACAGATATGGCTCCTTACACATTTACTCTATCTAAAGTTAGATACTTGAACTACTGAGATGAAGAAAATCATCCCATTAAAACAAAAATGGCAACATTTCTGAGAAGTGAGTTATGCTTACATGATGGGAAATCAGCTCCCCATCTACCCCCAACAACGCCTTCAGTCCAGAGCTAAAGGAAGACAGTGACCACAGCTGGCGTGGTGCCCATGCAGAGGGCCCCAAAACAAGCAATGGGGTTAAACAAGCAGCTTCTTTCTTCGTGTAGAACAAGGCTACGGAAGAGAAGCATCGTCTTCCCTGTAGCCCTTCTATTAGTGTGTTGTGCCTCCACCCAAGTTACTGCGTACCAAGCGGCTACAAATAACAAAAACAAACTGACTGAAAGTCCCTGAAATGCATGCAACTTAAAATCCCCAGAGCACACAACCCAGTCCACGTCTCCAGCCTGACCCCACTCAGAGGAGACTACGCTGTCGCTGGGCTCCCCTGGCTCCCAGCTGGGTCCGTCGTGCCACTGGGGTCTGCAGTGGTTCCTTCTTTGGCTTCTGCCTGCTGGGTTTCAGTCTGGGGGTCTTCATTTCCGGCACTTTTCTTCCCCTTGTCTGCGGCCATCTCCATGATTTCCTGCAGTGGCCGATCAGGCTCAAGGTTGCTGGGCTGGAGTTCATAAACCTGGACTTGACCTGGGACATCGATTGCTTTCTGTTCGAGTTTTTCCAAGATGGTCTGGACCTTCCTGACACCGTCTCTCCTGGCCTGGCGCACATCAGCTCGTCCCTCCGGGTCCACGGAATCCAGGGCCAGCAGCTCTTTGGTCAGATACTCTTCAATCATCAGGTACTTCTTGTCGGTCTTCTTGCCTTCGAAGTTGTCCACAGCCTGCTCCAGCCCTTGCACCTTCTCCAGGATGGCTTCCACCTTCAGCACACCTGGGTGTTTCGGGGGGGCCTCAGCTTCTCCCGGCTTGGGGGCTGGTGCGTCGGCAGGGGTGGGGCTGGGTGCTGCCTTCTCTTCCACAGCCACATTCTTGGGGGGAGAGGGGACAGCAGCGGGGGCGGGAGTGGGAGGAGGACAGGAGACTGGAGCAGAGGGCACCTTTGCCTCCACTTTCTCAGAGGGAGGGGGCGGCTTTGGGGAAGCAGGTTTGGAATCTGCCTCCTTGCGGATCACTTGGATTGGGATGTGTCCGGGAAGGAGATCTGGTCCTGCCGGGCCTGCCTTACTTTCTGGCTTGCTGTCAGGTTGGGGAGCAGGTGGAGATTCTCGCTGGGCCATGGGCTGCTGTGAAAAAGAAGAGAGGACACAAAGGCAGGTTCAACCCCTGGCAGAACGTCCCGGGCGGCTGGGTGCAGCCAGTGCCAGTCAGAGAGAAATGGGCAATGGCTTTTTTTTAGGTTAATTGAGAGAGTCTAAAGTCAACCAACAGCTGGTACAAAACCAAAATGTGCCGTTAATCATGTAGGAAACCAAACCATTTGTTAGGCTTCTGGGAACCACCTTGGGCTGCTTGTGTTACCTCTCACAGAATCTCTCTGTAGACAGTGTTCAAACAGCAGTGAAAAGAAAACCAAGATGATTTTTTTTTTTTAAAGATTTATTTTATTTGAAAGAGTTACAGAGAGAGGTAGAGACAGAGAGAGACCTTGCATCCTCTGGTTCACTCCCTAGATAGCCGCAACAGCCAGAGCTGCACTGATCTGAAACCAGGAGCTTCTTCCAAGTCTCCCATGCAGGGGCCCAAGGACCTGGGCCATCTTCCACTGCTATCCCAGGCCATAGCAGAGAGCTGGATTGGAGGAGGAGCAGCCGGGACTAGAACCGGTGCCCATATGGGATGCCGGCGCTTCAGGCCAGGGCTTTAACCGGCTGCGCCACAGCGCTGGCCCCCTAGATGATTTTCAAAAATGAAAATAGCAAAGCCTCTTGCTGACTGCTGAGCCGACTTTGCTGATAACAGAGCGCTGAGTGGCTCTGACCATCGGGTGAGGCAGCTGGCGCCACAGGCCTGGCCCCCACTCCTTATGCCACGCAGCCCACTCATGGGGGAGTGGGGTGCAGGCCTTCTTTTTGTTAAAGCTATGACAGCCTAATAGTTTCAGCCAGGATAGTGGTTCCTGGTGTATTTATTTATTAATTTTTTTCAACAAACAAGATACTCACGGTCGTCAACTCCGTGAGAATTCTGCTTGGGCATACTCATGCCTGAACCTCACACTCAGCAACGCCTCCCATGCTGACTCCGGCTGTGGTCTCTCCTCGAGACTGTCGGCAAGAGCCATTTTTTAAAATGATGAGCTTGGGGCTGGCGCTGTGGCACAGTGGGTTAACCCCCTGGCCTGAAGTGCTGGCATCCCATATGGGCGCGGGTTTGAGACCCAGCTGCTCCACTTCCTATCCAGCTCTCTCTGCTATGGCCTGGGAAAGCAGTGGAAGATGGCCCAAGTCCTTGGGCCCCTACACCCACATGGGAGACCCAGGGGAAGCGCCTGGCTTCAGATTGGCGCAGTTGCAGCAAACTGGGGAGTGAACCAGCAGATGGAAAGCCCTCCTCTGTGTGTGTGTGTGTGTGTGTAACTCTTTCAAATAAATATATAAATCTTAAAAATAAATAAAGAAGGAAGAAAAACGATGAGTTATGCTCCGATCAGAAACACCTTGGTTCTTTTAGCATATAAATGAATATCTAAAATCTCCCCTAAGTCTCACGCTCCCTAATCTAATCAACTTGGCAGTGAAAGTCAGACTGTACTATTTCTAAAGTACACCCAATTTCAAATATTAAATCCTACCATATGTTATTAGGTCAAATCCTTCAAGGCCTCCAAAAAGGGATCCTGGAACAAAACTCTAGAAAGGTCACTGAGGGGCTGGTGCTGTGGTGCAGTAGGTTAAGCCCCTGCCTGCAGCACCAGCATCCCATACAGGCACTGGTTCGAGTCCCAGCTGCTCTACTTCTGATCCAGCTCCCTAATAGCCTGAGAAAGCTGTAGAATATGGCCCAAATGCTTGGGCCCCTGCACCCACGTGGGAGACCCAGAAGAAGCTCCTGGCTCCTGGCTTCCGATCAGTCCAGTTCCAGCCGTTGTGGCCACTTGGGCAGTGAACCAGCAGACGGAAGACCTCTCTCCCTGTAACTCTGCCTTGCAAATAAAATTTTTTTAAAAAAGAAAGGTCACCACGAACAAAGCTGATGGCAGTGACAACAGGGTTGAGAACTGTTCACCAATTACGCCGTGAGGATGCCACCACCACTCAGTGGGTGCTCCTGACCTGCAGGAGCCAGTGTGACTCGGCAGTCGCCCCGGAACCTGCTTTTCATCAGACCTGCTGTGACAGGGCTCGCGATGCGGTGCAGCAGGGTAAGCCGCCGCCTACATCACCGGCGCCCCTTATCAGAGCGCCATTTGTGGCCCGGCCTGGCCGCTCTGCTTCCTATCCGGCTCCCTGCTAAGGCAGCTAGGACAGCTGCAGACAATGGGTCTCTGGCACCCGCCTGGGAGACCTGGATGGAGTTCCAGGCTCCTGGCTTGGGTCTGGCCCAATCCCATTTGGGAAGTGAACCGGCAGATAGAAGATCTTTCTCTGTGTCTCCTTCTCGGTCATTTTGCCTTTCAAATAAAAAAAAAATCTTTAAAACAAACAAAAACCAAGACCAAATAAACAAACAAAAGCCTTTCCTATCACTCCAGATATCTCCAACTCTGGTCCTTACTGCTCCTGAGGCAACCCCATGGCCTCTTTGGGTTACACAATAATGGTGTGTAAGAAGCTACTTTAGGGGCCCGCTCTGTGTGTAGTGGGTTAAGTTGCAGCCTGCAGTGCTAGCACTCCATTGGGTGCTGGTTCTATCTGCAGCTGCTCCACTTCAAATCCTGTTTCCTGATAATGCACCTGAGCAAGCAGCAGAGGATGGCCAAGGCTTGGGTCGCTGCACCCATGTGGGAGACCGGAAGAAGCTCCTGGCTCCTGGCTTCAGTCTGACCCAGCTCCAGCCACTGTGGCCATTTGGCAAGTGAACCAGCTGATGGAAGGTCTCTCTGTCTCTCCCTCTAACACTGTCTTTCAAGTAAAATAAGTAAATCTTAAAAAAAAAAAAAAAAAGTCACTTTAGAAACATGCAGGAGACAGCGTTCTGTGGCCTGCACTCTTCAAATAACATCAAGGTCATGAAAGCAAAGAAGAGCCGAGGAACTGTTCCAGACCGAGAGCCCGCAGGGAAGTGACCTCTAAACGCAGAGCTCATGATCCTGGCCTGCATCCTGGAACACGGAGGACTGCGGGAAGGGAGGCTGAAAACAGACTCTGTACAGGCAAACAACACTGCGAGAATGCTAAATTTCCTGATCCAAGATTCCACGTGCTTAGGAATGAGAATATCTCTTCCTTATGAAAATCTTTGAAATTTGCATATAAAGAGGTCTCCAAAACTTTATGGAAATGCATTATAGAAAAATTACGTGTGGATTTCAAAATGTTCCAGAATAAACTGATCTTTTGGAGCCAGCACTATGGCGCAGTGGGTAAATCCTCCACCTGCAGTGCCGGCATCCCATATGGGTGCTGATTCCGGCCCTGGCTGCTCCACTTCTGATCCAGCTCCCTGCTTATGGCCTGGGAAAGCAGTAGAGGATGGCCCAAGTGCTTGGACCCCTGCACCCACATGGTAGACCTGTAAGAAGCTCCTGGTTCCTAGCTTCGGACTGGCCCAGCTCTGCCCACTGCAGCCATTTAGAGAGTGAACCAGCAGATGAAAGACCTCTCTCTGCCTCTCTGTAGCTCTACATTTCAAATAAATAACCTTTTTTTAAAAAATTTTTAAAAACTCATCTTTTTATTCCATGTTTCCATGAACTTTTGGAAGTCCCCACATATGTGGTTATCTACAGAGAGAAGAAATGACAAAGCCAAGCACAGCGTGACCGCGAGTCTGGGTGGAGGTTTATGGGCTTCCTCTGAAGGAGTCTGAAGACTTTCTGGTAAAATTAAATTCACTTCCAAATAAAAAAGAAACTTTGAAAGGCGGGTGCTCTGTTCAAGGTGCTCCAAGCAGCTATAACTAAACTCCTCCAGGAACCAGCACCTGCCATCTCCAGTGAAGGAAGAGCAGGCCTGTGCCCATGACCTTGACCGGGTCAGGTTTCCCATTCCTGAAGCTGGCCTTCTCCTTGGCCAGGCCCCGTGGTGCCCTGCTGCAAGATTTGAGACAAGCTCTTCTGGTGAGGCTCAGAGCTGAGCTGAAGAATTAAAACACACGGAATGATTACGTTCTGGACCTAGGGGATTCCCAGAGGCACTGAGAAGATGAACAGGCTTCATGGAAGACACGACCAGCTCATTCCCTGGGGAGAGGACTTGGAGTGCGTGGACATTCAGGGAGGGGCATCAGCCTGGGCAAAGGCAGAGGTGGGAAGGAGCAGAATGGGCTTGCAGAGCTGGAGGAACCCTGGGCACCTGCTCAGCGCTCCCAGTCCCTGGAGAGACACCCAGCTGCTGACCATGAACGTGCCATACCTGAGGCCTGTCCACCACAGTGTGCACACGGATGGGCGACTGCGAGAGCACTGGTGTGCTGCTTCTGGCTGGCGAGCCCTCCCGGCTGGACGCACCCCGTGCAGGCGATCTGAATGGGGACGGGGCCCGCAGGGGTCGGTGCTCCCAGTCATCCCCCTGGATCTTGTGGTACACTGGCTGGTGGGTCTGGTATTCACCCTGCTGAGCAGGGTAGTGGGTCTTCTGGGCTTGGTGGAAGGAGGGCTGGGCCACTGGCCGGGTGATGTTCTGCTCGTGTATCACCGGGATGGGGATGTAGCCCCGGGGCAGCTGGTGACTGCCCAGGCTGCTCCTGCCAGAGGAGGGCAGGCTGGCGGAGGACGACGAGGATGAGCAGTCGGAGGCAGCAGGAGACTGGGACCGCTGCAAGAGACAAAGGGGAGACGGTGTGACCCTGTGAACGACCCCCAGCCCGGCACTCCAACCAGGCCCTCCGTTGTGCACCTGCTCAGGGAAACACACCGCCTAACACCTCCCTTCGGCAGACAGCTCCATTTCCAGAACCTAGGGTTAAGACTTAGAGCTCGGGCCAGCACAGTAGTGTAGCAGGTAAAGCCGCCACCTACAGTGCTGGCATCCCACATGGGTGTTGGTTCAAGTCCCAGCTGCTCCACTTCCGATCCAGCTCTCTGCTATGGCCTGGGAAAGCAGAAGATGGTCCAAGCCTGCACCCATGTGGGGACCTGGAAGAAGCTCCTGGCTCCTGGCTTCAGATCAGCACAGCTCTGGCCATTGTGGCCAAGCGGGGAGTGAACCAGTAGATGGAAGACCTCTCTCTCTCTCTCTCTGCCTCTGCTTCTCTGTAACTTTGACTTCCAAATAAATAAATCTTAAAAAAAAAAAAAAAAAAAAAGAGCTCCAGAGTCAAGAGGCCTGGGTTCAAATCCTTAAGAGCTCTGTGGCTTTCTGAGCCTCCACGGGAGGCCAAACTTCTCCCTAACTATGGAACAAGATTCACTGCTCTCACGGGGCGTTCTGAAGATGGAAATGAAATCAGCTGTGCAAGTGCCTCAGCCACAACAGCTACACAGGAGGCACTCGGCTCCCTGCAGTTACTGTCTCTACCCCACCCCCGTCCCATCCCTTAACCTCTTCTCTCCAAGCTCAGCTGAGCACCTGGGCGCCACGGCTGTCCCCGGTGTGGGCCACGGCTGTCCCCGGTGTGGCGCGTGGCACATCAGGCCCTTCCCCTCCCGAGCTACCTCTAATCACCTAGAGATGGAGGAAGACGATTCCCCTAGTCAGGCTGCATTTGCTAAGATTTCTCTGACTGGTGGGGCACTTTACAGATCTCAGTCCTGGGAAAGGCAGGAGGGCTCTCAGGACCCCTGTCAACGTGACCTCTCACCCTCCTGCAGGTGGGGGAGCCGAGCACCCACCACTCTGGAAGCAGACAGGAAACGAGGATGTGTGCTTGGGAACAATGAATGCTGCAGACACAAGGGGATGAGCTGCGGCCCAGAGAATGAATCCTGCAGGGTCCCTGGGCCGCGGGTTTCAGCTAAGAGACAGAGGAAGCCAGGTTTGAGCTATTAATGCCCTCAATCCATCAACATGCCCTGAAGTATTTGGCTTCAGGAGCGAAACCCAATCTGCTATCGACGCCTCCCTGACTCCTTGTTCTGGATTTCCTGTTTCAGCCAGTGCGAAGCCGGGAGGGCTGGGATGTGGTCTCGGTTTCCTAACAGCACAGCTCCGAGGGCTTAGGATCCACTCCTGAGCACCAAGCACCATGGACAAGCACCTCTCTGTGCTTTGGAACTAGAAAGCCCTGTGTGAAAGGGGGGCCCCAGCTTGGAGCCAGAGCCCGAGTGTCCAGTCCCAGCTCGGCAACTTCCAGCTCCGTGCACGTTCACACAACGCTGGGGCTGACGTGCGGCCAACAACCTGTCCTTGCTGGGTGACCTCCGCCGCCGCCAGCCAGGCCCAGATAGATGCCCTGCTCATTAACAGGCGCCTGGCCTAGGGCCAGGCCTCTCTTACCTCAGGTCCATGGGAGACTGGGGGCTGGGCTGCCGCAGCTGCCACCGCCTGTGCACACTGTTGTTTCTCTGGCTGCGTGGCATCCGGCACAGCCCGCAGAGGTGACTGGGACCTCTGCGGCGCAGCGGCGGCTGCCTCGGTTCGGAATCGCTGTGCCCCAGGCTGGGAATAGACGTGGAAAGTGTGCGGCTGCCGGTTCTCAGCGCCTTCGTGGAGGACGGGGATGGGAATGTAGCCTGGTCGGAGCTGGGGGTACACAGGGTGGCCCTCCCTAGCGGGCAGCAGCCTGGCACCCTCCCGCGAGGGCCCATTGGCTGAGGATGGAGTCTCCTAAAGGGAAGAAACACAGATGGGTTAGAAACTGGTAAGAAAACGCTGCGAGAAGGCAACTGTGGCATCGAGAGCGTGATCTCCCAGAGTGCTCTGCACCCCAGAGTGTCAGCTGGGACGCGCCCAGCCCCCTGCCTCTGCCACCAGTTCTACTGCTGTCTGGGGGCATCAGGAGAGAGGTGAGCCAGGGTAGCTGTGGAGCACGAGTTCCCAATTCCCAAACTGACAGCAGTGAATGAGAGCAGCCGACTGTCCCCAGATCTTCAGAGATCCAGACCAGAAGGTGGGCCCTTGGAAGCAGGGTCCAGCTGCAACCACCACCAATGTATAGCAAAAAAAAATTAATAAAAGATCACCTCCTAGATTTCCAGTCCAAACACAAACACAGAACACAGTTGGGAAGTCTTTGCAGAGAAGTGGGGTGGCACAGGCGCTGCCCCTGCAGCGATATGGTCAGGAACAACCAGAAAGGCAGGGCCAGCCGGGAGGGGAAGCATCTGGGGATTCCCTGAGCTCGGCTTCCACAAGGATTCTTTGCTCAAACTTTATTTCAGATTTCAGAACCTTCTTCTCCTAGGCCCATCAGCGCATTCCCCTGTAAGATCCAGTTTTAGCAGAAGAACCCTGCTCAGTTGGTTTAGCCAGAGTGCCCCACCCTGGATATCTGATCCACTTCCTCAGCCTCCAGGGTCTGCTGCAGCAAGAATCCTGTTAGGTAGGTTTGGCCAGAATCTCTCTGACCCTGACTTCCCTTAGTCACTTTCTGTCCAGGGCCACACCCTGCTCCGCAGCTGTAAAGCCCCCCTTGCCCACATCGGTCTCTCTGCCCCGCCCCTGCCCGTTGCAGGCTTCCTTGTGGACCTCAGCCCAGGCCCCCGAGTCAGTCTCCTCTAGCATTACAGGGCCCGCTCTTGCGAGCAGTGGCTGGGGACCCCCTCTTCCATCCTCTCTCGCAGTCTCCCTTCAGTGGCCTGGCTATTTTGGGACCCTTGAGAAGGCCGCGTTCCAGATGCTCCGCAGGGAAAGATCTTATTTCAGACAAGGCCGGTGGGTCACTGGGCACTGCCATCTCTCAGCACACAGAGGCTGTGCAATGAAGCCCTGACCCCTTGGACTAGGGCTCCTTTCACGGGGTGGGGGAAGGGCACTGATCTGTGTCATCCGTACACATCCCAGTGCACAGACCCCTGAGCCCTTCCTGTAGGAGGAGTCTTGCTGAATGGCAAGCACACGTGGGGAATCTAAGCTTGCACAGTACAAGTCCCACTGGCACACAATCCACCAAAAGCAAGACAGACAACAAGGGCTGCTCTGCATTCTGAGTGCAGACAACACTAACTGCAATCCCGCTGAGACCCTGCCTAGGGCGGGCGTCCAGCACACAGAAAAGGCAAGGGTGTCGCCCTGTCCTTGGGGACACAGGCAGGCAGGCAGTCTCAGATTAGAATAGCCACGTGCTCAGGGCGGCAGCATTATTTTAGCCTGCTTAACTCTCAGGTCACCCAAGAGCAGGCAGTGGGTCTGGACGTCAGATTCGGAACCCAGTTCCTGCCGTGGGACAGGCAGTAAAAGGCAGCAGGCTGGAGGTGCTGAGAAAGCTTCGGCTGCTCCGCCGAGAGCCACAACACGCCCTCCCGGAGTGCCGTCCACCCCAGCCCACCCCCACCTCCTTCCAGCTGCAATCTCGGCCTGCACGGCCATGCGATGTCATCTCTGCTGGCTGCCTGCAGGCTCACTGCTTCTCCCCAGACACTGCACACTCCAGAGCCCAGCAGTCAGGACACCTTCACCACGTGCTGGTGGGTCTCTCGGGCTCACCAAACCAGCAAGGCACCCTCTCTTGCAACAAGGAGCTTAGAAGATGGGTTAAGGGTGCCTGGGGCAAATATAAAGAGGCCTGAGGTACGGGGGAGATGGGGCTTTCAAGGGTGGAACCAGCCTGGATGGGAGCCAGCAACACTGAGCCTGCAGAGCTGCAGTGAGGTTTTGTAAGACCCATGAGAAGGGACGCAGGGGCCTGCGACAAACAGGAGCTCCCCCTACATAGGCACAAGACAGTGCCTGTCAGACTGGGGGGGGGGGGGGACAGGGGGATGGGGGCACGGCAGCGGAACCAAGGTGAAGGACAATCAACAGTGACACAAGTCAAATGGTGGTCACCCCAGAGGAGAGGACATGGCCAGACAGGGGTCTGAAAGAACCTTCTGAGGTTCTGTCTTCTGGGGGCAGGAAATGGGTGTGCTCCTGTGAAAACCTGTCCAATAATACCTTCTCTGTAGTCCCGACACTGCCACCCCCTAGAATCCTTAGCTAGGCCTGGCTGAGCTCTCGGCTCTACCTGGAGAAAGCCCCTGTGTCCAGGAAGCTGGCCTTATCTGTATCTTACTGACCATATTCTGTACCTCAACTTTAAGAGACAAGAGAGGGGCCAGACAGTGGTTAAAGCCCCAGCCTGCAGTCCCGACATCCCATATGGGAGCCAGTGTGAGTCCTGGCTGCTCCTCTTCCAATCTAGCTCTCTGCTGGGGCCTGGGAAAGCAGCAGAAGATGGCCCAAGTTCTTGGGCCTCTGCACCCACGTGGGAGACCAGGAAGAAGCTCCTGGCTCCTGGCTTTGGATCAGCTCAACTCTGGCCATTGCGGTAATTTGGGGAGTGAACCAATGGAATGGAAGACCTTTCTTTCTCTCTGGCTCTACTCTGGCTCTCTATAACTGTCTTTCAAATAAATCTTAAAAAAGGGGGGGGGGAGAAAGTGAGGGAGGGAGACGAGGCTATGGCAGCACAGGTTTCAGCCTGGGTCCCCATCAGTGCCACGTCTGGGTCGGGGGAGGAAAGACCGTGATCACAGTAGGTGGGGATGGTGGGGTCAGAGACAGCTGGAAGTGGGGCCTTGGCAGGCACTGAATTGCAGAAGATGAGGCTGGGGACCAGGGGCCACGCTGGAAGCAAAGACCCCTATCCTCTGTCCTTAAGAGTTCCAGCACAGCCAGAGAGCCTCAGCAAGATGGGAGGGACAGGAAGGAGAAAGCAGGGCACATTAGGGATGAGAGCGAGGAGGGGAGGGCGGAGCTGACCAAGGAAGACACGCTCATGGAGAAAGCGTCCCGAGCGGCTGGCAGTTCTCCCAGGAGAAGTGAAGGCAGGGGGCTGCCACTGACACTGTGAGCACGGGCTCTCTGCTGGATGCCACTGTCGGCTCCTCAGGGGGGCAGGCAGAGGTGGGTAAGACAAGTAAGGATGGCCAGAGGCTGCTGTCTGCCAACTGAATCTGCATCCCTGGGTCTGTGTGAATTAATAATCCACTTGGGCCATTTAATTAAAAAACTGCATCTATGGCCGGCGCCGCAGCTCACTAGGCTAATCCTCCGCCTAGCAGCGCCAGCACACCGGGTTCTAGTCCCGGTCGGGGCGCCGGATTCTGTCCCGGTTGCCCCTCTTCCAGGCCAGCCCTCTGCTGTGGCCAGGGAGTGCAGTGGAGGATGGCCCAGGTGCTTGGGCCCTGCACCCCATGGGAGACCAGGAAAAGCACCTGGCTCCTGGCTCCTGCCATTGGATCAGCGCGGTGCGCCGGCCGTGGCGGCCATTGGAGGGTGAACCAACAGCAAAGGAAGACCTTTCTCTCTGTCTCTCTCTCTCACTGTCCACTCTGCCTGTCAAAAAAAAAAAAAAAAAAAAAATATTAAAAAAAAAAAAAAAAAAACTGCATCTATAAGAAGTGCCAAAGGCTGGTAATGCAGTGCAGGGGTTAAGCTGCTGCCTGCAACACCAGCATCCCATTTGGGCCCCACTTAGAGTCCAGGCTGCTGCTCCACTTCCAATCCAGTTCCCTGTTAATGCACCTGGGAAAGCAGCAGAGGACAGCCCAAGTCTATGGTCCTTGCACACATATGGGAGACCCGAATGGAGTCCCAGGCATCTCACTTCATCCTGGCCCACTCCCATCTGTTGCAGCCATTTGGGGAGTGAACCAGAAGATGGAAGGCCTTTTCTTAAAAAAACAAAAAAATTTCTGTATTTATTTGAAAGGCAGAACTGGGGAGAGAGATCGATCTTCCATCCACTGGTTCACTCCCCAAATGGCCACGATGGCCAGGAGGAAGCCAGGACTTCCTACGGGTCTCCCACGCGAGTAAAAAGCACCACCTGGAAGCGTGAACTGCCCTTTTATCCTCTACACTGCTCTCAAAACATTCTAGTTTAAAAAAAGATTTGTCAATGAAAAGAATAATGTGTAATATTTATAATTCCCCTACAAAACATGGCTCTTCAGTCCACCAAGCCGTGTTCTCAAGTTCAAGCCCACATCCAGAGACAGCCTTGGTGATGCAAGCCTCTTTCAGCGCTGGCTTCAGTGGGGTCCTGGGAAGCCACCTCCTCGAGGTTGGGGACAAGTGGGGAGACTGTGTGATCACATGACAGGGGCTGGAGCACGGGGCCACACGTCTTCACTGTCTCACTGTGGCCTTGGCCTGTCTGCAGCTCAGCTCTCCGTCCTTATCCTGGGGTAAAGGCATCAGAAATGTACACAAAATCCAAGCAGGAAGTAAGAGCCAAGGGCCTGACAGTCACTGCTTAGCTCACTATATTCATTCATACAACCAACTGGTTCATTAAAACCGGCTCAGGTGTGTCCTGGGGGCATCCAACAACCCATGAGAAGGCTAGGATAAAGAGCAGGGAAAATGAGCCCTGGGGAGCCAAGTAGACGATACTACTGCAGAAAGCCTGAGGTCAAGTTCTGACTGGGGTGAGCTGATGAGCTTGTCTGTTGTTAACAGCATGCTCAGTTTCTAGTCAACACCAGGGGACGACCAGGACACCCTGGTTTTGCCCTACATGTGTGACAGAAGCAGCCTGCAGCCCCTCTTTCCTGAGATTTATTTATTTATTTATTTATTTTGACAGGCAGAGTGGACAGTGAGAGAGAGAGACAGAGAGAAAGGTCTTCCTTTGCCGTTGGTTCACCCTCCAATGGCCGCCGCGGCCGGCGCGCTGTGGCCGGCGCACCGCGCTGATCCGATGGCAGGAGCCAGGTACTTCTCCTGGTCTCCCATGGGGTGCAGGGCCCAAGGACTTGGGCCATCCTCCACTGCACTCCCGGGCCACAACAGAGAGCTGGCCTGGAAGAGGAGCAACCGGGAAAGAATCCGGTGCCTTGACCTGGACTAGAACCAGGTGTGCCGGCGCGGCAGGCGGAGGATTAGCCTAGTGAGCCGCGGCGCCAGCCTCCTGAGATTTACTAACTGAAGGAGAGGCCCAGAAATGATCTACAAAGCAGTGATCTGCTCCTACAGGGAGCAATGGGGCACATAGGAAATATACCCTACGGCACCCTCCAAGCCCTAGAAAGCCGGGGACTGCGAGAGCGGGATGGGAAGGTCCCTCCAATCAGGAATCACGGAACTCTAGGTACCCCAAAGAACCACGTGGCAAATTCAGAGGAGGAAGCTGCTGCACCTTGCTCCCCAAAGCAATCTTTGTGCCCCAAAGGCAGGCTGGAAACAGCAGCTCATGGGCCCTGCTAGGTGTATGCGGGACACACACACTTCACACATTGGTGGGAGCGACCTTCACCCACCCACAGCTGGGCAAGTCCCCAGTCCCGGCTCTGTGATACAGCTCTGAAAAAAGCGAGCTCAACACCTACAAACTACAGCCACCATCACCATAGTCTGAACCACAGGTGACAGCGACAGAACCCCAGGGCTGCCCCACAGCACTTCCCACCTTCACAGCCCTGGAGTGTGAAGTAGGCCAGGTCTGCTCACTGGGTTTAGGGCCAGAAGAGCTTTCACATGGGTCAGGTACTGAGTTTTACTAACACATCAAGCTGGACCTGGGTCAAGGTCAGGTGGCTGGGCTCACCTCTACCAAGGAGGAAGCAGGCACACAAACACACAGCTTCTTTCCAAAGAGTAAACAGAGACATGAGCTGCAAGGCCTGGACAAAACGTTGGTGTGACAAGCCACATCAGGAATTCAGTACTATTACCGATTTGATAGATAAGTAAACAGCCATTTGCATTCCTGTAGCCAAACTCAAATCCTTCAGTTCCCACAAGACTGACATTGGGTCTGGGTCTCTCTCATCACCCACAGAACTGTTGTGGGCATGTCACAGACAAATTCTTGATATATAGATACACTTTATTTACTTGGGAGGCAGAGAGCTCCCATCTGCTGGTTTACTCCTCAAATGCCCGTAACAACCAGGGCTGGGCTGGGGCTGAAGCTGAAACCTCAACCCAGGTCTTCCATGCAGGTGGCAAGGACCCAACAGATGGAGCCATCACCTGTTGCCTCCCAGGGTCTGTATTGACTGAGAGTTTAAGTCAGAAGCCAGAGCTGGGTACCAAACCCAAGTACTCCAATACGCAGCACAGACATCTTAACCACTGCCCAGATGGCCTGGGCCCAAACTCTGAGTAATAAGCTCAGTCCACAGTCCACCAAAGTCCACTGACTGTACCCCTGAGACTCCTGGTAGGACAAGAGGTCTGTGCTAAACACAGCTCTGGGAACCGCAGGTGACAGGAGGCTTGCCCTGTTACTAAAATACACACATTTTGTCCTAGAATTAGGAGATGGGGTCCTTGTGTGTTTCCACTGTAGGAACTGAAAACAACTCTGCTTCTCTTTGCGAAGGGGTCCAAGCAAACAGGACAAAACCAGGATGAGGCCTGGCCTGCGCCGGCCACCCCAGGTTCCAACTCCTCCTGGGGTTCCCAGCTGCGAGGCCCTGGGCAGAGCTCCCAGCTCTGAAGACCGTTTCCCCAGCCGTAAAACTCCCCACGCTTCCCAAGGCTTCTTGCCAGGCTTAGAGAGAAAAGGGCAGAGGAAAGTGCCTGGGAGCTCTGGGCCTCCCCGCTCCACAGCCGTCCTTGATCCCAGCTACTGACGGGCCCGCTTCTCTCGGCCGGTCCCGCTGTTTCCAGAGCCCGACTCCTGAATGGCTCTCATCAAGGGGGTTAAGAAGCCCCTCCAGCTGAGCGACTGACGAGAGTGCCATCTTTCCAGCTGAGAGCCAAACCTAAAGTTTCACAACCTGGTGCAACCACAGCCAAGAATCTGCTCTAAGGCCCCAGGCTGCTGCTGCTCAGGGCAAGGGGACAGCTCAGAGACTGCTGCCATGCGGCACCGACTGTGGCTTGGAGCGCAAATCTCAAGACCGAGGGAGAAAGCCACGCCAGGCTCCCGCCCAGGAAAGACTGGCTGAGAGCACACCACCTGCTGGGGTCTCCTCCACACCCCCACCGTCCCTCCCCAGGGCACACAAGTGGTCCCCAGGCCAAGCACGGCCGTCAGCAGCTGCTGGGCACTTCCTGTGCCGGGGGCAGCATCCACAGCTCACAGCCCACACCCAGCCTCCCCAGTGCCTCCCACCCCTGGAGCCCTCCCTCAAGGACTGCACCAGCAGATATGTGTGGGAGCTGGGAGGGGGCCCCAGGTACACGTGGCAGTGCACAGCCAGGCTGAGAACCCCACGTGAGGGACAGCTTGCTTTTGAACTCGTGGATTCAGGGAAAAATTAACTACATGCTTCCTGGTGCTGGCGCTATGGCACAGCGGGTTAAGCCACTGCCTATGATGCCGGCATCCCTATGGGCCCTGGGTTGAGTCCCGGCTGCTTCACTTGGGCCCCTGCCACCCACATGGGAGACCCAAATGGAGTTCCTGGCTCCTTTGGCCTGAGTCAGTCCCAGCCACTGTGGTCATCTGTGAGTGGACCCGCAGAGAGAAGATCTGTCTCTTTAAATCTGCCTTGAAAATAAATCTTAACCCTCCCCCCCCCAACATACACACAAACCTACCTATTTCCTCTTCAGACAGGAACAAAAAAAAAAAAGCACAGAGCCACCTGCTTTAATCAATCTAAAGCCAGGAATCACAGATGGAAAAGTACCTGACACTTCCATACCAGGAAGCAAACTCTGTCTGAATTTCAAGGGCCTAGGCACTAGGCAAAGGGACCTCACGTTTGGTCCATTTCCACGGCTTTTCAAGGACTTGAGCCATCCTGACACGAACACACCGACCAAGCACGGGCCATCCCGGCCGCCAGCCGTCAGCCGTGCAAGTGTGCATCAGCGTTAGTGTGCACGGCACCCGCGAATATGCATCTCCTACAAAACACTTTTCCAAATGGAAACCCTTGGTTTGTCCACTGCAGCTGAGGGGAGACCCTCGGGCTGAGGGGAGTCCGCTGGGGCCCTGCGCCCTGTCCTACGCAGTTCCTCACAGCACTCCTTCCCCCTCAGGAAGGCGGTGCCCGTCACACACTCACCCCTCCTTCCAGCTCTGGGGATACCGCTGCACTGCACAGCTGGGTCCACAGCAGCTGTGCAGACGATGGCTACTCACTAGGTGACTGGGCTTTGCACACCACGGCCTGCGCACCCAGGTGCTGCCTGGCACTGCTCTTAGGGCTGTGCAGGTGTGGCGGAGACAGAACACGTCCCTGTCTCTCCCCCTGCCAGTGGGAATTGGGAGTAACCAGCGCTCCACACAGCACAACACAGGAAACACGACGCCACGGCCCAGCTCCGGACACGAGTCGCGGGCTCGTGAGGCTGGGGCCGGCACAGCGACTACAGGGCCCGGGAGCCTGCATCTGGCCGCTGTGCTGTGTCCCACATCACTGCCCATCCACATTCTGTGCTCAAGGGCTCAGGAAGCCCCGGCACGGGGCTCCCACTGAGGGCCACCCAGACACTGGGCAGCGACAGCTCAGTTCGGTACAGTCAAGGGGAGGCCTAGCTTCTGAGGAGGAGACACCAGGCCTGAGAGAGATCAGATCGGCCTGCTGTGCGGGAAGCCACACACCTGGCCACGAACTTCTACTCCTCAGGAGAGGCTGCCAGGGTCTCCAGGGATCCCAACCTGTGGCCCCTCGCTCGTACCATCTCCCTCGATCCTCCCAGCAGGGACTGCTGATAGGCCCATTTTACAGAGTGCATCACTGAGCTCTGGCGAGGAGATTACCAAGGATGTCTAGAGTCTACGTTCGTCTGGTGGTGAAGGCTGGGCGCCGGCTACCCCTTCACTATTCCTGTCACACCTGTACACTGTGGCAACATTCATGTGTCCCCAAAACCTTTCATCTTCCGGGGGCAGAACGCAGCAGGAGGGAAGTGTTTCTCGGCCCTGGCGGCGCTGGGCTGAGGCTCAGACCTGGAACATTCAGTCCGGAGAAGGCTCTGGGCGAGGGAGCCAGGGCTCCGTGATGAGTCATCGGCCCGGCAGAGCCAGCACTGAGTGGAGGCACTCAGCGCAGCCGTGAGTCACTGAGACCCCGGTGCTGCATGGGTCCCCCAGGCACAGCCAGACCAGGGCTCCGCACAGAGAGGACCCTGCTCAACCGGCAGGTGGGCGGCCCTGCGGGCCTGTGGCACCAATCAGGAAGTGGCTGCTTTCTCTCCTGCATATCCATCTCCCACTGTTTGGATTTTTAAGCCATTCATTTGTTCAGTGTCCAGGGAGCACTTTTCAAATAACTTAGAAAACTCTATAATCCTACTTTAATGAAGAGAGGAAGTTATTTTGCAACAGGAAAGGACTGTTCCAACAGGATGCTAAGGAATTCTCAGTGGCGAGTCTCACGGCGGTTCACTAGGGCACGGCTCTGTGCTGGCAGCTCTTGGGTAGCTGAGCTGTTTGCAGGCTTCTGACGCAGGCAGTGAGCAATCTGCGATTCTGGGCTTTTCTGAATTGACATGAATAAGAGGCTTCATGACTATGCTGTCTAATCTTACTGCCAGCCACACAGAAAAAAGTCTCCTTGCCCAGTGCTGGGGCTGCTCTCAGCAGCTGTGGGATCCTAACCTCTTCAGCAGACTCGTTCTTTTTTTTTTTTTTTTTTTTTTTTTTTTTTGACAGGCAGAGTGGACAGTGAGAGGGAGACAGAGAGAAAGGTCTTCCTTTGCCATTGGTTCACCCTCCAATGGCCGCCGCAGCCGGTGCACCGCGCTGATCCGATGGCAGGAGTCAGGTGCTTCTCCTGGTCTCCCATGGGGTGCAGGGCCCAAGGACCCGGGCCATCCTCCACTGCACTCCCTGGCCACAGCAGAGAGCTGGCTTGGAAGAGGGGCAACCGGGACAGAATCCGGCGCCCCAACCGGGACTAGAACCCGGTGTGCCGGCGCCGCTAGGTGGAGGATTAGCCTAGTGAGCCGTGGCGCCGGTTTTTTTTGTTTTTTTTTTTTTTTTTTTTTTTTTTTTTGACAGGCAGAGTGGACAGTGAGAGAGAGAGACAGAGAGAAAGGTCTTCCTCTTGCCGTTGGTTCACCCTCCAATGGCCGCCGCGGCTGGCGCGTTGCGGCCGGCACACCGCACTGATCTGATGGCAGTAGCCAGGTATTTATCCTGGTCTCCCATGGGGTGCAGGGCCCAAGCACTTGGGCCATCCTCCACTGCACTCCCTGGCCACAGCAGAGAGCTGGCCTGGAAGAGGGGCAACTGGGACAGAATCCGGCGCCCCGACCTGGACTAGAACCCAGGGTGCCAGCGCCGCAAGGCAGAGGATTAGCCTAGTGAGCCACAGCGCCGGCCCAGCAGACTTGTTCTAAGATGCTGCGTTGGGCTGACGTTTGGCACAGGTTAAGATACCCGTGTCCCACATCAGCTACCTGGGTTCAAGTCCCAGCTCCAGCTCACAATTCCAGCTTCCTGTTAATGCAGACTGGCAGGCAACAGTAATGGCTCAAGTACTTAGGTCCTGGCTACCCTGGAGGACTTGTGGCTTCTCCCTGCTGCCATGCACCCTCGCCACTGTTGTAGGTTTTAGGGAGTGGGCCAGCAGATAGGAGCACATTCTGTCTGCCTCTCGAATTTAAAAGTATTTTTTTTAAAAGATGCTGAATCACTGGCAGAAACAAAAAGCTCAAAGATACCTGTGCCTTACAGAGGGCCTGGGTTCAGTTCCCAGCTCTGGCTCCCGACTCCACCTTCCGGTCAATGCAGACCCTGGAATGCAGCACTGACGGCTCACCTGGGTTCCTGCCACCAACCTGGGAGACCTGGATTGAGTTCCTGGCTTCAGCCCCAACTCAGCCCCAGTCATTGCAGACATCTGAGGAGTGAACGACTGGACAGAGGGGATCTTTCCACCCCCCAAATCAAAAGTGGGGGTTTCTCCAAGACCCCCAAGGATGCACACCTGGAATCAACACTGAAGTCACTGTGCAGAAACGGCCTTTTCAGAGAGTGCTCAAAAGGAGTCGCCTCCGGGTACATCTGGAAGCCCTGGACGGTGCTGAAGCTGCAATAGGAGGCCCCAGTGATACACACACACCTTACACTTGGTGAGGCCAGGGTTCTGTATCAGTCTGGACACTGGAGGGGCCACGCCCAGGCCTCACTGCTCTGCACAGACCCACTAGCTCAAAGCATGTGCACCCCACTAGGAACCCAGACTGGGACAGGCTCTGCCTGCCTCCGAACTCTCAACAGGGAAATGACCCCGCAGAAAGCAGGAAAGTGCTAACCTTGGGAAAATTAAAGTAATATGGAGTCCAGAGTGGGTATGGCTTCCTCCGACTGCGGAGAGGCAGGACATGCTTCATGGAGAATGGCACGAAGGGCCAGAGCAGGCCTCTTGCTGTTCCACACCGTGACTTGCACGTAGCGGCACCCAGCAAACCTCAGACAGCACAAATGAGCAGGTGAAGACACTGGTCCATCTCCTGCCTCCAGACTCGAGCTCAGGAAGTGGGAAGTGGGCCCACACTTCTGATCAAGGGTACAGAGGTGGGTTCAGGGTTGTTTACTGCCTGGGGTTGAGGCAGAAGCAGCCAGACCCCCCCCTCCCAGGGCAAACCTACCCATCACTGTGCAGAAGCCAATGGGGCTAAAGTTATCAAGTCTATCTGTTTTGCCATAGGCCAGGTCCAGCCCCTGTTTTCTCATACACAGATCACACTTAATAGTTTGTTACAGAGAGCTGAACTGAGGATTTAGAGGGAGAAGGGTGGTAGAAGCCCACACCCACACCTGGCATGTATATCTAAACATGCTAACAGACCCCCAAAAATATCTACCCTATTCAGTCCTCGCTAAAGAAAATCTTTCTCATTAAGCTTTTGCAAGCTACCTGGCTTCCTGCAACACTGCCAGCACCCCAAAGATACCTTCATAAAAGCACAGGGAGATTAGGTAACACCAGATACTCCGCAGGGTACCACAAGTGCCAAGTGGGAGAGAGAGATCCATTTCTGCAGCTGCAAAAGGAAGGGATCTGGAACCTTCCCTCCAAAGGCCGGCTGCGTAAGTTCTGACGCAGAAGCAGACTGGGGGTGCAGACCTGATTCAGGACAACGGGAGGCAGAAGGGCCAGAGAAGTCCCCAGGCGACTGTGATGGCAGATCTGTCAGTACCGGAGGCCCCCGCGGCCCCCGCTTGTCCTGTGCAAGGTGTCTAAGCGTTATTTCCGAGGTCGGACGCAACTTTCATTAAGGGCAAATCAACCACAAAACGGGACAAATAACACTCTGAGCGGCACAGGCTGTTCTTTGAGGGGAACGTGAGTGTCTTACAGGAGCCGCACTGCCAAGCTCCTGGCAGTCCCTCTCCTGTCCCAAGTCTGTGCAGCCAGCACTCCAGCTCTCCACACACGTGAGGGGAGAAGGCCACTCACTTCCTGACTGCTTTTTGCTTCTGCTAGGGGCACAGCAGCTTGCTATCCCCTGGGAAACAGCAACATGAGCTCATCTTTGAGACCATCTGGGAGGCTCTACGGAACCTGAAGAGCAAATGGGTCTAGTTCAGTCATAACAGAAAGCCGTTTCCGCCTCTCACGGCACCTGGGTGCCATCCGTCACAGCCTGGTGGCGAGACTCTGCTGGGTGGGCAACACAGAGGGACAGGAGGACCTGGGCCCGCCCAGGTCTGACCACCACCCACCCTGCGCTGCCCCTCTACAGAGGCTGTGACACTGCATTTACACTCTTCCGAGGAGAGGCCCAGGCCAGGCCCCAGCAGAGTCTGCTGCAAAGGAAAGTGGCAGCGAAGGCAGCACTCTGCGGGAAGACGTGAAGGCCACGTCACTTGGGGGATTCCAGCCAAGTCCCCCTCTTGCAGAGGGCACCATCGGCCACTGGGGGTTCCCAGTGCCAGCAGGGCACAGTCAGAAGGACCAGAAAACCTTTCTGGCCTCCACACTGAGCAATTCAGATTCAACAGGGGGAAGAAACACAACTGAAATCTGTGATCTTAAAAGGTCCCCCTGCACACTGTCAGCCTGGGGGTCCCCGAGATCCAGAGCCGAAGCAGCCCTGCTCCCCTGGGAGCAGAGCCCCTCTCCTGCCAGGGAGGAAGGAACTGCACAGTTTATGCAGGGCAGCAAGCCAGGGGGAGTGGCCTTGCAGGAAGTGTGCATCTCCTGACTCCAAAGTGAACGCCAACCTCTCTGTCGGGGAGGGGCCTGGACTGGTAGGAACTTGCCAGAAGACTGGAGGGAAGCCCGAGTGTACAGAAATCAACCTCCTGTGCTCTCTTGCTCCTCCGTAAAAACCAGGATAAAAGACCTGCTCCAACCACTTCCGGAGAGTGCACTGGACCAACTGAGAAGGGAATAAGGCTAAATAAAACACCGGCTCCAGTCTTTTCCACGCTGAGACTGTAAATATCTCACAGCAGAGTCCTCCCCAGGAAGCCCTCCCCTCATGCTCATATCCGACAGCACTTCCACCTGAACGTGAGGGAGCTCCCGGAAGCTCAGCTCACCTCTGTCAAAATCAGCCCTTCAGGCCATGTCCCTTTTCAGGAATCCATTTTTTTATTTACTTGAAAGGCAGAATTATAGAGAAGGAGATAAAAAGAGATCTGCTGGTTTACTCCTGAAATGGCCACCACAGCCAGGGCTGGGCCAGGCTTGAGACAAGAGCCAGAGGCTTCCTTGGGGTCTCCCACACGGGTGCAGGGGCCCAGGCACTTGGGCCACTCTCTGCTGCTTTTCCAGCCACACTAGCTAGGAGCTGGATTGGAAGTGTAGTAGCTGGGTCTCGAATCAGTGCCCATGAGACACCAGTGTCACCTGCTACGCCACAACACCGACCCCAAGAACCCAGTTTTTAATGTAAAATTGGATGGAAGGCATTTCCACCATATTTAGTCTGGAGTACGGTGTACCTAATGTAAGTGAAACTGAGTGAGTCACCCCGATATCAAAGCGCAGGTCTGAAATAATGAGGCCCCAACACTGCATGGGCTGAGTGCTGGTGTTCTCCCGCTGCTGCACGGACAAATCCAAGCTGCTAATTTGGTTAAGAAAACTCCTCTTGAGTTGATCACGTTGAGCCATCAGAATCCAAGCAAACACACACGGTAGAGGTCAGTGACCCCATAACAGAGAGGACACAAAGATAATCGCGTAATCAAGAATTCCAGCCCGCATGCGTCAGTTTCATAACAATTCAAGCTACTTCTGACTTCTTCCCAACGGATCCACACTGCCTCTTAGTAGGCCTTCCCACCGAGCTCTCTCCTTGCTTTTGGAATTAGCTGCATGACCTTCAAAAAACACATGAACTTGTTGGGTTTATCAACTGAAAAGAGGCTGAACCAAATGATCCTGGAAGATGTCTCAACTTTAGCATTCTGGTTGTTTCCTATTCAGATCAACTTTTCCACTGCTGGACTTCTGACTTAGTTATTATTTTCTATTTGTTGAGAAGGATAATAGTAGCTCAACCTGTTTTTCCCTCCTTATAAAGGTTTATGAAACCACAGCCTAACCCTATCCGGCAGTGGGTACAGAAGATCACAACTTGCTGGGTAAGTTTCAAGTTGAAAACATAGTGCTGGCAACCAGTATGTTCAAACCTGATCTTCACTGGAGACACAGTGCCTGCAGATTCTGCCCGCCTGTGGCTACCTGTGGTCTAAGAGCAAGAACAGGGTCCCACCCTAAGGGTCTGGATCTGCAGAAAGGGGGCTGGCCTGAAAATAATGTAAGCTTCACCCAATAAAGGGCTGAACAGACACACACAAAGGTATATGTAATTATGCCCATCCCAGCTAATTACAGCCTCTTACATCAATTTTCAGGAATATACAATTAATTTCTTGTAAATGTACAACTGCTGAATGTACACTATCTCCCTGTTGGGTACCAGAATTTTGTTCATATTTTTAAGAACAAAAAAATAAGGCAGACAATACATGTCTTTCTTCCAAAATAATGGTTTATAAAGCATTTATGATGGGGCGAGTTTAGAAGTCTTCAAAATAACTTACCAGCTCTTTACTGCATTTATTGTGCCTGGACTCATTCACTCTCTTTTTAAGTGTATGTATTTTCCCAAGCTTTTAACCTTGAAAACGTTCAGATTCACAGAAAACTGAACAAGCAGTAAAGTCAATTATCGTCTTCTAACGAACAAACCCGTTCCCAATCTCCTATTTCCTCCCCCTCTCCGCTGAGGGGGAGGGCGCACACCTCCCCGCACATGCGTAGGGGAGGCATACACCTGCCACCCTCGAGGCTCGCTCATCGGTTATTTGTGGACTGGAAGCAAGTGCGGAGTATCTGAATACCATAACAAGGAAAATTCTCTCCCTCCTTCTCTCCAGCGGCTGCCTAGGAAGGCAGCACCTGGCTTTTCCTCCCCAAGGGTCGCACTAGAGGGCACAGCGGGTCCCAGGAAAAAGACTCGAGACCCCCGGGAGCGGGGAGTGGAGTCAAGAAACGCAGAGAGGGGACCGTCGCCCACGCGGGGCGAACCCCCAGCCTCGGGACGCGAGGCCGAGCCGGCCGCACAGGCCTCCGGGGCTGACCGCTCCCCGAACGCCGGCTCACTGCGCTGCCCCCCGTCCCCGCTGAACGCGCCCGGGCGCCCCGGGGAACCGCGTTAGCCCCGACGCCGGCCAAGGGCGGGTCCCGGGAGGCGACTGGGCCGGGAGAGGCGCGTGGGGGCCGGTGTCCACGACAGGGGCGGCCGTCCTCGGCCTGCTCCCCGCCGCCGCTCGCCGTCCCTTTCGGGCCGCGGGCCCGCCGGCTCACCTTGGGGCCCTCGGGGGACACGCGCGGGTCGTTCCACGTCGTGGTGCGGTTGTTGTGGTCCACGAAGAAGGGCCAGCCCGTCTGCGGGTCGACCTTGATCTCCCAGCCGGGGGGCAGCGGGTCGCGGTCGGCGGCGCCGTTGCCGGACGCCATCTGCACCACGGGCGAGTGGGTGGCGGCGCTCATGCCGGGCGCGGGGTCTCGGGCCTCGGGGCGCACCGTCGCTGTGTGGGCCGCGGCCGGAGGAGAGCCCTGCGCGCCGCCGACGTGTCCTGGAAGCCGGCGCCGGGGACCTTTATGAATTAAAGGCGAGGGTGACGTGGCCGGAGAGGGCTGGAAGTGTCTGGAAATAGCCTCCTCGCTGCCAAAGGGGAAGGAGGAGAGAGAGGGAGGCAGCAACTGGCCGGCTAGAAACTTCTGGCCCCATCCGGAGAAGTTGGCGGCGCGGGCCGACGCGGAGCTCCGCCCTGAGTCATCGGCGAGGGGCGTGGCGCGCGGGGCGGGGCCTCGGCCGGCCGCTGGGGCGGAGCTCGGTCCCGAGGGCCGTCCCGGGCGACCCCGCCGCGCGTGGGCGGCTCCCGCGCTCGCGCCGCTGCTCTGCGCTCTGGGGCCCGGGAGCCCGCGCCGGCGCCCGCTGCGCCGCCTCCGTGACCACGCAAGGAAGGCATCTTTAATTAAGCTCGGGGAAGCCGGCCACCCCGCCGCCATCGCCGCCGCGGCTGTCCAGATCCCGGTCCTCGGGGAGCCCCGCGCGCCTTTTCCAGGGATGCCCCGAGCTCTCCTCTGGCTCCACAACGCGGGCGGGGAGAACATGGAGACCCACCTGCTTGCCTTCGGAAACCTGAGGAAGAGAGGTTGCAGCAGCCTCATGATTGAACTCCAGAAACTCAGTCAAAAACTTAAAAATCACATTCTTTCAGAGTTTGGGTTCGGGTTCTGTTTTTAGTGAAACGTTTTCCCTTGCACTTCTGAACTAGCCGGGCGGTCCAACGCGCCACCCTTGATGTCATCTATGATGTCACGAAGGTGGCGGCCACCACTGGCGTTACAGCCCACAAACTAGCCAGTCCTCCATCCCTTGAGTGGTTCCAGAGAGTTCTCTGGCTAAAGATTGGGGCGAATCTGCCAGGCAAAATCGACAAGTTGCTTCCCCTGTGTTAATAATTTTCTGGTTTCTTGAGGGTTTTGATGATCTCTCGGGAAGCAGAAAGGACATCCGGGCCTGTTCTGAGCGGTCAGTTTCACCATGATCCTCGGGTCACTGGAAAGCCGCCACAGCCGCAAAACACACCAAACACCGGAGTTAGAAGGGTTTATTGTTGGGTGGGGGAAGCCAGAGGGTAGGAGAGGAGGAGAGCTAACAGAGATCCAAAGAGAGAAAGAAAAGGTCCTCTTAAACCTTTGCCCCAGGCGGGCAGGGAAGTAGGAATAGGGAATCCCATTAGGGTGGGGGTGGAGCTAACACCGGTGGCTGGGCCATGGGGTCGCCTGGCTTCCAGCAATGGTGGGACAGGGGTGGGGCAGAACCCAAGATGATGGCGCAACAGATAAGGCTGCACCATTTTACTGGCTTTGGGATGCTGTCACCAACCATCTGGGGGACAGACCAAGGGGTCTATGGGAGTAGCCACGCAGATGAGGCCCCCAACACCCTGGTGCATCTCAGGTGCGGGACTTTGATCTTGCTGAGGTCAGAATTGGGCTGTTGGTGGTGGACGAACCTGGATTTGGGATGACTGAAGGAAGTTGCACCTTGGCCTCCTCTGAGCCAAAACCCAACAGCTGGTCGCTCTCATGGTTGAGGTTGGTTCTTGCTATCATGGATCTTGACCTTGGTTTAGAAAGCAAGGACTAGACCAAACCATGACTGCCTTTTGGTTGATTGGATGGAGACTGCATTTGTAACCCCAAAGAGCGCCCCGAATTCTGGAGGGGGGATGGGGAATGGGAAGATGTGCCGTGGATCGAGAATGCTGGACAAGCTCTGTTTTGAATCCAAGGGCCACGACCAGACCCTTCCCCAGGGGACACCTGGGACTAATGTCGGACCCACTTCCTAACTCAGATTTCAGAGAATATTCTGGAACTTTCAGTGGTAACACATCTGGCCTCTTCCTGCCGTCAAATTACTCCTGGAGCAAGTGCTAATGCCTGCCAGTCATTTCCAGCAGAATGATTCCTATTTGTGCAAGTCTCCTTAGCAGAGGCAGGCATTGGCCTAGCAATTACAACACCAGAGCCCAACACTGGCCTACCTGGATTTGATATCTGAGTTCTGACTCCAGCTTCCTGCTGATGCAGGCTTTGGGAGGCAGTGGTATGGCTCAGCTACTTACACTGCTGCCACACACATGGAAGGCCTAGATTGCATCCTTGATCTTTCTGCCTCTCAAATAGAGAACTAAATGTATTTTTAAAAGTTTCTTTATCAGCTTTGAAGTTCAAAAACTCAATTTTGGAAAGTATATAGGTGATTAGACTCTAGAGACTAACTCAGGTAACCAAATACAGGAGACACTGATGTATAAACCCAAATGCCAATGCACTAATTTACCATAAGAAATACTCCTGCTTGGGTCGGCGCCGAGGCTCACTGGGCTAATCCTCTGCCTGCAATGCCGGCACTCTGGGTTCTAGTCCGCGCTGGGGCGCCGGTCTGTCCCGGTTGCTCCTCTTCCAGTCCAGCTCTCTGCTGTGGCCTGGGAACCAGTCCAGCTCTCTGCTGTAGCCTGGGAAGGCAATGGAGGATGGCCCAAATGCTTGGGCCCTGCAGCTACATGGGAGACCAGGAGGAAGCACCTGGCTCCTGGCTTTGGATTGGCGCAGCGTGCTGGCCGTAGTGGCCATTTGCGGGATGAACCAACAGAAGGAAGACCTTTCTCTCTGTCTCTCGCTCTCTCACTGTCTAACTCTGCCTGTCAAAAAAAAAAAAATATATATATATATATATGGCAGGCGCCACGGCTCAATAGGCTAATCCTCCACCTTGCAGCGCCGGCACACCGGGTTCTAGTCCCGGTCGGGGTGCCAGATTCTGTCCCGGTTGCCCCTCTTCCAGGCCAGCTCTCTGCTGTGGCCAGGGAGTGCAGTGGAGGATGGCCCAGGTGCTTGGGCCCTGCACCCCATGGGAGACCAAGATAAGTACCTGGCTCCTGCCATCAGATCAGCGCGGTGCGCCGGCCGCAGTGCGCCAGCTGCGGTGGCCATTGGAGGGTGAACCAATGGCAAAGGAAGACCTTTCTCTCTGTCTCTCTCTCTCTTACTGTCCACTCTGCCTGTCAAAAAATAAAATAAAAAAAAATACTCCTGCTTGGAGATGAATCCTCAGGTTGTGTCTATATTATGCTCTTTGTATCTGAAGCCCTGAGCACAGGGCTGATGTTTATTGAATAAATGCTGATGGTTGTTGACAATCAAATCCAGAGTGTCACTTTGTGTTTTCCTTCTTTGCTCAGTTTGCCTTCTACCACAACTACAGTTAAGCAGCAAGAGCATTCTTTGCTGGCCATTTTTCCCCGGCTAGACAGAAGCAGGAAGGAAGCAAGTCCCTCTGGGGTTGACATAGCTGCTTCTGGTAGTTGGACTGTACTCTCCCCTGGGACTGCAAATGGATTTGTCTAAAATGGAGCCATCAGTCCGAGAGCTGGCTGCAGCAACCTCTTACGCTGAGTAATGAGTGGCATGTTTGGCCAGAGAGGCTTCTTTCTTTCCAGGTCTTAGGCCACTCTCGCATAGATCTCCTGGACTTTATTTACCCAGGTCAGAACCTCAAGCATGGCCCTGGATCCCCTCTTCTCTCTGCCTACCCACTCATCACCACATCTGCAGATTCTATTTCCTGCACATTCCTTGTCGACTCTGTGACCTCTTTCTTAAAAATATTTTATTTATGTATTTGGAAGGCAGAGTAAGAGAGTGAGAGAGAGAGAGAGAGATATCTTTCATCTGTTGGTTCATTCCCCAAATGGCCACAACAGCTGGAGTTGGGCTAGACTGAAGACAGGAACTGGGGGGGGGGGGGGGGGGGGGCGCGCCTGCACTGTGGCGAAGTGGCTTAACTCCCTGGCCTGAAGCGCTGGCATCCCATATGTGCGCCAGTTCAAGACCCGGCTGCTCCACTTTCAGTCCAGCTCTCTGCTATGGCTTGGGAAAGTAGTAGAAGATGGCCCAAGTGCTTGGGCCCCTGCACCCACGTGGGAGACCCAGAAGAAGCTCCTGGCTCCTGGCTTCGGATCAGCACAGCTCCAGCCAGCCATTGCGGCCATTTGGGGAGTGAACCATTGGATGGAACTCTTTCTCTCTCTCTCCCTCCCTCCCTCCCTCCCTCCCTCTCCTCTCGGTAACTCTTTCAAATAAATAAATAAACCTTAAAAAAAAAAAAAAAAAAGATAGGAACTGGGAATTCCATCCAGGTCTCCCATGTGGGTGGCAAGGTGACAAGTACTTGAGTTATCATTCACTGCTTTCCCAGGTACATTAGCAGGGAGCTGGATCAGAAACAGAGAAGCTGGGACTCAAACTGAAGCTCTGATATGGGATGCCGCAAGCAGCACTTAGCCCACTGCGCCACAGTGCTGGCCCCTCTGTGAACTCCACCCTCTTCAGTGCCACCTGTCCAGGTTACCCTAACCTCTCGGAGACCTGCACAATGGCCTCCTAATAGGTCTCTCAGGCTCTAATCTTGTCTTTCTCCAATCCATTCCTCACATGGAAGCCAGAGTGACCTTTGCAGGCACAAAATGCACCTTGCCCTCTCTCTGGTTAGAATTTGTCTCCCCATTGCCCTCTCTGTACTCACATCTGCCCTCCTTGGCCTGGTGTACACAAGACCCTCACGCCCTTCACCATGGTGTACATTCTGGCTGGCCCTGCTGAGCTGTATCACGCACAAGCTGCACCTCCCTGCCTCGCCCCTGTACCCACTGCCTCCTCCACCTGGATAGCTCTTCTCCCCCACCCCTCCCTCCTCCCTATCATCATGGCGTCGCTCTCCTACATCTGGGTCATGTGCCCTTCTAGGCGTTCCCATATACATCCTGCTCCACCCTATCAATTGCACTGCATTATCATTGCTTGTTTGATTGCCAGATGTGCTCATGGATTGAGTTTCTCCAGGGCAGGAGCAGAATCTTGAATCTTCACTGCCATTGTGTCCCCAGCCTCTAGCCCAGTGCCTGGCAAACAGTAGTTATTAAAGCAACAACAACACTTGTAATGACTGCCATTTATTGAGCAATTCTGGGTGCTAGATACCATGTAAGGACTATATGTGGCTCATCGCATTAAGTCTTTTTTTTTTTTTTTTTTGACAGGCAGAGTGGACAGTGAGAGAGAGAGAGACAGAGAGAAAGGTCTTCCTTTGCCGTTGGTTCACCCTCCAATGGCCGCCGCGGCCAGCGCTGTGGCCGGCGTACCGCGCTGATCCGATGGCAGGAGCCAGGTACTTATCCTGGTCTCCCATGCAGGTGCAGGGCCCAAGCACCTGGGCCATCCTCCACTGCACTCCCTGGCCACAGCAGAGAGCTGGCCTGGAAGAGAGGCAACCGGGACAGAATCCAGCACCCCGACCGGGACTAGAACCCGATGTGCCGGCGCTGCAGGGCGGAGGATTAGCCGCGGCGCCGGCCCCGCATTAAGTCTTTGTAGTGGAGGTTGCGATGTGTTGCTGTCCAGAGCCCCTTCCAGGAAAGAGGGGCTTATTCTGCCCACTGTTGGGCATACAGTAGGAGGACATCAGAACCTCATCTCCTTTGCCCAGCAGCCCTGAGGCACAGGCTTTTATTAAACTCATTACATGGATGAGGAACAGACTGAGATGTTGAGTAACTTTCCCAGGTTCACATAGGTCAGTAAGAAAACTGCCTTGCCCAAGAACACACCTCCTCCCAAGGACAACCTGCATGCAGTGACCTACTGAGTGGCCCAAGGGCCCAGCCCCTTGGGTTCAACTCAAGACAGGGCAAATGACCGTCCTAGGTCCAGAGTGCCCTCGAGGTCAGCAGCTGCTTTCTTTGGGGGCTGCATCACAGCTCAGCTCCTCTCTCTGCCCAGTCCTGCTTCCTGTATTGCTCTGAAAGGAACTCAGCTCATTTGTGATTCATAGAACCCTCCTCCCAGCAACCTCCTGGGCAGGCATCACTGTGTGGGTCTCACTTTACAGATGAAGTAACCCAGGTGTAGAGATGCGTTGAGGTGGGATTTGAATTTCCGCAATTGACTCTAGAGCTCACCCAATTAACCAGGCACTCAATCAATACAATAAGCAAACCAACGGCTTAGTCTCACTATTCACCAAGGGAGAATTTTTTAAAAGCTGTCATTGAGAAGCACAGCTTTGTGCACATGGTTTTTCTCAATGCTGAGCAGATGAGCGCCCCAGCCGACTGCTTTAGAACCTCAGAATCCAGCCCTATCAGTGATGGAGTCAAAGCTGGCTGATGTGGAGTCCAGGTTGCAGAGAACTCAAGCACAGCAATGATGGGGAGTTTTACATGTGAATGTCACCCCAAAGATTTCAGTGTCTGGATGATTTAATCCGTTTGTACTGGAACACATGAGTTGGCAGAGAACAGCCAGTTCTCCCCGATCTGTACAAAACACTGATCAACCCAAGTCATTTTTGCTTGCCTCTGGGATGTTTATCAGAGTGTCTGCAGATATGGTCACCTTCACCAGCTGTCCCCTCACAGGGGGCTGCCATGGTGGGCAGCCTAGACAAGGTGAGGCCAGAGCCTCCTGCATGGAAGCCACGGCTTCTGTTGAAGGTCCAGATGGTCAAGTGCCTTGAGAGAGAGGAACTGCAGGCCGTAGGTGTTAGCGTGGGGGGGATAGGAGTTATCTGTCTGGCTCGGCAGTGGAGACTTCCATGATAGGCTCTATAAATACACCCTGGTGGAGGTGGAGGGGAAATCAATAGGGCTCAGCTGGAGTTTTAGATTGCTGCACTCACTCTGCATCTGTTTGTTATTAAAAGTTAAAGTCTGTGCAGGCTTGAGCCCAGCCGCCCTGTGCTCTCTGCCCTCGTGTGGCAGGTACATCCTGTACCGAGCATCTGGGCCTTTGATCATAAACCATCCTGTTTTGCTATTGAACTCTCTGTGTTCTTCCCTGAAAGGAGGGCAGGAGTCAGGGCACTGGGGACTTTGGTGTTAAAGGCTAATTGGTTTTTTATTTTTTATTTATTTGACAGGTAAAGGTACAGATAGTGAGAGAGAGAGACAAAGGTCTTCCTTCCGTTGGTTCACCCGCTCCAAATGGCCGCTATGGCCGGCGCTGCACCAAACCGAAGCCAGGAGCCAGGAGCTTCTTCCTGGTCTCCCATGTGGGTGCAGGAGCCCAAGCACCTGGACCATCCTCCACTGCCTTCCTGGGCCACAGCAGAGAGCTGGACTGGAAGAGGAGCAAAGGGGACTAGAACCCGGCGCCCATATGGGATGCCGGCACCGCAGGCGGAGGATTAACCAAGTTAGCCATGGTGCTGGCCCCAGACTAATTGTTTTGAATACCAGGAAGTGTGCAAAGCCTGTCAGGACCTGATGACCTGATCCTGTTTACCAGTTTTATTAAACCCCTTGCGTGGGTGATGAGACGGGCTTAGAGGTTGTCTTAATACATTTTCTGTTGTTATATCTGAATATCATGGATTGGGGAATTATAAAGAAATAGGTGTATTCCTCTAGTTTGTGGTTCTGGAGGTCACAAGGCCAAGGCTGCAAAGGTAAGCGTCTGGTGAACACTTTTTTCCCAGCGGGACTCTGCAGGGATGGGCCTCACGTGGTGAGACACAAGCGTGCTCTTCTAACAAGACCACTGCCCGGACAGCCTATTGATTTGTTACTCCATGAAGCCATCAGTGGGTTCCTCCTTTCCTCAAGGCTGGGTACCCATGACCCAGTTATCTCCCCAAAGTCCCACCTTCAAAATACCTAATGGTAGTCATATGGTATCCCCATATGAATTGGGGATTGAATTTTCAACATAGAAGCTTTGGGGGTCCTGGAGGACCGGTAGCAGAAATAGGCAGTAACACGCCCAGGTTTATCCAGCAGACTGAAAGCAGGTCTGTTTGATTCCACAGCCTGTACTTAACGAGACTAAAGAGCCTTCCACCGTTTCTCCACCCAGTGGAGCAGCTGCTCTGGGTTTGTTAGGTGGGAAGGCAGACCTCAGCCTGTGTGGCAGAGGGGCTGAAGAACCAAAGAGGGAATTCTGTGCAGTTGGGAGAGAGAAGCCTGCCTCCTGGGAAGCAGACCAGCACTGCCACATCAAAGGCCTTGCCCAAGTCTGATAACCTTACTAGCTGGGCCCCAGCCCTCCCTCCCCACGCCTTCACCAGGGGGCAGCTTAGGGAAATCCTCCCCACCCTGTACCAGGGGGCTGTTAGATCCCGTAATCCTCTACTGATCAAAGTCCCCGGAGGAATGTCGCAAATTCCATGTCCAGAAAGCCCTCCACCCAGAAATATCCCAGGACAAGAGGGAAGGGGCCCATACAAACTCCCGTCTGAAAACAGACCAGGCTCTTGGTTCTGTGCTGAGATGCCCGCCTGGCCTTCCAGGTGTGTTCTTGTAAACTTTGCTAGCATAATTACTGCTATTCTGTCTATGTCTTTTTGTTTTGTTTTGTTTTAAATTGATTTTATTTGAAAGGCAGAGTTAGAGAGATCTTCCACCCTCTGGTTCATTCCCAAGACGGCCACAATGGCCAGGGCTGGGCCTGACCCAAGCCAGGAGCCAGGAGCTTCATCTGGGTCTCCCACATGGGTGCAGGGGCACTTGGGCCATCCCAGACACATCAGCAGAGAGTTGGATGGGAAGTGGAGCAGCCAGGATGTATCTTAACTGTTAACCCAACACCTACCCCTAAATGACTACTTTTTCTTCTTTCTGCGCATCCAAACCATCCAAGTTGTAGGGCTGTTTTTTCAGTTATGTCACTTTAGCTAAACAATATTTTGTCAAGCCCCAAACAAATAAACAGTGATAGAAATGTAGGAAAGATGTGAACAATGTCTGATTTTCCATTGATTCATTCACTTCAGCAAACATTTGAGGCCAGGTTTGGAACTGTAAAATGAATGAAACAGAGACTCAGTCCCTGCCCTTCAGGGGTTAATGTCATTGTGGAGGCCAGAACACTGAGAACTGTTAAGTGACATTTACACCCTGGTCAACACACTAGGAGATACAGATAAAAATGCTTTGGGAATCCCAAAATCAGAGCAGACAACTCAGCTAGGGGATCCTGGGAAGGCTTCAGAGGAGGATGCACGTTTGTGTTGAAAACATTTTTGATTATTACGGCATGCGATATGGAACTCAAAGACACCGAAAAGTACTGCAATTGCCGACTGGTCAGCTGCGACAAAGGTTCACATGGTTTGGAGGTCAAATGTCTTAAGGTCAAGATGTCCAAGGTATTGGGGCAGGCGGTTTGAAGAAGGGGCTGGCGTTGTGGTGTAGCGGGCAAAGATGCTGCCTGTGAGGTTGGCGCCCCATATGGGTACTGATTCTTCTCTGAACTGGAGGAAGCTCCTGGCCTCATCAAAAAAAAAAAAAAAAAAAAAAAAGAAAGAAAGAAAAAGAAAAAGAAAAAAGAAAAAAGAAGCTGTGCCGGCCTGCGGCACAATGAACTGGGTTTCCTGAAACAGAGAGTGGGAATGCGGGCACAAGGACACAAAGAATGGAGCCAAGACAAGTCCTAATCAAGGCTTGTTTATTGAACAAATCCAGTAGTATTTAAACATGACCAGTTGTTTACAAGAAGGAGCACAAAAGATTTACATATAAAAAAGGCTTTTAAGGTTACAATAAAACACTTCGGTGATAAATACAGGTTTCAGGTGTGACTGATTATCTATATTATCTCTTGTGAGAGGTTTAGGTTCTTCCTGCCTCTTCCCGGAATCTCCCTAGCCCAATTGTCTGTGCCGGGAAGTCTCCATTCATATGTTTAAGTGTAAACAAAGGGAGTGACTACCTGTGGCTGCCCACAAGAAGCTGCTACAGGAGGTGGACCATCACCCATTCTACCCACATAAGATTACGAGTTACTTCTCTCTCTCTCTCTCTCTTTTAAGATTTGTTTATTTGAAAGTCAGGGTTATAGAGAGAAGAGAGAGAGTGAGAGAATCTTCCATCTGCTGGTTCACTCCCCAAATGGCCACAATAGCCAGGGCTGAGCCAAGCCCAAGCCAGGATCCAGGAACTTCATCTGTGTCTCCCACATGGGTGCAGGGACCCAAACCCTCAAGCCATCTTCCACTGCTGTCCCAGGTGCATCAGCAAGGAGCTGGATCAGAAGTGGAGCAGCTAGGACTCGAACTGGTGTCCATATGGGATGCTGGCATTGCAAGTGGCAGCTTTACCCAGCTATGCCACAGTGTCAGCCCTGGGTTTCTTCTCTTGAGGAAGGAATGTTAGGTAGCAAGGTAGACATTAGCCTATATGTGTGAGAGGGGCTGTAGAACACAAATGGGGATCTGTGCTGGAATGAAGGAAGAAATGTAGACGCATGCCTTGGAAACAGAATAGCATTTGCACATCACAAGTCTTGCCCTTGTCTACTAACCTTGTTAGCTGGGTCTCAGTCCTCTCTCAGGGGCGGCTTAGAAGAATCTTCCCTACCCTGTGCCAAGGGGCCGATTAGGTCCAATAACACTGTGCTGGTGAGTTCTGGGAGGAATTTCGAGGATTCCATGCCCAGAGATCCCTCCACCCACAGAATCTCAGGGCGGAGGGATAGAGGTGAGAAGCCCATAACCAGATCTATAAAAACCCCAATCTAGGGGCCAGCATTGTGGCATCGTGAAGTAAGCCACCACCTGTGATGCTGGCGCCCCATCTATGTGCCAATTTGGGGGAAAAGCATCAGAAAGCGACCCAAGTGCTTGGGCTCCTGCTACCCACATGAGACCTGGAACAAGTTCCTGGTTCCTAGCTCCTGGCTCCTGGCTCCTGGCTCTGGCCTGGCCCAGCCGCAGCGATCGCAGCCATATGGGGAGTGAAATAGTGGGTGGAAGATCTTGCTCTCTCTTTTTCTCTGTCTCTGTCTCTCTCTCTGTAGCTCTTTCAAATAAATAAACAGAATCCAGCGCCCCGACCGGGACTAGAACCCGGTGTGCTGGCGCCAGAGGATTAGCCTATGAGCCGCAGCACCGGCCTCAAATAAATAAATAGATATTTAAAAAGCAAAAACAAAAACCAGTCTGATGCAGACCAGGCTCTCAGTTCTTTGCTGAGATGCCCACCTGTCTGTCAAGTCTTCTTTTCATTAAACTTGGCTAGCGTGTTTACTGCTAAAAACCAAAACCAAACAACAGCAAGATGTTGGTAGGGTTGGTACCTTCTTTTTTTTAAAAAATATTTATTTATTTATGTGAAAGTCAGAGTTACAGAGTTACACACACACAGGGGGAGAGAGGCAGGAGAGAGAGAGAGCGAGAGAGAGTGAGCAAACGAGAGCGCTTCCATCCACTGGTTCACTCCCCAAAAGCTGCAACAGCTCAGGCTAGCAGCCAGGAGCTTCTTCCAAGTCTCCCACATGGATGCAGGGGCCCAAGCACTTGGGACATCTGCTGCTGCTTTCCCAGGCACATCAGCAGAGAGCTGGATTGGAAGTGAAGCAGTCCAGACTCCAACTGGTGCCCATATGGGATGCCAGCACTGCAGACAGTGGCTTAACCTGCTACGCACAGCACTGGTCTGGATCGGTACCTTCTGAGGCTCAGAAGAATATTGTCCCACGCCTCTCTCCTGACCTGGCCCCGCCACCAGCTTCACAGGGTGCCCTCCGTGTGCTTGTCTGTGTCCAGTTTCCCCCTTTTCATATGGGATCTGCCCCACTTCAGTACAACCTCATCTTAATTACATCTGAAATGACCCCGTTCCCACATGGGGTCACATTTGGAGGTACTGGGGGTTAGGACTTCAACCCAGGGATTTGAGAGGACACAGTTCAACTCTTATCAGGTACTCAGTGAAAAGCACGTCTCCCTTCCTCTGATGTTCCCCAGGCTCCCAGCTCCCTGCTGTAGAGGCAGCCGAGGTCCCCTGGTTACTGGGTGTTCTTCCAGGGGCCCTCATTCATTTATCAGCATCTACATGCGCATTGTTCACCCGCAAGTGAGGGCATTCCATGTTCCCTGCATCAACTTTACTATTTCCACTTCAAATATCACTGTGAAAATTTCCATGTCGGTCCGTCCAGTCCGTCCATACTCTGTGAAGTGTCGGTAGAGAGGAACTGCAGCATTTCTTTAGCTGGTCCCCTATGAGTGGACATCCAGGTGGCTCCAGCCTTCTACTATTAGCAACAATGCGGCAATGTGGTGGTCTTGGGCACCCGTGGATTTGCAGGATTTTGTGGGCGTGGGTCTGTTAGCTGGAAGAGGAAGTGCTCAGTCTTTGGGCCAAGGCATTTAAAAACTGGCGATCTCATGCCAATTCCTCTCCAAGGAGGTCAGAGAAGGTCGGTCTTGCCGGCAGTGCTCAGAGCGCAGGGTCCCCTAATCTTCCTGGGCTGTGTGCAGTGAACATCCCGGTCTTTGCCAATCTGATCTTTCCCTTGTGCTTTCAATTTGTACTCTATTATTCTGAGTGTAATTGAGCATCTTTTCATGTGTTCAAAAGACATTTGGAATTCCTTCTCCGAACAGTCTGTACCTATCCTTTGCCCATTTTTCTACTGAGAGAAAAGGAAAGGAAGAGGTTTTTCGCAGATGCAGTGGAGGGGACAAAGCAGGGCCCAGGAAGATGGCGACTGGCCCTGAGAAATGGCCTGAGGCTTTCTGGCTCTCTCTGGTCCGCTTGTCTGAGATTTCTGACCCCGGCCTCCCCTCCTCCTCCTGCCAGAACAGCTGCCAGCTCTGGAACCAAGAGAAACCTGGAAATTAAATTCTGGGCTTAGAATTGCAGATTTCAGCTCAGAATATGAATTGTCTGAGGAACAACTTGGCTTGTCCTTGCTTCTGGTTCATCTCTGTCGGGCTGATTTAAGCAGCAGAGATGGAGGCGAATGAGAGGTGGGCGCTTGTTGCCGGAATTACTAATAGACGTGGGCTGTGGGCGTTTGGCCCAGCAGTTGAAACTCCACTTAGGACTCCTGTATCAGAAAAACTGGATTCAGGTCTCAGGTCTGTTTCCGATCCCAGCTTCTCGTTGAAGCACACCTTGGGAGGCAGCAGGTGACAGCTGGATTACTTGGGTCCTTGCCACCCATGTGGGAGACCCAAATTCTGGGTTATTGGCTTTAGCCTAGTCCAGCCCTCGCTGTTGGGGCCATTTGGAGAGTGCACCAGTGGATAGAAGATCTCTTTCTCTCTCCTCTGTCTCTCCCCCTCTATTTTTCAAATAAATAACTTAAATTTTAAAAAAATAATAGACTTGGGAGAAGGAAGATTGGAAAAGGTACATATATCAGAAACCGGTGGGGAATCTCTCCCCAGGCCACACACTGTTTCTCCTTTTCTTCATTGGCTAGTGCTGTGCTGGGTGCACGCCCAGAGGGCTGTCTCTGTCTGCACGTGTATTATTGTAGAAGGTATGACCGAGGGTGCTCACGGAGTTGTTCTGAGGTCTCCGCCGCCACATGGTTCGCACTGTGGCGATCAAGCTGGCCATGGGGGCACGCCCTCTGTTGTTTCCACCAGGGCCACAAAGTTGTCTCCAGAGGAGCTGTCGTGCCTCACTGTCCTGCTCTGCCGCTCCTTGGGAGTCCACTCAACACCTCCTGACAATAATCCCTGAGCAAGTCCCACGGAAGGCTTCCAAGGTATGCAGGTAGCTGATCTGTGTAGACTCCAGCTGACACTATTGTGATGGTTAATTTTACGTGTCAACTTGGCTGTGCCATGGAACCCAGGGATGTTTCTGTGAAGGTGTTAACTGGATGAGATTAACACTGAAATCCATATACTTTGAGTCAAGTGAATTGTCCTCTATAACAGGAGCGGCCTCCTTCAATGAGTGGAAATCTTTACCAGACCTCCCCCAAGCAAGGATTCCGCCTGCAGATGACCTCTGGACTCTACCCTGTATCTCCAGCCTGCCACTCTACCCTGCAGATCTTGTCCTGTAGCTCCATAGCCTCCTGAATCAATTCCTTAAAATAAATCTCTCATGTCTTTCTCTCTGTCTCTCCTTCCTTGGAATTTGTGGGGAGCAACTCGGACTAGACTGTTACTGGAATTAAGACTTATTCTATGCATCTGTTCTCCCACAATATGGCGCTGAGAAGGGAGAAACAGCTTCTACGCAGCTGCCTCCAGTTCAACCAATAAACTGTAGGACCTGCTCCTGATTGGAGGAGAGCAGCGTACTCGGCGTGTGGGTAGCAGAGTTGGGATTGGTGGAAAAAGACTATAAAGGAGGAGAGAGACAACATGCACCAGGAACATCTAAGAGGAACATCTATCTGAAGGAACACCTGTGCAGCCCCCGAGAGCCGGCCGGCAGTGTGCTGCTCCCCCGCGGAAGTGGGGAATGTGGCAGGGGGAACCGCCCTTCCACGGAGGTGGAAGGGTCGGTAGCCAACCCGGGAAGAACCAGCAGCAAACCCGGGGAGGGCCGAGCAGACAAAAGAACAACGCAGGGTCCTGTGTTGTTCCTCCACGAAGACGGGGAGCGACAGAACTCTGCCTTCCAAATATAAGTAATTCTTAAAAAAGGGAGAGGGAGGGGGAGGGGAGTGTAGAGGGGCCCATCACTGTGGTGCAGTGGATTAAGCTGCCACCTACAATGCCAGCATCCCACAGAGGCCTGGTTTGAGTCCTGGTTTGAGTTCTGGTTGGTCCAATTCTGATCCAGCTCCCTGCTAATGCTCCCAGGAAAGCAGCAGCAGATGACCCACGTGCTTGGCTCCTGTATCCACTTGGGCGACTTGAATGGAGTTCCAGGTTCATGGCTTCAGCCTGGCCCAGTCCCAGCCATTGTGGTCATTTGGGGAGTGAACCAGTGGATGGAAGTTTGCTTGCGCTCTCTCTCTGTCTAAAACTCTGCCTTTGAAATAAATAATCTTTTAAAAAAACCACTCTCACATATATGTATATGCATATGTACATAAGACAAGGTCTTCAGAAAGTCATGGAAAGTGCATATTTTAGGGTGGATATTTGGCCTTGCTAGGGACGGTGCTGGGATAGGCCATGTCTCCATATCATAGAGCCTGGGTTCAAGTCTAGACTCTACTTCTCATTTCAACTTCCTGTTAATGCAGACCCTGGGAGGCAGCAGGTGATGGCTCAAGTCCTTGGGTCACCGCCACCCATGTGGGAGACCTGGACTGAGTTCCAGGCTCCTGGCCTCAGCCTGGCCAGCTGTTGAGGCATTTGGACCTGGGGTGTGAACCAGTGGATGGGCGCTCGCTCTCTTTCTCTCTCTGTCCTCAAATAATTTTTTAAAGAAAATGCAAATTACGAAAAATCTATGTATGGACTTCAAATTTTTTTGCACCAAAATAAACTTACTTTTTAATTCCACTTTTCCACAAACTTTTCAGAATACCCTCATATATGCAAGAATCCTGCTGACTCTAAGTCTCTGAAGGACCCTGGTTAATACCACGCGCCACTAAAGGGTTGCAGGGTTCTCAAGGTGCCACCCGAAAGAGCATCAGGACAAAAAAGATGCCAACTGGGAGGAAGCTGCCAATCAGAGAAGCCTTGCATAGCAGCTGGAGGCCTGCACAGCATTCTGGAGCTGAGGTCAAGTTTGAGCAGGTGGAGGAAGGAGGAAGGTCTTTCTGGGGGAGGGGAACATGTTTGCTCCCTAAAGAGTGTAGAGCCAGGCCCAAGCAGGAGACCAGTTTTGGGGGTCACAGGTGCTTCTAGCACTGGTACTTTCCCCATAGCAGCTGTCACAGTTGTCACTGAACACTGATTAGCGGGAGTTTTTTTTTTTTTTTTTTTTTTGACAGGCAGAGTGGATAGTGAGAGAGAGAGACAGAGAGAAAGGTCTTCCTTTTGCCGTTGGTTCACCGTCCAATGGCCGCCACGGCTGGCGCGCTGCGGCTGGCGTACCACGCTGATCCGAAGGCAGGAGCCAGGTGCTTCTCCTGGTCTCCCATGGGGTGCAGGGCCCAAGCACTTGGGCCATCCTCCACTGCCTTCCTGGGCCACAGCAGAGAGCTGGCCTGGAAGAGGGGCAACCGGGAAAGAATCCGGCGCCCTGACTGGGACTAGAACCCGGTGTGCCGGCGCCGCTAGGTGGAGGATTAGCCTATTGAGCCGTGGCGCCGGCCGGGAGTGTGTTTTTAACTCCTGTCTCTTTCTGTAGGCCAGAGTCTGATTTTTTTTTAACACATATGCAATCCCCATGACTACTTAATTCCATTCTTAGCACAGGTAGATGTTGAATAAATTTTTTAAAGATTTTATTTATTTTATTTGAGAGGCAGAGTTACAGACAGAGAGAGGGAGAGATAGAAAGGTCTTCTATCCACTGGTTTACTCCCCAGATGGCTGCAACAGCTGAAGCTAGGCTGATCCAAAGCCAGGGGCCAGGAGCTTCTTCCAGGTCTCCCATACAGGTGCAGGGGCCCAAGGACTTGGGCCATCTTCCACTGCTTTCCCAAGCCATAGCAGAGAGCTGGATCAGAAGAGAAGCAGCTGGGACACAAACCAGTGCTGATATGGGATTCTGGCACCACAAGCAGAGGCTTATATTTAGCCCACTATGCTACAACATTGGCCCTGTTGAATAAATATTATGAAGTGAATTCATTTCCCCTCTTCCTTAACTATACTCTCTACTCTGTTCCAAGGTGTCAAGAAGTTGCCAACGGTGGCTAGGTCTCCCCGTTTTCTTAATAAAGAGACAGCTATATCACTTTCTTTCTTTCTTTTGTTCTCTCTCTCTCTCTTTTTTTGTTTTAGATTTATTTTATTTATTTGAAAGGCAGAGTTACAGAGAGAGACAGAGTGAGAGATATCTTTCATCTGCTGGTTCACTTCCCAGATGGCCATAACAGCTGGGGCTGGGCCAGGCTGAAGCCAGGAGTCGGGAGCTTCATCCAGGTCTCCTGCATGGGTGCAGGGGCCCAAGCACTTGGGCCATCTTCCATGATTTCCCAGGTACATTAGCAGGAAGCTGGATAGGCAGTGGAGCAGATGGAACTTGAACCTGGTGTCCATATGGGATGCCAGCATCCCAGGCTGCGGCTTAACCTGCTGGGCCACAACGCTGGTCCCTCACAGCGTACTTTAGAGTAAAAAGCCCCAGAATTTGGAGACAAATAGATGGTTTCTTTCAAGAGCCCAACCAGATGAATTGTTTCATCCACTATCATTGAGACAGCCAACTTAAAATGAACTTTCTTACAGGTGGCTTCATTGGAGAAAAGCTCCAGACCAATTAATCTACTCTAAGGTAACAATAATAATAAACACGCAGAACTTCCTGTGTACCACATAGTGCTCTCCTAGAGCGTATTCCTCAAGGATTCACTTAACCCTCAATAACTCTAACGGGGAGCTGCTGTGTTACCCCATCTCACAGATGAAGAAACTGAGTGGCAGAGAGCTTGAAGAACTTGCTGCAGATCACACAGAAGGTGTCTGGCTGCAGACGACGGATCCGTAACCGCAGACTTTGCAACTTGGAGGCGCCTCTGCCACCTAACTGACCTCCTACTCAAAGCCGGGCCTCATCAAAGCCGAGTGACAGCTCGGGAGCTTGCTTGTGCCTGTCACTCTATACGCGCTGTTGGTAAGACACAAACTTAGTCCTGGGGCACTGACATAAAACAGCCTGCAGGCTGGCACTCTCACCACACTCCCCTCCGTGGGAATCTGCTGCAAGCTGTGTACTGGTGTGGCCTGCACTGCAGAGCAGGTTCTTTCCCTGGGATTCGTTTCTCATCGGTTGGGAAGTTGTTCCTAGGAAGACGCGGAGTCCACAGGGACTTTTCTTAGGCTTCCGATAAAATATTTTCATTATGTGGATGTGGTCTTCTTGGTGCTTAGTAAAGCTTTGCTTATTTTGGGTGCTGATGGAATTATATGTAGAGGGATTGCCATTCAAGGAAAGAAACAGTCATTAGTTCCTCCTAAGCCTGGATGTCTTTCTGTAACTGAGAACACAGCTTTCCCAAAATCATACACAGCTCCTTGGGGACAAGACTCTAAAGGAGACAGGATGCTCACAAGCATCCTTGGTCCAAAGGGGCCTTGGGCCTGGCCTCTCTTCCTGGGTTGCTTCTGAGTTGGCCACTGGAGCCACTCACAGTCCTCATCCTTGTTGCAGATCTCTCCCGGTCTCTGCACAGCTCAGGAGCAGAGCCCCGGCACTTCACTGGCCTACTGGTCTCATCAGTGTCATCACGGCTGACCTCACAGCCATCCTGCCCTTCATCCTGCCTGTGGCCTCTCCCTCCCCCACAAAATGCCCTGTGCAGGTTCCTTCCCGCCAGAAGCGCTGTTCTCTCTTCACCTGGTGAGCTCCATCTCATCCTTCAAGACGCTGGCAGGAGTCTTCATTTATTTATTTTCTTAAAGATGTATTTATCTGAAAGACAGAAACAGAGAAGAGAGAGATCTTCCATCCACTGGTTCACTCCACAAATGACTGCAAAGGCTGCTGCTGGTCTAGGCTGAGGCCAGGAGCCTGGGGCTCCATTCAGGCTTCCAACGTGGGTGGCAGGGACCCAGGCATTTTGGCCACCTTCTGTTGCTTTCCAAGACACATTAGCAAGGAACTAGATGGGAAGCAGAGCAGCCGGGACTTTACCAGCGCTCTGATGTGGGATGCCGGCATCTCAAGCGGTGGCGTCACCGGCTGCACCATGACGCCGGCCCCGGGAGTTTTCCTGTATAATGTTCCTCACCTGCCCCAGCAGGAGGGACCCACCCCAGCAAAGTGCCCCACGGTGCCACGGCTGTCCTCCGGGTGCTACACAGCCTTATTAGGCACAGGTTACTTGGTTGTGGGGGTCTTCCTCTCTAAACACAGGGATCAATCCCTAATTGTTGTCTTCCTTCTCCCTACTTGTAGCCTTTCCGTCCAGCACAAAGCCTGGTGGGCAGTGGCTGCGCTGTGCAGGCTACACTTTCTGAGCTTGGTCCCACCCACTATCTCAGCAAGATGGTCCTGACCACAGCCCTGGTCCTATGTTTGGGACTATGCGAACCTTGGCTCTTGTATGTCTGGATGCAGAGCCTAGAAGCCCCCACGTAGGGGGCTGTGATGCGGCTGTGACCTGTGATGACCTGAGTTGACCGGAGATGAGCCAGGATATCAGGCTCTGCTTTTAGGAATGTGAGCTCAGACACATGGGAAAAACTGGCAGAAGACAGGAAGGGTGTGGCAGGGTCACACAGAAGGGAGAGGAGTGAAAACTTAGGGCTGCCCGACCCTTAAAGAGCCCAGCGTGGCCCTGGCTCTCAGGAGGCCCTGCAGGTCTTGTCTCCGGGAGGCCCAGCTGGGCTGAATCCACTGCTCTCGGTTTCTGAGACCCAAGTGCCCTCCCTGGTAGCCAGCCTCAAGGAGGGTGCTGTCCTCATCTCCTTCTAGTCTCGCCCTTGTATACTCTGTCCACACTGAATAAGGCTGACTCCTATGACCAACGGGACACTGCAGAAGTGAAGGTGCGACTTCCATAAAACATCATTGCAGGCACTGCAGGTTCTGCCTTGCTGGCCTCTGGGGAGAGCCGGTCACCACACTGTGAGGACACTCAAGGAACCTCGTGGAGACATCCGAGTGGGGAAATGCGAAGGCCTCCCGCTGACCAGTGAAACTCAGGATGCACATGAGTGAACCGCCTGGGGGTGGGTCCTCCTGCCCCCACCAGCATGCTGCTGGCTGACACCTGGCTGACATCCCGACTGCGTGCGGCTCTGAAGTCAAAATGACTCAGCTGAGCCTCTCCCAAGTCGTGACCCGCAGAAACTGGTGAGATGACGAACATTTGCTGTTGTTCAATGCCAGCAAGTGTTGGGGGACACTGTGGTGCAGCAACAGATACTTATTTCTGTCTGTTTCTTTTTTTTTTTGACAGGCAGAGTGGACAGTGAGAGAGAGAGACAGAGAGAAAGGTCTTCCTTTTGCCGTTGGATCACCCTCCAATGGCCGCCGCTGCAGCCGGCGCACCGCGCTGATCCGATGGCAGGAGCCAGGATCCAGGTGCTTTTCCTGGTCTCCCATGGGGTGCAGGGCCCAAGCACCTGGGCCATCCTCCACTGCACTCCCTGGCCATAGCAGAGAGCTGGCCTGGAAGAGGGGCAACCGGGACAGAATCCGGCGCCCCAACCGGGACTAGAACCCGGTGTGCCGGCGCCGCAAGGTGTCTGTTTCTGTACAACAAATACTCCTTGTGTGAGCTGATGTGCAAATACAACCACGGGCCACGTGATGAGGTTTCTGTTCATGGTGAACCACAAACAGCAGCGGTCCGTGAGATTGCATTGCCTGAGGATGTGACAGCCGTCCCGATTTGTGTGCCTACTCTTGGGGGTGCTCACACAATGACTGAATCGCCTGACGACACATTTCTCAGAACACGGCCCTGCGGTTAAGCAGCCCACGGCTGTGCTCACTGTTCATTCACTGATGTCTCCCCTGGGGTTGGTGGGTTCCCAGCTACACCCTGTGGGCAGTTTGTGCCTTGGAATTAGCATCTGTTCTGCTGGAAGCATAGAAGAGGAAGAAATCTCTCTCTCTCTTTCTCTGTGTATAGGCCCATGTTGTGGCACAGCAGTTTAAGCTACCAGTTGCAACACTGGCATCTCATACTAGCATGCCTGTTCAAGTCCCGACTGCTCCACTTCTGATCCAGCTTCCTGCTAATGCACCTAGGAAAGCATCACAAGATGGCTCAAGTGCGTGAACTCCTGCCACCCACGTGGAGATCTGGGTTGAGTTCCTGACTCCTGGCTTTGGCCTGGCCTGGACCTAACTGTTGCAGCCATTTGGGGAGTGAACCAGTGGATGGAAGATCTTTCTTTCTCTCGCTCACTTTGCTCTCAAATAAATAAATAAATAAATGTTTTTTAAAGGATATATCTCAGGGTCGGTGCTGTGGTGAAGCAGGTAAAGCCATAGCCTGTGGTGCCGGCATACCATATGGGTACCAGTTTCAGTCTCAGATGATCTACTTCCAATCCAGCCCCCTGCTAATGTGCCTGAGAAATCAGTAGAAGATGGCCTGAGTGCTTGGAACCCTGCACCCATGTGGGAGACCTGGAAGAGGCTCCTGGCTTCCGATTGGCCCAGCTCCAGCCATTGCAGCCATTTGGGGAGTGAACCAGTGGATGGAAGACCTCTCTCTGTGTCTCTCCCCCTCTCTCTCTCTCTAACTCTGCCTTTCAAATAGATAAATAAATCTTAAACAATGATATATCTCAATGACACATCATATATTTTGGCTATGTTATTGCTTTAAAGGGTGTTCATACATATCTCACTTGACCCTGTTAACAATGGACATTGTTATATAAGCTTACAGCTACAGATTAGCTGTACATTGAGAATGTTTGCATTAATGCATGGGTGAAGCACACTTCAGTCCTTTTACTCATACACACACACACACACACACACACATAGTTTCATTTGTTCAACACCAATAGTTCCTAACAGAAATTAATCTTGCCTTCGGGGAATTTACAATCTAGTAAGAGCATTAAAACTTGTATATCAATAACTGAAACACTGGCCGGCGCCGCGGCTCACTAGGCTAATCCTTCGCCTAGCGGCGCCGGCACACCGGGTTCTAGTCCTGGTTGGGGCGCCGGATTCTGTCCCGGTTGCCCCTCTTCCAGGCCAGCTCTCTGCTGTGGCCAGGGAGTGCAGTGGAGGATGGCCCAGGTGCTTGGGCCCTGCACCCCATGGGAAACCAGGAAAAGCACCTGGCTCCTGGCTCCTGCCATCGGATCAGCGCGGTGCGCCGGCCGTGGCGGCCATTGGAGGGTGAACCAACGGCAAAGGAAGACCTTTCTCTCTGTCTCTCTCTCTCACTGTCCACTCTGCCTGTCAAAAAAAATTAAAAAATTAAAAAATTAAAAAAATAACTGAAACACTGTTAAGAAGCATTTTTTGGGAATTTGCCCAAGGGAAATGAAATCAGCATATGAAATAACCCCCATTTTCATTGTAGCTTAATTCATAACAGCTAAGATATGGCATCAACCCAGATGTCCATCAGTTGATGACTGGATAAAGAAATTATGGAGTATATACATTATGGAATACTACTCAGCAGTAAAAAAAAAATGAAATCCTGTCCTTCGCAACAAAATGGATGCAACTGGAAATCATTATGCTTAGGGAAATAAGCTAGTCCCAAAAAGACAAATACTGTCTGTTTTCCCTGATCTGGGGTAACTAATAGAGTATCTACAATGTAGTATATAGGAGTGAAATTGATGTTTTGAGATTCAATGATTGTTTACAGCCCTTGCCTCTACTATTGAGGAACAGTGGGTTTTTCCTCATACTATTTTTCTAAGATTTTAAAAATTTATTTTAGAGGTAGAGTTATGTCAGAGAGAGAGAGAGAGAGAGACAGAAAGGTCTTCCATCTGCTAGTTCACTCCCCAAATGGCCACAATGGCAGGAGCTTCCCCGATCCAAAACCAGAAACCAGGAGCTTCTTTTGGGTCTCCCATGCAGGTACAGGAGTCCAAGCACTTGGGCCATCTTCTACTGCTTCCCCAGGCCATAGCAGAGAGTTGAATTGGAAAAGGAGCAGCTGGGACTAGTACGGCACCCATATGGGATGCTGGCGCCAAAGGCAGAGGATTAGCCTACTACACCATAGCGCCAGCCCCATACTATTTCTTGAACTCTTTACTTATTGTAGGGTTAATCTTATTAGTATAAGGAAACTGAAAATAGAGCTTTGTAAAAATTAAGAGTGGGAATAGCTGAGGGAGGAGGATGGGAGTGCAGATGGGAGGGAGGGTATCACTATGTTCCTAAATTTGTATATATGAAATGCATGAAGTTTGTATAACTTAAATATAATTTTTAACTAAGATTTATTTATTTATTTGAAATGCAGAGTTACAGAGGGCAGAGGCAGAGCAAGAGAGAAAGAGAAGTCTACCATCCATTGCTTCACTCCCCAGATGGCTGCAACAGCCAGAGATGCGCCTATCCAAAGCCAGGAGCTTCTTCTGGATCTCTCACATGGGTGCAGGGGCCAAAGGACTTAGGCCACCTTCTACCGCTTTCCCAGGCCATAGCAGAGATTGGATCAGAAGTGGAGCAGTTGGGTCTGGAACCAGTGTCCACTGGTGACACTGCAGGTGGTGGCTTTACCCTCTATGCCACAGTGCTGGTCCCCAAATATATTTTTTAAAAAGTAACTTTTCTGCTTTAAGCCAATATGTCTTGGGTGATTTTTAAAAAAATGTTTATTTATTTGAAAAGCCAAATAACACACAGAGAGAGGAAGAGATGCAGATAGAGAGATCAATTTTCCATGGACTAGTTTACCCCCCAAATGGCCTCAACAGCCAGGTCTGGTCCAGGCAGAGGCCAGGAGCCAGGAACCGCATCCTGGGCTGCCACATCAGGGGGCAGAGGCCCAAGCACTTGAGTCATCTGCTGCTGCTTTTCCAGGCACAACAGCAGGAAGCTGGAGTGGAAGCAGAGTGGCCAGGATGCTGTCATCACAAGTGGTGGCTTAACCTGCTGTGCCACAACACTTGCCCACTAGGTAGGAACTTCTAGAACTGTAACACCTGGGACTAAGCTCTAGCCACACGGCTTAGGCTGGGTCAGGCCAAAGCCAGGCAATAGGAGCTTTTTCCAGGTCTCCCTTGTGGGTGGCAGGGGCCCGGGGACTTGAGCCATGATCCATTGCCTTCATAGGCCATTAGCAGAGAGCTGGATGAGAAATGGAACAGCCAGGACATGAACCAGTGCCCATATGGGATGCCGGCATCGTAATCAGCAGCTTTACTGGCTATGATGCCAGCCCCTTAAGTGGATGATCTTCCCTGCTGGAATATGATATCCGTGAAGGCAGGGATTTGTCCTTAATTCCAACACACAGAACTGTACTTGGAACATTTTATTATACTGGGCACACACAGTAAATAATTCTTTGGTGAATCTCACTGAATCCTCACAAAAGTTTTAGGTGTGGGTCCTAGAATCAACTTCCTGGATTGGGACCCTGGCTCCATTACTGGCTAGGAAGTGACCATGGAGAAGTTACTAAGTGTGTCTGTGACTCAGTTTCTTTAAATGAATGAAAGTCTGGCTAGAGGCCAGCGCTGTGGCATAGCGGGTAAAGCCGCTGCCTGCAGTGCCAGCATCCCTTATGGATACCTGTTCAAATCCTAGCTGCTCTACTTCCAATCCAGCTCCTTGCTAATGCACCTGGGAAAGCATAGAAAGATGGCCCAAGTTCTTGGGCCCCTCACCCATGTGGGAGATCCAGAAGCAGCTCCTGGCTCCTGGCTTCCACCTGGCCTTAGTCCTGTCTGTTGCAGCCATCTGGGGAGTGAACCAGCTGATGGAAGGTCTCCCTCTCACTCTGCCTCTCAATCCCTCTCTATAATGCTGCTTTTCAAATAAATAAGTGAATCTTAGTAAATACATCTTTAAAAAGAAACGGGGACCTGGAGACATTCGTTGAGCCACATTCGGGCTTTTAACTGTATCCATCTACAGTTTCCAAAAAAGGTGGCAAAGGAAGGCAGACCGAGATGCGTCAGAGTTGTGCTGTTATAAAGGGAAGATAAGGCAGTCAGTCCACTTCTGGCCATGATGGTCAAGTTTGTGGATGACCCCTTGAACGCAGTCTATTCTAAACCAAGGTCAGCTGGATTCTAGCCACAGTCTGCCTTTTTTTTTTTTTTTAAGATTTATTTATTTATTTATTTATTTATGTGAAAGACATTGTTACAGAGACACAGATTTGAGAGAGAGGTCTTCCATTTGCTGGTTCACTCTCCAAGTGGCTGCAATGGTTGGAGCTGGGCCAATCCAAAGCCAGGAGCCAGGAGCTTTTTCTGGGTCTCCCACATGGGTGCAGGGGCCCAAGGACTTGGGCCATCTTCTACTGCTTTTCCAGGCTGTAGCAGAGAGCTGGATCAGAAGTGGCATAGCTGGGACTTGAACCAGCGCCCGTATGGGATGCCGGCTCTGCAGGTGGCGACTTTACCCGCTATGCCACAGCGCCGACCCCCACAATCTGCTTTCACTCCTTCCCCTCTCAGATGGTTAATGGTCTCTGGTACAGTGGCATCACTGGGGTGGAGAGATGGACTTGCTACTGACGCTGCCATTTTTGTCCCCCTTGCCAGGCAGCTTATAGCATGATTTAGAGACGCCAAGGATAGTAGGGTTACGACTCATGCTGTCTGCTGATGTAAACTCTATTTGGATACGATAATGTTTTTAAATAACCTCAAATACAATTATCACCCCAAGGATGGGGCTGGGTGAATGACTACAGAAATATCATTCGGATAGTTCATTAACTAATTACAGAGCACCACAAACAGAGCCTACTGCAAGGCAGGGGCTGGGGGATGACTCACAGGGCTGAGCTCAGCGGCCAGAGGGTGTTCCTTCTCCCTCTGGCACCAGCATCCCAAGGTGGCGCCTTTTACTGGCAGCTCTCTGCCCTCCCTTGCTGTCTCACTAGCTACCGTGGGAGGCGCTACAGAAAGCCTAGAAATACCTCCAAGCCACGGCCACCGGGCTTTGAAGAACTCAACTCCTCTTCCTCTTTGCTCACTACATTCCTAACTGAAGGCAGAATTCCAGAGAGACTGGCCAGGGCAAGCAGGTGGCTGCTCACTCACTCACTTAGGGAATCTGTTGAGTTTGCTGTCTTCGGGGGTTGGGCACTGCATGAAGAAGTGTTTCCTAGGGATAGGAGGGCCTGGCTGCCCTGCTGCCTGGAGCCCCTGCCAGGGGAGCCTTGGTTCCCACCACACTGGCACCAGAGTGGCCACCCCCAGCTGGGCTGGCTGCCTTGCCACCAGATGAGGATTTAAAAATCTGTTCATAGTTGTAAAAGTGTCTGCAAAGCATGTAGGAACCCTGCTACTTTGGAAAGTCACTCTTTGAAGCTTAGCGTCATCGACTGCAACTGGAGTGGGTAATAGCTCTATCTACTTCAAAAAGCCAGTGTCGTAGCACAGAGGGTTGAGCTGCCACCTGAAATCATGGCATCCCATAGGAGCATCAATTCGGGTCCCTGCTGCTCCACTTCCGGTCCAGCTCCTTGCTAATGTGTCTGGGAAAGCAGCAGGAGATGGCCCAGGTGCTTGGGCCCCTGCAACCCATGTGGGAGACCCACATAGAGTTCCAGGCTCCTGGTTTCAGCCTGGCACAGCCCCGGCCATTGCAGCCATGTGGGGAGTAAACCAGCAGATGGAAGATCCCTGTCTCTCCCTCTCACTCTGTCAGTCTGCCTTCAAATAAATAAATCATGTTTTAAGTTATTGAATCAAATCATTTGCGAGAACATAAGGTTTTGTGAATAACACTGGACAAGAAGCCAGGTCTCAGTGAATGTGCAAGCCACTGTGCTTGTTGTTGATCGACTCCATGCACCGCTCACACGTGACCTCTGGAGGAGAGGAGATCCAGCCCTCTGATCCTCTCCTCCTGGTGTGCACCTCTGTCAGCACTGGGCCCTTGTGGCCATTTGGCCAGCCTTGTGATGGCCCCAAAGACTGAGTACTCAGACTTCCTCTTCCCAAGTTCTTAAACTAATGACAGCCACCCACTACCTCCTGCCCAGCACAGGTCTCCCAACAGCCCTGGCTTAGGATTGGCAGGCTCTCTCCCACCTTGTTTTGAAAAAAGTATGCTTTAAGGGACACATAATAAGAGAATTAATGGTCTCTTTGTAACTCTGCCTTTCAAATAAATAAATAAATAAATACATCATTTTTAAAAGAAATTCCAGGAGAGAAGAATATTTTTAAATGTTATGGCATAGCAGGTTAAGCTGCTGCTTGCAATGCTGGCAGCCCAAATCGGAGCACTGGTTTGAGTCCCAGCTCTGTGTGTGTGTGTGTGTGTTTGACAGAATGGATAGTGAGAGAGAGACAGAGAGAAAGGTCTTCCTTTTTGTGTTGGTTCACCCTCCAGTGGCCACCGCGGCTGGCGCATCGCGCTAGTCCGAAGCCAGGAGCCAGGTGCTTCTCCTGGTTTCCCATGCGGGTGCAGGGCCCAGGCACTTGGGCCATCCTCCACCGCACTCCCGGGCCAAAGCAGAGAGCTGGACTGGAAAAGGGGCAACCGGGACAGAATCCGGCACCTCGACCAGGACTAAAACCCCGGGTGCCGGCGCCGCAGGCGGAGGATTAGCCTAGTGAGCCACAGCACCGGCCTCCCAGCTCTTCTGTTTTCAAACCAGCTCCCTGCTAATGTGCTCAGGAAAGCTGTGGAGGATGGCCCAAGGATTTGGGTCCCGGCCAACCATATGGGAGACTTGAATGGAGTTCCTGGCTCCTGGCTTCGACCTGGCCCAGACTTTGCTGTTGCAGTTTTTTGGGGAGTGAATCAGCAAATGGAAGATTTCCCTCTCTGTGTGTGTATCATTCTGCCTTCACATACAATAAGTGAATAGATAAATCTCTCTTTAAAAGCTTATGAAAATGAGATTAAAAGATAAATTTAAGGGTGTGAGTTTAGCCTAGCACTTAAGAAACTGGTTAAGACATCTGTGCCCATATCAGAGTGCCTGGGCTCAATATTTGGCTCCTGCTCCTTTCCCCAGCTTCCTTTTACTGCAGATGCTAGTAGACAGCAGGGATGGCCCAGCTGAGTCTCCACTACGCATGTAGGCGCTCTGGATGGAGTTCCTGCCTTCTCGCTTCAGCCTAGCCCAGCCTGGACTGTGAGAGCATTCGGGGAGTGAACCGGTGGATGGAGCTCTCTGTCTCTCTACCTCTTAAATAAACATCTTTAAAAAATTTTTTAAAGATATTTATTTTCATGAAAAATGTGAAATCCGTTCTTATGAGAGTCCTTCAAAAAGTTCATGAAAAATGAGTATTATGAAAAATCAATGTATGTATTTCAAATTTTTTGCATCAAAATCAATAGCTTTTTATTACATTTTTCATGAAGTTTTGGGGCTTTGTTTTTTAAGATCTACTTTATTTACTTGAAAGAGTCACAGAGAGAGAGGGAGACACAGAGAAAGAGATCCATCCATTCATTCACATCCCAGACAGCTGCAATGGCTGGGGTTGGCTCAGGCTAAAGCCTCAAGCCTGGAACTCCATCTGGGTCTCTCACATAAGAAAGTGGAGCAGCACTGTGGCATAGTGGGTGGAGCCACTGCCTGCAGTGCTGCCATCCCATATGGGCACTAGTTTGAGACCCGGCTGCTCCACTTCTGATCCAGCTCTCTGCTATGGCCTGAGAAAGCAGTGGAAGATGGCCCAAGTCTTTGGGTCCCTGCACCCACATGGGAGACTTGGGAGAAGCTCCAGCCCCCTGGCTTTGGATTGGCCCAGCTCCAGCTGTTAGCCATTTGGAGAGTGAAACAGGAATGGAAGACGTCTGTCTCTCTCTCTCTCTCTGCCTCTCTGTAACTCTGCATTTCAAATAAGTAAATAAATCATAAAAAAGAAAGAAAGAAAGAAAGTGGAGCAGCCAGGACTTGAGCCAGTGGTTCGACATGGGATGCTAGTGTTGTAGGTGGCAGTTTAACCTGCTATGCCACAATGCCCACCCACCCCTGCATGAACTTTTTGAAGTACCCTCTTATGATGTGTGTGTTTTTATGATAGATGTAATGCAAATTCATTCACCTGGACCACGTGGGACACTGGGTTGGGTTATTCTGCTTCTGGCCTAGTTCCCCTTGCTCTCAGGGTTGTTGTGGAGGTGACAGGGAGCCGGAGGAAAAGCGCTAGGTCACTCCCTGGCGGGGACAAGCCTGGCACAGGTCAGTGAGCACCGCGATAGCCATCCAGCTTCCAGAGATGACTTCGGGTCTCTTTCCAGAAATATTCTCTGCTCCAGCACAACACATTTACACACGTATGCACACAGGGAGATGCGACACTGATCGCTCTGCAACTTGCTGTTTTCACCTAAGTCCGATCTGGGCACCTCCCCACATTAATTCATATTTATTCCCCACATTCTTTTTAAATGACTGGGCGGTATTCCATTGAATGTATTTGAAAATGCATGCAAACAACGATTTGGATAATTCAAACACATTTTAAACATTCACAAATCTTATGAACTTGATCCACATTATATACAAACAGGGCTTGTCAGGAGACAAACTCTAAGTTCAATCAAGAGGGAGGGGCCGGTGCTGTGGCGTGGCGGGTAAAGATACTGCCTGCAGTGCCAGGATCCCACATGGGTGCCAGTTCAAGTCCTTGCTGCTTCACTTCCGATCCAGCTCTCTGCTATGGCCTGGGAAAGCAGTAGAAGATGGCCCAAGTCCTTGGGTCCCTGCACCCGCATGGGAAGACCCAAAAGAAGCTCCAGGTTCCTGGCTTTGGATTGGCCCAGCTCTGGACACTGCGGCCATTTGGGGCACAAATCAGCTGATGGAAGACCTCTCTCTCTCTCTCTCTCTGCCTCTGCCTTTCAAATAAATAAAATAAATCTTAAAAAAAAAAAGCGCTATGGACCGGAATTAGACGTTCCTAATGTTAAAAACAGTGTGACTTACTATACTTCTTCTAGATTGATTTGGAACAGAATGGAATGTTAAGGGAGAAGTAATAGTTGTTTGCTGAAGCTTTTGACTATAATGTAAGAGGACCTGTGGTTTATTATTATCGTTTCCATTTGGCTTCCTGGCATCTCAAATGCAATCAGTCCTGCTATTCAGGGGTGTTTTGAAACGTGCCAAGTCTTCACTGAAGTGGAAGTGCCTGAAACCAGTTAATACCAGAAGCAGCAGGGAGTCAACTTTATGGAGGAAAAGGTTGCTAGCTTTGCATTTCAATTCCGTTCTGGCTCCTGTGGCCAGCAGAAACTCTGACAGCAGACTAGCCGGTTGGGAGCCCAGCTGGATGGGCTCAGAGGCGTGGTTCTGGTGAGCCCACTGAATTCCCTTGGGAGTTCAGAGACGTGCCGCACCGAGGGGTCCGGGGCCTCCATCAGTTTGCAGTGGTTTGCCTTCCACTTATAATCATTGAGCCTGCTGAATGGGAGCTAGAGGTAACAAGGGATGAGAGAATGAGAGGAGGTCCCTGCGCTGGTGGGGCTAGGCTTCTGGTCGGAGGCACTGAGAGAACCAAGCAAGCAAGCAACCTCAACGGGGCTTCCTGTCAGCCCCAGGAAGGGACTAAACAGAGTGACGAAACCGAGGTCACCGGGGCACCCATCTGCCATAGGACGGTAGGGAGGGGCCCTGGGAGGAGCTGAGGAAGGCGACTGCAGGCAAAATGAAGAACAAAGTCACAGGCCTGGGGAGGGCAAGAGCTTGGTGCAGCTGCTGAACTGAGAGCCCACGGGACTGGGGCTCAGTGAGGAAGGGAGGGGGGAGAAACTCAGCCACTAGGTGACGTATCCTGCAGGACTGCATTCAAAGTGCTGGGGGGGAGGGGCGAGGGAGACTGAGCAGTCTCTTCAGAGCACCCGACAGCGGTGTGGAGAAAGCGCTGAAACAAGGGAGACCAGTGGCATTTTGCCTAGGGGAATCAGAAATGCACCGCTCCTATCTTTGGCCCCACTTCCACTTAGACCTGGTTTCCGAGCAGATGCAGGAGAAAAGAAAGACAGAGCAGGTAAACCAAAGGCCAACGAGTCACTAACTGCTCCCTCCAAATCCCACTGCGGGGAGATGGGTAACCTGGACCGCACCAGTGGCGCCTTGTTTGCCGAAGTTGTTGGCTGTGAGGCCTGTGGACAGATTCCAAGACCTAGTGTTTATCTCCCTAGGCTCAGGCATGCGTTTCTGATTTGGCCCCTGTGAGAGGGGCGGAAATGTCCATTTCACGCAGACCCAGCAACGTACCCAGAGACAAGAGCAAGAGAGCGCCGAGGGCCAGCTGCCGGGTGGGTGCGGTTCTCAGGAGGGGCGGAGAGGCCAGGTGGTTGGTGTCCCCAGGAAGGGAGCAGTGCTGTGTGTGCTGAGTTCACAAGGAGAGCCGCACCCAGACCCCAGGTCCCCGTTCTCAATAACCGTGCACTGGCAGTGCGGCCGCTCCAGAGAAGCTCCTCTTAATCTTGGGGTGGATTTGGGTGAGGGGTGGGTGGAGGACGGGAGGGGACCCTCATCAGACCCTTCTGGAGGACAACCTACTCCAACAGGACAGCTCCACTTCAGTATTCCAGAATTCGAGTTGGCACAGCTCCGGGGGCTTAGTACATGGTACTTTGCTTCCTTTCCCTTCCTCTCAAGGGGCCTCCTGTCTCCCAGGATGAGGCACATACCCCACCCTTCCCACCACAAACCCAGCGTTGCCCTCAGTCCCGCTGGGTCAGCCAGAGGGTGGCCGGCTCCTTAGGGACAGAGCTCCCTCTGCTGGCTCAGGAGCTGGGTGTTGAACACAGCCCTGCCTATGGTGAGGTCAACCTTGAACGGTTGTCATCAGGCTCATCTACAACCATCTGCATAACCTGTAGGTCAGTCATGTCCATCCAAAGCCTGGCAAGTGCTTGGAGCCAGCTGGGGCCCTCATACTTCTTATCTCTCTGAACCTCTGTTCTGTTGTCCTTGAAGTGAATGTTTACAATGTGGTGTCAATCAGGGGTCGGCAAAGAAAACAGAAATCACACCAGTTGACTTAGCAGAGAGAACATGGGGGGGCAATTGTTAAACACATGTCTGAGGACTGAAAAATCATGATGGGTCCATGGGGGTGACAGGTAACCACTGCAGGTGGTGGCTACCATCCCTGCGGTGTAGGGAGGAGGTTGGGCTGATCACAAGTGCTTCAGCCATCCGTGTAGCAATGTAACTGCTGTGCAGCAAATCACCCCAAGTCTTAGTCGGGGCAGGCTCATCTGGGCTCTTTCTTACTGCTCTCTGCAGCTGCAACCTCGGCTGGCTGCTAGGGGTGGCCTGGCCACTCTATTTCTGTTTTCTCCCCAAGGAAGTTCAACAGGGCTTCTACACAAAGTGGCAGCACAAGTCCTAGTGCCTTATGAAGCCTCTCTCTGCTGCTTGTTTACTGATGTCCCATTGGCCAAAGGAGGTTGCTCAGCCAAGCCAGACAGAGAAAGAGACAGACAGACAGACAGACACTGAGAGACAGAGATCTCCCATTCGTGGGTTCACACTCCACAAGCCTGCAAGCCAGGGCTGGACCAGGCTGAAGCCAGGAACTGGGAACTCAATCCACGTCTTCCACATAGGTGGCGGGAACCCAGCCGCTGCTGCCTCCTAGGGTGCACATTAGCGGAAGCTGGATTTGGGAGCAGAGCTGGACTCAAACCCAGGTGCTCTGCTTTGCGATGCCCGTGCCCAAGGTGGTGTCGTAACCTCAGGGCTAAGCACCCATCCCAGGAACCTCTTAGCATGCATCTTGAGTCTCTGGACACAATGCCCTTAACTGTCCTAGAAACCTGCAAAGGGGCAGGGTGAAAGGGGTGCAAGGTCCTGGGCGGCAGCTTGAACAGTGCACAAGTCCTGCCCCCCACTGGCCTCCTGACTCCATCGTGAAAAGCTCTTTCAGCGTTTCTCTCGGCATGATTTTTCTTTTATTTTCACACAGTATGGAGTGGCGGGAGCTGAGACAAAAGCGGAAAACCCCACAAGGTTGTTGTGAGACTGGTATTGTTTGCACAGTTCTTAGCCCAGGTAAAATGTCCCATAAAGAAAGGATTGTTGCTTTTATTACTACCGAAAAGCCAACTTTTGTAATCTTCCTTAAGCACCATCTTACTGAGCCCCAACTCTACCACGTACTGTGCAGTGGGATAGAATTTGGAGATTATTGAGGTATTTTCTTATTGCCGTATAACCCACACCTATAAAGACATTTATTGTCTCAGTGGGAATATCAGGGGAGAGGCCTGTCATAAAAGTTCACAGAGGGACCGGCATTGTGGCATAGCAGGTTAAACTGCCACCTTTGATGCCAGGTTCCCATATGGCCGCTGGTTCCAGGCCCAGCTGCTCCACTTCAGATCCAGCTCCTTGCTAATGTACCTGGGAAAGCAGCAGAAGATGGCCCAAGTACTTGGGCACCTGCACCCATGTGAGAGACTCAGAAAAAGCTACTGGCTCCTGGCTTTGGCCTGGCCCAGCCCCGGCTATTTTGGTCATTTGGGGAGTGAACCAGCAGATAGAAGATCTCTCTCTGTAACTCTTTCAAATAAATAAATAAATATTTAAAAAGAGACCTAACCCTAACCCTAACCGACGCCCATATAGGATGCTGGCGCTTCAGGCCAGGGTGTTAACCTGCTGCACCACAGCGGCGGCCCAGACAGCCGATGTTCTGAGTCAACACAGGGAGCATCTGACAGAATTTCAAGGGAGATAAAGAGCCCAGGAGGACTATTCCAAGTTCAAGTGTGGAGCTCAGCAAATGGAAAGGTCAAGGCCAGGGACTAATTTGTATATGACGAGGACGTTTGTGCCATTACCTGCACCAGCCCAGGGCATCCCATTGAATTTTTACACTGAGCTTGTGCTGAAATAATAAAAATGACTGAATATGGAGGGAGCAGAAAGGAAAAAACAACAAAACAAACACTGGGCTGCTGAACAGGCCCAGCTGGGATCAGAACCTGTTGCATCTGTAATGCTGCCAACTGGCAAGATCATTCTGTCTTTCACTGGTCCTTAATAGCCAGTGCCTGTGTGTGTGTGTGTGGGGGGGGGTGCAGGAGGGGAACCCAAAGGATTTTCAGGGAGAGAGAAAGGGTGAGATTAAGGTGGCCAGAGAGTGTTGTTAAGTGCTGACGGCTATGTCCTAGGAGACCCTGAGAGGGGCTGAAGGACAGAAATGTGTGATTTTCTAAGCGGCTCCGATACCGCAGCCTCTGCCAACAGGAGGGGTGGGGTCACCGTGCTCGGCATCTCCAACGCCTGCACATTCACACAAGTCAGTCTCAACTTTAGATCTGCCTCATTTATGGCTGCTTCTTTTTTCTTTTTCTTTTCCTTTTTTTGGAAGATTTATTTATTTATGTGAAAGGCAGAGTTACAGAGACAGATGGAGAAATATAGAGAGTTCTTCCATCTGCTGGTTCACTTCCCAAATGGCTCTAACAGCCAGGGCTGGCCAGGCCGAAACCAGGAGCCTAGAACTCCATCTGGGTCTCCCATATGGATGGTAGGGGCCCAAGCACTTGGGTCATCTCCCGCTGCTTTCCCAGGTGCATCAGCAGGGAGATGGATTGGAAGTGGAGCAGCCAGGACTTGAACCAGTGTACATATGGGATGCTTTAACCCACTATGCCATGAAGCCAGCCTTTTGCTTCTTAAACTTTTATCTCAGAATGATTTTAGATTTGCAGAATGTGTTAATTCTCCTTTATTTATTTGAGAGGGAGAGAACTCTCATCTATCAGCCCACCCCTCAAATGCCTGCAACAGTCAGGGTTGGGACATGCAGCAGCTGAGAGCTGGGAACTCCATTCAGGTTTCCCACGTAGGTGGCAGGGACCCTGTTACGTGAGCCATCATTGCTGCCTCCCGGAGTGCACGTTAGCTGGAAGCTGGAACCAGGAGCCAGAGTCAGGACTGAGTCCAGCACTGCCCTGTGGGATGTGGGCATCCCAACCAGCGTCGTCACTGCTGGAGCAAAACCTGCCCTTTGTGTTCCAGCTGCCTGGCTTTCGGATGAGTGGACACTTCCAGGCCTGGGCTCAGCTCTGGTGCAGTCCAGCTTTTTTCTTTTTGATGCCTTTCTTTTAGGTTAATTTTAATGTTTATCAGATCTTTATATACAACTTAGAGAATGAAACTGACCTGGGAGACCAGGATAAGTACCTGGCTCCTGCCATCGGATCAGCGCGGTTTGGAGGGTGAACCAACGGCAAAGGAAGACCTTTCTCTCTGTCTCTCCCTCTCACTGTCCACTCTGCCTGTCAAAAAAAAAAAAAAAAAAAAAAGAAAAGAAAGAAACTGACCTATAGTGTTTGTTAGAATACCAGGAACCAGGAATTTCTCTCCTGGAATTTCTTCCCTAAAGTCATCCACTCTAAACTCTGAACTGAATTACTGATTTATTTTCACTCTATTAAGGAGAGAGAGCGAGAGAGCGAGCGAGCATACATGCACATCTGCCAATTCATTCTCCAAATGTCTGGAAGCTGGGAACTGGGGTCTCGACCCAGGTCTCCCGTGTGGGTGGCAGGGACCCAAATACCTGAGCCATCACCACCGCCTCCCAAGGTCTGCATCAGTAGGAACCTGGAGTCAAAAGTGGAGCCAGGTGTAGAACCCAGGCACTCTGATATGCAACATGGGAGTCTGAACCAGTCTGAACCAGTATCTTCAAGCTCCGAGTTCAGCATCTTGTGCATCTTGCAGTGGAGGGTGGACCCTCAAGGACTTGGGCAGCCTTGCCCCTACGGCTTTGCAGGTCACAGATCACACAGCTACTCTTAGCTTGGTTTGGCATGCTACCTGCGCCTTTCTGGGGTGCCTGCTGCGGCTCCACCCCCACCGCGCCCCCAGGCATCCCTTCATCACAGGCTGTCTGCAGCTATTCTGACCCTGGGGCAACCTTCTGCCTGGCCTTCCAGGCTTTCCCTTTGAAATCGCAGTGGAAGCCATCATGACCCCAATGCTCTTGCATTCTGTGCACCAGCAGAATCAGCGCCAGCACTGTGGGAGCCCTCCGCCAGCTGAAAGCAGAGTCGAATCTGAAGGTGGCTCTGGGTGTCCAGAGAGCTCCCTGGGCTCAGTCCCTGGAACTGACGTTGTCCTGGACGGCCTCTGACGTATGCGTGACCTCCATCAGGGCCTCTTTCTCACTGTCTTGCCCATTAACTCATGGCTCTCTTTTTATCTGCACTAATCTCTCCAGCAAGTGGTTGCCCAGCCGCACCTCACCCTTTTTCTTCACTCTGCCCTGGCCTGGCTGCAAATTTCCTAAATCTTTCTATTCTGTTTACTTTTGGGGCTGAGTCTCACTGTAATCTGACTCAGTGTCCAATGACATGCCTGCGACAGCCCAAGCGCTTTGCTGTTCTCCCACCAGATAAATTAGCCCATCGTGCTTAATTTAGGCCTTCCATGAACTGTAGGACGTGGACACAATGTGGTCAGTTTCTTTGCAACAGTGTAACAAGGACTGCCTTCACTCTAATCTCCAGTGGGATTCTCACTTCCATCTGAGACTACTTCCCTAGGCTTCTTCTGAGTCTTCCCTGGAATCGCCCTTAATTCTGGAACCAACTCTGGTCCCTGGTGCTGTGACAGGCTGGGCAATTTGTAAAAAGAAGCTGAAAGTCCAAGCAGCATGGTGCCAGCCCTGGTGAGAGGCCCTCGTGGCTGTCACGTGGCGGATGGTGTCACGGTGACAGCATGTGCATGAGGGAGATCACACAGTAGGACTGGAAGCTGCAGCACCGCTGGGGTCCCTTGAGATCTGTTCATCCCTTCCAAGGCATGTCCCTGTGACCTGACACCCTCCCAGTGGGTCCCGCCGTGTAAAGATCAGACCATCTCTCTGGTTTTTTTTTTTTAATGATTAGTTAGAAAGGGAGAGCAACTGAGAATGAGACAGGGAGAGACAGAGTTCTTCCATCCACTGGCTCACTCCCCAAATGGCCACTACAGCTAGGTCTGGGACAGGCTGAAAGTACAGCCCAGTACTCCATCCTGGTCTCCCACATGGGTGGCAGGGGCCCAGGCACTTGGGCCATCTTCTGCTGCTTTCCCAGGTGCATTAGCAGGAAGCTGGATTGGAAGAAGAGCAGACAGGACTCCATCTGGCACTCAGAAATGGGAAGGCTTACCCAGCTGCCACAAAGGTCACCCCCCACCACCTCTTAACCTAACACAACAGACTAGTCTTCCAACACAAGGAACTTGGGGAGATACACTTAAACCATACCCAAACCATAATAATCAGGGTTCCCACAGCCACTAACGTGGACTCCATTCATTTGCTATAGTGGCTCACATACCTCAGGGAAACACATTTACTGTTTTTTTTTTTTCACTTTTATTTATTTATTTTAAATTAATCTTTCTTTCCTTTATTTTTTAAAAAGACTTATTTATTTGAAAGGCAGAGTTACAGAGAGAGGGAGGGAGAGATATCTTCTATCTGCTGGTTCACTTTCCAAATGTCCATAATAGCCAGGGCTGGGCCAGGCTGAAGCCAGGGGCCAGTAGCTTCTTCTGGCTCTCCCACATGGGTGCTGGGGCCCGAGCAGTTGTGCCATCCTCTGCTGCTTTCCCAGGCACATTAGCAGGGAGGTGCATCAGGAGTGGAGCAGCTGGATCCATACGGGATGGTGGTGTCATGGAGGCGGCTTAACCTGCTCCACCACAATGCTGGCCTCTATACTGTTTTTTTAAATAAAGAATGTTACAAGGGGCCAGCACTGTGGCGTAGCGGGTAGAACTGCTGCCTGCAGTGCTGCCTCCCATATGGGTGCCGGTTTGAGTCCTGGCTGCTCTTCTGATTCAGCTCTCTGCTCTGGCCTGGCAAAGCAGTGCAAGACGGCCCAAGTTCAAGACACAGGTGAGGACGTGAATAGGGTGAGAAGGGGGAAAGGGTGTAGGGCGTCCATGGCCTCTTGGGGCGTGCTGCCCTCCAGGAACCCCACAGGCTCCGCCCTCTGGAAGCTCTCCCAAACTGTCCTCTGTCCTTTGGGCTTTTATGGGGGCTTTGTTAGGTAAGCAAAACTGATTCAGTCATCAACCACTGGTGATCAACTTAACCTTCAGCCACCTCCTCTACCTGGAGTTTGGGGGTCTGGTCTGGTGGCTGCAAACCTGCACCTCTAACCGTGCCTGTCTCCTGTGACCGGTCCCCATCTTGAAGCCACCCAGGAGCTCCCAGCCAGCTAACCATGCTAACAACTTCTGTTCAAAGATACTCAGAGAACCAGTTACAAACTGGGTAGAGATATGTGAAGTCCATGACCATTAGCATCAATTCCTACAAATCAACAAGAGAAGAATTTACAAACATAACCTAATACAAAAATAGCCAAAAGAGATCAGCCAGCATTTTTCAGAAGGAACATATATGGCTGATTAAACATAAAGAAATGTTCAGTCTCATTCATTAGGTAAATATCAATTAAGATCATATTAAGTTAACGCTTTCATAAAAATGTAAAAAGTCTAACGGGGCAGGTGTTTGGTGCAGTGGTTGGGATACTGTTTGGGATGCCCATATCCTATACTGGAGTGCCTGGGTTCAAGTCTCAGCTCTGCTTCCAATTCCAGCTTCCTGCTAACGTGCACCCTAGGAGGCAGCAGGTGATGGCTTATACGCTGGGTCCCTGACACCCATGTGGGAGACCCAGATGGTGTTCTTAGCTCCTGGCTTTGGTCTGGCCCAGGCCTGGCTATTGTGGGCATTTGGAGAGAGAACCACTAGTAGATGTTAAGGTCTCTGTCTTTCCAATAAGTAAAACAGTTCTCAGATTTAAAAAAAAATGCTTTAAAGAAAAAGTCGGACAAACACATGTGCTGCGGAGGATGTGGGTTCTCTCTTAGGAAGCCCATCCAAGGCTGATTAGAGTGCAAATCTGCACATCTGTTTCGGGGAAAAAAGAAGTCTGGAATTACACACTAAAACTGAATGTTCATATACCTCACAGCCTGACAACTTCACATCTAGATATAGACCCAGATAGACCCAAACAAAACAAAACCAAGTTCGGACACACCTCCAGCAGGAGGAATGTGTAAGAATGCTCATAGTACTGCTATTCAGAGCAGTGAAAAGCTGGAAGCAATGCAAATGGTCATCATGAGAAACCAACAGACTGTATATTCTCATGTAACAGTGAAAATGAATCAGCCAAAATCCTCAAAGTATGGTTGAATGTTACTTCTGTTACAGTCCGAGGGGGAAAAAAGCCCCACAGATTACCAAGGAATAACTTTTGTCTTTGTGATATTTGAAAGTCAGAGTTACAGAGAGAGAGAGGAGAGGGAGAGGGAGAGGGAGAGGGAGAGGGGGAGGGGGAGGGGGAGGGGGAGGGGGAGGGAGAGGGAGAGGGAGAGGGAGAGGGAGAGGGAGAGGGAGAGGGAGAGGGAGAGGGAGAGGGAGAGGGAGAGGGAGAGAGAAAGAGATCTTCCATCTGCTGGTTCACCCCCCAAATGGCCGCAAGGCTGGAGCTGTGCCGATCCGAAGCCAGGAGCCAAGAGCTTCTTTCTGGGTCTCCCACGTGGGTGCAGGGGCCTAAGCACTTGGGCCATCTTCTGCTGCTTTCCCAGGCCATAGTAGAGAGCTGGAATGGAAGTGGAGCAGCCGGGTCTCGAACCGGCACCCATATGGGTTGCCAGCGCTTCAGGCCAGGGCGTTAACCCACTGTGCCACAGTGCCGGCCCCAGTCTTTGTGATACTTCTATCATTTTATTTGAAAGGCAGAGAGATAGAGAATGATCTTTCATCTGCTGGTTCACTCCCTAAATGCCCAGAACAGCCAAGGTTGGGCCAGGCTAAATCCAGGAGCCTGGAGCTCAATCTGTGTCTCCCACATGGATGGCAGGGACCTAGCTATTTAAGCCATCACCTGTGGCCTCCTAGGGTGCACATTAGCAGGAAGCCAAACTGGAGCGGAGTAGCTGGGACTCTAACCATACACTCCGATAAATGATATGGGCATCCTGAGGGGTGTCTTAACCACTATACCAAACACCCACCCCTATTTTTTTTAAAGAGCAATTTTAGGTTTATGAGAAAATTTTCCAGAAGGTGCAGTTTCCACTGTGGACAAGTAAAATATCCCACACCAAAATATGTTGAATTAGCTACTCAGAGGGACTGCAGACACAGGAATGGATCTCTTGTAAAAAGAAGTGGACATCTGTCTACATTAGCCAGATGAACCGCATAGACAGAGGCTTTCCTTCTTGGACTTCCCTGTCTGCCTAGGAAAGATTGCTCTCCAGTCAGAAGAGACTGGGACTCTAACACCTGGCCCAGGCAGAGGTCACCGCAGGTGGCCTTCTGAGGCCCACCTGGGAGGCTATCTGTGTAAGGATGGGCTTTGCCCACAGTGCATTCTCCACCCCCCAAAACTGGCATCACCACATTCCTGCGGGGAGTCCCAGGTCTCCACGCCATTTTAGCTTCAACTATCTGGCTCCTCCTTTGAACTGGTACTCTGTACATCTCTGGTGCTTATGCACATAAATACTTATGGTATGTTTTTCTCTAACCTGCCTTGTGTGTGTGTTGTGGGGGTGCTGGCTGGGACACTTTATGATGGGCTGGAAAGGGATCCCCCCTTTCCCCCTCTACACCATAAACTCTTTCATCTCCCAGGAACACAATGTCTCTTGTTACTGCCATTTTACCTTAGAACATGAACCAGAATCGACACGTTACCTGAAGCCTAGGTGTATATTAGGAGCCGCTGGATGTTACTCAGTTCTGTGGGTTTTGACAAATGCCTAATGTCATAAATCTACTGTTACAGTATCCTGCAGAAGCGTTTCACTGCCCTCAACATGCCCTGTGCTCTAGCCCTCCACCCCTCCAGCCTCCCCAAGTCTCAGTCTTTTTACTGTCAAAGTTTTGTCAGAGTTGAGACTGGCCTCTCACTTACACGTGTTTACTTGAGGTTCACGTCTTTCTGTAGCTTGATAGCCCATTTCTGTTTGTTGCTGAATGATATTCCTCTGCACAGATCTACCATGTACACTTTCTCCAGGACATGTTGGTTACGTCCGGTTTGGGGCAGTTATGCAGCACTGTAAGCCGGCTTTGGAAGGGAAGTGAGTCCTCACCAGCCTCACAAGGGACCTTCAAAAGTTCAGGGAAAAGACTACACCTGGATGTCAAACATTTTTTGTACCAAAATAAACCAACCTTTTAATTTCATTTTCCACAAATGTCTTCTTTCCACAAACACAGTATATGAGGCTCTGCAACAACCAAACTCTCTTCCAAAACGGCTGCACCATTTTACACACCCAGCAGCATGCAGGAGCGCTCCTGAGGCTTTGCCCCTTACCAGCACTTGCTACTGTGTCTTGGCTTTCAGTCACTCTTGTAGTTGTAGTGGGCATACTACTTACGTTAAAAAAGCAACCCAAATATACATGTATCTACACACATACTCTTTAGGACTACATATTTGTAGCTTAAAAGTTCATAGAAGTGGCCGGCGCCGCGGCTCACTAGGCTAATCCTCCGCCTTGCGGCGCCGGCACACCGGGTTCTAGTCCTGGTCGGGGCACCGGATTCTGTCCCGGTTGCCCCTCTTCCAGGCCAGCTCTCTGCTGTTGCCTGGGAGGGCAGTGGAGGATGGCCCAAGCCTGCACCCCATGGGAGACCAGGAGAAGTACCTGGCTCCTGCCATCGGATCAGCGCGGTGAGCCGGCTACGGCGGCCATTGGAGGGTGAACCAATGGCAAAGGAAGACCTTTCTCTCTGTCTCTCTCTCACTGTCCACTCTGCCTGTCAAAAAAAAAAAAAAAAAAGTTCATAGAAGACAAGAAACACAAGGGTGGGGCAGCATTTTGTTGCAGCTGTTAAGTACAACACCAGCATCCCACAGCAGAGGGCCTGGTTTGGGTCCCAGCTGCTCTGCTTCTGACCCTGGAGGCATCAGGTAATGGCTCAAGCAGCCCACAGCCTGCTCCAGCCCTGGCTGTTGTGGGCATCTGGGGGATGAACCAGCAAGACAGATCTCTGCTTCTCTACCTTTTCAATACAATAACAATAATTTTTTTAAAGATTTATTTTTATTTATTCAAAAGAGTTACAGAGGTACAGCCAGAGAGAGGGGGGTCGAGAGGTCGAGAGGTCGAGAGGTCGAGAGAGAGAGAGAGAGAGAGAGGTCTTCCATCTGCTGGTTCACTGCCCAAATGACCAGAATGGCTGGAGCTGAGCCAATCCAAAGCCAGCAGGCAGGAGCCTCCTCCAGGTCTCCCATGCAGGTGCAGGGACCCAAGGACATGCGGCCATCTTCTACTGCTTTCCCAGGCTATAGCAGAGAGCTGGATTGAAGTGGAGTAGCCGGGCCTCAAAGCAGCGCCCATATGCGATGCAGGTGCTACAGGCCAGGGCTCTCACCTGTTGTGCCACAGCGCTGACCCCACAATAATTTTTTTTTTTTTTTGACAGGCAGAGTGGACAGTGAGAGAGAGAGACAGAGAGAAAGGTCTTCCTTCGCCATTGGTTCACCCTCCAATGGCCGCCACGGCCGGCGCGCCGCGCTGATCGGAAGCCAGGAGCCAGGTACTTCTCCTGGTCTCCCATGCGGGTGCAGGGCCCAAGCACCTGGGCCATCCTCCACTGCACTCCTGGGCCACAGCAGAGAGCTGGCCTGGAAGAGGGGCAACCGGGACAGAATCCGGCTCCCTGACCAGGACTAGAACCCGGTGTGCCGGCGCCGCAAGGCGGAGGATTAGCCTAGTGAGCCGCGGCGCCGGCTCGCCACAATAAATTTTTAAGTTAAGAAACACAAGGATACTTCAAAAAGTTCGAGGAAAATGGAAATGAAACATAAATTTATCTGGGTGCCAGACAATTTTGAAATCCACATAGGTTCCCCTAAGATGCACCCCCAGGAACATCTGTGAAGCCCCCCCCGAGAGGGAAGACAGGAAGCAGGCAGGTGGCCGCCCCAGGTGAGGGGAGGCAGGGGATGAAGCGGCAGCTGCAGGAGGCACAGGGTGAACTGCTGACACTGCAACTTCTTTAGGGTGGTGGGTGTGCAGCTATCACATTATTAAAGGTGACTAAGCTAACAGGCGTGAGGGGAGTGCACTGGACAATGGCCTGCCAAGGGTGACTGTGGGCGAAGCCTCCAGACTCCAATGTCTGCTGGGGAAAAGGGACTTTGCAGATGTGATTAGGGTCCCGATGTGGGCAGGTTGTCCTGGCCCAAAATGACCACAAAGGGTCATTGTAAGAGAAAAGGGGAGGCAGCAAGCTCAGAGTCAGAGCAGGGGGCAGAGGTCAGAGAAGGATGCGCTGTGCTGTCTTTGAAGAAGAAGGGGCCCTGAGCAAACACGCAGGCAGCTGCAGAGGCTGGAGAGGCGAGAACCACCCCGCAACACCCGATCTCAGCGCAGCAAAGCTGACCACCAGGACGATAAACCAATAAGTGAATGTTTAATTTTGTTTTTGAGAGGCAGAGAGACGCAGACAGGTACAGACAGACCAGGGTCCACTTGCTTGCTCACTTCCCCAAAGGCCTGGAACTCGATCCAGGTCTACAACGCGGGTAGCAGGGATCCAGCCACTTTAGTCACCTGCTACCTTCCAGGGTCCGCAGTAGCAGGAAGCTGGAATGAGCACTGGAGTCAGGATTTGAACTGAGGCATCAACACAGGGGTTGTGGGAGCCCCGCCAGGAGACACCGGCCAGGCCAAATTCCTGCCCCAAGTCGTGCTGTTCTAAGCCTCTGAAGTTTGCAGTGGCACTGGGCGCCTACTACAGTGAGCCAGGCACCGATCAATACACCGGATTATGATTAATCCAGTTCTACAGCAAGGTCTAGAAGACAAGGCGCACGACCCCTCGGCATGCTACAGACCCTTGACAACACGGTTCCAGCAGGCCCGGCCCACCTGTGCGGCACCCTACTCTGCACGGCTGTCAACCCCTCTGCCGCCGAGTCACGCGTTTTGGCCTCTGGGCCCTTTTTGCTGTCTCCACTGACTCTGAAGGGGCTCAGCTCCTTTGTCACGGGCCCCGCCAAGTCTCCCAGGCTGACATCCCGTCCGCAGAACCCTTTGCTGAATGGCTGACCCTGCCTGCGAGGTTAGGATTCGGTGCAGGAGGTCCCCTGTGCATGTTTGCAGAACCAACGCTTAAGGCACGGTCCATCGGGCAGTAGACTGGGAGGTCTTCCCTCGCCTCCACCCTTCGCTAAGCGGCAAGAGCTGGTAGGAGCCGGCAACCTCCTCCTGTGGGTGCTTAGAGGGGCGAGCAGCGCACCGGGGACCGAGCGTGTGCCTGAGTGTGCGGGTATGTGCGTGTGCGTGCAGGCTCCACAGGCTGCAGAGCCCGCGCCTCTTTCGCTGTCCACACGAGGGCTGTCGGTGAGCACCCTGCACCTGTGCCCATCTCGCTCCACGAATTCAGGACCGGGGCGGCGGACAAGTCACTGTAACGGAGGACCGCTCGTCTTACCCCCTGGATCCGCTGAGACCGTGGATCGCGAAACCTCAAGCAATGTGCCCGCAGGCCACCTGGGCGAGGAGACGCGCCCCGGTGCAAGCCCGAGGTCCGGCCCAGGCGCTCCACATCCCCGCCAGGCCAGCCTCTCTCCAGCCGGTAGCGCGAGGCGGCGGTTGGCGACCGCGGCCCGGCCGTTCAGAGGAGCAGCGGCGAGCAAGCAAGAACAGCTGGCTCGGACACCACGCGAAGCCGGAGCGCAGCCTGAGCCGCAGTTGAAGAAACCGCTCCCGGACTGGACGGAGGCGGAGCAGAAACTCAGGCGGAGCCAACAGAAGAGCATTAACCATGCCTGGCGCCCTTCTGGGACAGCCCCCTCGCGCGCGGCACTCTGGGACTTGTAGTTTGCTGCCCGGCCCGCCTTTGAGCGTCGCTTTTCTTCTTCCGCTCGCCACCCAGCACGCTGACTTCCTGGTTGCCGCACGTCCCCACGTACGACTACACTACCCAGAAGCCTCTTCTTCGCGTCCAGCGCGGCGCGGGCGCCGGTCGGCTCCTTGGGACTACAGTTCCCAGAAGTCCTCTGGAGAAGGGCTTCCCTCTCTCACTTCCAGGACCACAATCCTCAGAGCTTTCTGCTTCCCGGCGTTTTTGTTTTTGCCCGATCCCCTCTCTCGCTGGCTGGGCTTCGGCGGTGACGTGACCCGTGTGGTGGCCGGGCTCCGGGTTTCATCAGCGGCCCCTCTTTCTCCCTCCCCTCGGTTATCCCCGTCGCAGGCCGCCGCAGCTGGCCTGAGCGGCGACCTGGCGGGCGGCGCCTGCGCTCTGCCTCGTTTCCTGCCTGGCTGGTGGCGGCGGCCATTTTGTTCATCCTCCTCCTCCTCCTGCTCCTCCTGGTTGGAGCGCAGTGTCCGGAGCGGGCTGGGGGGAGAGAGCCCAGGAGCCGGGTTCGGTGCCTTTTCCTCTGTCCCCAGCCGGTGCCCGGAGCCCCCCTCCCCTTCCTCCCCACCCCCTCCCCTCCCCAGCCCTGCCCTCCCCCTTGTCCCGGGATCGCTCCGTCGCACCCACCATGATGGAAGACGACGGGCAGCCCCGGACTCTGTGAGTACCCGAGACTGGGGGTGCCGAGCGCCGAGAGGCCTGGGCACGGCGGGACGCCGCGGGAGGGGGCAGGGGGGCCGGGGCCGAGGTGGGCTGGCCGGGCGGCCCTGCGGCCGGGGTGGCGCGGGCGCCAAGTGCATTCCTCTCATCTGTCCCCGGTTCCTTGGGAAGGAAGCCCTCCCTTCCCCCAAAGACGGGCACTTCCTGGGGTCCGGGGCCCGTCTCCGCCTTGCCGTCTCGCGCTCTCTGCACCCGCTGGGCAGGCCGGGTCGCTGCCCGGCTGAGGCTGTCAGGCCCCGGCGCGCTCCTGCGCCCCCTCGGCTTCGGGGGCCCCGGCCGGGCCGGGCCGGGCCGGGCCGGGCCTGGCGGGGGTGGGCCCGCGCAGCGAGCGCTCACGCCCTCCGGGTCCTCTGCGCCTGCCGCCCCGAGCTGGGCGCGGGCAGCCGGGGCCCCCGGCCGCCGCACGTGCCCCCGCCCACGCTGTCAGCGCCCGGCGCCCGCTACTTTTGAAGCGCCCGGGGGACGCGTCTCGCCGCGCGAGCGTCTCCCGTCTTGGGTGGCGAAGTTTTCTTGGAGCGCTCGCTGGGCTGAGCTGACAGCCGGTCGCTGTCCCGGTGTTGCCTCTCGCCGGTGTGCGTGTGCGTGTGCGTGGGGACCTGCGGAGGTGCACGAGTGCCGTGCGGGGCGTCTCGGGCCGCGTTGCTGTCGGGCTGTGCCGAGGCCCGGTCCAATGAATGAGTTCCGTCTCCCGAGCGGTGAATCCGAGTTTCCTACGGGAGAGTGATGACTCAGCGTTCGCGCCCCGTCTTTCCCCGCACGTTTTCTTTTTAAGCTCGGGTGGTTCCTGAGCAGTGTGCAGGCAGGCGGGCTGTGCCTCGCCGCTGTGGCGCGGAGTGGGCACGTTCACTGGGCTGTGCCGGCTGTCGGGGCGTTACCTGGGGCTTGCACGCCGTCGGGTGGGCAGCCGGGAGGTGGACAGCCCCTGTTCGGGAGTGATGGGCGGTGGAGCTTTTCTGTGGCCTTGAACTCTGTTCCCGTTCCTCTGAAGCCTCGCTGAAGCACTTGCCGTCCTGTTTGGGGAACTGAGGCCGCCTGAAGGAGGACTTCTGTGTTGTCTTCCATTTCTGGGACAAACTTCACATTTGTCCTTCAGCTTCTGTGGAAGACTCGGTATTTCGTTCAACGTCTACTTTGATGGAAGCGCTGGAAAGCTAGGTTTAGTCCCCAGCTCGCTGGTCCTTAACCAAGATAAGCTACATTGTATCTAAAACACGTGAAGTGTCACGTTGCATTGTAATAGCTATTCAGTAATTGGTGACTTCTCAAGCCACCTGTCTTATTAATAGTATCCATTTCTTCCAAGAGGAATTCCTGGCTTCGTTGTGCTAAGTAATCGGCTTTTGCAGCATTTTTTATTCACCTGTGTATCCTTCCGTCTGCCTTGTCCAGCAGCTTCTTTGTTGCCTCCTGCCTTTGCCTTCTCCAGCTGTGTCCTTTCTGGGAAGCACGTGTGAACGGTTTACAGTTGTCTAGAGTGTGACTTGTGTGCATGTGAGTAAGCATCGTGAGCGCTGTGGTCTGGGCGGTCAGTGTTTCCTCCTCCTCCTCCCACTCCTCTCTGGGGGAGGGGCGTTTTTCAGACCTGTGCTGTTGTGCCTTGCTAGGTCTTAGCCTACCGCATTTCCTTCCCTGCATGGAACATAGGAGATGCTCAGTGTTTTACAATTATTAGACTTCTTCCATTAAATTAGTGTTTAAGTCCTGATTGGTTTAGATTTATGCAGGCGTTAAGGTCCTATGTAGTATGTTTAGTTTTATATTTTTAAAAAACTTTCAAATGTAAAATCTTGAGATAAAAACAAACGTTTCACAATTGGGACTTCTGTCAGAGCTTAATAAACATAACCCATAATAGTTTTTTTAAAGATTTTATTTATTTTATTTGAGAGTTAGAGTTACAGACAGTGATAGGAAGAGACAGAAGGTCACTCCCCAGATGGCTGCAACCGCCGGAGCTGTGCGGATCTGAAGCCAGGAGTCAGGCGCTTTTTCCTGATCTCCCACGTGGGTGCAGGGGCCCAAGGACCTGGGCCATCTTCTACTTTCCCAGGCCACAGCAGAGAGCTGGACTGGAAGTAGAGCAGCTGGGACTAGAACCAGCGCCCATATGGGATGCCGGCACCACAGGTGGAGGATTAACGTAGTGCGCCACTGTGCCGGGCCCCCATAATAGTTTTTAAAAGTGTACATTTTACATATTTTTTCTCCAGGGATTCTTTTAGGTAAAAGTAACATAGAAGCTAGTGATTTTAGAGGTTGATATCTAGTAGAGATTTTTTTTTTTTTGACAGGCAGAGTGGACAGTGAGAGAGAGAGACAGAGAGAAAGGTCTTCCTTTGCTGTTGGTTCACCCTCCAAAGGCCGCCACGGCCGGCTGCGGCCGGCGCACCGCGCTGATCCGATGGCAGGAGCCAGGTGCTTCTCCTGGTCTCCCATGCGGGTGCAGGGCCCAAGTACTTGGGCCATCCTCCTCTAGTAGAGATTTGTTTACAGAGATCCTATATTTTGCATTATGATCTATGAATTTGATTTTCAAGTGTCTAGTATCAAACTGTTTCTTTAAAATGCCTGTGTGTTGCTAGTGAGGTTTTTTTCCTGCAGACATACACAAACTAAGACATATGGTTCTATCTTCAGAAAACAATATGGTGTTTATAGCCTAGGTAGGTTTTTAAATATTCATTACCTACAGTATTACTAATTTATTGGGTGGTATTTAAAGTGGCATAGAATTGCTTTGATGTTGAGCCTAAAGTTGTTTGTCATATAGTTTCTTTAAAGGTCAGTTTTCTGGTGTTCTTCATTCTCATTTGACATTTATTTTGGGATCTTATGTACTGGATAACTTGTGATCTAAAAAAACAAACAAGATCATGCTGTGTAATACTGGTGCTGGGAGTGGCCTGCCTGACACCTGCCTTGTAGGACACGTTTCAGGCTTGTGTATAGCTTTGTAGTGCCGTGATTCGATTTATGGTTTATTTTATGTATATGTGTGCACATATATATATATCTGCATATGTATACACATATATGTATGTATAGCATTGTATGTCTACAGTGAGACACTAAATTATAATGTTCTGTTGTGTAAGTTTTTTCAGTCATCCAGTGTATTAAAATCAGTAGGGATCGTGGATCTGGGATAATAATCATGTTATGCAATGCCGTCCTTTAAGGCCATTCTTTGTCTCTGATAACTCAGTCAAAAGGAGGAACTAAACTAATGATTTACAGTATAATCTGAACATCTAAATAACAAGAAAATACTACGGAGTCACAAAACTGACTAGCTATCCCATGGGATTTGGTTATATTGTGGCTATAATCGCACTCCTCATTCAACTTAATCATATTATCTGTTGTTCATAATGTGTGTGTGTGTGTGACTGTGCCTCATGTATGTAACCAGCTTCAGGAGTCTCCTCCACCCTGCCTCCTTCCTAAAAGCAGATACTGACCTGTTGAACAATTTAGAGGTCTGTTGAAGGATGTTGCTGCAAAACCTCCTCTTTATAGAGACTTGTCAAGAACAGAAACAGACATGTTACTTTCATAGGGATTTAGCCATAGTATTTTGTGTAAAAGGTGCTGGTGGCTTCAGCCTGGGTAGGGCTATCTTTTCAGATTAAGAGCACATTCAGTGTTGAAACATGTCATTTGTCTTCTAAAAGGCATGGTGTTCTTTTTTATTTATTTTTATTTATTTATTCGAAAGACAGTTACAGTGAGAGGCAGAGCCGGGGGAGGGGTCTTCCATCTGCTGGTTCACTCCCCGGATGACCGCAATGGCCAGAGCTGTGCCAATCTAGAGCCAGGAGCTTCCTCCGGGTCTCTCATGTGGGTGCAGGGGCTCAAGGACTTGGGCCATCTTCTGTTTTCCAGGCCATAGCAGAGAGCTGGATCAGAAGTGGAGTAGCCTGGACTTGAACTGGTGCCCATATGGGAAGCCAGCACTGCAGGCGGCAGCTTTACTCGCTGCACCACAGCACCAGCCCCACCATGTGTTCTTAACATAGAATTCTGCCCAGGTGGACTTAGGAAGTAGTTTGGCAATGTGAACTTCTGCCTTCTTTGCAACTGCCAAGTTTCTAGTGTCCGACTGTATTTTAATACTGGTGTTAGGGATAAAGTTATCATTTTCAGTTTTTAATACTTCAGTTCCTGTTCTTAGAAGACAAAATAGGTTTTTTTAAAAGATTTATTTATTTACTTTGAAAGTCAGAGTTACACAGAGAGAAGGAGAGGCAGAGAGGTCTTCCATCCGTTGGTTTGCTCCCCAATTGGCCGAAACAGCCAGAGCTGCGCCATTCCGGAGCCAGGAGCTTCCTCTGGGTCTCCCACATGGGTGCAGGGGCCCAAGGGCTTGGGCCATCCTCCACTGCTTTCCTAGGCTGTAGCTGAGAGCTGGATCAGAAGTGGAGCAGCCGAACTTGAACTGGCGCCCATATGGGATGCCAGCACTGCAGAGGGCAACTTCATCTGCTATACTACAGTGCTGGCCCCAACAAAATAGATTTTAAAGTATGCCTTTTCTTTCTTAATTCTTCCTTGAGTTAAAAATCATTTTGGAATTACCTAAGTGTTTTTTCTTTTGAACTGACCTCTCAGTACAAGAAGTTGAGCTATTACTTTCTGTTAGGTTCAAAAAAATCAGGTAAAAATTATATTTAAAGTTTGGAACTTTATTTTATTTAAAGATTTATTTTATTAATTTGAAATGCAGAGTTTAGAGACAGAGAGAGAGGGAAGGTTTTCCATCCACTGGTTCACTCCCCAATTAGCCACAGTGGCTGGGGCTGGGCCAGGCCGATGCTAGGAGCCAGGAGCTTCATCTGGGTCTCCCATGTGGGTGCGGGGACCCAAGCTCTTGGACCATCCTCTGTTGCCCTCCCAGGCACATTAGCAAGGAGCTGGATCGGAAGTGGAGCAGCTGGGACTCGAACTGGCATCCATATGGGATGCTGGCGCTGCAGGCAGAGGCTTAACCCGCTGCGCCACAGTGCCGGCCTGAGATGATGTACTAGGTAAGGTATTGAATATTTTGTTTCAAATACTTTTGTATTTATTTTGGGGCAGATTATTTTATGCTAATATAATAACATTTAACCAGCATAGCACAGTGTTTTAAAAGCTATAAAATACGTCTCTGAAGTGTTGTGAGGCATGAATTATAGAACTCTGTAAAAGGAAGGCCAGTTTGGGGCCGGTGGCTGTGGTGTAGCAGGTTAAGGTGTTGCCTGCAGCATCCCATGTGGGTGCCAGCTGCTCCACTTCCAATCCAGCTCCCTGCTAATGTGCTTGAGGAAGTAGTGGAGGGTGGTTTAAGTCCCTGGGCCCCTGCCATCCACATGGGAAACCCAGAAGTTCCTGGCTCCTGACTTCCACCTGGCCCAGCTTGTGGCCATTTGAAGAGTGAACCAGCGGATGGAATTCTTGCTCTGTAACTCTGCCTTTCAAATAAATAAAATAATTAAAAAAAGGGCAATTTGAAATTTGGATAAAAATGTCCTTTCTATTTAAGATGTTCTTCATGTTATAGAATACAGTTTCCATTAGTTTTTCAACCTTAGTTTGCTGTTTTTTGTTATTTAACTCTGTAGAGACGTTTGAAAAAAAAATGAAAATGTATCATTGAATTTTTCTGTAATTATTTCATGATATTCTAAAGTTAGATATTAACATCTTGATTTTTGGCATCAGCACTAGAAATATGAATTGGTAATATATCTAAATGTACCTCTAGAAGTTCTTCAAAATCTATGACTGATTAGCAATAGATTGACTTGAAACAAAAATCCTATTGAACAGCAGCAGATTTTATCGTGACTGTTAAGTATGGAAGGTAATGCCCATGAAGTTTTTCCTGAGCAAATGCATGTTTAAATGGTAGGGCACATTTTAAAGTATTTAAATCACTTAACATTTGTTATTAAAATGATGTTTTAATTTTGTTACCAGATAGCTGCAATATGTGAAACTCAGATTTACTCTTCTGTTCTCTTAGAGATGAGCCCTTTAGGTTAGATGAGCAAAGTTTCTGAGGATCAACATCATTTGCTCGTTTTCCTTAAATGTAAAGTACTCGTACAAAAAGAAATTATTCCATGGATGCAGGCTCACAAACAAACCCCTGAAGGTTAAAAGGAGCTAGCCATGGTTTGTGGCTGCTTCGTAATCCTGTAACCTTCAACAGCTGCTGGGAAAATGTTGTCACTGTGTTGGCTACCAGTGGGCTAACTGTGCTTCAGTTTTAAGGAAAAGACAGCATCATGGACCATGGTTTGCCTCTGGGTTAGTCTTCTAGTTAAGTGACGTTTGGATGTGTGTTTCAATGTTATAGAGCAAGTACACTAAAATTTAGTACCCATTGCAATGAAATTCTTACTTGGAAATTTACTACTTATTCTTAATTGTATTTTTTTAACTTATCCTTAGCTTTTCAGTCTGTTTTTCCCTTTTAGAGTGTTCATCTTAAAGCAATTATGTGTTTAATATGGCAGTCATGTTGTAAGGCTTATTTTGGTCTTGGTTCTCAGTTTTCAGATGCTGTATATATTTTTATAGTTAGAAAAATTAAAATTACATCTTTTTAATTTCCAGAAGATGCTATGCTAAATTTTACAAATATTCTTTGGCTTATGGGGTTGTTGGTGACAGCAAGTTTGAGGAATTATATGTTGAATTAAAAGTTTGGCAGTTTATTGAGATAACTTAAGATAAATCCATGAAGGGTCCAGCACTGTGGCGTAGTAGGTTGAGCCTCTGCCTGCAATGCTGGCATCCCATAGGGGTGCTGGTTCAAGTCCAGTCCAGCTCCCGAGAAAGCAATGAAAGATGGCCCAACTGCTTGGGCTCCTGCACCCCCGTGAGAGATGCAGATGAAGTTCCTGGCTTCGGCCAGGCCCAGCCCTGGCCATTGCAGCCATTTGGAGAGTGAACCAGCAGATGGAAGATTTCTCTCTATCTCTCCCTCTGTGTAAATCAGAGCTTTCAAATAAATAAATCAATTTTTTCTTTTTTTGACAGAGTGGATAGTGAGAGAGAGAGAGACAGAGAGAAAGGTCTTCCTTTGCCGTTGGTTCACCCTCCAATGGCCGCCACGGCTGGCGCACTGTGGCCGGCGCACCGCGCTGATCCGATGGCAGGAGCCAGGAGCCAGGTGCTTTTCCTGGTCTCCCATGGGGTGCAGGGCCCAAGCACTTGGGCCATCCTCCACTGCACTCCCTGACCACAGCAGAGAGCTGGCCTGGAAGAGGGGCAACCAGGAAAGAATCCAGCGCCCTGACCGGGACTAGAACCCGGTGTGCCGGTGCCGCTAGGTGGAGGATTAGCTTGTTGAGCTGTGGTGCCGGCCTCAAATAAATAAATAAATCTTAAAGAAAAAAAAAAATCCATGGTGCAAGAGAAACTGAATGATCATCTCTGGGTGGTGAAGTGGTGCTCACTCTTTCTTTTAACTTACCTGTATTTAAAATATTTTGATATGAAGTATGTATGTCCGATTTGTAATTAGGAAAAAAACCATCTTTAAATATCCATAGTCAGGGTATATCTGGATTTGTTAATTTTTCTCTGAATTTCTGAAGAAATCTTTTTTTTTTTTAAGATTTATTTATTTGAAAGAGTTACACAGAGAGAAGGAGAGGCAGAGAGAGAGAGAGAGAGATGTCTTCCATCCACTTGTTGGCCGCAACGGCTTGAGCTGCGCCGATCTGAAGCCAGGAGCTTCTTCTGGGTCTCCCACGCGGGTGCAGGGGTCCAAGGACTTGGGCCATCTTCTGCTTTCCCAGGCCATGGCAGAGAGCTGGATTGGAAGTGGAGCAGCCGGGACTAGAACTGAGGCCATATGGGATGCTGGCACAGCAGGCGGTAGCTTTACGCACTACGCCACAGTGCTGGCCCCAAGAAGTCTTTATGTATATATTTTTTTTATTAAGGGTATTGGAATCAGATCCTTAGTTTTTTTTGTTTTTTTTTTTTTTTTTAATATTTATTTATTTATTTGAAAGGTAGAGTTACAGAGAGGCAGAGACAGAGAGAGAAGTCTTCCATCGCTGGTTCATTCCCCAAATGGCTGCAATGGCCGCAGCTGAGCAGATCCAAAGCCAGGAGCCAGGAGCCAGGAGCCTCCACTGGGTCTCCCATGTGGGTGCAGGGGCCCAAGGACTTGGGCCATCTTGTGCTGCTTTCCCTGGCCATAGCAGAGAGCTGGATTGGAAGTGGAGCAGCTGGGACTCCATCGGCGCCCATATGGGATGTCAGCAGTGCAGGTGGCTGTTTTACCTGCTAGGCCACAGTGCTAGCCCTGTGTTTTATTTCTGACGTACATAAAGATGTATCTGATTCTGATGCATCTGAGATGAGGAAATTTTAATGTTTTACCCTGCTGTCCTAAAACAAAGCAAGACATGTAATTGCCAGTAATCTTATTTAGCAAACAAAAAGAACCCTTTGCCCTCTGTGCTTTTTGCTATAATTTGAATAATTCTGAGTGCTTTGTTTGGGAATCTAGGATGAATTCACTTCATTTCTAATGTCCCTTTCTGATTGTTATAAGTGAATCATGTGCCATATTTATGTGTATGTTATAAATTATTTTGAATGAGAAATTGTGATTATTACGTTGAAACTGGTTTAAAGATTGAATGAAGTGATTGAATTGAGAGAGTATTATATAGAGTACAGAATAATATACTTTTAGAGCCTGCAAAGCCCTATGAATTTCTTCTTACAGTATCTTCAGAGTGGCATCTTAGTGGCCCAATAACAATGGTTGCTTTTCTAAACAAGGGTTAGTTTTACTTTGATAGGATCAGTCTTCATTGGAAAAATTCTGTTGAAGACAGAGGAAGTTAAAATGAATGAAAAGATGATTACTTAAACAGTAACGTATTAGAGCTAAAGGAATATTGCTGATAAACTTTTTTTCTTCTTTGTATACAGATACGTAGGTAATCTCTCCAGAGATGTGACAGAAGTCCTTATACTTCAGTTGTTCAGTCAAATTGGACCCTGTAAAAGCTGTAAAATGATCACAGAGGTAAGGTCTTCCCAGGTACATGTGCCGTCAGTCAGCATGGTGTTTAACATTTGAGATGTTAGTGTCATTTTTAAAGTTTATCTTAACTCCAGTTGCTTTGGTGGAGAGATTTACTTTGTTGACTTTGATTTGGCTGACAAACTAGGCATCACTGGCATTTTATAGGAGAGAGCTGTTACTCTCATGGTCTTTCTTCTTGATGTAGTTGTCATCAGATGATTGTGTAAAAAGCTTACCTTGAAGTGGTAAAAAATTGGATAGTATTTCATATAATTCAGATCAGACTGTTGATGATTCAGTAGCATACATTTGAAGTGCAGGAACTGGTGGATGTAAAGGAATGCTGGCTTGTTATGTGCAGTGCAGTACCGTGTGTCTGGAGCGCCTGTAGCAAATACTGATGACTGAGCTGCTTTATGTACATAGGCATTTAAATTGTTAATCATGTTGTCCTTTTTTCAAAGAAAACTTTTTATACTTGTTAAGACTCCATAGATGTGCTCCTAGAGTCGTGTTTCTGTTCTTTCCTTCTTTGTCACTTTGTTTATTCATCAGTTTGGGTTTTTTGTTGTTTTGATTATTTACTGCATACCAGGTACTACGGTAAGTGCTAGGGATATAGTGGTGAATAAGACAGTTCCTAACTCTGTAGAATTTTACAATCTAGTAGGGAAACTTAAGAGTTAGCAGGCACTTAGGATATAGGATAATAAATGCTATGGATGCAGATAGCTTAAAGTACTGTGGGAACACAGAGAGGGTGGCCTTAGGTAGGGGAGACTTCTTGGAAGAGTGAGTGCCTAGCCTGCCACCTGAAACATTAGTAATTGAAACTGGCTAGACAGGAATTTGGGGAAGAAGAGATTCCAGTTAGAAGGATGTTGATCTAGACGAATAGAGAGGGCAGGGGTGTGTGGAGAGAAAGGGAAAATAGAAGTCATAGCATAGTTGGAGTTTAAAATGAGATTAGTCCTAAGAAATACCAAGAGTGTTTGGAATGGGCCAGAAGCTGTGTGTTTTGTCCTGAGATGAGGAAGAGCAGGAGAGGAAAGAAGCTGAGTTTACTAGTCTAGGTAAGAGATGATGAGGGCTTGTTCTTTACAGTGGTTTCTGAAGAAATAGAAGTAGATAATTTTGGGTTGTCATTTGGAGGTAGAATGCCTAAGACTGGATTGGCTGTGGGATGTAAGGGAAAGGAATAAATCAGGAAAGATCTTAAGATTGTTAGTAGTACAGTTGTTTGGGTGGTAATGCTATCTACTAAAATGAGGATGACTGAGGGGGGACACAGGACAGACAGGGGAGTGGTGGGGATCAGGAGTTCTGTTTTGGAAGTGTTAAGTTTAAATTAGATATCTAAGTGAGCATTACATGAAGGCAGTTGGGTAAACTAGTGGGAACTTTGGGGAGACCAGTGCTGAAGCTGCAGTGATGTTTGAAGCCATGGCCCTGGATGAGATCATCCAGAGAGAGAGGTGGTAGAGAGGAGTAGAGGGACTGAGGTCTGAGTCCTGGAGCTGCTTGGCATTTGGAGTGACAGTTAAGGGTTTGTGTTAGGAGAAAATACTACCTTCTAAAATACTTTGGGGAGGAAACAGGATGATAGAGTAAGGAGAAGGGAAAGTGTACAGGGGGAGGATAAGGGCTGGCACTAGGGTGTAACAGGTAAAGTCGTAGCTTGCAGCACTGACATCCCATATGGGCACCGGTTCAACCCCGGCTGCTCCATTTCTGATGCAGCTCCCTGTTAATACTCCTGGAAAATGCAGTGGAGAATGGCCCAAGGACTTGGGCCCCTGCACCCACATGGGAGACCCAGGTGAAGCTACTGGCTCCTGACTTTGTCCTGGCCATTGCGGCCATTTGGGGAGTAAACCAGCAGATGGAAGACCTCTCTCTGTCTCTCTTTCTCTCTCTGTCTATGCCTCTTTGTAACTCTTTCAAACAAATAAATTAATTGAAAAATAAATTAAGGGGGAAGATAGTGGTCAACTATTTTGAATTCCTCTTGGAAGTCAAGGACAGAAAGGAGATCCATGAGGGTGATAGAGAGGTCATTGGTGAGTGGGACTGCAGTTCTGGTGGCATGGATGAGTTGGAAGCCAGCAGGATTGGGTGTAAGAGTGAGATGACAAGTAGAAAGAGTCACTGGAAAAATTTGAGAAACATTTGATAGAGATTTATTTTCTTCGATTTTGAAGATTTATTTATTTGAAAATCAGTTACAGAGAGAGGGAAAGACAGAAGAGAGCTGTCTGCTGGTTAATTTCCCCAAATGGCTGCTACAGCTGGGGCTGGGCCAACTCAAAGCCAGAAGCCAGGAACTCTGTCTGAGTCTCCCTTGCGGGTGCAGAGGCCCAAGCACTTGACCATCTCCTGCTGCTTTTTCAGGCACATTAGCAGGGAGCTGGATTGGAAGTGGAGCAGCTGGGACTCAAACCAGCACCCATATTGCATGTTCGTCATAGACAGCACCTTGACCCGCTATGTCACAATGCAGTGGCACCCAGCGTTTATTTGGTGAAACCCTTGTGTATATGTAGCCATTTGAGAGGTTGAAATGATTTTTTATAACTTACCATAGTCTAGAAATAGTTACAAAAAGTTATAAAATCCTGTTTTTCTGTTTGGACATTCATGCTATCTAACAAATTAGTAGCAACACTAAAGACATGACTGATATTTAGATTGTCACTTAGTGATGGTGTAAACGGGAAGCTAGCTTCTAAAAGGCATGAACTCTAATAGAGTGTCTGGCATCTAGGCATTTATTTACCTTTCATAAATTTCAGTATATGAAAAATCTCTGATTTTTTTCTTTAGATTTTTTTTATCATGGATTATAGCCATCCCTATGTGATAAATGTGCATTATTGATTCTAAGGCAAGCTGAAATTTTAACATCTCTGACAGGATGTGACTTGAAGATCAATGGTCTTAGATGAGATGCAGTGAGATGTGAATATGTAAATATATGGGGTGTTTATTTAAATATATGTGTACAATAGTTCCCCACTTTCTCCCTTATTCTTGATTTCTCTTTCCTCACTTTCAGTTATTACCTGTGGTCAGCTTTAGTCTGAAAACACTGAATGTTAAATTCCAGAAATGAACAAGTCATAAGTTTCCAATTGCAAGCTGCTGTACTCTGTCTGGGACATGAATCATCCTTTGTCCAATGTGTGTAGGCTATAGGTGCTACCCTCCCATTAGTCATTTAGAATCTCTCTGACTCTTCAGATCAGATCAGCTGTACCACAGTGCTTATGTTCAAGTGTTCAGGTAACCCTTATTTTACAATCTAATGGTCCCAAAGCATTTGGTAGTGATGCTGGTAATTCGTATATGCCAAAGGGAAGGTATAAAGTGTTTCCTTTAAGTGAAAAGATGAAAATTCTTGTCTTAATAAAGAAAAAAATTATATACCAAGGTTGCTAAGATCTACCATAAGAACAGATCTTCCATCCATGAAATTGTGAAGAAGAGAAAATAGATTTATACTAGTTTTATTGTTGTACCTTAAATTGCAGAAGGCATGGCTGCAAAAGAAGGTAGAAAATTCATGTATCATATGTCTAGGTAAAACAGTGTATACAGGGTTCAGTTTCAGACATTCGCTGTGGGGACATACATACACACACACACACACACACACAAACACAGCCACTTACATTGAATGGGATCTGGCCTACTACTAGTTAGATACATTTGAAACCAGCATGCAGAAGTAGATTAGTTTTGTAAAGCCTGTGCCATTGTAGGACCTACCATTGGGCCTATTGGTGTAATGTCCCTTAGAAACCATAAAGGAAGAAGAAATAGGAGTAAAAGGAAAATTGATCAACACAGTTTTAGCTTACTGGCTTTTAAATCCTTTCTTTAATGACTATGTTTGGTGAATGTTAACATTTTAAGAGAAGTTTAAGTGGATATTTTTGTTTGGAGTCTGTCCCCCGTGTCCTTTCTCTGTCTCTGAAGAGTAGCATTCACAAGACAGTACAGTTTTGTATGACAGCCTGTAGTTTGCTTGTCAGTATTAATGATCCCACCTTTTTTCCCCTCAAGGAAATGCCTTCTGGTTGCTTCACCACTATTGTTCATACGTCTTATTTTGGATTTTTCTTCTAAAACTTTGCTGGAATGAAAATCAGTGGTTGTTGAAAAGATCTTTATTTTATCTGGTATTTTTTTCTCTTGTAAGTCCAACTAGAATTCCACATTTTAAATATTCTTTTAGGGCATTTTGCATTGAATAGTGATGAGTTTTTACCTTTTTGTAAAAAGTATTTTTGAATAGTTGTGCAGTTATCCAGTATAGATTGCAGTTTTATAAAAATTCATTTCCATTTTGGTGGCTAGGGGATAATATTGCTATAATTACATAGCACTATTTCCAAGCATCTTTACAAATACAAATGTATTTGCCAGTTATCAAGTGTAGTGTTTGTAGAATACATTTAATAACATTTTTATCAGTGTATTTGTGATATGAAATTATAGCTTCATCTTGGAATATTTTATTGACACATTTTCAGAAACTTTCTTCTTGATCACAAGTGTGTTTTGTGGTCTCTGAAACACCAAATTCAAAGTATAGAGAATTTCTGGCACATAAGACTGTAAGAAGAAGATAGAGAATTCATTTCAGTTGCTAGTTGTGCATCTTAAATTTTTGTTTCTCTCTTCATATTTTCCTTATCCAGAAAAGCATACACACACACACACACTATACATATACTAAGTGTAGTGTGTGTGTATAAAATCCAGTCTTTGTAGCTGTATAGAGTACCCTCATTTGTAGTATGAGTCCTAGTTTTGATCAGGAGTATATTGTATAGTTGGTTCGTTTCTGTAGTTTTTATTCTAAGGATGGTGGTGCATAAGTAGAATTTCTTTTTTAAAAATTATATTGGAAGAGAAGTGCAATGGCAAGGAGTGGTCCTCATAAAATCTGAGTTTGGAGATTTGTTTGGTGTAATACAACTCTTGTATTTATCTTGTACTTAGCATGCTTCACCAGAATGCCGTATTTTCATGTAATACTGATGATGATGATGATGATTCTGTAGTTCTGTTCCAAGTAGAGCAGTGCTCTGAGGTGCAAAGTCAGGGTTAGCTGTAAATCATATTTTTAAAGTGTTAGGCTTTCGTAAGCTTATGCAATCTCACCTTGTACATTCCTAGCTGTCAGTAATGTTTTTTCCTGGATTTTCTTCTCAGCAACCCGATAGCAGAAGGGTCAACTCTTCTGTTGGATTTTCTGTTTTGCAGCATACAAGCAATGACCCATATTGCTTTGTGGAATTTTATGAACACAGAGATGCAGCTGCTGCATTAGCTGCTATGAATGGGAGAAAAATTTTGGGAAAGGTAAGATCATAGAATGACGATGTCTTATGAGGACAGTATTTGCATGTCAAATTGGTTTGTATTCTTTCTTAGCAAGTTTTTAAATGGATATTCATCAGCAGAATGATGGTTTTGCTTTATTCAACTTGGTGGTTTTACAAAAATAATCCTGCTTGATAGATGATTTAATAAGTGGTAAGTGTTACAGTTCATAATGACATGCCTAATAATTGTATTAAATATAATCTTTGTTTTTAGGAGGTCAAAGTAAACTGGGCAACAACACCAAGTAGCCAGAAAAAAGATACCTCCAGTAAGTACTTCTGCTGCATTTTACTGTGGAGGAGTTCTGAAATTTTCCTGGCGGCATTACCAACTTAAAAAGGGTTTTTCCCCCATTTGTGTTGCCTTGGAAGAGTTTAGTATTGGACTTCTTAAGTATTTCATTACCAAATGCTTTATTTTCAGATCATTTCCACGTGTTTGTTGGAGATTTGAGTCCAGAAATTACAACAGAAGATATCAAATCAGCATTTGCCCCCTTTGGTAAAATATCGTAAGTATCGTGATCAGTACTACACTCAATAGTGACAGGCAAAATTGTATATGATTGACTTGTATTAGAATTAAGATTTTCTTTCTCTAGTTAGTGTGATTTTTTTTGTTTTTGTTTTTTTTTTCTTTTTGGTTCGTTTTTTGAATAGTAGATGTTGTTGAAAATGTTAATGTCATCTCAGTGTTTTTGAGCTCGTGTTTTCATCTAATCCTGTGTATAATATGTTAAAATTTTAAGTGGTTATGTTTGTTATCTTTGAAACAGATGTTTAGGTGGTAAAACTTAACATAAAGTCCAACTTTTTTGTCAAATGTTTTGAAAATTAGGTGATGAAAGATAATGGGTTAATCAAATGTAAATGTGATATATACTGTGTATTAAACTTTTATGGGCAGTTTATGAAGTAAAATAGGCAAGTCCTTGGGTATATTGCGGTTACGTTGGAAATGCTTGTTTAATTACAATGATAAATGTGTTTTGCTATTTTAAGTATAAATGAAAAGTAGTACTATTACAATATTAAAATGTTTCAATGTCTGAGTTGTAAATGTGGGAGTAATGAGATTCGCTGTTGTTAGTGATACTTGATTTCTCTAGTTAGAGGGTAAATGTGGTTTGGCTTGATATTTAATAAAATGTGTTTAAATTTTACTGTTTATTATTTGATCAAATATTTTGGAAAATTAAAAGTGGTTATAAGTTCTATAAAATGTTTATCACAGTTTATCTTTCTGAGTAAAATCAATTTTATTCTGTATATTTCCTGTAGATTTGAATTAAATGTTTTAGTACCACTTTACAGGAATGTTTCATTTAAGAACAACAATTTTTTTCTTTATACAATTTGTTGTTCTATAGAATTAACTTATTTGAAAGAAAGACTTAATTCTTTAATTTTCTATTTTGATATTTGCTTTGCTTTTTAATCTAAATATGGTAAGTAGTACTGTTTTAAAAATCAGTATAAAATAATACAGGTTGCTGTTTTTCAATCTTTATTTATACCTGAGACCTGCAGTTTTTCTAAAGTCCAAGTCACAATTAAAAGTAATAGCATTCTGGTTATTTTGCAGAATTGCTCATAAGAATGGACAGGATCTTGAAGGCTAACTGCAAGGAACTGTGCACACTGGAACTCAGTTGTAGATTTTTTTCTCATTTCTATTTATTCTTATTATACATTATTTATATATACATATTTTAGTATTTACATTTTAACATTCTATATTCAGTGGAGTTCTATATTTCCAATCATTTTAACTTACTCACTAAAATTTCTGTGTAAATTTGTTGTTTTCGTACTGGTGTGCTTAGCATTGTTGTTAGTTTTTTATTCTCCTTTCTTAAATTTCTGAAAATGTCAATTTTTCAAAATTTACAGCTGCCCAAACTCCAAAATGATGATAGAGAATTGACCAAGAAAAATAAAGAAATCTGTTAACAGGCCATGTATGCCTTTTTAATTCCTATTTTTTCCTCTTTTTCAATTTTTTAATATTTCATATATTTTGTATCACTAGGCAGAAGACATTTAACTATTTATAGAGATTGCATGGTAAAGTAGTTAGCATTGTTACAGTAATTTATAGAATCAGTAAACCTTAGAGGACACTAGCAAATAGAATATTAGCAAAGGAAATTATTGTTCCTATTAATCTTCAAATTTGAGCATTTAGTTTAGAAAGCACAGGCTATTTGATTAGGTTGCATGTTTATTACATGTTTTTGTCCTACTGCTTTTTTCTAACAGGTAAAGAAGCATTAGGGAGAGTTCAGGAATGGCTGTAGTTAATTAGGGCTAACTGGAATTTTATTTTAAAAAATGCTCACAATACAGTGTGTGTGGTTCCTTTTAGTTTTTATTTTGGGGGTGACTCTTACTCCCCTCATTTAGCTGTGCTTCTTTTCACAGGGATGCCCGGGTAGTTAAAGACATGGCAACGGGAAAATCCAAAGGCTATGGTTTTGTATCTTTTTATAATAAACTGGTATGTTCTTTGATCTTAATTTAAATATTTAACTACTAAGAGTATTCATTAGTTAATAGTATCTTAAACTTAAATATGCTTGGATGTTAAATATAACACAATTATGTATTTTTGAGTATGTTTTCATAATAGAATATAATTCATTTTCCTTTCACAAACTTGGGGAAATAGCTGGAAAAGGGTGAATTACATTGTGAGGAAGGCTGTGAAAGATGCATTTGTGCAGTGGTGGAAGTGAAGCCCCAGACTCGGTAATGAGCTAATCTGAGAATTTAGAGGTGAGGGAACGATGCAAATCCCAGTTTTAACTCTTCCTTTTAAATTACTATATATACTTTATAAACAGGGTGTTAGTAACTACAGCAAATTATGTGAATGAAACTTTGAACAACTCATCTTGATTTTTTCCCCCTGTAATCCTTAAGATCGCAGTCCCAACATGTAAGCATCTGCGATAACTGTAACATTAAAGAATAGAGTAGACCTTGATTTTAGAACAGTTTCAACAACTTAAATTACATCTTAAAATAGGTGTCTTAAATTACCTGTTTATTGGGATGGTAAGATAAAGGGCCTGAGTTGTATTCTATCTTAGGTTATTTGCAAATTCACATTAATTTGGACAATTAAATTAGTTTTTTATTGAAAGCCATTTTATAGCATTCTAACTCATAATTTAGAATTCTGTCTTAAAATGAGTTTTTAATCTTGTCATGGTCATAATTTATTACATTAGTCATAATACATTACATATTAATAGAGTATAGTATGGAGTTTTGGCGTAGATGATTTAGATGATAATATTAGCAAGTTTGACTTTTTTTTTTTAGTAAAAATTAAAAATGAGCCATACACTCTAGATTTTACTCTATGTGATGGGATTTCTTTCTGTTTTAACTTTTCATTCAAATGTTTACATATAAGAAATAAAAAATATTTTTGACTAATTAGTGGGATTGTTATTTTTCCCTGTGTTACTTGAAACATAATAAAATTTCCTTTACCTGAATTTAAATGTTCATATTTTAAAATCTATTAATAAAAGTAAGTATAATGAATCACTCAAGTTTAAATCATTTTTCTTATTGATAATAGTTAGGTTTTGTTTAAGTTTCGTGAATTCATTTGCAGATGAGATTTTTTGGATCCAGCAGTGCTAACATTTTACTTTGTCTTACAAACTACTGTTTTTTTTTTTTTCGCTTTAGGATGCAGAAAATGCTATTGTGCATATGGGAGGTCAGTGGTTGGGTGGTCGTCAAATCAGAACGAACTGGGCCACACGTAAACCACCTGCACCTAAAAGTACACAAGAAAGTAAGTTCTATATGTTAGAATTATGGATCCTTCACAAAATCACATACTAATATAGTCTTTATTTATAAATATTAGCATAGCAAGACTTATTTTATCTTGTATTTCATGATCTAAAATGATTGCACTTTGGTGTAAGTGATTTTCCGAGTTACAGATCAGCTGGCTATATCTATATCAAATAATGATCATCAAGAAAAAAATTTTTTTTCTTCCCATTGAGGCAAATCAGTAGTGTGCGGTAATTAACAAAAGGTAGTTTTATAATAACTCTATAATGGTCAGCATTTTCATTTTCTTTCTATATATAGATAACACTAAGCAGTTGAGATTTGAAGATGTAGTAAACCAGTCAAGTCCAAAAAATTGTACTGTGTACTGTGGAGGAATTGCTTCTGGGTTAACAGGTACGGTGTTTGGTTTTCTGGTCACCTCTTCTGTGGAGCTTCATCACTATTAGGAGTTTCATGATCTCAATGAACCTTAAATGTTTTTATTTATTTGTATCTTGTTTTCTAGATCAGCTTATGAGACAGACATTTTCTCCATTTGGGCAAATTATGGAAATAAGAGTTTTTCCAGAGAAGGGTTATTCGTTTGTCAGGTAATATATTATATGTAATATCATTATCATTCTTATATTCATTCCTTTGTTACATTATTTGGTCTCCAGGATATTTTTATAAAGATTTATCTTTAAAAAAGGATGTTTTTTTTTTTTTTAAAGATTTATCTTATTTGAAAGGCAGAGTGACAGAGAAGAGGAGTGGCAGGGAGATGAAAAGATCTTCCATCTATTCCCAAATGGCTGTACCAGCCTGTGCTGAAGCCAGGAGCCTGGAGCTCCCTCTAGGTCCCCCATGTGGGTGGCAGGGTCCAAAAGATCTGGCCGTCATCCACTACCTCCCAGGTGTGTTAGTGGGAAGCTGTATCAGAAGCAGAGCAGCCAGCACTCAAACCAGCACTCTGACATGGGATGTTGGCATCTCAGGCAGCACCTTACCCTGCTGCACCACAGCACAAGCCGTTAAAATAAAATGAAAGCACACGATGACAACACCTTAATGTTTTCTTCTCTCAGATTTTCCACCCATGAAAGTGCAGCGCATGCCATTGTTTCAGTGAATGGTACTACGATTGAAGGACATGTGGTTAAATGCTATTGGGGTAAAGAATCTCCTGATATGACTAAAAACTTCCAACAGGTAATTCAATTTTTCGTAGCACTTTTAAAGTTTCCATCTTACATATCTACATAAAAGCTTCAGAAACTAAGCAGTAAATAATGTAAAACAAATAGCTACTTTCAGTTGATTGTATTAATGCTATTTCAAAATTGATTATTTTGTGGTATTAACTGAATCTTAATACTTTCTTTTCACAGGTGTCACCACCCCAATAAACTTAGACAATGATAAATAACAGAGTCCTATTCACTCACATAAGGGTGCTTACTTAGTTTTACTCTTCCTTGTCTCCCACTCTTTCTTCAAGTACGGTGTTTATTACTTGCTTCCTAAAACAATAATTTGCTTTTTCCTAGGTCGACTATAGTCAGTGGGGCCAATGGAGCCAAGTGTATGGAAACCCACAACAGTATGGACAGTATATGGCAAATGGGTGGCAAGTACCGCCGTACGGAGTATATGGGCAACCATGGAATCAACAAGGATTCGGAGTAGAGTAAGTTTTTTTTTTTTTTTTTTAAGATTTATTTTTATTATTTATTTGAAAGTCAGAGTTAGAGAGAGAAGGAAAGGTAGAGAGAGAGAGAGGTCTTCCATCCGCTGGTTCACTCCCCAGTTAGCTGCAATGACTGGAGCTGTGCTGATCTGAAACCAGGAGCTTCTTCTGGGTTTCCCGTGTGGGTGCAGGGGCCCAAGGACTTGGGCCATCTTTACTGCTTTCCCAGGCCATAGCAGAGAGCTGGATAGGAAGTGAAGAATCCAAGACTTGAACCAGTGGCTATACGGGATGCTGGCACTGCAGGTGGCGGCTCTACCCACTATGCCACAGCGCCGGCCCTGAGTAAGTTGTTTTGAGTCTTTCCTAGTGTAGAAGCAAATAAGTTCCTAAAATAGAAATAGGAAGTTTGTTTTCCTAAGAAGAATCTATTTAAATTATGTTACTTGACATAAGCATTATAGAAACAAATTAATGAAATGTGATTTATGATACTAAAAAGTTCCTATTACCTAGGTGGAAAGGGAGGTTGGAGTACTTGTTGTATCTAACTGTCTCTAAGCAGTTGGTAGGATTTGATTTACATATCTAATATATATTTGTTTATTTTTTGCAAGTAAAAGATCTTTGTCTAGATATGTTCAGAAATTTATGTGACACAAAGTAGCTTTTTTTCTTTATTGATAGAGTGGGTTGGTCCCTTGTAATTTTTTTCCCCAGGCCATCCCAGGCCTTTGTTTTACTGGATGCTTTTTTTTTTTTTTTTTTTTTTTTTAAGATTTATTCACTTGAAAGTCAGAGTTACACAGAGAGAGGAGAGGCAGAGAGAGAGAGAGAGGTCCTCCATCCAATGGTCCACTACCCAATTGGTTGCAGCGGCCGATTGTGAGCAGATCCGAAGCCAGGAACGAAGAGCTTCCTCCGGGTCTCCCACATGGGTGCAGGGGCCCAAGGACTTGGGCCATCCTCCACTGCTTTCCCAGGCCACAGCAGAGAGCTGGATTGGAAGTGGAGCAGCCGGGTCTCGAACTGGCACCCACATGGGATGCCGGCGCTTCAGGCTAGGGTGTCAACACACTGTGCCACAGCGCCGGTCTCTAGATGTTTCTTTTGAGATTGTTTCCAACATGAGATTTTATGTGTAAAACTTCTTAGAAGTTGATAGACCATTTATGCAGGATGTGATGGATAACTTTTCGAGGCCAGCATTGTGGTGTAGCGAGTAAAGCTACTGTCTGTGACAGTGGCATTCCATATGGGTGCTCGTTCATGTCCTGGCTGCTCCACTTCCAATCCAGCTCCCTACCAGTGGCCTGGTAAAGTGGTGACAATGGCCCAAGTACCTGGGCCCTGCACCTTTGTGGGAGACCCAGCTGAAGCTCCTGGCTTCTGTCTGGCCCAGTCCTGGTCATTGACAGCCATCTGTGGAGTGAACCAGCTGATGGAAGATCTCTCTCTCTCTCTCTTTCTGTAACTCTGACTTTCCAATAAAATAAATCTTAAGAAAAGTCACTTTTGGGTATTCTTTAGAGATGTTATCTTACATATATATAGTTTCTAAAATATTGTAGATGTGCTGAGTTTTCTATTGTCAGTTCTGTGGTTAGGCTTGCTTTGATTTTTGTGTTAATGTGTAGGTAATGTTCTCTTGTTTTGTCTTCCAAGTCAATCACCTTCTGCTGCTTGGATGGGTGGATTCGGTGCTCAGCCTCCCCAAGGACAAGCTCCTCCCCCTGTAATACCTCCTCCTAACCAAGCTGGATACGGTATGGCAAGTTACCAAACACAGTGAGCTGGGACTCTAAGCAAAATTGTAATTCATGATAGGCTTCGATTTCCTGTGACACTCTGAAGACATGAAAGTAGACATCGGAAAATGAAAATATTTATTTTAAAAATTGAAATGTTTGGAACATTTAGCACAGCTTTGCTTTGGTGAAGGACACATGTCTTCTAGTTCTGCCTTTTTAAGTTTTTGTTCATGATGGATATGAACATGATTTTTCTTTGTGTACAAAAACTAAAATAAAGTCAATAAAGACAATTCTGACTACAAATTTTGATATGATAGGAGAAATGAGTAATACATTTTGATTCTTAGATACTATTCCATTTTTATCTTGCTGTTCAGTATTTTAACTCACTGTGTTTTTAAAAGAGCAAAAAAGGGAGGATCGTGAAAACCTGGGAATCACATATAAGTTCATCTTGAAACCTGATACTCCCCTCCCCTCCCCTGAGGTGGACCACATTTGAAGTCAGCAGAGAAAAGTGTGATATTCGGAAGAAATGCATGATTTTGGAGTCGCTTTGGAGGAAATACTTACTTTCTCTATGCCTAAAGAAACTGAAGCCAGACTGAAAATTTGCAACCTAAATAAGGAACAGCATTGTCTTGAGTTACTTGAGGAAATATTGGTGGTCCACATTAAGACATATTTTTAAAACTTCAAAAGTGTCGGTTCATAAAACTGTAGTATACTACATTTCATTTTGGGGGGAAATTCCAAGTATGGTGTTTGTATTACAGTCAGACAGTCATACTTGTGCTTTTACATGAAGTTTAAATGATATACATTGTAAATATTGAATAACTACAGTGTTTAAAAAGCATGCTTCAACATAGAAGTAGCAGCAATGTAATTATTTGGAGTAACACTTAACATACTCCACTGCATTGGATGCAGTGGGTCGATAAGAATGTTTTTAGACTGACGTTTCCAAGGTTGGCTACTATGTAAAATTAAAGTTACACAAATTGCTACACAGAAAAAGCCTTAATTTTAATTTCATAAAAATCTTTGATGCATTAGTACATTCTAAAATGTCATTGAAAATTAATTTTTTTCTTATTTTTTGCTTCACATTATTTGGTATGTAAATACCTTAATTAAAACCTTGTAAACCAATTTCAAGGTTCCTATAAGTTGTATAGTTACAAGTGTTTTTTAAAAATCTTGGGGTGTTTTTAAAAATTAGATATATTTTGCCCAAGAATTTTTTAACAAGATTGCTAAAACATCTTATTTAGACAGTTCGATGTACCAATTTATAATTGGATATTCAGTTTAAATAGTACACAGAGTTGTGACTTTTATTTTTAAGTTTTTTTCCTTGTGGGTAGTATGCATGGGATGACAAGCCTGAGCAGAGGCTTGAGTTGTGTGTGTGCAGAGTTTGTAAAAGTCAATTGGGAAGGGTGAACTTTGCTTCCCAGATACTTTTCAGGCTGTGTGGGTAAAGTCTGCCTCAAATTTCTATAACACAGGAATGTAAAATAGCTACAACACTATGTATCTGAATTGTGACAGCTAGGGGGTGCAAATGTTTTGGCAATGTATTGGAAATGTTGGCCTGGGCACCAAAATGAGAAAGTTCTTTCCCCTGAAGTAGTGAAATGCACGTGGCACCCACAAGTTACTACTCATGAAACATTTCAAGTCTTAAAATTGAGCTTTAAAATAATGATGGTTTTATAAATTGGTGACCATAATGACTTGGGTATTACTTTGCCTCTTTCCCCACTTAGAAATCTAGCCAAATGTATTCAACATAAAAATTAAGAGTCTGGAGTTTTTCCTCATGGGCCAGGTTTTTTATGGCTCCTTAGATTTAACCACTGTAGTCTCTGATTACATGTGTCTCTTATGAAATCTACCCTTATTTCTTTTGTTCAATGTCTTTGGGAGATGTTTTTGGAAAAGTTATTTTATATTTTATAGGGAGAACACTTAAGAAATTAATTATGCCCCAGAGTTAAAAATTTCTTGAATGTATGTGAAACTTGAACAACTAAAGATTTTTTTTGATTGATAGATAAGGGCCTATTGAATTCTCAGTTTGCTTTTTATGGTCTGCCCATAAATTAAGTAGCTTATTGAGAGAACTAACAGCTGACTGTAGCTGTAGTATTTCCTGGTTGTGTATTCTATGATTTAATAAAATGATCCAGACTAGTTATATTGCCATAGTAAACATATGACTGAAGTGTCCTTTTGTCTTAATCTGAAAGCGAAAAAGATCTCATGATCAGTTAATGGAAGTTATTTCATGCTAAATGGTTTTAAACTATAAAGTTACTTATCCAAATGAAATGCACTATTTAAAAAATATGACTGTCAAGCTAACAGAGACTCAACACTTCTATAACACAGAGTGGAGTGAGTGCTACCTTGATCCAATTGAAGCCCAAGAATTGTTGCCTTTTCTTTCCCATGTTCCTTAGAAACAGCAGCAGAGATTCTTAGGCATGTAAGGAAATGTGTGTTACGGATTTCTTTGGTTGATGTGTTTCTGACCGCTATCTTTGCCCCAATCATCTAACTAGTATTTTCCCCCATGCCATTCCCACTTGATTTTATGTCTGCTGGCAGTGAGAGGCTAAAATGACTGGCCAACTGAAGCCAAAGCTGTAAACCACAGTTGAAGTAAGTCTTTTCAATAAAGACTAGACAATATAAGTGGCTTTTTCTTATTGTCGTTTATTACATAATTGTTCCTTCTAGGCCGTGAACATGAGTGATTGGGTTGTAAATCATCAGTAAGGTATGTGGAGTGTACATCTATTTTTCAGGACTTATTTTTGTATTCTGTTTAATTGTTAAAAGTTAATTAGTTTTGTTAAATTAAAATTTTATCTGTGAATATGCAAGAGTAGAATTTATATGCTTCTAGAAATGTGTTCTGTTGAAAGTTAATATAGTAAAAGCTCATTAATTTGGGATTCACCAATATATAAATTACCATGTCTAGGTTGATCTTTGATAGTATAGTACTATGAATAATGAATGTGCTTGACAAATAGGAAAAGTAGGAAAAGAATTTAGTGTTCTAAACACTTTTGCAATACATACACCATTACTTAAAAGTTAGTATTTAGGTTTCTACTTAATACATTATATAAATACTGACTGCATTTTTAGTATGTTTTGGAAGGATGCAAAAAAATGTTTCTTTACACCTTCACTAGTTTTTTAAGCTTTCAATTTTTTAAAAAAGATTTATTTATTTATTTGAAGGGCAAAGTTGCAGAGAGGCAGAGTCAAAGAGAGAGAGGGCTTCCATCCACTGGTTCACTCCCCAGATGGCTGCAATGGCAAGAGCTACACTGATCCGAAGCCAGGAGACAGGAGCTTCCTCCAGGTCTCCCAGGCAGGTACAAGGGCACAAGGGTGTGGGCTTTCCCAGGCCATAGCAGAGAGCTGGATCGGAAGTGGCACAGCCGGGACTTGGACCATTTGGGATGCCAGCACTGCAGGTGGTGGCTTTACCTGCTATGCCACAGTGCCGATCCCTGAGCCTTCATTCTTTTTTTTTTTATTATTTTTGACAGGCAGAGTGGACAGTGAGAGAGAGAGACAGAGAGAAAGGTCTTCCTTTTGCCGTTGGTTCACCCTCCAATGGCCGCCGCTGCAGCCGGCGCACCGCGCTGATCCCATGGCAGGAGCCAGGATCCAGGTGCTTTTTCCTGGTCTCCCATGGAGTGCAGGGCCCAAGCACCTGGGCCATCCTCCACTGCACTCCCTGGCCATAGCAGAGAGCTGGCCTGGAAGAGGGGCAACCGGGACAGAATCCGGCGCCCCAACCGGGACTAGAACCCAGTGTGCCGGCGCCGCAAGGTGGAGGATTAGCCTATTGAGCCACGGCGCCGGCTTGAGCCTTCATTCTTAAGTGGTCCAAATGAGGGAACTTTTGCTTAAATGTCTTTTTTGCTGTGTTTAGTAATATCCTAGTGATTATGTTCAAATAGATTATTATGAATTAGGTTGCCATCAATTTCATCTTTAAGCAAGGAAATTATGTGAATAATTATGACTTTTTAAAATTTCCAAATTGTAAATAAATATGGCTTTAAAAAAATTTTTTTTTAGATTATTCATTAGAAAGAGTTACACAGAGAGGAGAGGCAGAGAGAGAGAGAGAGGTCGGTCAGTCTTCCATCCGCTGGTTCACTCCCCAGTTGGCCACAACGGCTGGAGCTGCGCCGATCTGAAGCCGGGAGCCAGGAGCTTCTTCCAGGTTTCTCATGTGGGTGCAGGGGCCCAAGGACTTGGGCCGTCTTCTGTTGCATTCCCAGGCCATAGCAGAGAGCTGGAACGGAAGTGGAGCAGCCGAGACTAGAACTGGAGCCCATATGGGATGCCTGCGCTTCAGGCCAGGGCATTAACCTGCTGCGCCACAGTGCCAGCCCCCAAAATTTTTTTTTAAGTTTTATATAAATATGGCTTTAAATTTTTTTTTCCACATTTATTTGAATGGTGGAGAGAGAATAATGGAGAGCTCCTATCTGCTGGCTCACTTCCCATATGTCCTCAACAAGTGGGCTTGGGCCTGCCAAAGCAGGAACCTAGGACTCAGTGTAGGCCTCCAGTGTGAGTGGCAGGGACCCAGGGACCTGAGCCATCCCTGCTGCCTTCCAAGGGTGCCGAAGTCACCCAATCCCAGACACTACAGTATGGACACAGGCCTCCTAAGTGTCTTGACTGCTGTGTGAAAGGCCCACTCACTCAGTGTACCATACTAGTATGAAGCCTGGGCTCGCATCTTCTTCCTAAACCAAGCTTATTTTGAGAGGTAGTACACATAGACTAGATCCTATAATTCATAAGGTGCTTTGTGGAAATGACTATTTGAGGGCCAAGAATGACTTTGGCTTGTGTAGGGTGAACTTCAAGAGGAAAAAAGGCACTGATAATGAATGACACTTGTAGAGTCAGGCGTTTGTCAGGTGGAAGGAGAGATTTATATAACCTTCCATGGTTTCCTTTTCAAACAAGGTATCAGTAACAGTTGACAAGGTATGTACATGTATCCAATAAGTAATTTCCTTACTATATGAATGCTGAATTTTAACTTTGCCAGTTTGTTGTCTTTTTTGAGACTGAGGGAGAGAGAGCTCTCAATCTGCTAGTTCACTTCCAAAATGCCTGCAGTGGCTAGGTCTGGGCTGAATCTAGGAGTCAGGAACTCAGTCCAGGTGTCTGTTGTGCTTGGTAAGAACCCAAGAAGCTGGAGTCTGGAACCAGAGCTGGGTGACAGACCCCAGGTATTCTGGCATGGAATGTGGACGTGTAACCAGCTCTTCACCACTAAGCTAAATGCTTTTAAAAATGCACTACCATTTTTCTGAGACATGCCCCTGAAAAAGCAGTCCACATCTAATGTCTTGAAATCAACTTGAAGGAAAGTTCACAAACACGAATTAGATGGCTATTGGGAGTAAACCAGGGCGATTGCATGCTGAAAAGTAACCTCTGAGTGGGCTGTGCTGTTGGAGATCTTGTGCTGGGCGTAGCCAACCTGTGGATCTCTTCTCTGCTCAAGAGCTTTGTGAAAAGTGGATACGTGCTGCTGCAGAATTTTCGTCTTCAGGATAATCCAAATGTTAGTATATACAACCAGTAACTTCCCCAATTTTTGTTTGTTATATTGTTTTCCTGTGCCTTTGTCTTTTTTTTTTTAGATTTAGGTATACCAATGAAGGAAGTCTGAGACCTGAGCAAAATGGGTGTGAAATGTGTATCATACACAATTGTGTGTGTGCTAAGGATTGATGATGAATAAATTTCAGATTCTCAAATCCAGTTCATCTTACTAGTTAAGAGTTGTGAGTCGAACTGTTTCATTGTGGTTTACATGATGCCCACCCTCCCTTTTTTTAAAGATTTATTTTTTATCTCAAAAAAAAAAAAAGTTTATTTATTTGAAAGGCAGAGTTACAGAGACTAGTTTTCCATCCTCTGGTTCACTCTCCAATGGCCACAATGGCTGCAACTGGGCCAGGCTGAAGCAAGGAGCCAGGAGCTTCTTCTGAGTCTCCCATATGGGTGCAGGAGCCCAAGGGCTTGGGCCATCCTCCAATGCTTTCTCGGGTGCATTAGCAGGGAGCTGGGTTGGAAGTGGAGCAGCCAGGACTCAAATTGGCACCCGTGTGGGATGCCGGTGCTGTAGGTGGCGGCTTACACCACTATGCCACGACATTGGCCCTTAGAAGTTTTTTGATTTAATTTTTAAAGGTTTATTTGAGAAGTGGAGTTACAGAGAGAGAGAGACATGAGAAAGGTCTTCCATCCACTGGTTCACTCCCCAAATGGCCACGACAGCCAGAGCTAGGCAGATCTGAAGCTTGGAGTTTCTTCTGGGTCTCATATGCAGGTGCAGGGGCCAAGTACTTGGGCCATCTTCTGCTCTCCCAGGCCATAGCAGAGAGCTGGATTTGAAAAGGAGCAGCTGGGACTTGAACCAACGCCCATATGGGATCCCAATGCTGCAGGCGGTGCTATGCCACAGTGCTGACCCCTAAAGACTTATTTATTTTAAAGGCAGAGTGACAGCTCCATAGAGGATCACTCCCCAAATGGCTGCAGCAGCCAAATGTGGGCCAAGCCGAAGCCAGGAGCCAGCATCTCCATGCTGGCTACCCACATGGATGGCAGTGACCCAGGCACCTGATCCATTCTCTGCTGCCTTCCCAGGTGTATCAGCAGGAAACTGGATCTGAAGAGGAGTAGCTGAGATTTGAGCCAGCACTCCTGTGTGGGCTGTAATGTACTGTTGTCACGGTGCTGGCCCCAACGGGATTGCTTTTTGCCTACAAAAATAAAGCTTTAACATACCAAAAAATAAAGAAACTTTTAAGGAGGTTATGTTTAGCTGGTTGGCATACCTTACACTTTGTTAGTGGAGATTTGGGTTGGGAAAGGAGTAGTGACTAAGATTTTGAAGGAAGGAAGAGCTTTGGATTCTGGAGTGCGTTGCCATGGGACTTGCACACTTTTGGGCAGATGTCATAGACCAGGTATGGGTAATCGGAGCAGCTGTGTGCAAGGTGTCACTGGTTTAAGCCTGTACATTTTATCAGAAAAGATGATGGGTATCAGGTTATTAAATAAAATTCTTGCAGGAGATGGTCCTTGATAGTTTGTTTCCTTTATGAAGTGCTTTACTTAATGACGTGTTCAACCATGTATTTGGATGTTGGGCAAAGGCTACCGTTAAACTGACTTTGAGCATCTGTAGGAAGACGACAAGATTTGGACATCTTGGAAGATCCACATTTAATTTAGTATACCTAAGGATATATTTTATTTTTAAAAATGGATAACCTCATTCCCTGATTGCTTTACTATTTTTATGTCTTTGGCTATGTCAGTCTTCCTCCAAAGAATGAACTCCCAGGGAGCAGGTACCTGTTCTGTATGTGTACATGAACTGCACAGATTTTAGGGCCGGTGACAGTGCTTGGCATGTGGTAGATGTTCGGTGAACGCTGAAGATGTGAGTGTGATGGAGGAAGTGAAAGCAAACGTTTTAGTCTCCCTCTTGGTGTTCTGTTTGGGTAGAACTCAGAATCAAGGGGTACTTACTAGAATGCAGATTCTGGGCCTCCAGCTCGTGGTGAGGGAGGCCTGGAGTAAAATGAGTAGGCCTGCTTTCCTCCTTTCTTCTTTCTGTCCCTACCTTTTGGCTTAAAAGAAGAAAACTGCTAGCCATGAGCACACATTTTCCCGAAAAATCAGTGCTGTTTGTTTAATGAGTGTTCTCTGTGACTAGCAAGCAGCTTTCAAAGGTGACGGAGATGCACTTCTAGTGGGAGTGTACCTGGTGTGCCATAGAAACCATAGCTGTCCCTGCAGGAAGCTCTCTTCCAGAATGTGAGAGTGAGTGGACTACATGCCAGCTAGCTTGGGGAGGTGGGGTTCGTTTTTTTAGGAAGAGGCACTGCCACTGTATCAGAATTTGGTTTCTGGCTGGCACCGCGGCTCACTAGGCTAATCCTCCGCCTGTGGTGCCGGCACACTGGGTTCTGGTCCCGGTTGGGGTGTCGGATTCTGTCCTGGTTGCTCCTCTTCCAGTCTAGCTCTCTGCTGTGGCCCGGAAGTGCAGTGGAGGATGGCCCAAGTGCTTGGGCCCTGCACCTGCATGGGAGACCAGGAGACCTGGCTTCAGATCAGCGCGGTGTGCCAGCCGCAGCAGCCATTGATTGGAGGGTGAACCAACGGTAAAGGAAGACCTTTCTCTCTATCTGTCTCTCACTGTTCACTCTGCCTGTCAAAAAAAAAAAAAAAAAGAATTTGGTTTCTGGACAGGAGGTATTTAAGTATAACAGACAAAAACGGAACTAGTCATGGGAAGTAACAGTGGAAATTCTTGAGGTGGCGACATCACAGACATCTAAGGCCAACATGTGCCTCAGCGTGTTCACAGGTAAACAGGATAGAAGGAGGTTTAAGTAAGAGTAATGGTAAGTGGTAAAAGACTTGTAGCAATTCTAGGAAAACAGGAAGTTTGCAATGTTGCTTTTATTGTTTGATATCATCCATAGTAAGCCCCAATTAAAATAGTGTTCTTAAAATTTGGTTTGCTTTCTATCATGAAGGAGAGATGTGTGTGTGTGTGTATATATATATATATATATATTTTATATATATATTTATTTATTTTAAGATTTACTTATTTGAAAGTTACAGAGAGAGGTAGAGACAGAGAGAGAGGTCTTCCATCCGCTGATTCACTCCCCAGACGGCCGTAATAGCCGGAGCTATGCCAATCTGAAGCCAGGAGCCAGGAGCTTCTTCCGGGTCTCTCACGTGGATGCAGGGGCTCAAGGACTTGGGCCATCTTGTAATGCTTTCCCAGGCCACAGCAGAGAGCTGGACCGGGAGAGGAGCAGCTGGGACTAGAACTGGCACCCATATGGGATGTCGGTGCTTCAGGCCAGGGCTTTAACCCACTGCACCACAGCGCCAGCCCCAATAGATACTGAAGTCTTATTTTTTTAAAGATTTATATATTTATTTGAAAATCAGAGTTAGAGATAGAGATCTTCAGTCCACTGGTTCACTTCCCAAATGGCTGAAATGACCAGAGTTGGGTTAGTCCAAAGCCAGGAGGCAGTAGTTTCTTCGGTTTGTTTTTTTGTGTGTGTTTGTGGGTGCAGGGGCCCAAGGACTTAGGCCATCCTCTGCTGCTTTCCCAGGTTCATTAGCAGGGAGCTGGGTTGGAAGTGGAGCAGCCAGGACTCAAACTGTATCAGCTGGTGGCACTGCAGACTGCGGCTTAACCCCCTGCACCACAGCGCTCCTTCCTGTAAGGAGCTACTGTTGGGGTTCCTGAAGGTGCTTGTGGTGGAAGTAGGAAAGGAGCTCTTCTGGGAGGAGAACCAAATCTTATGCCGCCGCCATGCGTGTCTCCTGCCCCCTTCTTTGCCTCTGTCAGATCGCTCAGGTTGCCGTGTCACTGCTGGCTGGCTCCTTCCTCTTCTGCTCTGATGGACTCTGCATTAAGAATATTCTGGATAAAGTTGTATTAGTAACTAGAATAAAGGTGAGGCATTCAGAAGAAAGAATTAGGAGGAAATTAAAAGACCTTGAAGTTCTGGGAACAATGATCTAGTCAACTTTACATTTTTTTTTTTTTTAATTTTTTTTGACAGAGTGGACAGTGAGAGAGAGAGACAGAGAGAAAGGTCTTCCTTTGCCGTTGGTTCACCCTCCAATGGCTGCCGCGGCCGGCGCACCGCGCTGATCCGATGGCAGGAGCCAGGAGCCAGGTGCTTCTCCTGGTCTCCCATGGGGTGCAGGGCCCAAGCACCTGGGCCATCCTCCACTGCACTCCCTGGCCACAGCAGAGGGCTGGCCTGGAAGAGGGGCAACCGGGACAGAATCCGGCGCCCCGACCGGGACTAGAACCCGGTGTGCCGGCGCCGCTAGGCGGAGGATTAGCCTAGTGAGCCGTGGCGCCGGCAACTTTACAGTTTTTAGTCGTTGAAACATTCTAGACAATTTTTCCTATGTTTTCTACTTCCAGTAACTTTACAGTGAATGTAAAAAATACTAATTGTTTAATCAAAACAGGAATAACAATTGTTGGTAAGGATGTGGAAAGCTGAAACCCTTGTGCACTGTTGGTAGAGTGTAAAATGATGCCACTGCTGTGGAAAACAGTATGGAGGTCCTTCAGAAAATGTGTCCTAGAACCACTTCTGGTCTGCAGCCACCAGAAGTGAAGGCAGGTGCTTGGAGAGAGGTTCCTGTGGCCGTGTCTGCGGCAACAGTATTTACAGTATTCACAGGAGCAGAGAGGTAGAGGCAGCCTCCATGTCCATCAACCGAAGCATAGACAAACAGAATGTAGCACAGGAATCCAGTGGAATATCATTCATAGAAACAAAATAAATAAAAAATAGAAATAAAAAGTTCTGACACATGCTACACTGTGCGTGAATCTTGATGACCATATGTTTAGTGAAGTCAGGAAATAAATATGATTCTACTTAAATGATTAAAGTCAGTTTTTTTTTTTTTTTTGTTTTTGTTTTTGGACAGGCAGAGTTAGACAAAGAGAAAGGTCTTTTCCTTCTGTTGGTTCACCCCCCAAATGACCGCTACAGCCGGCGAAGCCAGAAGCCAGGAGCCAGGTACTTCCTCCTGGTCTTCATGCAGGTGCAGGGCCCAAGCACTTGGGCCATCCTCCACTGCCTTCCAGGGCCACAGCAGAGAGCTGGCCTGGAAAAGGAGCAACCAGGACAGAACCAGCACCTCAACCGGGAATAGAACCTGGAGTGCCAGCGCCGCAGGCAGAGGATTGGCCTAGTGAGCCATGGTGCTGGCCAAGTAGTCAACTTCATAGGAACCAAAAATACAGTGGTGGTTGCTAGAGGCTGAGGGGGAGGGTGAAGGGAATTGTTTAATGGGTAAAGAGTTTCAGATTTGCAAGATAAAAGTTTTCTGGAGATCGGTTACCAGACAAGGTGAATATATTTTTTTTATTTATTTTTTAAAGATTTATTTATTTGAAAGAGTTACACAGAGAGGAGAGGCAGAGAGTCTTCCATCCGATGGTTCACTCCCCAATTGGCCACAACGGCCGGAGCTGCGCCGATCCAAAACTGGGAACCAAGAGCTGCTTCTCGGTGTCCCATGTGGGTGCAGGGACCTAATGCCTTGGGCCATCTTCTACTGCTTTCCCAGGCCATAGCAGAGAGCTGGATCGGAAGTGGAGCAGCCGGGTCTCAAACCGGCCCCTATGAATATATTTTAACACTATTGAACTATACTCTGAAAAGTGGTTAAGGGGCTGGTGCTGTGGTGTAGTGGGTAAAGCTGCCACCTGCAGTGCCAGCACCCCATATGGATGCCAGTTCGAGTCCTGGCTGCTGCACTTCTGATCCAGCTCTCTGCTATGGCCTGGGAAAGCAGTACAAAGTGGCCCAAGTCCTTGGGCCCCTGCACCCGCATGGGAGACCCAGAAGAAGCTCCTGGATCCTGGCTTCGGATTGGCCCAGCTCTGGCTGTTGGAGCCAACTGGGGAGTGAACCAGCGGATGGAAGGCCTCCCTCTCTCTCTCTTCCCATCTCTGCTTTTCCTCTCTGTGTAACTCTGCCTTTCAAATAAATAAATCTTTTTTTAAAAAAGTGGTTAAGATAGTAAATACTACATTGTATGTTTCTTACCACAGTTTTTAAAGTATACATATTTTAAGACTTAAATATGTATATTTTAGAGATTTATTTAATCATTGGGAAGAGTTACAGAGAGACAGAGATTGTCCATCTGCTGGTTCACTCCTCAAACGGCTGCAACAGCTGGGGCTGGGCCAGGCTGAAGCAAGGATCCAGGAGCTTCTTCCAGGTCTCCCACATGGGTGTAGGGGCCCCAAGGACTTGGGTCATCCTCTGGTGTTTTCTCCAGCGCATTAGCAGGGAGCTGGATCGGAAGCTGAGCAGCTAGGACTCGAACTGGTGTCCATATGGGATGCCAGCACTGCAGATGGCAGCTTAACCTGCGCCACAGCACTGGCCAGCCCCTGAAGTATGTAATCTTTTTATTTTATAGATCCCATGTAAGACAAACAGAAGAACCATCACTGTACTTGGACCTAGATACCATTTTCCTTCGGGACATGACCCCGCACAGCACACCCTCGTTGGCTCTGGCAGAAGTGGCGTCTCAGTGTGAATTCACCCAGCTTTCCTCTTGGTAGGTGACTGTTCTTGGAGAACTTCCCTTTTGAGAAGCAGAACTTGGAAACACGCTTCCTGCCTTGTCAAGTGTTCGTTCCATATGGCAGAACTTAGTTGCTTAAGAAAACGGAGCAGTCAAGGTCTTGACTAAGCAGCAGCTTCCTAGTGCATTGCCTCTTGATTCAACTTGCTGTACAGGGATTTTCATCTACTTTTCTTTTCTTTTCTTTTCTTTTCTTTTCTTTTCTTTTCTTTTTTTTTTTTTTTTTTGACAGGCAGAGTGGACAGTGAGAGAGAGAGACAGAGAAAAGTCTTCCTTTTGCCGTTGGTTCACCCTCCAATGGCCGCCACAGCTGGCGCGCTGCAGCTGGCTCACTGCGCTGATCCGAAGCCAGGAGCCAGGTGCTTCTGGTCTCCCATGGGGTGCAGGGCCCAAGCACTTGGGCCATCCTCCACTGCACTCCCGGGCCATAGCAGAGAGCTGGCCTGGAAGAGGGGCAACCGGGACAGAATCCGGCGCCCCGACTGGGACTAGAACCCGGTGTGCTGGCGCCACAGGCGGAGGATTAGCCTAGTGAGCCGCGGCACCGGCCATCTACTGGTATTTTAAATGTAAGGGCAAAGAACTATTAGACAGGAAGAGAGAGAGTGCTTCAGCAACCTCAGCCTTGCCCTTGGGTTCTGGTGCCCACAAGAAGGAGCAGATACCAATCCTTAGTCCTCCTGTAGCACGTATTCATTCAGCCTATAAAGTCAGGGAGGGACGTGTGGACTTAGAGGATTTACTACTGTTTATGTTTAGGGTGAGAAAACTTTGTGGTAACCCTGACTAAAAAAGGTTGAGGGTAGTGGTGGCTGAGAACAGCCTGGGCCTCGGCTGGAAATACTGTTTGAGGCTGCAAATAGTGCCTGGCAACACATTTTTACCTGTATCTATAAACCCCTTTAGAACGTGGACTGGCTCCAAAAGGGCACTTGATAGCCTGTTAAGTCAGTGTGTGGGACTCGGAGCTCTTCAGGAGAGTGTTCTGGTATTTGTGGCTGGAAGAATGTAAAACTGAATATGTTAGTATGTTATCTGGTGATCCTGATACCAGAAACTTGGGGTGTTTTCCTCTTCGTAAAGGTAACTTCTTTATGGAAAGGGTTTTGGGCATAAAACTGCAGATCCGGTGTTGTGGCACGGTGGGTTAAGCCTCTGTTTGGGAAGCCAGCGTCCCATCATAGCACTGGCTCGAGTGCTTCCAGTCCATCTCCCTGCTAATGTGCCTTGCAAAGCAGCTGAGAATGGCCCCAGTGCTTGGGCCCATGCCACCCACTGGAGTTCTTAGCTCCTGACTCTGGCCTGCCCTGGCCGTTGAGTGAGTGTGTGCTCATCCGTGCGTATGTATGTGCATATATGAGGGTACTTTGTGGAAAAGGGAATTAAAAGATGTTTATTTGGGCACGAACACATCTGAAATCATATATACTTATGTGCATATACATTGCCTACATTCACCCAAACATATTCTATCTATGAAATCCAAATTACAACTCTGGGTGAGGGGCTGGCGCTGTGGCACAGCAGGTTAACGCCCTGACCTGAAGCGCCAGCATCCCGTATAGGCACTGGTTCTAGACCCATCTGCTCCTCTTCTGATCCAGCTCTCTGCTATGGCCTGGGAAAGCAGTAGAAGATGGCCCAAGCCCTTGGGCCCCTGCACCCACGTGGAAGACCCAGAAGAAGCCCCTGGCTTCAGATCGGCATAAAGTAAAAAGAAGTGAAACTAACTTAGAATATTTAAAAAAAAAAAAAAACAACTCTTGGGGCCAGTGCCGTGGCTCACTAGGTTAATCTTCTGCCTGCGATGCCAGCATCCCATGTGGGCGCTAGGTTCTAGTCCTGGTTGCTCCTCTTCCAGTCCAGCTCTCTGCTATGGCCCAGGAAGGCAGTGGAGGATGGCCCAAGTGCTTGGGCCCTGCACCGCATGGGAGACCAGGAGAAGCACCTGGCTCCTGGCTTCGGATTGGCGCAGCACTGGCCGTAGCAGCCATTTGGGGGGTGAACCAACAGAAGGAAGACTTTTCTCTCTGTCTCTCTCTTTCACTGTCTAACTCTGCCTGTCTAATAAAAAATAAAATTAAAAGAAACAACTCTGGGTGTTATTTCAGCTGATTTTATTCATTAGGTACAAAATTCTGTGAGTCATTAATAAGAATACATAGAATGTCCCTTTTTACACCTGGGGAAAATAGCAAACTCATGAGCCAGAGTTTCCTGAGAACCTGACCGCTGTAAGGCCGGGAATGAGTGATTCTGGAAAGCTGCTGCCTGGCTTCAGTTTAGGCTGGGACGACACAACTCGCAGCCCCTGCACGTGTCAGGTGACTCTTAAATGCTTACCACCTTTTAAAAACATTTTCCATAACCGCATGTAAGGTCACTCTTAGTAATATCTTTTGGTTGGAATTTGAAGGCTGATTGACAAATATTTGGCAATCATAAATAATATTTTAATAAATGGTTGATCTTGGAAGATTGTTTTCTGTTTCCCAGTTGGATTTTATGCTTTTTAAAAGCTTTTGAAGGGTTTTAGACAGGTTTTTTTTTTTTTTTTAAAGATTTATTTATTCGAAGGACGTACAGACGGAGGGAGGGAGGGAGAGATCTTCCATCCACTGGTTTGCACCCCAAATAACTGCAGTGCACAAATGGTCCAGGCTGAAGTCAGGAGCCCAGAACTCCATCCAGGTCTCTCATGTAGGTGTGGGGCCCCGAGACTCCACCCATCTTCTGCTTCTTCCCCAGGCTTGTTAGCAGGGAGCTGGATCAGAAGTGGAGCAACTGGAATTTGAACCTGCACTCATTTGGGATGCTGGCATTGCAAGCGGTGAATGACCCGCTGTGCCACGTCAGCCCCAGGGATTGTTTACAAGCATAGGTGAATAACCAGAAGTTTAAAATTAAACTAAAAGTCATGAAACACTTCTATATTTTTCAGTATCAGAGAAACTACATGGATTGGCTTCAATTAAAAATGCTGTTTTAAAAAAATTTTTAATTTTATCCCATGGGGCTTATTTGTTGCAAATGGCCATTGTTTTTATTAAGTAGTTAGGAACATTTGTGGTTATGTTATAACCATAAATCTCAGTAATGTGACTTAACTAATGTTTTAAGTGAGTCTTTTAAGCACTGGTTGATGGCAGATATCTATCCAGAATGCAAATGTGTTTGTCTTGAAAAGTAGTCATCTGTGATCCTCTTTCCTAATACTGATTTTTTTTTTTTTTTAAATTTATTTGGGGTGGGGGGGAACAGGCTCCCATCTGCTGCTTTGCTCCCCAAATGCCATGACAGCCCCGGTTTGAAAGCAGGGAGGCGGGAGCTCAATCCGGGTCTCCCATATGTGTGGCAGAAGCCCAGTAATGCATCATCACTGCTGCCTCCCAGGGTCTGCAGGAACAGGAAGCTGGAGCCAGGTGTGGAGCCCAGGAACTGTGCTGGGGATTTGGGCGTCCGAGCCAGCGGCTTACCTGCCAGGTCCCATGCCTGCCCGGGACCCTGGTGGTTTGGGGGTTGTTTTTGAGCTTGGCTCGTAGTCACTCCAGGGCTCTGCTGTTTTCTAGCCGTGTCTTCCAGCCCCCGACCGGCATTCTGCTGCTGATGGCGCTCACCTCCTTCTGCTGATTTCCCCACGTAGCTTTTGGCAGCTTCAACAACCAGTCGGTTTCACAAAATACTGTTTTGTTTTTTGTTTTTTAAAGATGTATTTATTTATTGGAAAGGCAGAGTTACAGAGATGCAGAGGCAGAGAGAGAAAGGAAGGTCTTCCCCAGATGGCTGCAATGGCTGGAGCTGTGCCAATCCAAAGCCAGGAACCAGGAGCTTCTTCTGGGTCTCCCACGCAGGTGCAGGGACCCAAGGACCCAAGGCCATCTTCTGCTTTCCCAGGCCATAGCAGAGAGCTGGATCGGAAGTGGAGCAGCCGGGACTCATACCAGCGCCCATATGGGATGCCGGTACTGCAGACCAGGGCTTTAACCTGCTGTGCCATAGCACCAGCCCCAAAATACTGTTCTAGAAATACCCAAGAGAATTTGATATTCCACAATGTGTCTGAGAAGCCATGAGCAGTGGCTGTGGCCCCGTAGACTCGAGTAGATTGCAATGAATAGGACAGCATTTGGTGGGACATGTGTGTTGCAGCATGATGACTTAAAACAGGCTGGTGCTGTGGCGCCAGCACCATCTGTGTACTAGTTCCTGTCTTGGCTGCTCCACTTCTGATCCAGCTCCCTGCTCAGGTCTGGTTAAGCAGTGGAAGATGGCCCAAGTGCTTGGGCGCCTGCACCTAGGTGGGAGGCCCAGATAACGCTCCAGGTTCCTGGCCCAGCTCTGGGCCATTGTGGCTATCTGGAGAGTGAACCAGCAGATGTAAGATCTCTCTCTCTTTCTCCCTCTCTCACTCTCTGTAACTGTGCCTTTCTAAATAAATCTTTAAAAATACAGAGTCAAAGCCCCAGAGTGTTTGTGTCACAGTCACAATTTCTGTGTGTGAGGGTATATATGCAACGGCACATTTTTTGCTTGTCAGAGGACATTTTTGTATGTGGATTCTCAAAATGGATTAAGACTCTTAGAAACCGCAAACACTTTATTCCTTTAACATTTAACATCCCGTGAGAGGACCATTGCATAGCCAGCAGTTGTCATGCCAGTTAGGGGGCAGGCGTTTGGTGCAGTGGTTAAACTGCTGCCTGGGATCCTGCGTCCTATATCGAGGTGCCTGGGTTTGAATCCTGCCTCCACTTCTGAGTCCAGCTTCCTGTTAATGTGCACCCTGGGAGGCAGCAGGTGATAACTCAAGTAGTTGAGTCCTTGTCATCCATGTGGGAGACTTGGAATCAGTCTGGGCTGCCTGGCCCAGCCCTGGCTGTTGTGGGCATTTGAGGAGTGAACCAGCAGATGAAAGATTGATTGATATCTCTCTCTCTCTCTGCCTTTCAAATAAGTAAGAATATTTTTTTTTTAAATGTGACAGTGTTTGTGCTCCATTCAGAGTACATGTATTCAATACCCGGCCCTGGCTCCTGAGTCCAGCTTCCTGCTAATGCAGACCCTGTGAGGTAGTGGTGATGACCCAGATTATTGGGTTCCTGGATTGGTTCCCAGCTCCTGATTCTGGTCCCAGTCCAGCTCCAACGGGTGGTGAACCAGCCAGTGGGAACATTCTCTCTGTCTCTCTCTCGCTCTAATAAAGAAATAATTTTTTTTGAATTATCAACATCTTTTTTTTTTTCTTTTGACAGGTAGAGTTATAGAGAGAGACAGAGAGAAAGGTCTTCCTTCCGTTGGTTCACTCCTCAAAAGGCTGCTAAGGCTGGCTGGTGCTGTGCCGATCTGTAGCCAGGAGCCAGGTGCTTCTTCCTGGTCTCCCATGTGGGTGCAGGGCCTAAGCACTTGGGCCATCCTCCACTGCCTTGCCAGGCCACAGCAGAGAGCTGGACTGGAAGAGGGGCAACTGGGACTAGAACCTGGGGTACCGGCGCCGCAGGCGGAGGATTAGCCTAGTGAGCCACGGCGCTGGCCAAGAAATAATTTTTTAAAAAATTTAAATGGGTGAGTTTAAAAAATAAGCAAGAGGAAGCAATATTACAAAGTATTTCCCTGAAAGGTGATTTTCTTTAGGTCATTTTTTCCCAGATTTAGGGCCAGCTGTGTAGAGTTGGCACCAGGAACCGAGAGCCCTGAATTCCAGTCTGCTTTTCCACTCATAGCCATGATGGGGAGAAGTTTCTACCTCTGCACATTCCCGTGTCAGGAGACGTAGGGAGAGAGTATAAGAACCTACGTGTGGATGGCGCTTCCAAGCAACAGTGAGCCAGAGGTGTGCTTGCGGGTGGTGGTGCAGGTGAGTGATAGCAAGAACAGAAACAGAACCAAGACCCCAGTGTTCGCAGCAGCACCTGGAACAGCACCCAGCAGGCAGTGAGCACTTGGCGAGATTTAGGCGGGACGTTCTGGGTTCTGTTACTGAATTCTCCCTCCTTTGTTATGCTCTAGGCAGGTGATGTTTACCAGAATTTTTAAAAATTAATTTCTATTTTCATTAAAATGATGTATATGTATAATGGTTTAAAAAGTCAAACAGAACTAAACAATTTAATGAAAAACAGATACCTTTCACCGTCCTCCTCCAGGCCTGCTCCCCGGAGCCAGACATCTTCTGTGTTTAGCTGCTTCCTCTGAGTCTTGCCTCCATGTGTCTCACACACACACACAAACTTCCTTTTTTTTTTTTTTTTAAGTTCTCAGAAACATTTTATTTATTCGAGAGAGAGAAAGCTCCTATTTGCCAGCCCACTCTCCAAATGCCTGAAGTAGCCCAGGCCTGGAGCTGAAGCGAGGGGCTGGAGCTCAATCCAGGTCTCCCATGTGGGTGTCAGGGACCTACCCTTTGAGGCACCACCAGGTCTGTGCTGGCTGGGAGCTGGAATGCAGGCGCTCAATCTCCGGCTTCCAAGGACGTCACAACCAGTGTACCCAGGGCTCATCCCTGCTGATTCTTAATGTAACTTTTTTTTCCTGTTGACTCCCTGTTACCTTCCATGAGGATTTAGCTCTCCTCATTCCCCCACCAAATATCTGCAAGCTTTTATTTATTTATTTATTTGAAAGGGAGAGTTGGAGAGAAGCAGAGGCAGAGAGGTCCTCCATCTGCTGCTTCACTCACCAAATGGCTGCAACGGCCGGAGCTGGGCCAATTTGAAGCCAGGAGCCAGGAGCTGCTTCTGGGTCTCCCACATGGGTGCAGGGGCCCAAGGATTTGGGTCATCTTTACTGCTTTCCCAGGCCATAGCAGAGAGCTGGATTAGAAGTGGAGCAGCTGGGACTTGATCCAGTGCCCATGTGGGATGCCAGCAGTGCAGGCGGTGGTTTTACCCACTGGCCCTCTGAAAGCTTCTAGTTAATGGTGTTTAGTAATTAAGATTATACTGATCACAAGGTATCTATTTTGGGGTTTTTTTTTCTTGTATACTTTCTGTTTTAATCCTGGAGTTAGTAATTATCTGATTTTTCTTTGGTTAGTTTTCTAAGCACTTTTCACTAATTTTAACCAAATACAGCAACAGATTTATCAAATGTTTTTCGACATAATTCTTTTTTTTTAAATTTTTTTTTATTTTTTTAATTTTTTTTGACAGGTAGAGTTATAGACAGTGAGAGAAAGAGAGAGACAGAGAGAAAGGTCTTCCTTTCGTTGGTTCATCCCCCAAATGGCCGCCACAGCTGGCGCGCTGTGCTGATCCAAAGCCAGGAGCCAGGTGCTTCCTCCTGGTCTCCCATGGGGTGCAGGGCCCAAGCACTTGGGCCATCCTCCACTGCCTTCCCGGGCCACAGCAGAGAGCTGGACTGGAAGAGGAGCAACCAGGACAGAATCCGGTGCCCAACCGGGACTAGAACCCGGGGTGCCGGCGCTGCAGGCAGAGGATTAGCCTGGTGAGCCACGGCGCCGGCCTTGGCATAATTCTTCACACTCAAAATCATTAAATAAGGCTCCTGGTCTTCACTCTCCTGCCCCTGCCTGGCCTGGGTGTCCTGGGCCCGCCCACCGGCCGGGACTCTGCTGCTCTCCCACATCTGCCCCCTGTTCTGGGCAGCCTGTGTGCTTTCTCCTCTTTCTGCGCTTGCGCATTTTCTTTTTCTCTGCAGGATATCCTCCCTGGCTTTCCAGTGATGCTTGTTCTCTGCTCCTTTGTATGTGACCCAGTTTTTGCTCTTTGTAAATTAAAAGGGAAATTAGCTTTGTTAAGATACAATTTATGTGCTATAAAGTTCACCTATTGAAAGCATACAATAAATGGTTTTGAGTATATTTAGAGTCGTGCACACATCATCAGGATTGATTTGTAGAATTTTTTCATCATCCCAAAAAGAAAGTTTGCACCTGCTCACAGCCACTCCCCACCCCGACCCAGCTGCCAAGCTTCAGCAACTACGAATCTACTTCTTCTCTCTGCAGACGGTCCTACTCTGGACTTGTAAATAGAATCATAGACTGCAATGCTCCGTGTGCTGTTTTCAGTTAGCATACAATTTCTGAGGTTCATCCTTGTAGCAGGCACCCCTGCTCCGTCCCTTTTGTGGCTGAGTAGTATTCCATGTGACGATGTACCGCATTTGTTCATCCATTCATCAGGTGTTGGGTGTGGCTGTGGTTTCCACTTTTTGCTGTGAACGTTTGCACACAGGTTTTTGTGTGGACATCTGTTTTTCCTTTCTCTTGGGTGATACAGAAAAGTAGAAGTTATAGGGGAACTCCACATTTAACTTTTTAAAAAAGATTTATTTGAAAGGCAAGAGTTAAATACACACACACAGAGGAAGAGAGAGAGAACGAGCGAGCTTTCATCTGCTGGTTCACCCCCAAATGTCTGCAACACCTGGATCTGGACCAGGCCAAAGCCAGCAGCTAAGAACTCCACCCAGGTCTCCCACGTAGGTGACAGGGATGCAGGTGCTTGGGCCATCCCCTGCTCCCTTCCCAAGCACATTTGCAGGTTGCTGGGTTGGAAGCAGAGCAGTGGGGGCTGGAACCTGGTCTCTGATGTGGGACGCTGGCGTTGCTGCTGGTGGTTTAACCTGCTGCACCCCACGCCCACCCCCATTTCTTAGATTTTTGAGGGGCTGCCCAACTCGTTCCCAAAACGGTTGTTCCACTTACATTCTCATCACATATATACTTTTACAAACAGGTTTATTGAGGTGTAATTAACGTAAGATGAAATGCATATATATGAGGGGATATCAAAATTCATGGAAAATAGAAATAAAAATGTATTTATTTTGGTACAAATAGTTTTTGCATAGTTTTTAATAATATGCATTTCCATGAACTTTTTGAACTTCCCATGAAACTTTGTATAAAGTATATGATTGAGGGCTTGACACTTGTGAAACCATCACCAAATCAACATAACAAAATATCCACCCTGTAACAGTTACTGAGATCCACCCTTCCCACCCACCCCAGGCAACCACAGATCTGTTTCTGCCACTGTGGTTTAGTTTGCATTCTCTAGAATTTTATATAAATGGAATCGGAAGCATGTACTCTGTTTTTGTCTGGCTACTGAGAGTAATTATTCTGAGATTCCTCGGTGTTGAAGGTGTCAATTCTTTCTTACCAATGAGCTGTGCATATATATACACACACACACATCACACTGTGTGTACCCATTCAGCTACAAACACTGGGTGTATCTAAGTTAAGGCTATTATAAATAAAGGTGTTACAAACATTCCTGTGCAAATCTTTGTGTGGACATATGCTGTCATTTTTCTTCAATAAATACCTAGCAATGGAATATTTAGATGGTATGTAAATATATGTTTAACTTTTTAAGAAACTTTTAAACCACTGTCCAAAGTGATTGTGCTATTTTATATTCCCACCAAGAGTTTGCTCTTTGTAAGTTTTCGGAAATTGTCTTCATGTTTTGAAATTTCCTGCTGCTGTCCTGTTGGCTATAGGTCTGTCGTGCCCACTTTGTGGGCTTGTTCAGTATGGAGATGGATTTTCTTCAGGCTGGGAAACCATCTTGATTTATATCCTTAATTTCCTCTTCAGCATTTTCTCTGTAATGGCTTTCTGGAACTCCTGCTACTTGGATTGATTTTCTAATCTTTTTTCTTTTTCTCCTGTGTTACAGTTCTTTGTTCCAATTTTTCAGTGATTTCATTGATTATCTCCCAACCCCTTATTGAAGTTTTGCTTCCACTGTATTTTGTATTTCAATCTCTTCTTTTATGGATGTGACTTTCTTCTTCTTCTCTCTCTCTCTCTGATAATTATAGTTTTTATTTTTTTTTTAACTTTAAGATTTATTTATTTGAAAGGCAGAGTTACAGACAGAGAGGGAGAGACAGAGAGAGAGAGAGAGAGGTCTCCCATTCACTGGTTCACTCCTCAATTGGCCTCAATGGCCAGGGCTGGGCCAGGCTGATGCCAGGAGCCAGGAGCTATATCCAAGTCTGCCACGTGGAGGCAGGGGCCATCCTTAGGCAATCTCCGTTGCTTTCTCAGGCCATTAGCGGGGAGCTGGATTTGAAGTGGAGCAACTGGGACTCAAACTGGCACCCATATGGGATGCCAGCATTGCAGGCTGTGGCTTAACCTGCAACAATGCTGGCCTTTAATTATAGTTTTTAGAAAGATTTGTTTCTATTCTCTGCATTGTATTTCCTGTACATTGCTAGTTTCTATTTCTTTCTGTCTCCCTCTCATTTTAGAGGCATTCTTTACATGTCTGTGACCGTGCATGGCCTTCAGGGAGGTGTCAAAAGCTTGTGGCCACCGTGTGTGTGTGTGTGTGTGTGTGTGTGTAAGAAGCATGTAGACTGTGCCTGTCTCTGTGACTGACCAGTACATCATGGCCGCCGTGTGTGTGTGTGTGTGTGTGTGTGTGTGTGTGTGTGTGTGTAAGAAGCATGTGGGCTGTGCTGTCTCTGACTGACCAGTATGAACTCTGGGGACCCTGCATGTTAGCATCTGTTGCGCTCTGGAGGGGGATTGCTTGGCCCATGCCGCTACCAGGAAGGGGCCGGCAAAGAGGGCCTCTCAGTCCGCCCAGACCTCGACTTACCTCCCTGTTTCGAGCCCCGAGCACATCCGCACCTTGGCTCGGCTTGTGGGCCCTGTGTGCAGAGCCCCTGTGCCCAGCACGGCCTGCAACAGTCTGTATTTCCTGGGTGGGGCAGGCCCCTGAAGCCAACTCTTCTCCAGTCCTCTGTCTGCAGCCCTGGCCCGTCCTGCCGTGGTGGCCTGCAGGCTCCTCGGATGCGTTTCTGAGAAGCGGCTGCTCCTGGCCGGCCCCTGTGCCCGCCTGGCCGCCACGTGGTGGCTCCTCCTGCCAAGTCCACCTCTGCCTGCCCATCCCTGTCGCAGGGGGCGGATCTCCCACTGCTGCCTCCTTTCTCACACCTGGTCCAGGCAGGTTTCTGCCATCTGGGTGCCGTTCAGCAGCGCCTTTGTGCTGAGCGGTGCCTGTGTGACAGACACGCATCTAGTGCTGGGACGGCCATGAACAAAACTGAAAAATCCCCACCTTTGTGCATGCGAAGGGAGAAGCTCCTGTGTGGGCAGGTGGATGCTGTGCAGGAGACAGCAGAGAGAGAAGCAAAGAGGTGAGGAGGGGGCACACCCTGCAGACTCGAGGCAGGGGTGGAGAGGGGAGAGGCGTGGCGGTGCAGCAGGCGAGTGGCGCTTTAACGGAATGCCACCGAGGGACCACACTCATGCCAAGGAAGAGTGTTCCAGACTCAACAGAGTACACAGAGGTGTTAGAGGGGCAAGGCGGAGCGAGCTGGTAGAGCAGAGGAGGGTGGGGTTCTGGGTGATTTTGGGGGGTGCTGCTTGGGGGCGAGAGCACAGATGTGAGACGTGGCTGCAGGATCCTCTGAGCCATGGCAGGTGCAGTTTCTCTGCTCATTGTTCTGTAAACGTCACACGTCTCTGACGAAATGAAGTCTGGTTTTCAAGAGTGGTGCTTGAAGCCACGAGGCTTGATGAGACCGTCAAGGGAGTGGCCCTGCCAGAGGTGGGAAGGAGCGAGCCCCTGGAAGGCGGGGTGCAGCACCACTGAGGCCCTGCACACGTTGGGAAGGAGGTCAAAGGAAGGAAGGGGCTCGAGAGGGAGGGTGCCACCAGCAGCCTGAGAGTGGCTGAGACAGGGAAATCTGGTGTCCTTGACGACAGCCACCACTGCTGCTTCCCAGGGCCCACATTGGCTGGAATGGGGATTTGGGAACAGAGCCAGGACTTGAACTTGGGCACTCCAATATGGGATTCTGATGTCTACCCTCTCCTGCCCTCCTTTTCCCCTTTAGAATCTTAGACTTGGGGCTGGTGCTGTGGCATAGCAAGTAAAGCCACCGCCTGCAGTGCCTATATGGGCACCGGTTCAAGTCCTGGCTGCTCCACTTATGATCCAGCTCTCAGCTATAGCCTAGGAAAGCAGTAGGTGGCTCAAGTCCTTGGGCCCCTGCACCCACGTGGGAGACCCAGAAGAAGCTCCTGGCTCCTGGCTTCGGATTGGCACAGCTCTGGCCGTTGTGGCCATTTGGGGAGTGAACCAGCGGATGGCAAATCTCTGTCTCTTTCTGTCTCTTTCTCTCTACCTCTGCCTCTCTGTAACTCTGCCTTTAAAATAAATAAATAAATAAATAAACCTTAAAAACATACTATCTTGGACTCGCATACAGGCCTTCCTTGTTAGGTACCACTTCAAGGATGCAGCACAGCACTATAGGAAGACCCGCAGCCTGTGGTCCAGATGCCGGCGCCGTGTCCTCTCTAGAGTAGGGTCACTGCTCTCTGTGCCTCAGTTTCCTGGTCTGCAGCACAACACACTGATCGCTGTGGGTCCTAGCTCTGACATGCCGGAATGTGTGACTTGAGATTCAAGAGAGATCCAAGATGGGAAAGGCACTGTGTGTCTGCTTGCTGCTTCCTGGGAAATTCGGAGTTTTAAGAAAGCAAACCTAAAACAGTGCCAACTTTAAACCAAAATACACATTGCTTTATAGATACTTAAGAGACATATTACATTTAATAAAATAAAGCAAACCTAACGTAAAAATGAAGGCTTACGTATTTATAGCGTTAAACCCAGTGGAGACTCCAGCCAGTTTTTGATTGCTGATTTTCTCTCCGATATAAAAGCATATTCACTGCAGAAATGTTGCAAAACAGGAAAATGTAATAATGAAAATTAAAATCATCCATTATCCTATCATCCAGAGATAAATTCTAGTAATATTTTTGTGTAATTAACTGCCAGTTTTGTATACATAAAGACACCAATATTTCATCCTTCTCCTTCCCACTGAAACTTTTTTATAATTTGTATCCTGATTTTTTTTCTAATTTAAAGTATTTTTCATTTTACTTGAGAGGGAAAGGGAGATCCCATTTGCTGGTTCACTCCCCAGTTGCCTGCATTAGCCAGGGCCAGGAGCTGGGAACTCAGTCTGGGTCTCCTACATGGGTGGCAGGGACCCAGCTACTTGAGCCATGGTCTGCTGCTTCCCAGGGTGCACATGAGCAGGAAGCTGGACTGGAAGTAGAGTGTCCGGGACTTGAACACAGGGACTGATATGGAATGCACGTGTCCCAAGTGGGGACTTGACCACTGTCCCATATGCCTGCCCTGGGGAGCCTGATTTTCTGAAGTGCTGGCTTTGTCATAAGCATATCCCCACATCATCCAATAGTCTTCACACAATGTTTTGCAGCTACAGTAATCTCTTACCTGTGGGTGCTATTTCAAGACCCCCAATGCTGGGAATCGCACACAGAACCGAGCCCTATATATGCTCTTCTTTTCCCTATACCTATTAGGACGCTCAGTTTACAAGTTAGCTCCAATAAGAGATCAACAAAAGCAATAACATAGCAATTATATGAAATGTATGAATTGTTTATTTTATGGAGTTTCCCATTCAATATTTTCAGGCCACAATTGATCGCAGGCAACAAACCACAGAAAGCCAAACTGGAAACAGGAGTGCCGCTGTCACTCATCTTCCCTGCTAGGACCATGTTGTAACTTAGTCATGCCCTTTTCCTTCTTTTTAATAATTTTTAAAGCTTTTAAGATGTCGGCAGGATCGATTTCAATGCTATTTATTTGAAAGGTAGGGCAACAGAGAGATGGGGGAGAGACATCTACGAGGTTACTCCCTGAAAGGCTGTGACAGCCAGGGCTGGGCAGGCTGAAGCCAGGACAGGAACTCCAACCTGGTCTTTCACATGGGTGGCAGCAGAAGCTGAACTGGAAACCCAGCAACTGGGACTGGAACTGGAGCTCCCATGTGAGATGTGGTGGCTTAACTTGCTGCACCACACCACCAGCCCCTGGCCATTCTCGGAATGCGCATTTTTAGCCACTACAAGTAACACTGATAGAAATGTTACGATGTTCCACCTTACTCATAAGTCTGCATGGCTTGCTCATCCTTTGGCACAAATGACCAGTTAGAGAATTATATTTTAAAGACTCATTCACAGAGAGGCAGAAAGAGAGAGAGGTCTTCTATCTGCAGGTTCACTCCCCAGATGGCTGCAGAAGCCGGAGCTGTGCCGTTCCGGAGCCAGGAGCTTCTTCCAGGTCACCCACACAGGTGCAGAGGCCCAAGGACTTAGGCCATCTTCTGCTTTCCCAGGCCATAGCAGAGAGCTGGATGGGAAGTGGAGCAGCCAGGAGTTGAACCAGCGCCCATATGGGATGCCAGCACTGTAGGCGGCAGTTTACTCGCTATGCCACAGCACCAGCCCCAGCCAAATAGCCATCTTCGTACACCTGCCTCTCCTGACTTCCAGAGAGGTAGTAGCAATTTAGCTTCTCCCTTAGTCTTCTGAGCATCCCACTGTTACTATGCCAACTTGCTACAATCCATCAAAAAATTCAGTTTGTGACAGCATAGGCTAACGTTTACTATTTATCTAAGCGGAGTTGTAGGAGGAATAAGAGTGATTCAGATTGCCATGATTCTCTGTGTGCCTAATATCCTGGGCACTCTGCCACATGCCTTTTTGTTGATTGTGATCGAATGCCACACCCTTAGAATGTAGGTGTCATTCATTCCTTGCCCTGTCCCATGAGGCTGTGATGTGTCTGAGGACACACAAGCCAGATCCCTAGACTTCAAGCCAAGCACTTATTTATTTTCCTTACTTCATCCGTCAAATGGTGTGGAATAGTTGGCAATCACAGATTCCAGTGATAGAGAGACTATGAAATAGATTCACAGCTTAGCAATTTTTTCAAGTTTTCAAATATAAAAAATACTGAACCCTAAAATCAATGATTCCTCTGAAACTCTGCTTTACCAAGGGTTGTCCAGGGCTCCGGCTTCTTGGCCTTGAACCACAGGTGAGGTCAGCAGGGGAGACAGGGGCTGAACTGCTTTCTTCTGACCCGAATTGGCTGCCCTTGTCTGTGAAGGCCTCAGAGGCAGTGCTGGACTTGCAGCACTGGTGCTGTGTGGAAGGTGAGCACCTTCAATCCAAACACAAACCACTGGCTGAGCTGAGCTGTGTGCACATGCGTGTGTGAGTGTGTGTGCATAAGCATGTTGGGGGGCAAACTTTAGGAACATGGAGCCTTATAATTTTATCTTGTAGAAAGATATGTTTATTTGAAAGGCAGGTGGGGGGGGAGAGAATCTTCCACCCATTGGTTCACTCCCCAAATGGCTGCAAGGGCCAGGCTGAAGCCAGGAGCGTGAATTCCATCTGGGTTTCCTATGCGGGTGGCAGGTGGCCCTTGGGCTATCGTCTGTTGCTTTTGCAGACGCATTAGCCGGGAGCTGGATCAGTAGGACAGTGGGAACTCGAACCAGGGCTCACATGGGACACCGGCCTTGCAGGCTAGGACTTAACCTGCTGTGCCACCACAAAGCCCCATATAATCTTATTCTTGGTCTGCTGCAGCGTGCACATGGAAAGCTGGCTTTTGGATCTTTAGCCACAGAACACAGGTATCAACAACAATTTCATGAGGACGGTCTTGCCGTGTCCCAACACAAAAGTTTTAAACTTAAAGCTCAGCTGTGGGTCTGTGTGTGTGTACTATCTGGTGTGCTAACAGAGTAAACGTGATTTGAAGCTGTCATCATTTTTCCCTTTTGTGAAAGCAGGCCTGGGTTCTTAGCTCAAGGGGGACTCGGAGGCATGTGGAGCCGGTGCCGGCATTGTTTGGGGTCCAGTGGGGAAGGAGAACGTGCCAACACTGAGCTGGCTTTGCCTGCTCTCGCCCTGAGGTGCCAGCTTCCTTGTTTCCTGTGCAAGGATTGCTTGTAGTTTGGTTTTGGGGAAGTTTTCCCGGGGGGTGGGGGCGGGGAGGCACACAGATTCCATTATTGTCATGAGATCGAAGTGGCTTCATCTGGATCCAGGCCTCAGTGAGCATTTTAACTCCTGCTTTTACACAAGAGTGGGCTTAGAGTGTGCATTTGCTCGCCTGTGGTTTAAGTAACACAGCTGGATCGCAGTACAGGGGCGAGCGGGGGCTTGTCCCCGGGGTGTGTCCAGGCAGAGAGAGGCGGTTTCACCGTGGAGCTTCTTGGCTAGGTTGCAACCCTGTTCGTGGTCACGCTGGCTTCCCCCTGCAGCTGGAACCCTCAGGAGCCTGGCAATCCGCTCCTGTCGGCAGAGGGGGACAATGACTTTGCGAGGGGAAGGGTACGGAGAGAGCCAGAGAGCCGGGAAGTATCCTTGGAGGGCCCGAGCTGAAGTGGCCTTGAGGCTGTGGGCTGGGCAGAGGAAGACGGGAGAAGCAGCGGAGCGGGACAGCTCAGAATAGAAGACGTGAGAGAAAGTGCCAGCCAGCGCGATTGCCACACAAGGCTGGGCGGGGAGGAGGTGGGGGTGCGGGGAACGGCTGAGAAAAATAGCAATTAGTACAGCTAAAAATAAAGACCAATTTGGAGACAAAGCCAGATACACAAAGAGAAACATAAAAGTCGCCAGAAAGACAATTCCTTGCAAACCAAATGTTCAAGAAACCCGGGGCTAATGACGACTCTTCTAGGGGCTGTTTCGCAGAAGAAAGCAAACAATAGACGAGCGCGCAGGTGACACGCGGTGAGCGCGGAGGACACTCGAGTGACCCGGGTGTTGAGCTCGAAGGCCCCGTTGCGCCCACGCGTTTCCGAAGTTAGAGAAGCGCCCAGGGCGCGCCCGCGAGCTGGCGCCGGGACGCTAGGGGTTCCTGCCGGGCTCCTCCGAGTCCGTCCCGGGAGCCGCGAGGCCGCGGGAGAAGGCGCCAGCGCCCCGGCGCCCGCGCGGCGCGGCGCGACCGGAGAGAAGGCGCCCACCCGCGGCGGCTCGGCCCGCTCGGCGCGCGGGCACTGGGGCCCTGGCCCGCGGACGCTCCGCCTGCATTCGCCGCGCGGTTGGGTCCCGCGCTCAGGGGGTCAGCGCAGGCGGGTCCCGGCGCGCTGGGATCCTGGGTCCCGCGGGGCAGGCAGCGCACGGGCCCCGCAGGACCGCGTGGCCTCGGCATTGCGATCTGGGCTCTGGGAAGGGACCCCACCCCGCTCGCCGGCAAAGGCGCGCTGAGATCTGGGAAGCGCCGAGCGCCCCGGCGCCGTGCCCAGTTCTCGGGGGGCGCGGCGAGAGGGAGGGAGACCGCGGTGGCCGCGGGGCCTGGGGCACCGTCGCGGGCGTGGGGACCCCGGGACGCGCCGATCGCGTTGGCGGGGAGCCCAGGTCCCGGGGTGATGGCCTCGCTGGGGAGAGGGGTCGGCTCCGGGCGGCCGGGGGCCCCGCCCTGGCACCCTGGCTGGGATGGGACCGACGGCCTCCACCGGCGCGGGCGGGCAGGGCGCACAGAGCGCGCCACGCGGCGCCTCGCGGGGAGGAGGGCGCGGGGCGGGGTCCGGGCGCGCCGGGGCGGTGCGGAGCGGGCTCCTCCTTCTCGCCCTCCTCCTCCTCCTCCTCGCCTTCCTCGGGCTCAGCGCGGCGCGCCGGCTGCTCCTCCTTCCTCCTCGGGCGCCCGCGGCGATGTTTAACCGAGCCGTGAGCCGGCTGAGCAGGAAGCGGCCGCCGTCAGGTAAGCGGCTCCCAGGGCCGGCGCGCTGCGGGTCGGGGCGCCGCCCGGGCCGGTGCTGCCTGCCGGGCATCCTCCCTCCTGGTCTCGGGCGGGGCTGGGCAGTGCGCCCCGACGGGAGCCCCTGCCGGCCGCGCCGCCTCTCCGCGCTCGGTCCCACCGCGGCGCGAGCGCGGAGCCCGGAGAGACTCGCAGGGAGGAAGTTTGCCTGAAAGGGGAAGAGCAGCAGTTTTCTTTTTAGTGACGGTCTGGGAGAAAGGAGATCCAGACCCGCAAACTTTGGAGGTAGAGCGAGATCCAGATTCCGAAAGCAGAACAGTGGGTGGCTTCCCCGAGCTGGAATCCGCTCGGCTGCCTGCGCGGGTGGGACGGCTGGACACCCCCCCCCCCCAACCCGCATCCCCCGGGCGCCGGGGCCTGGGGCGCGGGGGCCTTGGGTTCTGCACTGCCGAGCGGAAGCTTGGGGCCGCGTGGGTGGCTGAGCCCTTGGGTGGTGAAGGGCGCCTGTGTGGTTCGCGCCCGCGAGGCTCTGACATCGGGAAGGAGTCCCTTGGTGTCCCCTGGGGCCGGCCTGACGACACTTGGGAGCAACTTGGAAGGACCAAGAACCCGCGCGGAGTGGCCAGGGTGCCCGCAGTTGCACCGCTCTTAGCGGTTTTGCCCCTGAATCTTCCCCCTCGGGACGACCGGAGGCTGGACGATGGCAGAGAGGACCTGGAGCCAGGGGCTGGGGTGGTGGGTCCCTTGGCTTGATTCTCAGCAGGTTTCTGGGTCCAGTGGTCCTGCGACATCCACTCCAAGGTTCACTTCTGCCTGAGCCGCGAGTCTGCACATGCAGCTTCCCTGTTCCTCCCAGCATCACGTTTTATGAGGTGCACGGTGGTTCAGAGAGGGGAACTGGAGTCGCTGGGTCCAGGCCACCTGTACCACTAACCGCGGGAACTTTCTTCTGTGCTTGGTGCAGAAGGAGGATCTGCAAGTTGCTGATACCGGCAGTGGCTGCCTCTCGATCAAACATTCACTGGCGCCCACCCACCAAATTATGCACTTGTAGAGCAAGCCTAATGCAACAGGACTTCCGGGGTCACGGTGACCGTCTCCGTGGTTGTCCTGCGCTCCCTGAGTGCACCCTTGAGTGTGGCACCGTGGTTGTCCGGTGCTCCCTGAGCGCACCCTTGAGTGTGGCGTGTGCGCTGTGGGTGTTAGTGGCAGTCATCCCAGCCTGTTGTAGAGCAAGCCTAATGGAACAGGACTTCCAGGGTCACGGTGACCGTCCCCCGTGGCTGTCCGGTGCTCCCTGAGTGCACCCTTGAGTGTGGCGCGTGTGCCCCTGTGGGTGTTAGTGGCAGTCACCCCAGCCTGTTGGCCCAGGCTTATGGAAGGGACAGAGGCTCAGGTCCCAGCCCTGCCCCTCCTTCAGCCTTGAGTGAGCCGCTTCTCTGTGCCTCAGTTTCGGTGATGTGCTGCAGCTGGCTCAGTCTGGCTTGCAAGAGCCCAATTGCTAAAAATTTGGGAAATTTAGAGACTGCTTGCTAAACCATAGGTAGCTTGAAATGAGATATTTACACCATGGGAATCAGCAAATGCTAAAAATCAAGGCTCCTTCTCCCCCCTCCCCATACCAGCACCCATTTGCACCAGTTTCCCCATCTGTGGAATGGGTTTCATAAAGCTGTGGAGTAGATGCAAATAGATGAAGCCTGGTGCATAGTAACTGCATGGTCATCATTAGCAGCTGTCTTCTCTCTCTCTTCCTGTGATACCCAAAGCTGCTCTGGATGACCTTCAGGTTGCTAATGTATGGATCATTTTGGGTCAAAGACTCCCAAATAGAACTATTGAATGCAGGGAGATATGTGGATTGGGTGCTTTTGCCTGTAACCTGGCTGTACCCCCCAAAAGACTGATGACAGTTTTAGGGAAATACCTGTTTCAGGACAACAATTTTGTCTTGAGATGTGGGGAGACAGAGCTCTCCCAGCTGCCAGTGAGCGTCCCAAATGGTGGCAGTGACCAAGGCTGAGTCAGGTTGCAGCTGAGAGCCAGGGACTCGATTCCAGTTGCCCACCTGGGTGGCAGCAACCTGGGTACTTGAGCTGCCCCCCAGGGTCTGCATGAGCAGCTGGAGCTGGGACTGCAGGAAGAGATGGGGACGTCCTAACCACTAGGCCAGTCCGGAGGGCGACAGACTGGAAGGCTGATGGCAGCGTCGGCGGCTACCCATCACGGGCTGGTGCTGCACGCCTGGGCCCCAGTGCCGGTTTCCTTGGGATTTTTAGGGTTAAAGTCTATCCTCGCTGCTGTCAGTGGGAACTGAAGGAACCCAGTGAGATTCCAGAAGCTCAGAGGACATAGGAACCGGCAAGGGGATCCTCTGGACCTGCACTGAATTGGGGCGGGGTGGGGGTTGGTGTTATTCTTCTCAAAGAAACTCTCCAAATCTCATAAGCTTCAGGCCCCACAAAAGCTGGGTCCACCCCTGCAGGACCCCTGATTTAGGCCTGGCTGGCGCCCTGTGGCCTCAGGTGCCTTCGTGAGACCTTTCAGCTTTTTGGCAAAATCTTATTCAGGACACTGACTTGACATGAAAGCCTGCTTCCAAGTTCAACATGGGACTCCCTCCTCCTTTCCGAGGTTTTTTTTTTTTTCAAAGTGTGTTCCACCAACCACATGGAGGGGAAGGGGCCTTGATAAATTCAGCTCCCCAGCCTCGCCCCAGACGTGCCCATTAGAGCTTGGGGGTGGGAGGTGGGGAGAGAGAGTCACTGCATTGTCCCCAAGTGCCCCTGCCCCCAGTTCTTGGCCCACTGAAGTGGGAGGCCCCCTGCCTGGAGTCTGTTTGCCCACCCTGCCTCCACAGCTCCTGGCTTTGTTGATAACCACTGGGGTGGGCCCACCTGATCTCCGAAGCCCAAGCCACACCCCGGCCCCCCCAACCCTGCAGCCAGGCCAAGGGGTGACTGTCAGGGGAATCCTCCCCCTGCCAGGCAGGCCACCCAGGCCTGTTACACATTATCTCATTAAACCCTTGGGAACAGTTTCAGATTTATTGCAGGGCTCAAGTTTTTATTTAGAGATGACAGTCTGCATAGCGATTTAACGTCTTTGTTTTCACAATCAGCCTTCGATGCTGGGGAGACTTTCTCTGCAGAACACCAGTGGCCCAGGCCTGGGCCTTCAGGGACAGAAATGCCGTGCTGGCCGGGGCCCCCTGTGAGCAGCTGAGTGGATGGAGCTGGCTCTGGCCCCCAGAGCAGCCCGCAGACAGCAGGGGTGGGGAGGTGCCTGGGGGCCTTGTTTGTCTCTTGTGATTCTTAGCTGCTCTGATGCCTCCTTTCCTCGCTGGCTGAAAATGTGGAAACCGAGGCAGGTGGCCGGCCTGGCCATTGTCTGGGGCTTCCTGGGCGAACGGAGTCATTTCTCTCCACGGGTTGAGTAATGCTTGCAGCCCCTCCATGCTGAACTCCGGGAACTTGCTGTTTAAACAGCACTAAATTTACCCTCTCCAGTTCCTTCTGCTTCCCGCAGATAGCTCCTGGCCGTGCAGCCGGGGGTGGCGGCGGGAGCAGAGGGGCCCAGGCTGGCAGCCGCTGCCCTGGATAAGAGCTGTCAGGAGGCGTCCCTGAGAGTGAAACGGCCCCCCCGGACTCCAGGGACACATTTCCCTTCCAAGTCACTTCTCCTCTCCTGGGGGCTCCTCCACGTGCCGGGGTGAAGCCTGGCCTGCCCTCCTTCCAGCGTCTCCACCTGTCCCTGGGGAGAGCTGGACATCCCCACCTGGGCGTTGCACCTGGGGGTGGGGTGGGGGATGGCTCACCACGTCCCAACTCTGAGCCCTTTGCGTCTGACGGCGCAGGCTGTCCAAGCCGGAGGGCCCTTTCCCTTCTTTCTGGAGAGCTGCAGAGGCAGCGGCAGACCAGACAAGGCGAGGGGAGTCTCAGAGCCCAGTCCAGGGCCCGGAGCGCCCAGCCTCTGCTGTGGCCTTGTTGAGATGCCTCGAGGCTGGCTGTGGAGCTGACGACTGTTCTCCCTCCCCACCCTCGTCCTTTCGCCAGCCGGCACCTTAAACACAGATGAAGCCATCAGCAGCTGTTTCTATCACTTCACAAAAGTAGGACAGGTAGAATCTGAGGAGGGAGAATCTTCTAGAAGCACTGGGCAGCTGGGGGCTGTGGCTATTGAGTGCCACAGCTGCATGCCCTGTCCCAACCCCCAGCGGTTGCCTGAGGCTGCAGATGGCCCTGAGGTCAGAAAAAAGAGTATTGTGAAAAAAGTATGCATGCATCTCAAACATTTTTTGCACCAAAACAAACTCACCATTTAATTCCATTTTCTGCATTCTTTCAAGCACCCTTGTAACTGTGTTCTTCCTATGATAGAATTCAGTTTATAAATTAGGTACAGGAAGAGATTAACAACAGCAATCAGTGATAAAATGGGACCATTATACCACGCTGAAATACAAGTTACATGAGTGGTTTATTTCTAGAATGTTCCACTTAATATATTGGGACTGCAGTTGACTGCAGGTAAGTGAAACGGAGGCAGATGGAGCCTCACGTGGGGGGACTACTATAGATACAGTCTGTTTAAAAAAAAAAAAAAACTAACCCAAAACACAGCCCAGGACTGACAACGGAATTCACCAGCGCTTGGTCAGTGGTTCTTTATCCCCGTCCACGTTTCTTCACAGACCAGTGAAAGCAACTCCTCCCCAGCCTGGCCTGGTCTTCCCAAGTCACTTCACGTTCTGTGAGGAAAAGGTGTCTGCCTTTCGTTTCTCTCTCTCTCTCTTTAGAATTTATTTATTGGAAAGGCAGAGTTATAGAGAGGGAGAGAAGGATCTTCCATCGCTGGTTCACTACCCAAATGGCCATAAGGATCAGGGCTGGGTGAGGCTGAGGTCAGGAGCTGGGAGTTTCATTCGGGTCTCCCACATGGGTGCAGGGTCCCAAGGACCTGGGGCATCTTCTGCTTTCCCAGGCCACAGCAGAGAGCTGGATCGGAAGTGGAGCAGCTGGGGCTGGTGTCGTGTGGTGGGTAAAGCCGCCTCCTGGGGCGCTGGCATCCCATATGGGTGCTCATTGGATTCCAGGCAGCTAAAAAGCTTCTGGCTTCTGCCTGGCCCAGCCCTGGCTGTTGCGGCCATCTGGGGAGTGATCTCTCTCTGTAACTCTTTCAAATAAATAAACAAATCTTAAAAATATATATAGAAAATGGAGCAGCTGGGACATGGACCGGCACCCATGTGGATGCCAGCAGTGTCAGTGTCACAGGCACAGTTTTACCGGCCGTCCTCTATGTTTTGTTTCTTGCATCTTCCACTGGGCTGTTCTCTCTGGAGGGGTGGGGTCCTAGTCCCTCCCCATCTTTGCTGTTTTTTTTTTTTTTTAAGTTTGTTTTATTTGTGTTCCTTTGAACAGCAAAGCAAGAGAGAGATGGAGCATATTTCCTTCTACCTGCTGGTCCAGTCCCTAAATGCCCACAAAACCTGGGTCTGGGCCAGGCTGAAGCCAGGAGCCTGGCGCTCCATCCAGATCTTCTATATGGGTGTCAGGGACTCAAGTACTTGAGCCATCACTGTTGCCTGCCAGGGTGTGCATCGGGGGAAGCAGAGGCAAAACTCTAACCCAAGCACTCCAGTCTCTCGTCTGTCGTCTGAGGCTTAACTCCCTGTGTCACAAAGAGGCGCACTCTTTTTTTTGGGGGGGGGGAGTAGTAAGTTGCTTTACCTCTCTGTGTCTCAGTTTCCTCATCTGTAAAATGGGCCAAGGATGGGATCAAGCTCCAGAGGCCGTTGTGTAGCCTAGGTGGGATATAGTACGTGCACAGTGAATGCTTCCCTCCGTGCCCTCTGCCGTTCACGCAGGCCTGGCATTGATCAGTGAAAAACACGCACACGAAGGAGCACCAGATGCTGTGCAGACCCCAGGAGGGCACTGCCCTTGCTCTGCAGAAACGCACTGTCCACCTGACTGGTGCCGGAGGGAGAAAGCCGCTGCTGCTGCAGGGGGTGGGGGCGGGGAGGGGGAGCCAGGGCACAGTTATGCATGGATGTCTGGCATGGAGCGCAGGGGCTTCTGGGCACTGGAGAGAACCAATGGCAGGGTCTGCATTTCCACCCCCAGGAGAGGGCTCTCCTAGACGGCCAGGATTGTGGGGAGGCTGCAAATAGCACTCGGGCGCCCTGATTTCCTTCTCTCTGCTGGAGACGGGGCCATCTGTTGTTTAGTCCACTCAAAAGAGGATGTTGGGGCTTGTTCTTCCTTGGCACCCAAGGGTGCTGGAGAGCCCTGCAGCCCTCTGCCTGTCTCGCACAAAGCGACTGCGAGAAGGCGGCGGCGTTTTGGTCTGCGTGCAGCGCCCCAGGTGGACCCAGAGCATGGCATGTAAGGAACGGCTGCCCGGCACCCCGCACCGTGGCCTTGGCCCTGGCCCAGGGCGAGGCAGGGGCTGGGGCAGGGAGGCGGGGGCAGCGGGAGTGTGCTTGAAGACACAGAGGTGCACAGGTGACTCCTGAAGGGCCGCTGAGGGCACTTGACTTTCTCTGAAGCTGAGCCCCCGTGCAAAAACGCCACGAGGCACTTCCTAAGCCTGGCAGCCCTCTTTCCGGGCTTGCCTGCTCCTGTCTTGGGTGCTGGCTCTGATTATGGTTATTCTAAAACGACCTCACCGCTGTGATTACCTCCTGCTATCTGCAGTTCCCTCAACTTTCCCTGGCTGGGGACTTGCTTGCCTGAAAGGCATTTCTCAGAAGCTGGAAGCCGGGTGGAGAAACACCTAAGCGATCTCTAGATACAGTGTTTCCATGACCCACCCGGAGCCTTTTGCAGATCACCAGTTGTAACAAATGGGCTCTGATTGGAAATCGGTGTGCCTCCTGTTTGTTAATATAATACTTTTGATGTGGGATAGGTGATGTGAGGTTTTCTTTCTTTCTTTCTTTTTTTTTTTTGAGGCAGAGTTAGAGACAGAGAGAAAGGTCCTCCTGTTGGTTCACCCTCCAAATGGCTGCTACAGCCGGCGCGCTACGGCTGGTGCTGTGCCGATCTGAAGCCAGGAGCCAGGTACTTCCTCCTGGTCTCCCATGTGGGTGCAGGGCCCAAGCACTTGGGCCATCCTCCACTGCCCTCCCGGGCCACAGCCGAGAGCTGGACTGGAAGAGGAGCAACTGGGACTAGAACCCAGGGTGCCTGCGCTGCAGGCGGAGGATTAACCTAGTGAGCCGCGGCGCCGGCTGATGTGCGGTTTTCAGTAGGTTTTGTGGGCTGTGTACTTTCCTTGAAACTTCGTTGCCAAGGTTGTGTGTGCATGACAATTAGCCACGTGGAGATACAGGGTTCGCATCACTGCCTTTTCCTGGGCTCGGATGCTTGCTTTGTTTTCTTTAACGTGCTGTGAGTTTGCGGGGGAGAGAGGAGCTTAGGACAGAGCTGTTGAGGAAACTGGATATTGAGATATTGCTAAAGCCGTGCTCTAACTTCGGGAAATTGTGCTGGACTGTGACACACGCTCTCCTGCAGACTAGGAGCAGAAACTGGTGCTTGAGCATTCGGTTCTGACTAGTGTCACAGATGTCTTTTGAGAATGGAGTCCAAGGAATTAATGTCTGGACATGGTCTCTGTGAGATATGACATCATAACATCTATAAATAATGCAGTACGAAACAGGCTGCGCACAACCAGCTCCAGCCATCTGCGCGCTGGTGCCGCACCCACCTTTGGAATAATGGTTTTGCTGAAGTCAGAAACCACACGAACAGCAGCAACCTGAGAGGAAGGCATGTGTGCGTGGTGCTGCTGGAGGGCTGCACCTGTCTTACGTGACTTCATTTGCCCGTGGCGTGACTGCTTCCAGCCTCAACAAGGCTGTTACCGTCTGTCCTGTGTAAGCGAGATGAGCAGATAGCAACAGTGAAAGTGGCAGGGAGGCTCCTGGGAAAGAGCCTAACTGCCTGGGTGTGGACCTTGATCCTTTGCTTCTGCTGTGCCCCACTTTCCCATCTGTAAAGTGGGCATACTAACCACGCGAGTGCTTTTGTGAAAACTGAATGATTTAACCTACAAAGGAAGCTCCAAGCAGTACCGGTACAAGGCGAACAATTTGCAAGTGTTAACTCTTATTATTCCCTAATACAGATGAATAGGAAGATGAGGTCCTTGAAAAACAAGTATTTGACATGCCAACTTAGAAAGATCTAAAATGATGTAAGAGCCCAGGAGCTTAAAAAAAAAAAAAAAAAAAGACAAAATCCTTTTACGTGTTGCAGCCATGTTTTACAATTGAACTAAACACAAAGCAGCCAAGAAGGCTAAAGAAGCAAGTGTTACCTGAAACTGCTAGGGAACAGGTGGAATATTTTTTCTCCAACCTTTGCATTCCAGCAAATCTTGTGTAATCCATCCAAAATGGACATTTTTATCAATGAAAAGAGGTGGAAGAACACTGGGACTTTGTGAGTCCAAGCACCCAGAATTGGGCAGCTGTGCAACCTTGATTTGGCTTAACTCTGAAGTTCAAAAGCACGCCTGCTTGCTGGTGGATCAGTTATTTATCTCTCCTGTACACTGCTGGACTGATTGTGACCTTTAAAGTGTCCTCAGATGGCTGAGGAATCCCGTCTTTGGCTCGCGGGGGGGGGGGGGGGGTAGCAGACGTCTCCTGGGCAGGGAGCCCTGAGTAATGGAGACGGCCTGTTAGTTAAAGGACCATCTCGAGAGCAGTGCCTGAAGGAGTGGATCAATCTCGTTGGAGGTTAATGACTTGCAGAAGGGAATGCCATTAAGTGAAGGGGTTTGCAAATGCGGCCCCCTCATGCTCTGTCTGTACTGATGCATTCAAGAAGAATTTTAAAAGGGGGCATCTGAGCCAGGTGTTTGGCCTAATGGTTAAAATGCTGGTTGAGATGCCTGCATCCCATATTGCAGTGCCGGGGTTCGAGACCCACCTCTGATGCCTGGCTCCAGCTGCCTTCCTGCTCCTGCAGACCCCGGGAGGCTCGGGTGATGGCTGAAGTCACTGGATTCCTGTCACTCACGTGGGAGACCTGGATTGAGTTCCCAGCCCCTGACTTTGGCCTCAGCCCAGTCCTGGCCACTGTGGGCTTTCAGGGAGTGAACCGGTAGGAGGGAGTTTACTCTCCCTCTCTGTCTGTGTCTCTCAAAGGAATTTTAAAGATAAAAAAGGGAGGGGGGCATAGCCAAAAGCCTTAATCATATCTCAAAGACCCTCAGGGAGTCTTGGAAAAATTCACACCAGCGTTTCTGGGGGCCAAAGGCAAACACAGAAAAGCAATGGATGGAAGAATCTTAGATGCTTCCTAGGGGGACAGAAAGAGGCAAAAAGGCAAAAAGGAATTTCTCTCTACTCAGGGCGCCAAAGCCAAGGCAGCAGTAGCCATGGGTGATGAGAGAAAGCTCCACGCCGTCTAAAACAGCATGAGGTTTGAGCCCAGAGAGGGGGCCGCCCAGGGAAGGAAGGGCCCATTGGCTTTCAGGCTGCGTTCCAATGAGTGCTGGGGTCTCACTGAGGTGGTCCTGGTGAGGACAGGGGACAGCTGCCCTTGCACATAGATCCTGAGAAGGCTCCCACCCAGTGATTCCTTCGTGGGCTCACTCCGGATGGGTCCTTCCCTTTTCTGGATGTTTGCTTGGAGTCTTTCAGGGGCTTGGCCCAGATGCATAGGTTTTTAGGCTCTTAAAACTTTTTTGCTGAAATGAAAGCTGCTGGGGCCGGCATCGTGGCACAGTGGGTTAAGCCACTGCCTGGCATAGTCACCAGCAACCCATATGAGCATCCGTTTGAGTCCCAGGTGTTCCACTTTCCATCCAGCTACCTGCTGAAGAGCCTAGGAAAGCAGCAGAAGATGGCTGCCCAAGAGCTTGGGCCCCTGCACCCAAGTAGGGGACCCAGATGGAGCTCTAGGCTCCTGGCTATGGCCTGGCCCAGCCCCAGCTGTTGTCACTGTTTGGGGAGTGAACCAGCAGATAGATGTCTTTTTCTCTCTGTTTCTCTCTGTCTCTCTTCCTGCCACTCTGCCTTTCAAATAAATAAGTCCTTTTTTTTTTTTTTTTGAATTTAAGATTTATATATTTGAAAGTCAGAGGTGCAGAGAGGGAGAAACAGAGAGAGATCTTCCATCCACTGGTTTGCTCCACAAATGACTTTAATAGCCAGGGCTGGGCCAGGCTGAAGCCAGGAGCCAGGAGCTCCATCCAGGTCTTCCATGTGAGTGGCAGGGGCCCAAGCACCCAGGTCATCTGCTGCTGCTTTTCCCAGGCCATTATGAGGGAGCTGGATCAGAAATGGAGCAGCCGGGACTCAAACCGGTGCCCATGTGGTGTGCTGGCATCACAAGGCGGCAGTTTTACCTGCTATGCCACAAGGCCAGCCCTCAAATAAATTAAAATTTGTTTAATGAAATGAAAGTTGGCACAGACCCCATTGTGCACAAGTGATTAGAGCATGAAATAAAGGCAGGGATTTAGCAGTTGTCTACCAGTGGGGCCGGCTTGGATTTCTCAGCACACTCTTGGCCAAGCAGGAATCCACTGTTGCATTTCCTTGCAAGACTGTGTGGCACTGAAAACCCACATATGGTTTGCCTTACTATTGCAAAGAATGTCCAAGAGTTCTGGAGTCCTTTCAGGCCGAGGTTGACAACTTACAGCCAAAGTCGTCATTTTAGGGGCGAGAGAAGCTTGTGGCTGCCTGAAATTGGTCCTGGATCAACAAACTTGAGTCTCTGTGTTTCTTTACTTACGAGGTCTGCTGGGGAAATGGAGTAAGCTGTCAATCCGTGCTCCCTGCTCAAGAGCAGAGGAGTCGGTGGAATGCTTGGCAGAGTGAACCCTGCTGCAGAATTTCTTGTCCTGATGATCTTTTAATTTGATTTGTGCCTTGTGGGGAAGAAACTCCGAGTTCAGGAGCTTGTCATTCCAGCATTTGCAAAGAGGGCAGGGACCTGACTTCGTACCCGTGACCACCAAGTCCACTGGGTGATGTGGTTGAGTCCATTTACTTTTTGATGAGCAGCATGGATTTGTCCCAGATGAGTACTGAGGCACAGTCTCTGCTGGGTTTCTGGGTTCTGCTTTCTTTTTATTTAAACCCAAGTTCAGCCAGTGAATGCTAAAACCCAGGTATGTCCCGAGGTGCTGGCATGCAAGTCTCAGCCAATGAAGAGACTGATGAGTAGTTTAGCCCCAGTGAACATCAGGGGTCTTGGATTTGTTACTGTGAAGTTCAGTGTGTTTTGAAATGAGTTTTCTCCAAAAGCATTGTTAGCTGTGTGGTCCCTACTTATTTGCAGCAATTACTGTCTTTTGTAAAAGGTATTTATTTATTTGAGAGGCAGAGATTGAGGAGAGAGAAAGAGGGAGAGAGAGTGTTTCTATCTGCTTGTTCACCCCTGAAGTACTAGGGCTGAGCCAAGTCCAAGGCAGGAGTCCAAGCGAGTCCAGGTCTCCCATGTGAACAACAGGAACCCAGTCACTTGAGCCATTACTGCACATCCCAGGGTCTGCATTGGCAGAAAGCTAGGGTCAGGAGCTGCAACTGGACATGAACCCAGGTTCTCCAATGTGGAATGGAGCTCTTCACTGCTAGACTACACGCCCACCCAGTGATGAATATTTTTAAAACTTAAAATTTATTCTTTAAAAGTGATTTGCTTTCCTCATTTCATTAAAAGTTTATTTTCTCCCAGATTCAACCCCTTTTTAAAAATAGGAACATGTTTCTTGCTTTAAAATAATGGCAATGAGGGCCAGCATTGTGATGTCATGGATTCAGCTGTCACCTGAGACCCTTGTATCCCAAATGGGTGCTGGTTTGAGTCCTGGCTGCTCCACTTCGGATCCAGCTTCCTGCTAATGTGCCTGGGAAAGCAGCAGAAACTGACCCAAGTCCTTGGGCCCCTCAACCACTTGGAAGACCCATATGGAGCTCCAGGCTCCTGGCTTCAGCCTGGCCCAGCCCTTGCTGTGTGGCCATTTGGGAAATGAACTAGTGGATGGAAGATCCCTCTTTCTATAACTCTTTTTTTTTTTTAAAGGGTTACACAGAGAAGCAGAGAGAGAGAGAGAGATGTCTATGTGGATGCAGGGGCCCAAGCACTTGAGACATCCTTTGCTGCTTTCCCAGGTGCATTAGCAGGGAGCTGAATCCAAAGTGGAGCAGCCGTGCCTTGAACTGGCACCCACATGGGATGCTGGAGCCGCAGGCCGTGTCTTAACTCACTGTGCCACAGTGCTGGCCCCGAACTCTTATCTTTCAAATAAAATAGATCTTTTTTTAAAAAATAAGATAAATCTTTAAAAAGATCTAAAATTAATGCATAAACTTCCATGATAAACTAAATATCGGTAGTTTAAATAAAGCAAGGATGAGTAACTGTGGGATGCCGAGCTGCGGTGAGCCCCAGGCAAAAAGAAAAAGCAGCAATATCGATCTTCTGTTCATTTGAACTTTGGATGTTTGGTTCACTGTGAATTTTTTGGTATCAAGTTTGTTTTAAATAAATCTTGTATGAAAACATGGTTTATCTTGATGCCTGAGTGTTTTGGCAACTCCCTTCCCTTAGGTTTTGTGTCCTGCTCCACACTTTGCCTTGTGCACCTGCCAGTGAGCTGGGAGCTGTAGAATAGACGAGATGTTCTCTGCACCGCATCATGGCTGCTGCTGAGTCACAGCCCCGAGGCGGGGGACGGGGTGTGGAGGGAAACCTGGGGCCTGCCTGTGCGCTGACCAGTGCGGGAAGGTGTGTTGCATAAGTCTTCATCACCCCGGCCTCAGTTTTCCTATCTGTAAATTGGAGGAACTCTTTGAACCTGCCACGTGCTAGGTCATCACGCAACTTACTGTATGTGAGCCGTGATGGTGATGGTGGCATTGTATCCTGTGATGGGGTCTACGCTCTGTTTTACAGACATCCACGACAGTGATGGTGGCTCCAGCAGCGGCCACCAGAGCCTCAGGAGCACAGCCAAGTGGGCGGCCTCCTTGGAGAATCTGCTGGAAGACCCAGAAGGCGTCAAAAGATTTAGGGTTTGCCTTTTTTCTTGTTAATCAGGGAGGGTGTGTCATGTGCAGAGGTGGGGGAAACAGGACAGTCCTTAACTCTGTCTGTCCCAATCTGACAGTAAGAATGGCTCCGATGTTGTGATGGCTGGTAGCACCCGTGTGGACAGCCCTGGACTGGCACTGAGGGCGTGTGCAGTCTGCTCCTGTGTAGGTGGGAGTGGGCTGGGGTTGGGAGAAGGTCCCCTGCCCATTGCTGCCGGCTGTAGGAGGAGTTGCAGCTCTGTGACACCTCGGGGGTGGGGGGTGGGTTGTCTGAGTTTCTCTGCTGGGACCGTTTGCACCTGGGGGAGTCTCGGGGTGCATCATTGGCAGAGTGAGAGAAGCTGGCAGCGTGGACTTGGTGAAGGGACCCCAGAGGGAGGACCGGTGGTTGGGGAAGTGTTGATGTCACGGAGAAGTCACTTCCTTGGCCACTGGAACCCCCAGGTGACCACATGTGAATTTCAAGGGTCGGTTCCAGCAACTTCTGTCTTTAGGTCTTGAGTCAGACAGGAGGAGCCCTGTGTGGTCAGGCTCTCGGACGGGAAGTGGCAGCCGAGCCAGGGCCCCAGTTCCTGGTGACGCCAGGCTGTGAGCCTCGTCTGGACCTCAGGGAGGTCTCTGCACTGTCGAGCAGCTGGCTGTGCCACCAGCCCTCCGATTTCGGCCAAAAGGAAACACACCTCCGACTTAAAATAGTTTTCTTCCTGGCCTTTCTCGACAGGCCTCCTGTTTTCCTTTCCTTTTGTTTAAAAAAAATGGGCTTGATTTTAGAGGAATGCACTTTGTTTAAACACTGTCTGGAAGGAACTAACGCATCTCCACTTTACTTTACTTTTCGGTAATTTATTGTCAGCTAAGCAGTGTGAGTAGATCCCTGCCTCATTTTTATTCTTCTTTACTACGTCAAAGCCATTGAGGCCAAATGCATATGAAATCCTGGCTTGAACATTAATCCTACTCCTTGTTTTTCAGGGTGGAGTTTTCAAGGGCTGATTGGACCATGCTCAGCTATTGAATTTTGCCAAGTCAGTGCTTGTCAGGAAATGCATTATTTTTTTTTTTTGTAAAGAGAAGATTAAATGAATGGTTTTTGTTTTTATCCATAGGAATTTTTAAAAAAGGAGTTCAGCGAGGAAAATGTTTTGTTTTGGCTGGCATGTGAAGACTTTAAGAAAATGCAGGATAAGAAGCAGGTAACCCTTCCGTTCCTAATGACTCCTGGTCACTTCCCCCTCTCTTCATGGAGTCACAGCTGCTGTTCCAGGAGACTTGGAAATTGTCTAATGGAACTCGGTTCACATTAGACATGAGGGGAAGGTTTCTGCTTCAGATCGGGTCTCCTGTGTTGATCAAATATTAATAATTCAAAAAGGAGTGATTTAGTCCATTTTGAAATGGAGCTATTCAAAGGGACCGATATTTAAAGTAAAAATCACCATTGGTGTCGTTTGGAGATCATCAGCGTGCACGGCTGTGTCTTCATGAATACGTTATGAGGAGGTCGCCCCCAGGGCCTGGCCCGTCTGCATTTCTGGATGCTGTGTGGCGATCAGAGCCCTGCATGCACCTGGGGGATTTGTCCATGTGTCCGTGCGCCTGTCCAGAGCCTCCCGCACAGGAAGCTGCTGACCGTTCTCCCGGGTGGCCGTGTGCTCATTTCAGGGTACCCTCTCGTCGCTCCCCTCTGCTGGGTTTTGCCACTGAAGGTTGGGCATGAAAGGGGTGCATCAGATCACGAGGAAGAAGGCTGTGCACTGGGTGGGTCTCTGTGCAGGGCAGAGCACTGGTCAGGTCCGGGGGAGCAGCAGGTGGTGAGGACAGGGAGCACTGCTTCCTCTCTGCAGGTGGTGAGGACACGTTCCGAGAGGGGCTCCCTCTGGGTTGCATTTTGGTTGCCCTAAAAGCCCTCCCTGTATGACCCTTGGGCTTTGCTTTCTTCTGCCTTCTTCCCCCAGGGCGATTCTGGCTGGGGCCTCCTGGGTAGCGAAGCCCTCTGGGGGAAATGAAAGCAGGCAGGAGGGCCTCTGGGAAAGTGAGGACTCCTGGTTCCCCTTTTTCTCAGCACCTAGGACAGGGCTGCCGACAACCATAGGTGCACGCTGGACCTGCACCTGCTGAGGCCAGGCTCACCCTAAGATTGTAGCTCAGAGTCGAGAGGTGAGCGCATGTGCATTTGTCTGCCTTATTCTTCGAGCGTGAGGGTGGGAAGGCCCAGGTGGCCCGGGGCCTCCCCTGCTGTGTAGATAAGGAAGTCGGTGTTGCCCTGCACCATGCAGAACTGGGGCTTGCGCCAGCACTCCGAGGTCACCCAGGCATCCCCTGTACACTTGCTGCCAGCCCTTGGCACTCCAGGCATCATGGAGCCCAGGAATGAGTTGGAGGAGCATCTTCCGGGGGAGGCTTCGCAGGTGCCACAAGCCTAGAGGTGGAAAGAATGGGGCTGTGGATCACCGGGGAGGCCCCTGGAGGAGTGACTTTTTCTTTTTTTTAAAGATTTATTTATTTATTTGATAGGTAGAGTTACAGAGAGGCAGAGGCAGAGAGAGGGAGGTCTTCCATCTCCAATTGGCCACAATGGCCGGAGCTGTGCCGATCGGAAGCCAGGAGCCAGAAGCTTCCCTCGGGTCTCCCACACAGGTGCAGGGGCCCAAGTGCTTGGATCATCTACTGCTTTCCCAGGCTGTAGCAGTAGTTGGATCGGAAGTGGAGCAGCTGGGACTTGAACCGATGCCCATATGGGATACTGGCAAAGCAGGTGGCAGCTTTACCCGCTACACCACAGCGCCAGCCTGAGGAGTGACTTTTAAGTGCGACCTAAAGTGTGGTGGGGGTGGAGTGGGGAATTCTTCCCCGGGGGAGGGGACAGCACTTAGGGGAACAGGCCTGGGAGGAAGAGCTGAGGGGAGGGAGTGGGGACCCCTGGGGCCTGGGAAAGCTCCTTTGGGACTGTAATGGTGTGGGGGGAGGGTAAGACTGTAATGGTGTATGTCTGGGGGACTGTAATGGTGTATGTGGGGGGAGGGTAAGACTGTAATGGTATTGGGGGAGGGTAAAGCCTCCAGTTCTGCCACCTTCTGGCTTTCTGGCCAGCCAGGCAGATGCTGGATTGCACTTCCTGCCATCCACATCGTGCAGCGCGTCTGTCCCCCAGGCCCACTTCCAAGATGGGCGCCCGTCGGTCCGTCTGTGCAGGAGGCGGAGGCGCCGGTTCTAGCTGTGAGACTTGTTGCGCAGAGGCGGGTCTCTGACTCCAGGCCCGGGCATTCTCTCGTGGGCCCCGCAGGTTCTGAGCTGTCAGTGATTTTGAAGGTGGAGGAGGATGGAGGCGCTGGGAGCAGCCGTCCAAGTGAATTTCACAATCAGACTTAGCACATAGGGTCGGGCAGGCGTCCGTGGGAGGGTTGATCTGTCCATGGCCAGCCTTGCGTCCGTGGGAGGGTTGATCTGTCCATGGTCGGCCTGGGCAGTTCTGGGGCTGATGCAGGTCTCTTGCCCCTGCTGCGGCCTCGGCCGGGCCGATGGAGCGGAGACATGAACACATTTTCTATTCATCTGGGGCTTTGTTCTCGGAAGCGCCAGTGTGGCGGCTCCGTGTCCTGCTGCCTTCCTGTCCCTTAGGAGGGTCTTGACACTGGGCGTGGATCGTGGGGATGCTGGGACGTAGAGGAAGTCGGGAGGGTCACACCTCCTGCCCCCTCCTCGGGTCCCTGCGGTTGCTGTGCGTTCCCGGGCTCCATAGTCAGCAGCTGGCTTTCAAAGCCGTTCTCTTCCTTCTCGTTTTGCTTGTGGTTTAAGATTTTTCTCTCTGGAGCCTCTTCCTTGCGAATTAGCACATGAGCCCTGTGTAGCTGTGAAAGCAAACCAGCATCCAGGTCTCGTAAGACCTCAGAAAAAGCTCCAGCGAGGTGCTTACTCTTTAGCTGCCCCTGAATTCATTCACTCATTCATGAATCAGCACCTGGAGGAGGGTGCTTCAAAAATGTCATGGGGGCAGGTGCTTAGCCTAGCGGTTAAGTCCCTCTGTCCCAAACGGGAGTACCTGGGTTCAATCCCTGGCTCTGGCTCCTTGCACAGCTTCCTGATAACACGGACCCTGGGAGGCAGCAGGGATGGCTCAAGTAGTTGGAGCCCTGACAACCACGTGGGAGGCCTGGATTGAGTTCTGAGCTTCTGGCTTTGGCCCTAGCTGTTGTGGGCGTTTGGGGGGAGTGAACCAGCAGATAGGAGCGCTGTCTCACAAATAAATTATTTAAAGCAATATGTAAATATAACTTAGATTGTTTAACATGATGACTTGATCATAGTGCCGAGTGTGATTTGGAGTTTTACTTTTAAAGGTGTTTAGAATTCCCGGGGAGATAGCTACTCCTAGTGGAAGCCCATTCCCTCCCTGAGTGGATGGGGGGTCCCTTTCCTTCCCCCCTCAGTGCCCCCCAAAGCTCAGACACCACTAGGTTTAGGTTGTTTTCCAGCCTTGGCCTGTGGCACAAGTCTGAACACGGCGCCTTTGCTATGGACTTGAGTCCAGCTCAGGCCTGGAGGGCTCAGCTGCCCCTTGTGTGGTTTGGGGACCTGGCCTCACCTGCCCGGGCCTTGGTTCCTTCTCCCGTGAGTTAGAGGGCAGAGGCCCAGGGGGTCCCCCCCTGCTTGAGGGGCCTCAGCCCAGAGCGCCTCTGGCAGTGGCAGTGACTGGTCCGTGGACCACTCGAGGGGAGTGGGGAGTGGGGAGAGTGGGCGTCATCCTTGTTGCCTTAGGAAAGTGCCAGTAGCGCGTCTTTCTTTTCAAAATCGGGAAATGAAACCCAGTGCGAGAGCAGTGTTTTGTGTCTGAGAGGTTACTGTGTCGCTTTAAAACTTGACATTTATAAAAAAATCATCTTTGCCCTTCCAACCTCTTAGATCCCCTTCAGGAGTGAGGAATGAAAATCTGAACGGAACTGTCAAAATAACAGCAGTGCCTGCAGACAGTGCGTGATACTTACACTTCTTTGTCCCAGGCACTGTGCCAAGAACTTTTATGTGGATTATTTTATGTAATCAACAAACTCGTGAGACAGATGGTATTATTCTCATGCCCAAGTTACGGCTGAGAAAACTGAGGTTAAGGTTAAAATGAATACACGTAGAGTAGAATCGGGACGTGAGCTCCGGGCTCTTACCTCCCAGCACGAAGCCACCTGGACTGCTTTGTCTACATCTCCTGGTTGTTGATGTTGTTTTTCTAGACAAAAGCCATAGATGGCTGTGGCTCCTCCATCACTTTTTTTTTTTTTTTTTTTGACAGGCAGAGTGGACAGTGAAAGAGACAGAGAGAAAGGTCTTCCTTTGCCGTTGGTTCACCCTCCAATGGCCGCTGCGGCCTGCGCGCTGCGGCCGGCGCACCGCGCTGATCTGGTGGCAGGAGCCAGGAGCCAGGTGCTTTTCCTGGTCTCCCATGGGGTGCAGGGCCCAAGCACCTGGGCCATCCTCCACTGCACTCCCTGGCCACAGCAGAGAGCTGGCCTGGAAGAGGGGCAACCGGGACAGAATCCGGCGCCCCAACTGGGACTAGAACCCGGTGTGCCAGCGCCGCAAGGCAGAGGATTAGCCTAGTGAGCCGTGGCGCCTCCATCACTTTTAGACGGGATCTGTCGACTTCCTGGAGCTGAGGTTGCTCTTATATCCCTGTCCACTGTATTCATCATTTACATTATTTAAAATATTTTTTTCTTGAGAAGCAGAGAGAGTGAGAGGGAGAGAGGGAGAGAGGGAGAGAGGAAGAGAGAGCGCACTTCCATCTGCTGGTTCACTCCCCAAATGCCTGCAATGGCTGAGGTTGGGGTTGGGGCTGGACCAGGGCCAGGGCTGGGGCTGAAGCCAGGAGCCGGGAACACAATTCAGGTCTCTCATGTGGGTAGTGGGAACCGTCACTGCTGCCTCCTGGGGTCTGCATTAGTAGGAAGCTGGAGTCCGGAGCTGGAGCCAGGCATCCAGTGTAGTACTCTGATGTGGGATGCAGGCTTCTCAACAGGTGACCTAATCGCTTTGTCAAGCTCCACCTCCTAATTTTATAAAGTATTTTAAGAAGCTTTGCGCGTGAAACAAAGTTTCATAGCATGGAATTTTCCATTGGTGGCATGTCAGTGCAAAAAATGTTTTGGATTTTAGATTTTGGATTTGCAGATTAGGGACGCTCAACCTGTAGCTCCCTCAGAAAGGGAACCCGGTGGGTAGACATGGAAAGACCTGGTAGGGTAAAAATGTTACTTTCCCAGTTCTCTCATAATCTGATGGAGGGAGGCCAGCACTGTGGCGTAGGGCGTGAAGCTCCTGCCTGTGACACTAGCATCCCACATGGGCACCGGTTTGAGTCCTGGCTGCTCCACTTCTGATCCAGCTCCCTGCTAATGCACCTGGGAAAAGCAGTGAAAGGTGGTTTAAGCTCTTGGGCCCCTGAACCCACAGGGAAGACCTGGAAGAAGCTCCTTGCTTAAGCCTAGCCAGCCCTGGCTGTTGCAGCCATTTGGGGAGTGAACCAGTAGATGGAAGATTGATCTCTCTCTCTCTCTCTCTCTCTCCCCCCCCCACTCTCTCTGTAACTCTGCCTTTCAAATAAATAAATACATCTCTATTTATTATTATTATTATTATTATTATTATTTAGTGAGATGGAGAGACAGAGAGAAAGTTTCTCCCTTTTCCGTTGGTTCACCTTTCAATGGCCGCCGCGGCCAGCGCATTGCGCTGATCTGAAACCAGGAGCCAGGCACCCCTCCCGGTTTCCCACAAGGGTGCAGGGCCCAAGCACCCGGGCCATCCCCCACTGCACCCCCGGGCCATAGCAGAGAGCCAGACTGGAAGAGGAGTAACCGGGACAGAATCCAGAGCCCCGACTGGGACCAGAACCTGGGGTGCCAGCGCGGCAGGTGGAGGATCAGCCCATTGAGCCATGGCGCTGGCCAATAAATAAATCTTTAAAAAAAATTGGATGAAACATAGAATTCTAGGTTGACACTTGGAATTTTGAAAATTGACTATCTTCCACTTTTGTTAAAAATCAGTATTTTGTATGTAAACTGTTTTGTTTTGTTTTTGAGATTTATTTTACCTTATTTGAAAGGCAGAGTTACAGAGAGAGAGAGAGAGAGAGACAGAGACAGAGACAGAGACAGGGAGAGAGGTCTTCCATCCACTGGTTCCCTCCCCAATTGGATGCAATAGCCGGGGCTGGGCCAGGCCAAAGCCAGGAGCCAGGAGCTTCTTCCAGTTCTCCCTCATGGGTGCAGGGGCCCAAGCACTTGGGTCATCTGCTACTGCTTTCCCAGGCGCATTAGCAGGGAGCTGGATCAGAAGTGGAGCAGCCGGGACTTGAGCAGGTCCCGTTTAGGATGCCCATGTTGCAGGAGGCGGCTTAACTGGTTACACCACAGTGCCAGCCCCTGTTTTGTTTTGTTTTGGTTTTTTTTTTTTTTTTTTTTTTTTTTTTTTTTTTTTTTTTTTTTTTTGTTTTCTTTGCTTTTTCCTCTCTGGAATAGAATCGAGTCTTCTTTTCGTGACAGTATTCCCAACTGTAAACTCATGGGGCGGGCGCCGTGCACAGCCTCGTGATCTGGACACCCGTAGCCCGGGAAGCATCCTCTCGCTGCTGCTTTTTAAGTGACTTCTTCCTTATGTTTTTCTCCATTTTTCCCCAGCGATGGTCCCTTTCCTCTGATCAAGCCCTTAATTTTCTTTTCCTCTTAATTTCCATCTCTTTGGCTTTCGGTTTATACTTCTGGATATCACGACCTTTATCTCAAATCTGTCTGTTTTCTCCTGACAGGACCCTCTACCCTTGCTGGTGGGCCACAAGCACCACATGTTATGAATCAAACACATCTCTGCCAGTTGGCCTGGGGGAAGCTGCTGGGGTCTGAGTGTGAATGTCACTGAAGCCCCCCTCTGCCGTTTCTCATCTTTGCCCTCCACGTTCTCTGTTCTGCAGCTCTTTTTCCAGAAGCCCCCAGGGGTAGAGGGAGAGTCCCCTGCCTGCTCAGGGGTGGGGTAGGGGCTGAGGACCTGGGGTCGGACAGCTTCTTCCTGCTACCCTCCTTGGCACCACCGTCCTGGTTGTGCAATGCCCCTGGGCCTGCCATGACGGGACGCGGCTCTGGCTCTGCCGCACCCCTGCCCCAGCCTGCGGGTGCCCAGCTCTGTTCTTGTTCTCTGCACAGTCACCTGCTTCCCTCCAACCGCTTTCCATTTCCTGAGCCGGTTCTCGAAAGTGTTCTGCATCCCGTCCTTGGTATTTTCTCTGCCTCGTTCTCTTTCTTAAGTGGATATTAACAGAGTCAGCAGTCTGATCCTTTAACTCTCTTACGTCTTCTGTCCCATGGCCCATCTCTGGCAGAGGGACAGGAATGGGCTGATGGGGGCAGAACCTGGTAGCAGACAGGATGTGGGGTGAGGAGGCGTCGAAGGGGTTCCCAGTTTCCAGCTGCCTGGGGTAGAGACTGCAGGACCCGCTCCTTGCCTTTTGGTTAAGTCTGACGTGTCTGGTCGATCAGTGCCCACATTGGTAGAGTCAGGGGGCTAGCAGCTAAGACACTGATGGACCACTTTGGGGGGCCTGGTTCGATACCCAGCTCCGGCTCCTTGTTAATACAGCCTCCAGGGGCCAGCAGTGATGTATCAAGCGACTGGGTCCCTGCCACCCATGTGGAGAGCTGGATTGATTTCCTGGCTCCCACTCCAACCCTGACCATTGCAAGCATCTGGGGAGTGAACGAGGGAATTGAAACTCTGTCTCTCTGCTTATCAAATTAAAAAAAAAAATCAAAGTTGGCTACTTGGACCAGGTGCTTGGGGAGAGTGTTGGGTTGAACCTTGGGAGAGAATGGAACAGTCAGCCAACTGGGAAGAGCTCTGGGGAAGGGGCAGAACAGGAGACAGGGAGGTGGCGGAAAATCCCGAGACCAGACTCTTTAAAGATTTATTTATTTATTTGAGAGACAGAGTTACAGACAGAGAGACAGAGAGAAAGAGATCTTCCATCTGCTGGTTCACTTCCCAAATGGCCAGGACGCAGGAGCTGGGCCAATCCAAAGCCAGGAGCCAGGAGCTTCTTTTGGGTCTCCCACGTGGGTGCAGGGGCTTACGCACTTCGACCATCCTCTGCTGCTTTCCCAGGTCAGCAGTAGTGAGCTGGATCAGAAGCGGAGCAGCTGGGACTTTGCTGGCACCCATATGGGATGCTCGTGCCACAGGCAGAAGCTCAACCTTCTATGCCACAGCGCTGGCCCCCAAGGGCCAGACTCCTACAGAGAGGGATCAGAAGAGGAAGAGGTGGGAACGGTGGGCCAGGCCAGGGTCCAGGGGGCGCCCGTGGAGCACATCAGTGAGCGGACCAAGCCGGGTGGGTGGGAACCAGCACCAGCGGGCTGAGTGACTGCGAGGGAGGCGGTGAGACACAGGGCACCCTTTCTTCGGAGATGTTTCCCTGAGAGTTTGGGGGTGCGGAGCTATCAGGGCTGTGAAGCCGAAGGAGGCTTTGCTTCATTTTCCCGTTGGGGGCAGGTTGAGCGCGTCTCCTGAATGCGGGAGAAGAACCGGTGCAGCAGGCCACGCCCTCCCAAGCTTGGAGCTGCCCGCGGTGGCCTCTGAGCAGGTGGAGAGGCTGGGGCTGAGGAAGGCAGCATTTGCTCCTCCTGCGCATGCGTTCGCTGGCAGCAGGCTCTGGGTGCTGACTTCTGGGCAGGGCCCTTCTCCCGCGGCTGCGGGGCACAGGTGGTGTCCCCGCGAGGGCGAGGTCTGTGGCCTGGGCTGTGGCCGGCACACGTGCAGCGTGAGAGAAAAGAAACCAACTGCCCTTCCCGCCCCGCACTGGGCGGCTCTTGGGTTCTTAGGCCCCTAATGGCCGCGCTAGGGTTAACAGAGCTCTGGAAAAATCTACTGAAATAGCTCCACAGACTGGTTCTTCTTTTCTGTCCAGTGTTCTCAGCCGGGACAGCAGGCCTCCCCGTGACTGGCCTGCGGTCGCCAGTCTCAGGGTTTCCCTTCCCAGTCATGCTTCCTATCCCCACCGAGATAAGCCCTGCCACACCACAGGCCCGGCACGTGCTCTGCCGCCCTGGGCACCCACCCTGCTCTCCGGCAGGGACTCGGGAGGGGCTGAAGGCCCTGGGACTTACAGACCTGTGGTCCTGGTCCCTGCTTCCTCTCCTGGGCCCTACCTATTCCCCCCTGAGCCTCAGTGGTCTCAATATACTCCGGAGAACCAGGGTCCGCTTTGCACCTGTGCACAGGGCTGGGCTGGGCTGGGGTGGGGGGAGGGGACCGCATGCTTTCGGCCCCTGGAGCTCTGTGTGGAGTTTGCTCCTCTAGCCGGCTGAAATCGGACATTTACGAAGTAGCTTTCAAACAGGAAGTGGTTTTCCAAAAATATTCCTTCCTGACAGTGGGGGTGGGAGGAGGGCGGCTAGTGGCTTCGGGGAGCCATTCCCAAGTACTGCTATGCCTGGATCTCACCCCCGGACCCCAGGCCAGTCCTGGGCCCCTGGTCTGGTGTCAGTTCACTGCTGGTCAGGGAGGGCCAGGCCGCGCCCCGGCCAGCTGCCTGCAAGCTTGGGACAGGCTGGCCTTCTTGGGGACAACGGAGCTGGACAGGCCTGGGCCTCTTGGGGCCAAAAAGGGACCACCGTCCCCCTGTCTTCAGGCCCCCGTTATTGAAACCTTCTAGTGGCTTCTCTAAGAGCCAAGATTTTCAGCACCTGGGGTTCCCTAAGCCCTGCTCTGCAGCATGCCTGGGGCACCAGGTGGGTGCTGAAAGGGGGGTAGTTTTCCAGACCCCCCCAACTTCCTCCACCACCCCCAAATCATAGCTGGGTGGCTGCACGTCAAGGCCTCTGCCATCTGCCTCACAGTGCAGGGTAAGGAGACACGTTGGAGCGACTGTTGAGAGCAACAGCCCCCATCCGGGTGCTCCTGCACAGGAAGTCTCCTTTCTCTGAAAGAAAACAGAGCTCTCGGGGGAAGCCCTGCAGGAGCAGGCGCGCTGGGTGCCGTCCCCTGCCCATCAGCGCGTGGGCCTGGGCTGCGTGGTTGGGTTTTGGGCAGACAGGAGTGCAGACAGGGGGCATCTTGGAGGCAGTGGGGGCTTCAGGAGGGCTGTGCTTCCCAGCAGGGCTGCACCTGGGAATTCAGGCAGACAGTGGAAGCGGTCCCCACAGCTTGTCCTCAGTGCCTCGTTACCAGAAGGAAGGAACCCCCTGCCTGGGAAGGCCGAGGGGTCTCCCGCCAGTGTGGACGGAGCACATCCGAGGGCTCGGGAGGCAGAGCAGGCCTGAGCTCCCTGGGAGCTTCCTCAGCCGCATCACGTGTCCCGGCCCTTGTGCTCACCTGGCAAGGGACCTGCCGGGGATGGCACTGGGTTGTGTGTTCAGGGGATTGAGGAAACGGAACCACACCTAGCACGTGTCTGATAGCTGTAGGATATGTGTGCATCATTTAATTTGATTTTTTAAATTGTGGCAAAATGCACATTACACAAAATTTACCATTTAAGCCATTATAGGCCCTCATTATAGCATTTCACACATCTGCAAGTGCACATGCAGTGGTGTTGGGTACATCCTCAGAGTTGCACAGCCGTCATCACGGTCTGCCTCTGTAGCTTTGTCATCATCCAGGCAGAGCCCTCACTTCTCCACTCCCTAGCCCCCCGCAACCACTGGGCTCCTGCTGAGTGGATTTGCCCATTCTGGATATTTCTTATGCATGAAGTCACGCAGTATGGCCTTCTATGCTGGACTGGCTTCTTTCTCCCTCTCCCTCTCCCCCTCCCTCCCTCCCTTCCTTCTTTCAAGATTTATTTATTTGAAAGGCAGAGTAACAGAGAAAGAGAGGGAGAGAGATCTTCCATCTGCTGATTCATTCCCTAAATGACCTAATGGCCAGGGCTGGGCCAAGCTGAAGTTAGGAGCCTGGAATTCCATCTGGGTCTCCCACGTGGGTGCAGGAGCCTGAGCACTTGGGCCATCCTCTGCTGCCTTCCCAGGCGCATTAGCAGGGAGCTGGATCAGAGGTGGAGCAGCCAGAATTAGAATCTGCTGCCCTAGGACTTTTTTCATTTAGCACTGTTTCCACAGTCCATACAGGTTATAGCACAGCTCAGTATTTTTTTAAATAAGGATTTATTTATTTGTTTGAAAGGTAGCGTTAGAAAGAGAGAGAGAGAGAGAGAGAGAATATATATCTCCCATCTATTGGTTCACTCCCCAAATGGCTGTAATGGGCCATAGCTGGGCTGATCCGAAGCTGGGAGCCAGGAGCTTCTTCTGGGCCTCCCACATGGGTGCAGGGGCCCAGGCACTTGGGTCGTCTGCTACTGCTTTCCCAGGTGCATTAGCAGGGAGCAGGATCAGAAGTGGAGCAGCCGGGACTTGAACATATGGAATGCCGGCGCTACAGGCAGAGGCTTTACCTACTACGCCACAGTGCAGGCCCCTTGGCTCAGCACTTCATTCCTTTTCATGGCTGAGTGATAGTCCCACGGTTCCTCACTTTGGAGGATTCCCAAGATGACCCTAAGTGTTCTGAATGCTCACTCTGCCTTCATTTGCAAATGGCTAGCAGAGCAGTTTTGTGACTGGAGAGGTGGCTGTAGATTCCTGGAAGGGAGCAGGGTCAGGACTGGGCTGCCAGGAGCTCCCCGGTGGAGCTGGGCTGCAGGTGGCAGCTGCTTTCTTGCTGTGGCAGCAACATCTGAGCCTGGCGGGGGGGTGGGGGGGGTGGGGGGGTGGTAAGCTGGGTTCAAGCCAGGAAGGGCTGTGCTTGGAGATAACACCCACCCCACCATGTCCTCCAGATGCAAGAAAAAGCAAAGGAGATCTACATGACCTTCCTGTCCAGCAAGGCCTCATCACAGGTCAACGTGGAGGGCCAGTCTCGGCTCAATGAAAAGATCCTGGAGGAGCCGCACCCGCTGATGTTCCAGAAGCTCCAGGACCAGGTACTCACTCCCCTGCCTGCACCTGGATTGGAAAACCTGCAGTAAGCCCAGGCCTGGGAGCCCTCAGGGACACCCCACCTGCAGGACACACTGAGGGGTCGTGGTGTGGACAGGCAAGGACACGGCGCCCCCAGGCTCGGGGTGACCCGCAGGAGTCTCCCTGCCACCTGCCGAGTCCTGGTCTATACACAGTGTGAACATCAGGGTTCTGTTCTTTCTCAACCCAGATGGGGAGGGAGGCTGGGAGCCGGTGGAGGAACCAACACTGAGGAGGCGCCGTGTGGTTACTGCCGAAGGTAGGGGCGGACAGAAAATCCAGAAAGCAAGCACAGGGTCTCACAGGGGCAGGGAGCCCGGGGCTGTTTCTGTGGACCATTCAAACGCTTCCACCTGCTTCTCCTGTCAGCTGGATCAGTACACGACCCCTGCGCCAGGTGCAGAGTGAACGGTACTGGGCAGCACCTTGCACCTGCACATTACAGGGGAAATCAGCCTGGTTTGTTTGTTTTAAAGATTTATGTATTTATTTGAGAGAGAGAGAGGTCTTCCATCTGCTGGTTCACTCCCCAAATGGCTGCAACACCTGCGGCTGGGCCGGGCTGAAGCCAGGAGCTTCTTCTGGGTCTCCCTCATGGGTGCAGGGGCCCAAGTATTTGGACCATCTTTTGCTGCTTTGCCCAGGTCATTAGTAGGGAGCTGGATTAGAAATGGAGCATCAGGGACTCATCCAGGGGCCATGTGGGATGCCTGCATCTCAGGCAGTGGCTTTACCTGTCACACCACAATGCTGGCCCCAGAAACTAGGTTTGGCAGGTGGACCCAGGGGAGCGGGTGCTGGTTTTCTGGCACTTAAAGGAGAGGGGCTGCTGTAGATGCCGATGACAGATGTGACTGCTCCTGTTAGGCTCTGTTCCCATGAGCCGGAGGACACAGACCAGGCAGGACTCCTGCATCTTGTTCCAACCGAGGAAGCAAAGGCCTCCCTCGCCAGCACAGGTGGAGACCAGCTTCTTTTTTTATTTTTTATTTTTATTTATTTATTTATTTATTTTGAAAGGACAGTGAGACAGTGGACAGTGAGAGAGAGAGAGACAGAGAAAAAGGTCTTCCTTTGCCGTTGGTTCACCCTCCAATGGCCACCACGGCCGGCGCGCTGCGGCCGGCGCACCGCACTGATCCAATGGCAGGAGCCAGGTGCTTCTCCTGGTCTCCCATGGGGTGCAGGGCCCAAGCACTTGGGCCATCCTCCACTACCTTCCCGGGCCTCTGCAGAGAGCTGACCTGGAAGAGGGGCAACCGGGACAGAATCCGGTGCCCCGACCGGGACTAGAACCCCGTGTGTCAGTGCCGCTAGGTGGAGGATTAGCCCAGTGAGCTGTGGCACCGGCGGAGACTAGCTTCTAATTCAGCGGTTCCCAAATGTGAGCCAACCCGAATCACCTTCAGAGCCTGTTAAAACAGGTGGTGGGGAGTTAACCACTCACTGTGGTTCCCGGGTGGGCGGAGCCAGCCTTCCTGGGCATGCCCAGGTGATGCTGATGCTGCAGACGCTGACCGGCCAGGGTCGTGCACAGAGCCCGGGGCGTGTTCCAGCATCCAAGAGGCCTCGGCATTGGAACACAAGATAGGTGGAAAAATGTAGATGGGAATGGTTCCCAGGAAACACAGTGGCAAGTGCAGATTCCACATGAATTCGGAATGAAATGTGGGTATCAAGGAATTTTAGTTCCCGTTTAGTTAGATGTAAGGGCCTCCTGGAGGTGTTGATGTTGAGCCAGTGGGGAGGGTGCCGTGGGCATGCACTTGGAAGGGAAAGGAAGTGGCAGTGTGTTGAAAAGGAAGCTTTTGTGGGCAGAGTCACATGGAGATCTCCTTCCCCTCCACCCCCGCACCTCAGAATGTCTTCAAAGCTCCTAGCGTGCTTAAAGTCAGGCCGGTGTTGTAGGTATCACAACACTCCCTACCAACAGCTGGCCCGGTGAGCTCCCTGCCATACTTGGCATGTACATGCATATTCAAAGCAGTCCTGGGGAAATGGAATTAAAAGATAAGCCTAGGGGCCAGCATTGTGTCACAATAGAGTAAAGCCACCCCCTGCAATGCCAGCATCCCATATGGGCACCAGTTCAAGTCCTGGCTGCTCCACTTCTGATCTTGCTCCCTGCTAATGTACCTGGGAAAGCAGTGGAGGATGGCCCAAGTGCTTGGGCCCCTGCCACCCATGTGGGAGACTTGGATGAAGCTCCTGGCTTCATCTTGGGCCATCTTGGGAGTGAACCAGTGGATTCAAGATTTTTCCCTGTGTGTAACTCTTTCAAGCAAACAAATCTTTTAAAAAGAAAAAAAAAGTTTATTTTGGTGCAGAAAAATTTGAAATTCATTTGTATTTTTTCCAAATATGCATGTTTCATGAGGTCTTTGAAGACTCCTGGTATGCATGGATTATACAAATTTTAGCACCAAAACAAACTTATCTTTTAACTCCAGTTTTTCCAAACATTTTGTTATACTTCATACCTAACTTTAAAAGGCATACATGCTAAACAAAAGATGCTTGAGAAATTAAAATAAAAAGAAGAAAAAAGCCCTCATGATTCCATAGCTGTAGAGAACCACTAAGTATTACCTGATTTCTAGACTTTCTGTCTTTTTTCCTATATACGCACACGTGCACACGTCTAGTAGATGTGGTTTGCAAACGATTGATGGTAAACAGTGCTTTTTGCCCTTTATTTGAGGAGAAAGAGGCATTGACAGTTGTCCCAAGGCATCATCAGGGGACAGTCAGAGGTTTGGGTTCTGAGCTGTCACAGAGTCCCTGGGCTCTGTTTCACTTTGGAGAAGTGCTTCAGGCCTGGGTAACCATGGAAATGTGGCTCCCCGGAGGCCCCCTCTGGGGCCTGTGCGGCAGAGGGGAACACAGGCGGCAGCAGGTGCTGTCCCATCCACGAAAGCTGCCTGCGGGCTTCGGCTTGGAGCACGCTGGGCTGCGTTCGCACCCTGCTCACCAGCTGGGCGCCTCGTGGGTGGGGCAGAGCTGGCTGTGCCTCCTGGGAGGTGCTGAGGGGGCGGCCTTGGCTTTGGGGGCACAGCTGGAATCTAGAGGGCGGGCCTCCGATCGCTGGGCCTGATATCCATGCACCGTATTGATTTTATTCTTAAATTGTTTAAAATTAGATGGAACACTCCAGTCTGCCCACTTCCCAGATGCCCACAATGGCTGAAGCTGGGAACCAGGAACTCAATCCAGGTCTCCCATGTTGAGTGGCAGGGGTCTAGACCTGAGCCATCACCACCGCCTCCCAGGGTCTGCATTAGCAGGAGGCTGGAGTCGGGATCCAGGGCTGCCGGGTCACATGCCTGCCCGGTGTTTAAAGGAGAGCGTCCTGTGTTCTCACTCAGGTCCTCTTTACTCTTGGTTTCTACATGGTTCTGACAGATCCTGGTTTTTCAGTTCAGAGCAGATTTGAGGGGCCGGAAGGGGTTGTGGCGTGATGGACAGTCAGGACCGCCTTGCCACACGTCACACTGTGGGCATCCCTGAGCTAAAGGGTGGTGACCAAGACGACCCCACAGCACCGAGCCAAAGTTAGGTTGTGGCAGCAAGGACACCCTAAGAGAGGCCTGGGGGCTTGAGAGTTTGCCACCTGGAAGGTCCTTCGAGGGAAGAGGTCATTCACTGATTTAGTTCAGTTCGCACACTCGGCCTGCTTGTGTACCCGGCACTGTGCTGGCTGTGGATAACCTGATGCTGAAGGAAACAGGAAGGCAGACAGCCAGCCTCCTGCAAAGGGCTGGTTTTGCTGATGAATTTCCTGCAGTGTCTTCTTCTATAAAATGTTTTATTTTCAAAGCCCACTCCCTGGAGATCTGTCTCAGTTTGTGGATTTGTTCTTCCATTCATTGCTTTCTGCCACCAGTCTAGATGGAGGGCCTGCTGTGTGCCAGGGACCGAGCTGGGAGCTGTGTGTGTGCAGCGAGGTCCGTGCCTGTCCACCCCTTGAGAACAGAGAAAGAGAAATGCCAGGAAGGAAACACAGCAGCCAGGAGGGGGCTGAGACCGGCAGGGAGGGCTCCTCCGGAGGCTGATCCCCGGCTGTCAGGCGGGCAGGGCCTTCCTGGGACAGGCAGGTGCAAACGCCCTGAGGCAGGAACCAGCTGGGTGTGTGTGCTGGAGTGCAGGGTAGTGAGTGGTGGGCGGGGCCCGAGCTGCTGCCTCCCAGGGTGTGCATTGGTTCGAAGCTGGAGTCAGGAGCCCGAGCCCAGGATGAAGCCCTGGTCCTCTGGCGGCGGCGCAGGCGTCTTAGCTGACTCCCGGGCTGCCGGATGCCCTCTCAAAAGGAACGGGAGGGTGGATGCTGGATGCAGTGGTTCCCGACTGGGGGGCAGCTGGGGACACTGCGCAGTGTCTGGAAACATTTTTGATCGTCACAGCTCGGGGGAGGGGCTTGCTACTGGTGCTTACTGGGCAGAAGCCAGGGATGTGTCTCTGCACTCCACAGTGCACAGAGCAGCTCATGACACAGAACTATCTGGTGCGAAGTGTGACAGTGCCGAGGTGGGGGAACCCTGGGTTCACGTGACTTCTGAAAGTGTGGCAGAGTTCCCAGCCTGACCCTCAGCAAGCCTCGGGTCCCTACCTGCCAACAACGAAGAGTGCGTGTGTCAGTCTCCTATACCTCAGCGAGACCTGGACGACGTTAAGACGACACTTCCTCGCGGTTCACCCGACGCTTTTGTGTGCAGCTCATGTGATTCTCAGGCATTCTTAGGGAAGGAGGACCTGGCGCCTCAGTGTGTAAGTGAGAAGGTTCTCTGTCGGGGAGGGCACACGGCTGGCCCAGGGTCACAGAGGGGGATGACACGATCAGCCTGAGGTTGTGCAACATGGAGAGGCTGGGAACAGAACTGCAGCCCAGGGCTTTGGTTCATCCAGCTCTTTTTTTTTTTTAAATTAATTTATTTATTTGAAAGGCAGAGTTACAGAGAGGCTGAGGCAGGGGGAGGGGGTGTTGGGGGGAGGTCTTCCATCCGCTGGTCTACTCCCCAGATGGCTGCAACAGCCAGAGCTGAGCTGATCCAAAGCCAGGAGCATCTTCTGGGTTTCCCACGTGGGCACGTGGGTGCAGGGGCCCAGAGACTTAGGCCATCTTCTGCTGTTTTCCCAGGCCACAGCAAAGAGCTGGATCAGAAGTGGGATGGGATATGGGATCCATATGGGATGCCAGCACTGTTGGTGGCAGCTTTACCTGCCATGCTACACTGCCGGCCCCTCAGCCGACTCTTGTGCCCCACCATGGGCCCCAGGTCTTCCCTCTGCTGGTTCAATCCTCAGATGCCTGAAGCAGTCAAGACTGGGCCAGAATTCACGAAGCCAGGAGCCCAGACCTCAATCCAGGTCTCCCACCTGGGTGGTGGCAGCAACCCAACTACTTGAGCCGCCACCTGCTGCCTCTCGGTGTATGCATTAACAGGAAGCTAGAAGTGGGAGCTGAGCCGGGACTTGAACCCAGGCATGCTGATATGGGACACGGACGTCCCAGTGGGTGTCCCAAGTGGTGTCTTAGCCACTGCGTCAAACACCTGCCCTAAAATTATTTTTAATTGTTGAGTTAGTACACGTCCATTGTAAAGGTAAAGAAAAGAAAGCTTGTGTAGTTCGGAGACGGTGAAGTGAAGTTAGTGTCCCTCAGGCCTACCTCTCTTGCCTTCTTAGTGGGAAATCCATTTGGTTCTGGCAGACCTTACTGGGAACATCTGAAAACACGGTACTGGGGGCCCGGTGTTGTGGGGCAGGGGTTAAGCTGCCACCTGTGACCTGTGATGGGGTACGGTCTCCTGTATCCGAGTGCTGGTTTGAGTCCTGGATACTTTCCTTCCCTTCAAGTTCCCTGCTGAAGGGCCTGGGAAAGCAGCAGCAGATGGCTGAAGTACTTGGGCCACTGCTTTCCAGGTGGGAGACCCAGATGGAGTCCTGGCTCCTGGCTTTGGCCTGGCCCAGCCCTGGCTGTCAAGGCAACTTGGGGAGTGAACCAGCAGATGAAAGATCTCTCCCTCTCTGTCTCTCAAAAAAAAAAAAAAAAAAAAAAAAAAAAAAAAAAAAGAGGCCGGCGCCACGGCTCACTAGGCTAATCCTCGACCTGTGGCGCCAGCACACAGTTCTAGTCCCGGTTGCCCCTCTTCCAGGTCAGCTCTCTGCTGTGGCCCAGGAGTGCAGTGGAGGATGGCCCAAGTGCTTGGGCCCTGCACCCACATGGGAGACTAGGAGAGGCGCTTGGCCCCTGGCTTCGGATCGGCGTGGTGTGCCAGCCGCAGCAGCCATTGGAGGGTGAACCAACGGCAAAAGGAAGACCTTTCTCTCTGTCTCTTTCTCTCACTGTCTACTCTGCCTGTCCAAAAATAAATAAAAGAAAAAAAGAGTGCTTACCAGTCTTCTTGGGGATGAGGAACTGTGCCAGAGGAAAGATTTATTCATTGTTAAGATTTATTTCATTTTATTTATTTGAAAGATGGCATGGCAGAGGAAGAGGGAGAGACAGAGAGCAAGAGTTCTCCCATCCACTGGTCCACTGCCCAAATGGCCACAACAGCTGGGGCTGGGTCAGGCTGAAGTCAGGAACCCGGAACTCTGCCTGGATCTCCTACATGGGTGCAGGGACCCAAGCACTGGGGCCATCATCTGCTGCTTTCCAGTGCGCATTGGCAGGGAGCTGGATTGGAAGCAGAGCGGCCAGGATCTGAACCAGTGCTCTGAAATGGGGTGCCAGTATCATAAGCAGTGGCTTAACAATGCAGACCCGTAGGATAGATTAAACACAAGAATTTGGCTCCAGTGGGTTCCTGAGCACTAGTTCACACACCTTTCTTGCTGTGAGGGCTCCGGGTTGAATTTCCCAGCACAGCTCAATCGGTCCCCTGGACCCAGTGGTTGTGAAGGAGAAAGGTCAAGGCCATTGCAAATGGCAGTCTCGAGACCCTTGCCTCCCCCATCGGTGTAAGGGATGGCATAGGTTTGGGGCAGTGGAGCACTCATTAGCTTTCATTAATTTTAGGGGTCACAATGCTTACACTTACGGGATTTTTTTTTTATTAAAAAATGATTTATTTATTTATTTGAAAGGCAGAGTTAGAGAGAGACAGACATGTCTTTCATCCTCTGGTTCACTCCCCAAATGACCACAATGGCCAGGGCTGGGCCAAGCTGAAGCCAGGAGCCAGGAACTTCTGGGTGCAGGGGCCCAAGCACTTGGGCCATCTTCTGTTACTTTCCCAGGTGCATTAGCAGGGAGCTGGATCGGAAGCAGAGCGGCCAGGACTTGAACTGACATCTGTACAGGATGCTGGCACTGCAGGCTATGGCTTAACCTGCTGTGCCACAGCAGCAGCCCCAAGAAGGGATTTCGATGGCTGCCCTGCTGCCATGCCCAGACTCAGGTGGGCACTAAATTTTAGCCTGGAAGGCAGAGTGGAGGTGGCTGACTCCACTCAAAAGGAAGTCCCTAGGGGCCGGCGCTGTAGTGTAGTGGGTAAAGATGCTGCCTGCAATGCCGGCATCCTATATGGGTGCCGGTTCGAGTCCTGGCTGCTCCACTTCCAATCTAGTTCTCTGCTATGGCCTGGGAAGGCAGTAGAAGATGGTCCAAGTCCTTGGGCCCCTGCACCTGCGTGGGAGACCTGGAAGAAGCTCCTGGCTCCTGGCTTTGGATAGGCACAGCTCTGGCTATTGCAGCCGTCTAGGGAGTAAACCAGCAGATGGAAGACCTCTCTCTCTCTCTCTCTCTCTCTCTGCCTCTGCCTCTGCCTCTGCCTCTCTGTAACTCTGCCTTTCAAATAAATAAATAAATCTTAAAAAAAAAAAAAAAAGGAAGTCCCTAGCCTCAGAGGCTTGACTTGGCCGCAGGTGCACCTGCACCCCCAGCCACTTCCCCCACAGAAAAGGACCTGGAATTGGGCCCCTTTTTAAGCAGTGCAATTTGACTTTTCCCAGAACCCAAGATGCAAGAAGTGCTTCCTTTACAGAAGTTGAAAAGCAAGGACAGGAGCAGCCGCGGAGGACCTGGGGTAGAGGAGGGGTCGCCTAGCCCAGGGGTGGGAGGTTGGGGGTCCACTCCCCCCCACCTTGGCCCCTGTTTCTCCAAATGGGACCTCAGCCTGAGCTCCCCTGCACGGCCAGCTCCCCTGGGCTGCAGAGGTGGCCAGCGCTGGCTCGGGGTGTCAGAGTCTCGTGGGTATCAGCTGACGCTCCCTCCCAGACCTCAAACCCGCCCAGAATCCAGCATTTTCCAACATTTCCCAGCGTGCAGAGCCAGAAGGGCAGGCTGTGGTTTGTCCTGGAAATGGAAGCAGAGCCGGCTCCTTAGGTCAACCACAGCCTTTTGCCTTCGAGGGATGGGGTATAAGTGATGGTGTTGGAAGCTCTCTGAACATTTTTTACAGTTGTAAAATGGTGTCTAGGGGAAGAGGAGGGGCAGACGGGTGCCACAGAGCCTTCAACCCTCCCTCTGGCGACAGAAGACAAAGCAAAATACCTCCCTGCAGTCAGGAAGCACCACGTCACTGGGGCTTTGAATTGGAGAATAGTGGATTCCCTGGGAAAGTGGACAAACGGCCCCACGCACCACTGTGCCGGGCAGATTCTACCCACACAGGGGTTCTCTCTGGCTGCATCCAGCCCGCTCTGGAATTCTGATCCCAGCCCTGGCACACCTTCCATCTCTGGTGAGCCTGTCTATAGGACGGGGCGCCCTCCATGGTGACAGAACCTTCCATGTGGCCCATGCTGGCCCCCAGGGCTCCTGGGTGCACCTTTCTACTGGAGAGGAAGGGGAGGGGTCTTCGTCTGGGGGGGGGGGGTGTGGGCACACCTGTTTGTGCCTTGCCCATGCAGGCTTCATGCGCCCAGAATTCCACCCTTGTTACCTGCAGGGAGGGGAGCCTCTGCGCTCTCCATTGTCTGCGAAAGCATGTCGGGTCTGGATGTGGGAGGGGACCTCCTAGAACTGCAGTCCAGAGACAGCAGCACTTGCTGCCGTCTCAGCAAGTTTCGTATAAAAACCAAACCAAGTTCCTGAAGCCAATAGAAATCTCATCTGCATTCAAGGGCTGCTTTTTCCTCCCGGTGCTGGTTGGATGCCACGGTGGAGGGTTCGCTCGGGTCTGCAGGTGCACCTGCTGTCTGAGAAGTGGCATGAGGTGGACCAGGCCTAAAATGCAAGGCACTGAGTCACTGGCAAAATGCTGGACTCCTCGCTCTCTGCAGGGAGGGTGAGCAGCCTGAAGGTGAATGTTTGCCCTTGCAGAAGGTAAACCCTGGTCACTGCTTGCCCAGCCTGGGATCCGGAGAGGGTATGGCACCTGGGTGGCTCCCTTTTCCCTCCTCTCCATGTCCTCCCCCCAGGGCGGATCCCTAGGCGGTGGTGGATGCTAACCAGTCCACAGTGCAGGCATCTGGCTCACAGACACGGGGGCTGCCGAAACTTGAAACCGTGCAAAGCCACAGCTGTCTTGGCTGGGAAAAAAAAATACAGCAGGAAACTCCTCTGCGAGCCTGAGCTTTCTGCCTCCCCGGCTGCCCGCCTCGAACCGGTCCCCTGCTCAGCTGCGCTCCCAGGCCTTCTGCCCACCCTGAGGCTCCCCCTGCTCCCAGTTTGTCCCTGCTTTCTTCTGTTCCCGCAGATGTCGCGAGGAGTCTGGCTGTGCTGGTCAGGTGGCCGTCATGGTCCAGCCCCGGTGAGGCCAGCGCTTCCCATCCGGGAGTCCTGGCCCAGTGGAGTCTTGAGTGAGAGTACAGTGACATCAGTCAGCTGGTCTGCTCATTGCCAGAGCCGTCGCAACAGAGTGGCCTGGAATGGCAGGGACTTGCTCTCTCGCAGCTGAGGAGGCCGGGGTCGGACGTCGAGGTGTCGGCCGGGCTGGGCCCATTCTGCTGGCCCTAGGGGAGAGGACCCTTCCTGCCTCGTCCCGGCTTCCTGAGAGCTGGCAGTGGCTGGGAGCCCTTGGCGTGCCGGGCTTGCTGTGCGGCTCTCTGGCCACGGCCTCTGCCTGCACATGGCCACTCCCTCTGTGTGACCCTGTCTTCTTCGAAGGACACCAGTCCTTGGATCTAGGGCCCACCTTAAATGTAGGATGACTTCACCTTGAGACCCTTAACCAGTCCTATATCCAGTTAAGGTCACATTCTTTTTTTTTTTTTAAAGGTTTACTTATTTATTTATTTGAAAGGCAATGTGACTGAGACAGCAAGAGAAAAACAGAAAATTTTTCATCTGCTGGTTCATTCCCCAGAGGCTGCAATGCCTGGGGCGGGGCCAGGTCTGAACCGGGATCTCAGTCCAGGCCTCCCACGTGGGTGGCTGAGACTCAACCACTTGCCATCACCTGCTGCCTTTCAGGTGCACATTAGCAGGAAGCTGGCATTGGAAGTGGAGCTGGGGCTTGAGCACTCTGATGGCCTCAAGGGCTTCTTCGCAGCAGGGCCGAATGCTGAATGCTGTCCCATTCCCCAGCTGTAACAACCGTGTGTTCTGTCGTATGAACGGCCCCGGAGCCTGATGGTCAGGGGTGGGCTCGGGAGCTAAGCCTGCCAGGGCCTGTGTCCTGCCTGTCTCCCATGCACTGCGGGGGGCTGAATCGTGTCCCCCTTCAAGTTCACGTGTTAAAGTGCTAACCCCGTCCCTCAGCGTGTGAGGTCACACAAGTGGGCCCTAATCCAGTCCAACTGGTGTTCCCTAAGAAGAGGGGATGAAGACACAGACGGGGGTGGGGGTGGGACACCCCACATCCTGCTGGCAACCTGATCTTCGACCTCCAGCCTCCAGAACGGTGAGAGGTGATTTCTGCCTGCCTGGCACACCCACCGCTGGGCAGAGCCCTGGGCCGCCTCTGCCCCCACCCCAGCAGCCCCCTACCCTCCCCACCTGCTCTGGCCCTGGGAGCCTGTAGCCCCGGCTTTTTTTCTTCCTTCCTTTGAAGAGTGAGCCTCAGACCCAGTGCAGGCAAACAGGATGTTCCTCTCCCACACGCGCAGACTTCAGATGTGACGGGGCGCCGCATCCTGCTCAGGGTGCCGGCTCTGGGGGACCTGGTGGGGAGGGGGCGCGGGGCTGGGAGCCAGGGGGCCCTCCCCCTCCCTCATGCAGCTGGTTCCTTCAGTCTCACCGTGAGCACCCATCCCTGACTTTGTCGCCTTTGGGGTGTTTTCGCTTAGCACGGCTGCGAATGGCATTCCTCACCCCTGGCTGTGGCTTGTGTCTTCTGGGATTACAAAAATAGCACTTTCTTCAAACCTCCCCTAGGACAGTCGCATCCGGGATCACAAGGTGATGCCTCCGACACCGGGGACTGCTTCAGAGGGTCTCAGAGCCTGGGCAAGACTGGCCGGGCCCTGGGTGAGGCCAGGCAGTGGCCTGACAGGCTAAAGAAAGCCAGAGTCTTTCCCTGGGTGGTGGACTCTGCTTAGGAGCAAAATGACACGGGCAGTTTTCCCTGTCAGAGCCGTCTCCGGAAGTGAAGGTGTCAGTCGAGGTGGGAGGTCCGGATTCTCTCCCGCCCCCCAAGTCCCCCAAGCAGGTGTTCCGAGTCCTTAGGACCCTCAGATGCTGTGTTACTCAGTCTGTGTATGCACACGTGCTGCGAGAGGGGGTTTAAAAGATGTCAGGATTCCGCCACTCGAGAACTCCGCCTGGCAGTGAGCAGCATTCCGGACGCCTCTGGAACATTCCACGTGGTGGAGCTTGTGTTCGTGCCACCAAGGGAAGGCTCCAGGGTGCAGTGTGTGGATGTTGGATCTGCAGCATCTTCTCAAAGTTGAGTCAGAAGGTCTGAGAGGGTCAGGTGTCTGGCACTACGGTGAAGACAGTTGGCTTGGGATGTGCACGTTCTATAGCAGAGTCCTGGGTTCAAATCCTGGCTCCACGTCCCATTCCAGCTTCCTGCTAATGTACACCCTGGCAGGGAGCAGGTGATGGCCACCATGTGGGAGACCTGGAAGGAGTTCTGGGCTCCTGGCTTCTGCCTGGCTCAGCCCAGCCCTGGACGGTGTGGGTATCTGGGGAGTAAACTAGCAGATGGAAGATCTCTCTTCCTCTCTGTTTCTGCCTCTCTGCCTTTCAAATAAATTAAATAAATAAATTAAAAAAAAAAGATCTGAATGAGAGTGAGACAGAGCGAGAGAGCAAGAGAGAGCGCGAAAGAGAGAGATGAAGAGTAAGAGACGCCCTCGCCAGCAGGAAACACTTGCCTTTTTGCTTCTTCCTTCCCTCTCTCGCAGCACAGGGGAGGAGCCCGATGGTGTGGGAGTGGGGGAGTGGGCACTGGGCACGAGGACCCTGGCCCGGAAGAGGTGCAGAGGAAGCCAAGGGGGCTCTGTGCTCTGAGCAGCTGCGGTGCCAGCAGCATTAGCTTCTAACCCAGAGCCTGAGGCCCCGTCAGGGCCCCCAGGCTGACACACCTGACGATGGCTTTTCTAGACTGCTCCCCAGCCGCTCTCCCCGCACCCGTGTTTGCTCTGTTCCTTCGCTGGGATGTGGTCCTGCGGGCTCTCTGCTGAGGCTGTGGCTTTACTCCCTCGCCCTGCGGTGAGGAAGCCTGGTTCTGCCTGGCGGCATCCTGAGAGGTATGGGTGAGGTCTCAGGTGCCAGACAGACAGGTGTCTTCACGCCCCGGGCATCGTCTGATCCGCAGTGACCTTTGACACGCCTTGCCTCTGCCTTTCTATGTCAGGTCCTTGGAGAGACACGGCCCTATGCTCTTTACCCCGAAGAAGTGGAGACCTTGACAGACCCCTTGAATCAAGGGGCTGTGTTAGTGCTGTGTGAAGTAAAGGTGTATTTGTTATCCCAGGGGGATGTCTGCACGGCGACCAGAACCCCCCAGGAAATCTCGGCCAGCACACTCACTTTAGCTTTCCCTGTGTTTATTTCTCCGTCTTTGTCTTCTTTGGCACAGACGAGGTATTTAATAAATAGTGGATAGGATGATTCATGGCCTGGGTTAGACTCCGCTCTCACAGTCTTTCTCTCTTCCTCCTCAGATCTTCAATCTCATGAAGTATGACAGCTACAGCCGCTTCTTGAAGTCTGACTTGTTTCTGAAACACAAGCAAACCGAGGAAGAGGAAGAAGACCCGCCCGACACGCAGACTGCGGCCAAGAGGGCTTCCAGAATTTACAACACATGAGCCCCCCAAGACTCCGGGGCGCCGGCGGGAGGAAGCGAAGGACCTCACTCAGGACCGTGCGGGGTTTCCAGTGGCTTTGCTGTGTGCAAGGACTGGAATGTGCAAACCCTTTTGTGGGCTGTGCGTGTTTTATTAACTGCTTGACCCGTAAGTTTTGCATGATGGCTAATCTTACATAAAAACAAATAGCTTGGAAAGTTTAGTTCACGAGACAGAGCCTCCTTCAACACTGGACACTTTGAGCATTTTATCCTTTGATTAAACCTCATGTGAGGCCACAAGGTGAACCGTGCAGCCACCTCTGACCTGGTCAGTCTGTGCCCTGCCTCTCTGGTTCAGAGTTGTGCGTATCCACAGATCCACTTGGCAGATTAACTACAGTGTGAGTTGATCTGACAGATCCCGGCTGCTGGGGGTATCATCTGCTCATAGCCTTTTACTGCCCGAGAACCAGTCCCTTTCTAGAAAAGGACATTGAGTCACCGACCACTGAAGACCCGGGGAGCCTGAGCGTGAGCGCCCTCGGGGTGCTGAGTTCCCGTGTGCGGGTTGGTGCTGGGGTTGCCCACAGTCGTGACATTTCCTGCAACACAGACACACAGTTCATCTTGATAGAAACAAGATCTCAGCCGGAAAAAGAGACAAGTGGGAAATTGTTCCAGGGCCCCGTGGCAGCTCGAGGTGGTGTTGATGGGACAGTGGCGCACGGCGGGTGCTGAGCGGGTTGTAGGAGCCCAGAGTCCCCTGCTCCTGGGGCCTATCTGCGGTCAGAGCCTGACCTTCCTGCTCTGCTTCTCCGACTGCGGGACTGGTTCACTCCGGCTGGAGTCGGCTTTTCCCGGGAGGGAGGCCGTGACCACAGCTCTGCCAGGGTGTCCCTGCCAGCCCTGGGCGCGCTGCTTCCAGGGTCAGGCTCGGTTCCCTTTGGCTAACGTCTGTGCCCTGCGAGCGCTGGGCGTTGCTGCCAGACCTCCCCCTGTGTGTTTGGCTCAAACTTGAGACTCCTTTTTGCACGGAGCCACCAGCCTCGGCTGCTTCCAGACCCAGACCCTTCCCCCATCTGCAAATTCCCGAGACTGGCTTGGTAATTTATCAATCAAACCAGGACACTTTGGAGCGAGATGGGGCTCAGGGCGCGGTAGGGGGCAGCTTAATAGTAGTATGGGGGTGATGCCTGTGGTTAGCCACAGTTCTGTGTAAAGTGCACAGTAGCTCCACCACACACCCGCCGCTGTGCAGACCCCTGGCACAGCCCAGCTTCTGTGGCCTCGTTGTCTCTTGCTGTGTTCCACCCCTTCCTTCTTGGGCTTGGGGGAAGGAATGGTTTGGGGGAGCCACGTTCACTGCTCAGTATAACCTGGATACTCATCAGAAAGAGGAAGCCAGGGGTTCTCCACGCTCCACAGATACTCCCCACCCAGGCCTCCTCCTGCCTCTGCCCTCTCCTTCCCTCCCTGCTTTCAGGACCTGGAGTGAGACAGTGACGATGACTTCAAGAATCCTGTTGTCAGAGACGTTCAGCTCTGTGCCAGGCAGAGCACGTGAGGCACTTTAAAGAGTGAAGATGGGCCGGCGCCGCGGCTCACTAGGCTAATCCTCCGCCTTGCGGCGCCGGCACACCGGGTTCTAGTCCCAGTCGTGGCGCCGGATTCTGTCCCGGTTGCCCCTCTTCCAGGCCAGCTCCCTGCTGTGGCCAGGGAGTGCAGTGGAGGATGGCCCAAGTGCTTGGGCCCTGCACCCCATGGGAGACCAGGATAAGTACCTGGCTCCTACCATCGGATCAGCGCGGTCTGCTGGCCACAGCGCACCAGCCGTGGCGGCCATTGGAGGGTGAACCAACGGCAAAGGAAGACCTTTCTCTCTGTCTCTCTCTCTCACTGTCCACTCTGCCTGTCAAAAAAAAAAAAAAAAAAAAAAAAGAGTGAAGATGAGAAACAGCCCAGGTTCCATAAGAAAAGTGCAGGGGTGCAGACCCCCACCTGCATACACCCCCTTGTGAACGCAGGCAGGTGCAGGGCAGCCCGGCCAGCCCCCTTTGGAGAGCCTGTCCTGGGCAGGTCCCAGCGCCGGAGGCCTCTGTCTGACTTCACCCCTTGTACCACTGGGTTCCGAGATGCTGTTGCGATGGCACTCTCTTGATGAGCACTTGAATCAAGGAAAAAGCCAGAGTTGCCAGAAGCTTGTGAAAGAAAAACACCCCACCCCAGCCCCTTTAGGAGCTCCCTGGGAAGCGGAGGCCTGTCAGCTGCAGAAGTTTAACCCCAGCTGACTCCCACCGGTGTGGGCTCACACGCTGCCTCCACTGGCTTTGCTGACCATCAAGGTCAACGCTTATCCCAGAACCGAGGCTTAGACAGAATCCGGTGTCCTGAGAAGTGCAAGAGTGAGGCTGAAGTGCAGGGAACCCACGTGGCCGGATCAGTGCATCTGTCCAGCCCCTCCATCCCTGCGTCTGTCCATCCATCCGTTTAAATCGCACCTGCCGTGCACCAGAGACTGTGAAGCTAACCAAGAGCCGATGGTGGCAAGAACTTACATGTGATGGGGGGATGACTTACTTTCCAGTGGATCTTACAGATGTTTCAAAAATTAATTTTTATTGATTTGTAAGCAGAGACAAACAGCTTCCATCTACTGGTTTATTCCCCAAATGCCTGGAACAGCTGAGGCTGGAACTCAATCCAGGTCTCCCACGTAGATGGTGGGAACCCAAGTACTTGATCCATCCCCTGCTGCTACCTGCATAACAGGAAGCTGGAATCAGGAGTGGAGCTGATACCAGACCCCAGGACCTGAATGGGAGGCCGCTGTCTCAAGCAGCATTTTAACCACTGTGCCATAAGTCCACCTTCTGTAGGGATTTTAAAAAATAGGCTCCCTTATCACTCAGACATAGTGAGGCCACCAGATCAGGAAACAGGTGCCACTGTGGAGGCAGTTGGTTCCTCACGACCCCCAAGAGGAGGGAGCACCTATCTGGTGTGGGGACCCTTGGGGGAAGCACCCGGGTCAACCAGGAGGCAGAAGCAGGGGAAAGTGTGGGCAGGAGCCCTTCCTGTGTTTGCCTGGGAGAGCAGCAGGGCCTGCAGGTTTGAGTCGTCTCAGTGGGCTCTGGAGTGTAGGGACTGCCCCTGGCCGTCTGGTGCCTGGCCCTGGCGTGATTAGAGCAGGTGGCTAGATGAGGGCGGTGCCTGGGCTGGGTGCATACGAGAGGTGCACTCTGCTGGTTTGCCATCTCGAGGGAGTAGCTAGCCCTGGGAGGGGCAGTCCCTCCAGTGTCGGCAAGGCCCCGGATGTCCAAGCATCAGAATAAAAACAACCATGCACAGGGGTCTCACGCTCAGCCTGCAGACCACAGGTTCATTTTGCTGTGTCCGCTGGGGCACCTGCTTTAAATCTTCCAACGCCAGTCAATGCCTTAGGCGGAGTCCCTGTGCAACCCCCAGTGGGCCATTGTTCCCTGTAGCCCTATGGCAACATGTGCGTTATCTGATAGCTCCAGAATCTGGGCCCTGATCTCATTGCCCGTGTGCACAGAACACAGCCCTGTAGCCTTTTCCTCTGTGACCTCGCATTCCATCCCTGCTCTGCTGACCGGCCTGGCGTTCTGAGAGCAAGCTATGGTCTCGTTTCTCCCCACAGTCCTGCGGATCTTGCCTTCTCAATCACAGAACTCCCCTGAGGCGTGCTGCGGTCCCCTTGCAACTCCCTGCACACTGGCACAAAGCACCTGCTTGTGAGGTCGGAGTCAGGCCAGCGCCCACTCTGTCTCTGGGCAGCCAGGGCTGGGGTGGATGTCGGCCTGCAGCAAAGACGCTCGGTTACTCTCGGAACAAACTTCAGTGAGCGTCTACTGCACGCTGGACCCAGGGATGGAGGGGGATGAAAGACGGGGGCCCTTGGCAGTAACTGGTCAGAGACCATGTGGGATCGTCCCCAAAACTGCCTCAAGACAGAAAGTGGCCAGCACCCCCCCACACCACCACCCCAGGGGAGCCCGGGGCACGTGAGCCGTCGGCTGTGTTCATCTCCAAAGTTCACCGCTGAGTTGTTTTGCCTTTCCCCTAAATATCAGGATGCTGACGCTGGCGGTGAGGCCCGTTCTTTGACCAGACGTGAAAACAAGCGCTCTGTTCTGGCCAGATCACGACGGGGTCATCCCCCGAGGCCCCCGGGGCCCAGCTCCTGAGGACACGGGTCCTCTCCCGCAGGGGGGCCGAGGCATGGTCCCGGGCGCCCAGGCCATGGCTCCCACTTTGGGAGGCCGCATTGTTTACAAGCAACGCGAACCGCGAGGCCGGCGGTCATGACTCACATTCGGGCGTTATTTACTTTCATTTCGGCTGTACTTGTCCGAGGACTCGCATTTCCCAAAGTGCTCCACGGTCCCGTACCGCTAGCTCGCCGAGGGCTTCCGTGGCTTTTCCCCACCGAGGGTCTCCTGCGGTGCAGCAGTGGGCACCGCGGACAGGTGGTGCTGGGCGCATGGCCGGCGTGGGGCTTGCGGGACCATGGCCGGGGTCTCATTCACTGCCGCCTCAGTGTGGCTCCCAATGTATGCAACTGTCACAAAAACACAGGCCCAGAGGAGCCCACCGCGTCCTGAGCGCCTCCCCGGTGTGCATACAGGGGCGTGACTTCCACTGTGTCCCTGGAACTGACCCTGGCCAGGTCATAGGGGGGCGAGGTCCGTGGCAGGACCGGACCCAGGGCTGTGGAGCCCCGCAGCTCTCGCCCTCCGCCAGGGTCAGCTGCAGCTCAGGCTCACCCTTGGTCGCTCCAGCTGCACAGTGCAACTCTGTCCCTGTTCTCCCAGCTGTCTGCATCCAGTCCCACTTTTCTTCTGTTAGCAGAGAGAGCCTGGCCGCAGCCAGCCAAGCCGAGCTCCTGCTCCGTGGAAAAAGTCTGGCTTTGTCTTTGCAACCAGTGTTTCCCCTTTAGCCATACGTCATGAGCATCTTTCCATGCCAGTAAACACAATTATACACCATCCCAAAGAAGTCCTGTTTTGAGATTATCTGGAAGATAAATGTTTCCCCTGTGCTAATTCCAGCACAGTTTATGTGCCGTTTTGCAACGCAGGCAAACTGTTTTCTTCTTATTTAAGCACTGAAACTCCATTTTTAAAACTGTTGTGGCAAAGGGATTGTCCGAGAGGAGATTCTGCCTCGTACGATCGTTTCTCGGGAAAAGCCCAGGAGAGCTGACTGTGCCAGGATGTGGCTTGGGTCCCCGGTCGCCCCTCACCCTGCTGGGAATGGGATGAGCGCCGTGCCCCAGGCGGGTCCTGGCCAAATAGGGCAGCCTGGGCCCCCCGGAGCCCGTCCCTTCCCTCCGGTAGGGGGGCATCTGTGTCCTCCTAGCTGGGCAAGGTCAAAGGAACACCTTTGTTTTACTGGCTCTGCAGGTTTTCCCGGATTGTTAGCAGTGGAAGAACCTCTGCTGATTACCATTTTTAAAAATTGCTGTGAGGGGCTGGCACTGTGGGTGAAAGCTGCCCCCTGCAGTGCTGGCATTCTCATTTGGGCGCCGGTTCGAGTCCTGGCTGCTCCACTTCCCATCCAGCTCTCTGCTATGGCCTGGGAAAGCAGTAGAAGATGTCCCAAGTCCTTGTGCCCCGCACCCATGTGGGAGACCCAGAAGAAGCTCCTGGCTTCTGGTTTCCGATTGGCCCAGCTCTGGTCATTGCGGCCAATTGGGAAGTGAACCAGCAGGTGGAAGAGCGCTCTCTCTCTCTCTCTCTCTCTCTCCCTCCCTCCCTCCCTCCCTCCCTCTGCCTCTCTATAACTCTGCTATTCAAATATATATAAATAAATCTTTTAAAAGTTTGCTGTGATGATCTTGCCACTGTTAGCGTGAGGGTTTGGATTATGATCCTGTCGTGACGGTCGGCTGCCTGGGTTCTGAGCCAGCTCTGTCCCCGTTAGCTGTGTGACCCTGGGAGATGGGGGTGACAGGGCTCCTGTGCCCTGGTCGGCGCGGGCTGCGGTACCCAAGCTCCCCAGACCGGGAACCCAGCAAAGAGCAGAGATGTGCTGCTCAGGCTCCGGAGGCTCGGAGGCCCGAGATCAAGGCGCCGGCAGATTGGGTGTCTGCCGAGGGCCCATTCCCCAGGGATGGCGCCTTCCCCTCGTGTCCCCGTGCATCAGAAGCCACAACCGAGCCCCCCCCCCCCGCGTCTGTTACAAGAGCCCTACTTTCATCCTGAGGTCTGCCTCCTGCTGACCTCATCGCCCCGTCCCACCTATCACGTCGGGTGTCAGGAGTCCACATGTGTGTTCATGAATGTTCAGACCCAGCACACGTAGGATTCCACGAGAACACATGTGCATGCAGAGTGGGGTCTGGCCTGCAGGGGACAGTGCAGGTCAGTGATTATCATGGGGCCACCGACCACAGAGAGGTGGAGTCTTCTGTCCAAGGCTCCACCGGGATGGGCAACTGATTCCTGGTCTGGTCTGACCCTGACTCCCTGGCTGGGGCTTGTTCCTGGTCACCCACCTCCCCCAGGCACACGCATGCTCGCGTGCATCCAGCTGGCTGGATCTGAGCGTCGCTCAGACGACTGCAGTCTTGAAAGCGGCTGGGTGCTCAGAGGAGTGAGGCCGAGGGCCCCTGGCACCCAGGATGTGGCTCTACTTCCAACCCACAGCCAGGTGCCTCCTCTCCAGAGAGTTTGCATTTGAAGGAAGGGGAAGGGGATCCCACGCCGTTCTTGCGAGGATCCACTCGGACCTCAGTGACTTTCCCTTGGCAAGAGCTGTCCTTGCCTTTCAGAATGTTCTGGACTCAATGAGCGGACAAACACTGGGGACAAGGCCGGCCTTCCTGAAGTTCCTGACTCTGCCTCAGGGGGGAGCTGGTGAGCCATAAAGGGAGAGAGCCACTGGACACTCGGGGCCCGCCCAGACGGGGCCCGCCCAGACCCAGGGCACCCATCCTTGTAGCAACCTCCTCAGCCCCCAGAGAGATGTTCTGTGGAGCCCCCTCCCCAATTCCAGGTGTGAAGGGTCTTGTGCTGATGGCTCACAAGAGCCCAGGCCCAGAGTGAGCAGGCCTGGAACTGCCAGGTCTGTGCCAGGTATAATCAGAACCACCCACCTGGCTTCCAGGTGTGAGTGCCGCAGGAGCTGACATGGGGCAGGAGAGGGTGGGCCGGCTGCTCCCATCCTTCCTTCCTTCCTTCCTTCCTTCCTTCCTTCCTTCCTTCCTTCCTTCCTTCCTTCCTTCCTTCCTTCTTAGATTTATTTATTTGAAAGGCACAGAGAGAGGTCTTCGATCTGCTGGTTCACTCCCCAGATGGCTGCAATGGCTGGAGTGGGCTGATCCGAAGCCAGGAGCTTCTTCCTGGTCTCCCACGCGGGTGCAGGGGCCCAAGGACTTGGGCCATCTTCTACTGCTTTCCCAGGCCATAGCAGAGAGCTGGATCAGAAGTGGAGCCGCCGGGTCTCAAACCGGCACCCACATGGGATGCCGATGCTGCAGGCAGTGGCTTTACTGGCTACGCCACAGTGCTAGCCCCAATTAATACTATTTTTTTTTTAAAGAAATGCTTAGAAACTGTGTCTTATGAGAGTCTATTAATTTTTTTTTTTTTTTTGGACAGGCAGAGTGGACAGTGAGAGAGAGACAGAGAGAAAGGTCTTCCTTTGCCGTTGGTTCACCCTCAAATGGCCGCCGCGGCTGACGCACCGCACTGATCTGATGGCAGGAGCCAGGTGCTTCTCCTGGTCTCCCATGGGGTGCAGGGCCCAAGTACTTGGGCCATCCTCCACTGCACTCCCGGGCCACAGCAGAGAGCTGGCCTGAAGAGGGGAAACCGGGACAGAATCCAGCGCCCCGACCGGGACTAGAACCCAGTGTGCCGGCACCGCAAGGTGGAGGATTAGTCTAGTGAGCCGCGGCGCCGGCCAAGAGAGTTTATTACTTAAAGAACTGCTGGTCCTTGTACAATAAATGACCTGGTAGCTAAGTCCTATTAGCAGAGATCAAGAAGTGACTGGCTGCGTGCACAGGGGCGAAACGGTTCCCAGTGGCGGAGTTACCAAACGTCTTCCTTTCCCACAGCTTTATTGTAAAATAAATAAATATCTGAACTGGGGGAGGTGGGGTCCGTTCTAATGTACTGATGAGTTCTGAAGCTTCTACTGTAAGAGGCTGAAATTCCACTTAATCCTCCCCGGCTCTCTGGGATGCATTTATTTTTGGGGAGTAGGAGGAAGGGACTTCTTTTTCTTTTTAACTGAGGTTCAGTTAAAAATGTTCAGTAGGGTATACAGACCTTAGACGGCGGCTCAGTGAACGTCCACATTGGTCTACGTAATTCCACCATCTAGGGCACAACTTGCTTATTTATTTACTTATTTGAGAGGCAGAGACAGAGAGCTTCCATCTGCTGGGTCATTCCCAAATACCCGCAACTGCCAATGCTGGACCAGCCTGAAGCTCGGTCTCCCACGTGGATGAAAATACCCAAATTCCCGAGCCGTCACCTGCTGCCTCTCAGGGTGCACGTGAGCAGGAATTGGGAGTAGAGGCGGGACTCAAACACGAGCCCTTCGACGTGGGGTGTGGATGTCCCAGGCGGCCTCTCCACCGCCTGGCCACACGCGTGTTCGTGGGGCACACCTTTTAAGGGCATCGCCTCAGTCCATCTGAGCAGCTATGCCATAGTGTCTCCGACGGGGTGGCGAATAAACAATGGGCGGTATCTGTTCATGGCTTGGGAGGCTGAGAACTCCAGGCCCTGGCAGGCTCTGTCAGGTGAGGGTCAGCTCCCTTCATGGTGGACACCTGCTGGCCATGTCCTCATGCAGTGGAAGGGGCAAGGCGGCTCCTGCCCAGAGACTAGCCAACCCCGCCCACGGCCCCATCAACCCCGCCCACGGCCCCGCCTCCTGTCGCTGTTGCACTTGTCATTGTCTTGAACATGGCCTGAGGGGTCGTGAACTTTCAGACCACCGCAGGGTCTTCTTGAGAAGCCCACTCACGGGAGACTGGCGAAGCTGGGTGGAGGTCAAGGGTCCTGACTCCCCTGGGGTCTCAGTCCTCAGCTGGTAGAGAAAGCCCAACTCTGTGCTGTCCCACTCCTCGTCCCGCTGTGTGGCCTCTGCTTCCTGCATGGCCCCTGCTTCCTGCATGGGCTCCTCCTCCTCCTCCTTATTCGTCTTCCTCCTCCTCTTTCTCTCCTCCTCCTCCTGCCCGCCCCCCTTTCTGCTGCTGCTGGGGAAGCTGGTCACTTCACAAGCCTTCGGCGGCCGAGGTGCCGTTTGGTCCAATTTGGTGGCAAAGTTGGGAGGGATTTCAGTGGATTCATCAATATCGCAGCATCCCTACTTCCTCAATGGCAGTGAATTGTGTTATTGTTTGCTACTCGCCCGTCACTTTAAAAATAAATCCTTTTACTGGGAAGACTCCAGAACTTTCAGAACAGAGGCTGGCTCTGTGGTGTAGTGGGTTGAGCCTCCGCCGGTGGCACTGGCGTCCCATATGGGTGCTGGTTTGTGTCCTGGCTGCTCCTCTTCCTGTCCACCTCTCTGCTAACGGCCTGGGAAAACAATGGAGGACAGACCAAGTGCTTGGGCCCCTGCACCCGTGTGGGAGACTCGGAAGAAGCTCCTGGCTCCTGGCTTCAGATCGGCGCAGCTCCAGCCATTGCGGCCCTTTGGGGAGTGAACCAGTGGATGGAAGACCTCTCTCTCTCTCTGCCTCTGTGTGTAACTCTGCCTCTTAAATAAATTAATGAATTAAAAAACCTTTCAGAGCAGTAAAAATACAATTACAAAAATTGCCTATATTCAGTGCTTATTAACACTGCCACGTGTTCTTCATGTTTTTTGTCAAACTATTTTAAGGAAGATTAAACCTGATGCAGCACCTGAGGACATTTCTTATGCTGAATGAAATAAGCAATGATTCCCAGTATCTCCTAACACCCAGCCTGTGCTCGAGCCCTCCGCACTGCAGAGTGCTGGGATGAGGCCTTTGTGAAGCCGGGACTCGGGGAGCCTGCACTGTGATGGCTCTCAGTTTAGAAAATCCAACCTTGTATTTCATGGCATTGAATTTTTGAAGGGACCAAGCCAAATACAGAGCAAAGTGCCCTGTGCCTGGATTTGTCTTATGGATAATTTTTAGTGTCCCTTTATTTTTAATTTTATTTATTTTTTTAGATTTTATTTATTTATTTGAGGAGTAGAGTTACAGAGAGAGAGATGAGAGGGGTGGTTGGAAGAGAGAGAGAGAGGTCTTCCATCCACTGGTTCACTCCCCAATTGGCCGCACCAGCTGGAGCTGGGCCCATCCAAAGCCAGGAGCCAGGAGCTTCTTCCGGGTCTCCCACGTGGGTGCAGGGGCCCAAGCACTTGAGCCATCTTCTACATTTTCCCAGGCCTTAGCAGAGAGCTGGATCAGAAGAGGAGCAGCTGGGGTACGAACCAGCGCCCGTACGGGATGCAGGCGGAGGCCCAGCCCACTAGGCCACAGCGCCGGCCCGGATGTCGCTTTACTTGTATTTCCTCCACTCTGAGAAGTAAATCTCACTCAGGCCGACTCCCTGTCAGTCCAGCAGTTCCTGAGTTGTCTCAGTCTGTGATGCCCTTGGTGTCTCAGTAATTTTCTCATAATATTTTTAGATCAAGCAAATGAAAAACTGACAGCTCTCTTTATTAAAAAGTTGGACCCCAACAACTTAATAAGTGTTGTGCCACAGTAACCAGTAATTGCTATTTTGAAAAATGCATAAATTGCAAGAGAGATGAGCATTTCTATTTGTCTATAATAACCAAAATCACTCACAAATGGGCCGTGTGCCCCTGTGGGTATCGCCCAGCTGCCCAGACCTCCCGGTCAGCTCAGCATCACCGCCTGGTCTCCTGTCCCACCCGATTTCCGTGCGATGCTTCCTCCTGGTCACAGCAGCCACTGAAATGCAGCCTTGCACAGACAGCTCCTCTGCGAGGAGCGTAGCAGGGCTGAGCGTGAGTCCTGGCCGCGTGGCGTCAGCGTTGCTGCTTTTCCCTGGAAGAGGAGAGGCGTCTAGAGTTCCCCTGTGGGTTTGCCGGGGCCTCTGGGTGCCCTGGGGACAGTTTGTGAACCACAGGAAGGGTTCAAGGTCTGGTAACTCCGCCTTGCGAGTTCTTTGAAGGCAAACGAAACTAACACACACTCTCTCTCTGTATTCAGAATGATTTTGCCTCAACAAAGCAAACACAGAACACAGTGCTTCTTATGTTCTAATTTATTTATTTAAATAAATTGTTATTTACTTGAAAGACAGAGACAGAGTGTCTCCCACGTGCTGGTTCTCTCTGAATGCCTCCCCCGGAGGTCCAAGTGAATTGTGTGGCTGCGGCCAGAGAGCACCTGTTAACATCAGCCTGGCCTGGTCCAAGACCTCAGGTATGCGAAGACATTCTTTCCACGCAGATACTCCAGGGCCTGGCCATAGCTCCAGGAGGTCGTCAAGGGCCAGCTCTTTCTTTGGAATGGGTGGGGTTTGAGCACGCCAGGCCTGCTGACTTCTCTATGTACAACCCTGTTCTGAGACACACTGCCGGATGGCCCAAGTTCAAGGGCCGCAGGATGCAAAGGGCCTGCAGTCCACTCTCCCAGCCCCTGGGGGACTTGTGGGTAAAGAAGGTGCCTTCCTCTCCGTGGGGGTTGACAGGCAACCCTGGCCGAGCACCATTTGGCCGTCTTCCGTCAGCCGGGGTCAGAGGCAGGCACCCAGAGACCCGGGAAAAAGTCTCGAGCACATTTAACTACACAGGAAGAGGACGCAGCTCGGTTCTTATTTGTCCCCCCCTTAGCTGTTAGAAAACAGAGGCCGAGCCCCCTGCACGTGGCCGACGTGACTCCGGCGCCTGCGGTCATTTGCTCCTGGGTTCCTTCGGCCACCTCTGCTCTGTCCATGCACAGACGTCCAATTCGATGTGTTGCCAAACCCCCGGCCACCAAGGGACTTTCACTGTCCATTTCCCGACTGTGGAGGTGGCCAGGCCCTTTGAGAGCAGCTGTGCCTGGCCAGCTCTCCTTGTACAATGGCTGGGAGGGCAAAGGGGCTGCCAGTCCCAGCTGACGGAACAGGGTCGGGGTCTCGGGACTCCCAGCCCAGGACTCAATGCCCCCTTGTTGGTGAGAGCCCCCGCCTGCTCCCTTTCCATCATGAACAATTCACAGGGGTCTTGTGGGGAGCTGAGGGGTCACTGGGGCTTGAGGGCAAGCACCCCTGAGCTTTAAACTGCATCACCCTTGATGTCCCCGTCTGTGTTAGCACAGGTCCTCCTGGGACATCTCTGACAGCAGATTTAGGGAGAATGGAGGAAGACAGGAGCGAGAGGCTCAGGGAGCAAGCCCGGGTCTCAATCCAGCCAACAGAGTGAGGTCGGCGGGCTCGTGAACGCCCCTCACTAACCCATTCTCTCTCTCTTTTTTTTTTTTTCCTGACAGGCAGAGTGGACAGTGAGAGAGAGACAGAGAGAAAGGTCTTCCTTTGCCGTTGGTTCACCCTCAAATGGCCGCCGCGGCCGGTGCGCTGCGGCCGGCGCATCGCGCTGATCTGATGGCAGGAGCCAGGTGCTTCTCCTGGTCTCCCATGGGGTGCAGGGCCCAAGCACTTGGGCCATCCTCCACTGTACTCCCTGGCCACAGCAGAGAGCTGGCCTGGAAGAGGGGCAACCGGGACAGAATCCGGCACCCCGACCGGGACTAGAACCCGGTGTGCCGGCGCCGCCTCATAACCCATTCTCTTGAACAGTGCTGGTTGAGCCCACCTTGTGTGCCAGTCCCTGAGCCCAGGTGTGCTAGACCTGATACACAGGCCCAGCCCGTGCCCGAGCTCCTGCAGCAGAAATAGTGTCCGTCGAGGCACGACCAGAAGCCGGGGTGGACGCCACAGAGCTGCTGCTTCCGGGGAAATGGATGCTTGCCACCCCCAGCCCCCACGGTCCCCAAATGAGGCCGTTAGCCCCAGATCTCAGGAGGTAGGAGTTTGGAGCACTTTTCTATGAAAAAATCAATATTTTCTTGGTGAATTATTAAAATTATGATTTTGCCTTCTGTGACTTTGTTCTTTAGTCCTTAGGAAGAAGAACAGGAAAGACCCATGTGTTTCCAAAGTCCCTGCCTTCCAGCTCGCACAGGCTTCATTTCCACTGAGGCTAGACACAGCCTGTGAGGCCTGCCGAGCAGGGACTGTTAGCCCATTTTGGAGATGGAGAGGTAGGGGCGCGGTGTGGGAGTGGTTCAAGGCCCCCAGGTGGTCCGTGGCTGGCAGAGCTGCGCGTTGCCTCTGGTGCTGTCAGCAGGCCCTGTGGCTGGCCCGTGCCCCCGCTGCCTTCCTGCTGCTGACTGCATTGTGGGTCTGGGTCCCTTCCCAAAGACAGCTCGAGTCACAGATCTGAGATGAGATGTTTAGAATGCCGACAGATCAGGTTTAGGTCGTTTTCCTTCTGAACTTCCGCAACGTGCTAGACACCAGGTACCGAGTGGGTACTTGCGTGACCTCCCCCCGCTCTTGGGAGTGTGCTCTGTGGGCTGGAAGACCAGAGTGCCCTTGGGAGGGCTTGGGGCGCGATGTCAGGAGGCAGCAGCGGTCCCCTCCTGGGAGGTGTTTAGGCAGAGGCAGGGCGGTCACGGGCTGGGATGCCGGCCTCAGATCCAGCCCCCTCTTGCTGGGAGAGGCTGCTGGAGAAAGGGCACTGATCTTCATTCTCACCCGAGGGAAAGCAGGCCGTGAGCTCCAGAGATTTCGGAGAGAAAAAGAAGCCCGAAAGCATAATTTGCTTCAACATTTGCAGCAGCCTTTAAGTTTGGGTCCTGGGACGAAACACTGGATCCTACATAGGAGCCTGCGAGCCTTCCCCAGTACCAGCCGTCTTTAACCTGGCCCAGCTGGCCCCTGAGCAGCGCAGGGCGAGGCTGGGCCACACAGGCTGGTGTCGGGGATGGGGGGGTGGGGACATGTGAAAAGGGAGGCGGAGGGGAGGCCGCAGGGGGGCGGCAGGTGGCCGTCAGGAGGAGGGCCACGGGCGGCAGGGGGCACGTGGGGGCTCAGGAAATTCCTAGAATTCACAATTTGGCTCTCCCTCGGGGTTTGGGAAAAGCTGGAGAAAAACACAGCTGCCAAGGCTGGACAGGTGGACAGGCAGGGGCTGTGTGAGTGGCTTTGTTAGCCCTCAGACTGTGTGAGCAGGGGCTGTGGGGGTGCCCCGGGTGGAGGGCACGGCCCAGAGGCTTCCTGTTCCGCTGCTTGACCTTCGGAATGGGGCCGCCTCTGTGGGTGCAGACCCTCGAGGCTCCCCCTGAACAACTCATCACAAGGACTTCCTGTCTCAGAAGATGGACACCCCAGTGTTGATATGCCCACTAAGCAGATGTGCAAAGTGGGATCCAAAGGCATTAGGTGACAGTCACGCAAGGAGCACAGTAGAGGGGGTGCACTCACTTTGGATGATCCAAGCTGGCCCTCCTCCCACAATGCACTGCTGCCTGCCCCTGGAACCCCAGGCTCCTTCTATCTGAACTTGGACTTGAAGAGTGAGCACGTTTGCTTGGCTTCTCTGTCCCCAGAGCAACTTTCAACTAACTTTGGAACTCACAGCTGAATCGGCATCTGTGTTTTTCCGTGCCTTTCTCTGCTTGTTGGAGGCACCTCTCAAAGCCCTAGCAAGTTGTTTATGGAAATGAGAGGCAGAGCACCACGTGGGCGGTGGCATTCTGCACACACAAAGAGATGAGACTGCTAATGACATCCGTCCCTCCAGAATGGCCCCGCGTGCCTCTGCCTGCCTCAGCTCCGCTGCGGTGCTGGCGTGGGCGCGCAGAGGGTGCAGGGCTGGGGAGCCCAGGGCTGCCTCTGTCTGTGCTGTTCCCAGAGTCCAGCAAGGGCGCTGCCTTTGTCCTTTCTTGGTTTTGTTTGTTGGAGGGAGGACCAGGGTATTTCTTGGAAGCAAAGTGGCAGAAGTCAACCTAAATGGGACAGAGACACGGAGCCTTCTACAGCTTAATTTGCAACCAATTCAAAGGAGGTGTTGGGGGAAACTGGGTTCTTGTGCCGAGGGCTTTGGGGTTTACATGAAAAAGCAAAGCAAACGCAGTCACTCGGCAGCTCATTGGCAAGAGGGTCTGGCTCGCAGTCCTCAGAGAGCCCCCTTCCCCGGCCCAGACGAGGCAGAGGCGCCAGGAAGAGGGGACGACAGAGCGTGTTTTCTGAGACAGCCTCCCGGGGCGCTCCTGGCCCCGGTCTGCACAGCGGCGGCGGCTGGGCGGGGGGGGGGGGGGGGGGTGTCGGGGGATTCCACAGCCGAGACTGAGGCGAGCAGTTTCTGATGTTGCAGTTTCGCTCAGGTTCCAGCTGTGCAAACCATGGAGTTTCTGACGGGGTCGAGCCAGTTCACTGGATTTCTTTTCCCCTTAATGTAGAAAAGTAAAAGATGTCAAGATGCAAGCAAGTCTGCGAAGCTTACGATGCACCGGAGAGGCCTGGGGAGGGGCCGGGCTGCCTGATCTGTGTTCCTCCGGCTCAGTGCCGAGGGGCAGAGCTCATGTGATCTGCCAGGGATCCCCACTTCTGCCCTAACAGAGGCCACAGTGGGCTTAGGGCCCTGAATCCCAGACCTGGGGCCCGATCATGGCACCCCCCCGCCATGGGTGGGATGGAGCCCCTGTCGGGAGGCGCCTGCAGGAGCCTGGGGCTGGAGCCTGGGCCCCCCCTCCAGGCTTAGGAGGGAACAGAGGGCAGGGAGGGGCAGCCTGACAGTCTGTGCTGGAGGAAGCAGCAGTCGGCTCCCCTCCTTGCCACCTGCCCTGCACTGCGGTGAGCAGACCAGTGTGGGTCACTCACAAGGAAAACTGAAGAACGTGGGTCTGAGGCTTCAGCCAATCACGTGTGTTCCCGCAGGTTAGACGCTGGTTGGGACACCTGCCTCCCATGTTGGAGCACTTGGTTCAAGTCCCAGCTCCTCCACTTCCAACTTCAGCTTCCTGCCAGTGCACCCCTGGGAAGGCAGCAGATGGTGGCTCAAGTACTTGCGGCGCTGCCACCTGATGTGGAAGACCTGAACTGAGTTCCCAACTCCTGGCCTTTTCCTGGGAAGGCAGCAGAAGATGGCCTCGGTGTTTGGGCCCCTGCCACTTGGGTGGGAGACCCAGATGAGGCTCCTGGCTCCAGCCTGGTCCAGTGCTGGCTATTGGAGTCATCTGGGAAATCAATCAGTGGATGCAAGATTTCTCTCTCTCTCTCTGTTGCTCGTGGGGACATAGCAGGTGTCTAGTGCAGGGGCCCAACTTCCTTAAGGGGGCACCTTCGCTTTTACTTTCATGGGAAGCTTAAGGCCATGAAATGAGGAGTGGCTAAGGTCTCAGTGAGGGTGGGGCGGGGAAGCAGCCGCCTTTGAACGCCAGAGAATCACTGGACACTAAGTGGGCAGCAGGCGCTGAAGGCCAGGCTCAGCCCGCCGCTGACTTGGGTCTGCGAGGACCAAGCTCGGCTCTCCAGCCGCAGAGGTCCTGAGACGCAGTGGTCTTGGCTCTGCCCTCCTCCTGTTCCACGGCCTCACCGCCCTCGTCTCCCAGCTCAGCCACTGCTGGCCAGGAGGGTCGGGCGAGTTCCTTTCCTGGGAGGCTGTGGTTCTAAGGCCTTGCATCGGGTAAGCATCTTGCTTGGTCGCAGTTTCTCTTGGAAACACCCCAGGAAGGTGTGCGATGCAGATCACCGTGGCGGGGACAGGCTCTAGGGAATCTGGGTCTGTGCCCCACCCGGCAGGCAGCCTCTGTCCATGCCAGAATGACACGCAGTAGCGAGGTGTCATTGCGAGTGGGACGGATGGACGGTGGGCCCTCAGGGGCAGTGTGCACCTGCGCGGCTGGCACGTGGAGCTGCCGGCACGGCTACGGCGATCACCCCTCTCTTTTTGCCAAATGGGTGGAGTTGACCCTGTGTGTCATTGAGCTTCCAGTGCAGCCTTCCTGTGCTCAGAGACCCGGGCTGGAACCTGGGGTTCCCGTCCCTGAGCCCTGCCCTACACACAGCCGCCACCCCTTTCCTCTGAGACCCCCTCTAGCCCAGATTTGCCTTTCTCTTCTTTCCCCGAGCCTGTCCCCAGCCCCATCAACCACAAACTCCACGATTTTAGGACTTGACCTTCCAGAACTGGAACTGGAGACCCTTGAGCCTCGGCTCGAGGAGTCTGTTTCTCCCGAGACCACCAACCGCTTCCTGCCACTCACTCCCCGGCAGCGAGCTGGTGTTTTCTCCTCACTGTCTGCAGAGACAGCCCTCAGTGTCTCTGCATGGGTTTGCAGCCTGGGCTGCTGGGAGGAAGTGGGGAAAGGGTAGGAGGCAGCCGAGGGCAAGCGCCTAGTGGGAAAGCCATCCACGCCCCTGGGGAGGACAGCGAGTGGGGGCCCTTCTGTCCTGGGAGCTCATCCTGTCCACCCCAGAAGGGTCGCTCTCCTGGGCCCAGCAAGACACACTGTGAGCGCCAGCTGTGTGCCTCTGCCCCGAATGCACCTTCATTCGCAGCACAGAGATGGGCAAAGGCTGCCTGGCAGGGCGCCCCCTCCTCCCCAAGATCGCCCTTGGCAGCCGCAGGCAGAGGGGTCCCGGGGCAGGTGTGAGACGGAGCTCTGCATTCCTGTTCTCTGAGTAGCCCCTTTATAACAAGGTTTAAGTCACAGAACCACGGGGTCCTATTCAAGGAAGCTGGAAATGGATCCCTGTTGGGCTCTAGGCACTGAGCAAAATGCACACATCATGAACTGAGACACGGGCAGTGGGCACGTGAAGAGTGGGGCAGGGGGTGAAGAACGGAGAAACACTTGCTAAGCACATTCGGGATGGTGGGGGAGGCAGAGATAAGGCTCAGCCAAGTCTTTGTAGAGAATAAAAAAGATCATTTTCTGGCCGGCGCTGTGGCTCAATAGGTTAATCCTCCACCTACGGCGCCGGCACCCCGGGTTCTAGTCCTGGTTGGGGCGCCGGTTCTGTCCTGGTTGCTCTTCTTCCAGTCCAGCTCTCTGCTGTGGCCTGGGAAGGCAGTGGAGGATGGCCCAAGTGCTTGGGCCCTGCACCTGCGTGGGAGACCAGGAGGAAGCACCTGGCTCTTGACTTTGGATCGGCGCAGCACGATTTGGGGGGTGAACCAATGGAAGGAAGACCTTTCTCTCTGTCTCTCTCTCTCACTGTCTAACTCTGCCTGTCAAAAAAAAAAAAAAAAAGAGATCATTTTCAAAAGTCATTTCTTTGTGAGCCTTGTGGAGTTCTGCCAGCAGTGTGCGGAGGGAAGTGACGTCACTGCCTCCCGCAGAGCTCTGGGAACGGCCCCAGCACTCACCTTCCCCACCAGGGCCACCAGGGGGAGGAGGTCTCTTCTGGAAACCGGTCCCCACCCCAAGTTGGCGACCACCTTGCCCTTCCACACTCCGTCCAGTTTCCACAGCCAAATTTTCCCAGCGGCTCGCGTGAATGCTGTGTGTTTATGAAAACACGCACAGAATCTCGGGACGACGCTTCCCAGGATCAAACGTTCTTGTGGTGTTTGGAAGCAGCAGTGAGCCTGGGTCCACGGCCAAGGGGAAGCCTTTGTGCCTTGGGGTGGGACCAGCAGCTCAGGACAGTGCTGGTGACAGCCGGGACCGTGCAAGGCAAAGGGACCTCTTGGAATCCCAATACCGGGGTGTAGGTCCTGTTCATCATTGCCTCTGTTCCTCTTCTTGCTGGTGTGGGAGGCAGAGAGACAGCCTGCAGAGAAAGCGCTGGACGGTGCAGGACTGGGCAAGAGCTCTTGGTGACTGTCCACCTCCTTCCAGCTGCCCAGGGGTGGGGACGGACACAGAACTGGAAATCACAGGCGGCGGACTTGCAAGGTCTCGGGCAGCTGCTGAGAGATGCCTGGGGCGCTGGTCCAACGACCAGGTGGAGCCGGAGCCAGGGTGTTGCCGAGGCAATGAACATGACTCAATCCCACCAGCCGACTATGAAGCCAGCCCTGCTGCCAGCCAGGGTGTGGGGACCAGGGCCAGGCCACACGTCCCGCTGGGACCACCCTCTACTCCCTGTCCCAGCGGGAGTCCCAGGGGCCCAGTATGTTTCCGTGGATGGCGGATGGTCCCCCCAGCACGCTGAGCAATGCCATGTTCACAGCGAATTCACCCTCATGATGCCACTCTACCCAGGGTGTGCCAAACACAGCCAGCTCCAAACCGAGGTGGGCTGGACAAGCCATGGAAAAAATCCCAGGAGGCCCAACTGGGTGCCCACAGGCCCTGCTGGCTGGGACCAGGCCACCCCATCCTTGCCTGTTCTCCCAGAGAGTTTTGGATGACAAAATCTCTTGGGAGGAAGGGCCCCGGGGAGAGGGGACCTGTGGAGCTTTGTTCCTCCATGCAGGACGTGTCCCCAAGGGCACAGGAGGAGGCTGGCAAAGCTGTGCATCTCCTGGTCACAGCCTCTGATGGAGCCGCCGGTGGCCTCACTGTGCGGCTCCTGGGGGACCCCCAACCCCATGTTCCTGGGGGAACTTGGAGAGGTGGGGTTTGGCTTACAGGAAGTTAGGGTGAGGGAGAGGGTGCATGACAGAGAGCAAGTGGAGAGATGCAGAGAGCCCCTGAGAGTCCCAGGGAGATGGAGGCCGAGAGACCCGGAGCCAGAGACCGGAGAGTCCGAGCCGGAGCCGGACAGGAACGGCGGAAGCAGAGGCTCGAGCAGAGACCCCCATGCAGGCAGGTCAGACAGGCCCCGCTGTTCTCAGGAACACCCCCAGGAACGGCCTAAGGAGGAAGGGATGTGGGCGGCGGTTTGGAGGATGGCCGCTGCCCAGGTCTGGGGAGGTGGCGATCCTCACTCCCCTCCTCCCTTGGAGGCCACAGTGGGGGTGTGGGAGTGGGGGGTCCTGCGAGGCTGGAGGTGCCTGGCTTGTCTCGGGCCCAGCCACACGCACCCCCACTCAAAAGGTGCCCCCTGCACTCTGCCCAGAAGCAAGTGATTCTGGCTGTAGGTGACATTTTCCTGGGACACTGGGCTGGGTGCCCTCCAGCCTTCCCTGATGGAGATGATCACAGCCTTGTACAGGAAGAGCCGAGGTAAGAATAGGCTTCTGTTTCATTTTTTAAAAGAAAGGGATCGGCACTGTGGTGTAGTGAGCTTAGCAGCTGCATGGGATGCTGGCACCTATGGGTGCCGGTTTGAGCCCCAGCTGTTCTGCTGCTAACATCCTGGGAAAAGCGGCAGCAGATGTCCCAAGTGCTTGGGCTCTGCTTCAGAGAACCCAGGGCCCACGCCACACCAGCGACATGGAGTGGGCGCGCACTGGGCACTGCACAAACGCTGGGTCTGCCTTGTTGCAGCAACCCGTGAGGTTTCACAGCTGATGAAACTGAGGCCGGGAACCTGGTATGGGCTGAAGTTCATGTTCCAACTCAGTGCTCCTTAGCACCATGCTGCGAAGGATGCAGAGCCAAAGGCTGGCTGCTTCCCCCAGATCCATCCACTGAAACGTGGTCGGCTCTGTGGCAGGTTAAGAGGCAGGGTCTTTAGGAAGAGACGGAATCACCAGAGTGGAGCCCTCGCGGGTGGGCTTAGTGCCCTATGGAAGGGCTGCTACGTGAGGATAGAGCGCTCCTCCCCCAGGAAGGATGTGGCGTCCAGGGTGCTGTCTGGGAAGCAGAGACAGGGCTGTTAGCCGACACTGCACCTGCTGGTGCCCTGGGCATGCACCTCCTCCCTCCAGAACCGTGGGCACTGAGCTTCTGTTCTTTATAGGTTGGCAGCCTCAGGGGGTTTGTAGCAGTGTGGACCACCCGAGACATAGGGCCAAAACTTCGAAGGCTGCGTTTTTTCCTCTTCCTGTTTTCTTTTTTTTCTTTTTCTTTTTTTTTTGGACAGGCAGAGTGGACAGTGAGAGAGAGAGACAGAGAGAAAGGTCTTCCTTTGCCGTTGGTTCACCCTCCAATGGCCGCCGCAGCTGGTGCGCAGCGCCTATCAGAAGGCAGGAGCCAGGTGCTTCTCCTGGTCTCCCATGGGGTGCAGGGCCCAAGCACTTGGGCCATCCTCCACTGCACTCCCAGGCCACAGCAGAGAGCTGGCCTGGAAGAGGAGCAACCGGGACAGAATCCGGCGCCCCAACCGGGACTAGAACCCGGTGTGCCGGCGCCGCTAGGCGGAGGATTAGCCTACTGAGCTGTGGCGCCAGCCACTCTCTTCCTGTTTTCTCAGGAGCAGAGGACAGTCAATGAGATTACTTGGTTCAGTTAGTGCCTAGTTTAGCCAGGTTGGGGTGAAGGAGCGTTGCTGGGTTTGGGGTGACTTTCCACCCTGCCCATGGCCTCATTGTCTGGCTGTTGCTTTCTGCCCAAGGGACTCCTTGTTACCGGCCCGAGTCGGCTGTCTAAAGGGCACCGCATCAGAGTCCCTGGGCCACCTTATTGCCACGCCCCAGGAGAGGCAGCCCCTGCCCCTGGAGAAGCAGTGCCGTCTGCTCAGCTGTGTCCTGGAGCCAGCCCTCTGCACAGGGGCTGAGGGGGGAGAGTCAGCCCAGCGTCAAACCAAAGTGGATTAGAGGCGGGTGCACAGGTGGAGAGGGGCAGGGCAGGCGGAGCTGGGCCACTGGGATGGAAACCCGTCCCTGGGGCCACCGGTGTGCTGCTGCCCCCGGGGAGGAGGTGTGCCACTGCTCACCCTGGGGGTCTGCACCTGCTCAGCCTCAGCCTCCTGTCCACCCTGCAGGACCCGAGTGCCGCGCCAAGAAGGAGGGGGGCGGAGCAGAGGCTGCAGCTGGCCCTGAAGAAATCCCCAAGGTCCCCCTTGTTCTGCAGATGAAGAGCCCGAGCCCAGGGAGAGGGAATGGCCGAGCTGCTTGTGCACTGGACAGGCCTGGTGTGGACAACAGCCTTGGTGGCACTCGGGGGACGGAATCTCTGGAGCCCGTGCCCACCCCACGAGCATTTGTAAATGGTTGGGAAAGAGTCATGTGTCTCAGACTCTGAGACAGGTAGAAGGCGATGAGACCGATCTATGGGCCCGATCCAGAGCTGTCTGTGAGTTGTGCTTTTAAGTGAAAAAAGCCAGGTGCAGAGTACAAGGCACTACAAAAAGTTCGGGGAAAATGGAATTAAAAGATAAGTTGATTTTGGGGCAAAAGTTTTGCCTCCATACCATTCCCCCCCCCCCATAACATGCATTTTCCATGAAGTTTTGGGAAATCCCTGGTGTACAGGGTCACGGTTGTAGCCCAGTCTTTCAGTCACCTCTGGATACCTTGCGATACCTTCCACCACGTAGATGCCATGTGGACATTGTTGTAATGTGTTGTCTAGGGAACACAACAAGATAAAACGCTGTACACAATCAGGACAGATGCAATGCTTTTCCATTTTTTTTAAAAAGATTTATTTATTTTATTTGAAAGTCAGAGTTACACAGAGAGAGGAGAGGCAGAGAGAGAAAGAGAGAGGTCTTCCATCTGATGGTTCACTCCCCAGTTGACTGCAACGGCTGATAACTGCCTCGATCCAAAGCCAGGAGCCAGGAGTTTCTTCCGAGCTTCCCACATGGGTGCAGGGGCCCTAGGACTTGGGCGATCCTCCACTGCTATCTCTGGCCATAGCAGAGAGCTGGATGGGAAGCAGAGCAGCCGGGACTCGAAGCAGTGCCCACATGGGATACCTGCACTTCAGAGCAGGGTGTTATTAACCCACTGCGCCGCAGCGCCAGCCCCCAGTTTTTCAATTTTTTAAAAAAGATGTATTTATTCGAAAGGCAGAGTAATGGCGATGGAGAGGCCGAGAGAGGGAGAGAGAGAGAGAGATCTTCCATCCACTGATTCATTCCCCAGATGGCTAGGTCTCCCACATGGGTGGCAAGGACCCAGAGTACCTGGGCCAATTTTCCTCTGCCTTCCCAGGTGAATTAGCAGGAAGTTGGATTGGAAGCAGAGCAGCTGGGACTCGAACCTGTGTCCTGCTGTGGGATGCCAGCATCATAAACCGAGGCTTAACCCCTTGTGCCGCAACGCTGGCTTCCTTTTTTTTTTTTTTTGTTACTTCTGATGGGTGCGTGGTTGGATCCACAGGTGCAGAGCCCATTCGCATGGAGAGCAGCCGTACATGTTTATCTGTGTCCCTGTCTATAAGGTAACCTCCATGACAGCAGGGACTTCCGCCTCTCTGGTGCGTTGTGTCTCTGGGGCCAGGAACGTCGTTAAGTACATAGTAAGCCCCAGTAAGGCCATTTGTGGGGTGAGGGTGGATGAATTTTAGAGACAAAGAGGCTGAGATTTAGGGAGCATGAGCAACCTGCAAAGCCCCACCCGCAGGCGGGCCCCGCCCCCATCATGCTCCCGTCTGGCCAAGCGCGGGCTGAGCAGGCTCCTGTTCTGTGTTTGCCTTGGCTCCAGGATGCCGGCAGGGGGTCTGGAATGGAACTGCACTGACAGCCACGAAGCCCGAAGGGAAATAAACAAGGGAAACACGAGGGCTTATAAAATGTCGAGCTCAGAAACTAAGCGCACCCTTTCTTTCTTTCTTTCTTTCTTTCTTTCTTTCTTTCTTTCTTTCTTTCTTTCTTTCTTTCTTTCTTTCTTCCTTCCTTCCTTCCTTCCTTCCTTCCTTCCTTCCTTCCTTCCTTCCTTCCTTCCTTCCTTCCTTCCTTTCTTTCTTTCTTTCTTTCTTTCTTTCTTTCTTTCTTTCTTTCTCTTTCTTTCTCTTTCTTTCTCTTTCTTTCTCTTTCTTTCTCTTCCTTCCTTTCTCTCTCTCTCTGTCTTTCTCTCCCTCCCTCCCTCCTTCCTTCCTCTCTCCCTCCCTCCCTCCCTCCCTTCCTTTCTCTCTCTCTCTCTCTCTCTCTTTTCCTTCCTTCCTTCCTTCCTTCCTTCCTTCCTTCCTTCCTTCCTTCCTTCCTTCCTTCCTTTCTTCCTTCTTCAGAGGCTATGTCAGCTTCCTAGCACTGCCATAGACAGCCCCACAGCTCAGTGGCTTCACACAGCCCAAGCCGATTCTCTTGCTGTCCCGGGAGTCGGAGGCTACGGGTGGCTGCTGCGGGGCTGCAGGGCTGGCCTGGCAGGTGGGAGAGGCAGCTTGCACTGTGGTACCCTGGGGCTTACACTGGCGTATGTGGCACTATGACATATTAGTAGGAATGTGAGGAGGACAGTACCTGCGAATGGACTTGATATTGAGGCACGCCCCTGGACCCAGTCCTCTGTCTTGGCTACTTGGGGAGTTGGGGGGTGGGCAATAGGCAGGGCATAAAGACTCCAGGGTCAGGAACCCTCACACAGAGCTGCTGGAGCGGACAGCCCCTGGCAGGCCCCGTTCCACTCTCCCACCTGTCCACTGTGGGCTGTCAGGGACCGGACCAAGGACGGGCACCCAGGGGGCAGACGGCCAGCACTTTGAGATGCTGTGGCTATCCAGTCCTCTGCCTCCCTGGGGTTTGAGCGGCATGCATACGGTGCCTGGGCGGCTGGCAGAGGAGTGGGGACAGAAAGGCTGTGAGCTGGTGACGGCAGGCAGGAGTGGACAGGAAGAGACAGCTCAGGGGAGGGGGAGGGCGAGGACTTTGACCCCAGGGTCCTTTGGAAGCCAGGTCCAGACATCTGAAGTCCCACAGGTTCCTGTCTCTCCCGTGGCCACAGGAGCCTGTCCACTGCCAGCCCTGAGGGAAGCCTCCAGAAGAGATGGGAGAAGCTGGCAGAGCCCAAGAGGGCGGTGCGAGAGAGAGGCCCCTGCCCCCTGAGGCCGGGTCCGTCAGGGCTGGCACCAGGACAGCGAGGCTGGGCAGGCACCAGGCGGCTGTGGCTCGCAGGGCGGATGTCAACCCCAGTCCCAGCCTTGAGTCGTGTGGCCTTGGGCGAGCTGTCTTAGCCACCAAACCATGGTTGCTCCTCTGTGAAAGGGATTCGCACCGCCCGCCTCTCCGGGCAGCTGGGGAGGTGACCACACACATCAGCCTTTCCTGGGCCCCGGGGCGAGGTCTCCTCATCACATGCTCTCGATGACCCCAGAAGCCGGACTGTCACTGTCCCCGTGTTGTAGCCGGAGATGCTGAGACTCGGACACACATGCCGGAGCCCCCGGCTCTAGATGCTCCCTTTTCCTTATTTAGTTTTACTTACTTGAAAGGCAGAGTGACAGACAGAGAGACCTTCCATTGGCCGATTCACTCCCCAAATGCCCACAGCAGCTGAGGTTGGGCCAGGCTGAAGCCACGGACCTGGAACTCCACCCAGGTCTTCCATGTGAGAGGCAGGAACCCAAGTATTGAGCTGTCACCCACTGCCCCCAGGATGTGTCGGCAGGAAGCTGCATCGGAAGAGAAGCAGAGCCAGGCACTCTGATGTGGGATGCGGGCTGCCCAAGAGGCGGCTTAGCCTGCGCACCAGCTCGGGCTGCCCTGGTTGAATGGGTCTGCAGTGGAGCCGTCGCCCTCGCCATCAAGTGGGCGGCAGGGTTGCGATCCTCAGCCCCCTGGCTTGGGGACAACACAGCTGTCCCTTCCTCCCTCCCTGTGCTCCCTTCAAGGCACGGGACGTGGGAGCCGGGGACCTCTGTCCAGTACAGGCTGGTGGTCCAGGGAGGGGCCATGCTCTGCGTGTCAGTTTCCTCGGCGCTGAAGTGGGTGCCCCATGAGAAATGCATGTTCCATTGTTGCTTTGTTTCCCTCCTGTGGCTCTCTGGCCTGCCTTGGACCCAGGGGAGTGGGCACACCCTTCCCCGCCCTGCGCTCAGCCTTTGGCTCTTCTGGGACCCTCACCCGCTCTGCTCGCTGGCCGTGCTGACTCCATCAGGAGGGGCACCTGCCCAGGTGGGGCCAGAGGACGTGGACTTGGAGCTGGAGGTGGGGGTGGGGGTGGGATGACCGGGTGTGCAGAGAAGCAGGGAAAGTCCAGTTCCAATGGAGGATGGAGGAGAAACTTCAGGGGTGGATCCACACCCCTGGGACCCGAGAGGTCCACTTCCTGCCTTTGTGTCCGAGAGATTCCGTGGCTTCTTCCAGCACATTTGTCTCAAGTTCCTGTGTGCTGTCTCGCCACGCAGGACCATGGCTAAGAGAGAACATTCTGGGATTGACTGTGGGGCAGGCAGCGGCGGCTCCTGACTGAGACCTTGACAGCAAGAGAACAGTCACCCACATCTTCCAAAGGACATTCTAGGAAGCCAAGACAGAAGGGCCATCTGCCCAGTCAGAGCGGGTGCCCCCTTCCTCCTGATCCAGGGACCATCTCCGGGCTTTCCCCGAGGGGTCCCAGGAAGTGGCACCCAGCAGCCCCTGCTTTCTGGGTCCTCAGAGTCCCTGGGGACAGAACCTGGGGGTACGTGTGCCTACAAGTGCTGGAGGGCAGGGTCTCCAGGAGGTTGCTGAACTGCAGATCTGGCTGGGGCCTGAGCTTCCACAGCTGGATGAGCCCCGGATGAGGCCACACCTCGAGTACCTTGGGCTTAGGTGAGTCTGAAACCCACTAAAAACAGGAGCTCAGGTCTGGTCCACCTCTCCAGGGGCTCCCTCTTTCACAAAAGGGGCATTCTGCCCACTGGGAGACCCAGAGAGCCGAGGGCACCCGCGCAGGACAGTGGCGCCCAGGGGCGGCTCCCAGGGAGTAGAAGGGGGAGGGATGCAGGGCCGACTTTGACTCTGAATCCTGGCTCTGCACATGTGGGCTCAGTGCAGGCGGACAGGACGCACCCTGGGAGCCCCAGTTTATGGAGGGGTTCATGACGGTGAGGCGACTCGGTGGCAGGTGAGTACCCATGAATGGTCCTGGCTGCTTGCTGACTGCAAAGAGGGCTCCCAGCCCACACCCAGCCCGTGCCCTGGCCACGCTGTTGGGAGTTCTGTCTGTGGGTCACGTGTGCAGCAAAGAGAGCCAGTGCCAGCCAACAGGGCCACGCTGGGGGTGGCAGGGATGTCTTGGTGGGTGGGCAGCTTCCCCAGTAGGCCAGGCACAGGGCAGGGCCCGAGCCACAGCAAACAGCTCGGGCTCCTAAGGAGAAGCCACGCTGCCTGCCGGGAGAGTTGTGCCAAAGGCTGGCCTGGGAACTGAGGACCCGACGGTTAGCACCTGTGGAGCTGCCTAGCGACTCCAGCCTGGCCTGCTCCCTGTGGTTCTGCTGTCGCCTCCTTAGGGCTGAGTCTAGTAACGCAGGAAAGACTGCAATTTTAAAAAAAGTATTATTTATTTATTTGAAAGGTAGAGTTACAGACACAGAGAGAGAGAGGGAGAGAGAGAGAGAGAGAGAGAGAGAGAGAGAGAGAGAGAGAGAGAAAGGTCTTCCATCTGCTGGTTCACTCCCCAAATGGCTGCAATGGCCGGAGCTATGCCAATCCGAAGCCAGGAGCCAGGAGCTTCTTCCGGGTCTCCCACGTGGGTACAGGGGCCCAAGAACTTGGGCCATCTTCTACTGCTATCCCAGGCCATGAGCAGAGTGGAGTAGCCAGGACTTGAACTGGCGCCCATATGGGATGCTGGTGCCCCAGGCAGAGGCTAAGCCTACTACACCACAGTGCCAGCCCCAGCCCCAAGACAGCAATTTTAGGGGAGGTTTAATGCACAGAGTCCGGTGTGCCTCCCCACCAAGGCACTCACTTGGCTTCTCTTGGTGAAGCAACAAATCCCAAGAGAGAACTGGCGGGACCTCGCGGTGGGAGGAGGCTTGCTCCCCAGGACACACGTGCTGCGTAGCTGAGAGGCAGGGGTGAGGGCCCAGCCCCTCCCACTCTATCCTCTACAGGAAAGTCTTGTCACCCATGGGCCAGTCCCTGGCCGGCACCCAGGGGCCGAGTGGGAGCCAGCAGCTGCCTTGGAGATCGCACGAGTGGTGGTGGGGGCAGCAGGGAGGTCCTGGGGGACCTGGCAGATCCTCCTCCCAGCAGCCAGCCCCCCCAACCTGGGTCTGAGTGCGCGGGTCTGCAGATAACTCCCCGCGCGGGGAAGTGAGCCCCTCTCCTTTCCACTCCAGGCCCCAGGGGCAACTTTAGTCCTAATTCTAACTCTCCTCCCTTCTGCTCTGAGTCACTGTCATTACCCAGAGGGAGGAGTGGAGCTGTCGAATCCTGAATGTCTTTGTGGACCCTTAGGGGAAGAAACGGAGGTCCAGTGAGCAGGGGTGGCTCACCCTGCTACGGCTCGGACGCCCACTCCTCTCACAGCATCGCCTTGGGCGCTGCCACACAGCAGGGGCTGCAACGGTAAGGGCTGGGGCCCTGGTTAACTAACCTCCCCCGCTTCTGCTGGGTCAAGTGCCACCTACATGAACACAGGACGTGAGGCAGCCGGCTGGGGACTCCCTGGGGAAGGCCTTCTCTGCCTGGGGACTTCCTTGGTCACAGCTGGATCTGGATATGGAGTGTATCTTGTTCATGGGACCATGGCTGCCAATCCATCCATCCATCCGTCTGTCCATCCATGCACCCCCCCACCATTCACCTCCCTTCCATCCATCCATGTACCCATCCATCCACCCACCCATCCATCCATCCATCCATGCACCCCCCCACCATTCACCTCCCATCCATGTACATCCATCCATGTACCCATCCATCCACCCATCCATCCATCCATCCATTCATGTACCCATCCATCCATCCATCCACCCATCCATCCATCCATCCATCCACCCATCCATCCATCCATCCATGTACCCATCCACCCACCCACCCATCCATCCATCCATGCACCCACCCACCATTCACCTCCCATCCATCCATCCATGTACCCATCCATCCACCCACCCACCCATCCATCCATCCATGTACCCATCCATCCACCCACCCACCCATCCATCCATCCATGTACCCATCCATCCACCCACCCATCCATCCATCCATCCATGCACCCACCCACCCACCCACCCATCCATCCATCCATCTATCTGTCCATCTGTGCACCCATCCATCCACCCACCCATCCATCCATCCATCTATCTGTCCATCTGTGCACCCATCCACCCACCCACCCATCCATCATCCATCCATCTGTCCGTCTGAGCACCCACCCATCCATCCACCCACGCCTCCACCTCCCAGCCGCCCCTGTACCCATCCACACATCCAGTCCAGAGCGCCTGGGCTTCCTGGCTCCAGGGAGCGTGTAGAACATTATGCTGATGGCACCCTGGGGTTTCTCAGGCTTCATGCATTCCTTGGTGCACTGTCATTGCTGCTGTTGTTGGAGACGGCGACTCTCAGATGAAAGAGAAAACAAAAAGCAGGAGTAGCTGCAGGTGTGGGGGCGGGGAGGCCTGGCCCCTGCCCGCCAAGGCCGGGGCTCCGGCAGCTCCCACAGCAGGAAAGCATCCTGAACACGCAGGGGAGCCCGGGTGTTGTCCCAAGGGCCAAAGCAATACATTTTCCAGAGCCACCCATTTTATAATTTCACGCCAGTTTGAATTCCTCTCCATAATTTATTGGTTTATGGGTATTGAAAAATATTAAAAACTAGTGGCAGGGCCTGCACTGTGGTCTAGCGGGTAAAGCCGCCACCTGCAGTGAGGCCATCCCATATGGCCTCAGTTCATGTCCCGGCTGCTCTACTTCCAACCCAGCTCTCTGCTGTGGCCTGAGAAACCAGTGGAAGATGGCCCAAGTCCTTGGGCCCCTGCACCTGCATGGGAGACCCGGAAGAAGCTCCTGGCTCCTGGCTTCGGATAGGTGCAACTCTGACCGTTGCGGCCACTTGGGGAGTGAACCATCGGATGGAAGTCCTCTCTCCCTCTCTCTGCCTCTCACTATCTGTAAATAAATAAATAAATAATAAATATAAATAAATAAATAGATATTTAAAAAACAAGCAAACTAGTGGCCATAGGGCAGACCTGATGCTCCAGGAAGGGTCACCTGTTAACTCAATGTCGGGTTCTGCACTCAGGCCTGTGTGTATCCCAGGTTGAGAACCGAGGGCTAGAGCTTGTCCAGTCTTCCCATTTTATAGCTGGGAAAACTGAGGACTGGGGAGGGGATTTTCTCAAGGGCACACAGCTGGCAACAGATGAGGCCAGGTTCCAGCTACCCTCATTCCTGGTACCGGAGAACAATTCTGTCTTGGCAGGAGACCCCCCATCCGGCGCCCACCGCAGCTCTGCAGTGTCCACCTCAGCTGTGTGGGCTCTGGCCCTGGCCCAGGTGGGGATCCACAGGAGACTGCTGGGGAGGTGGACTTTTCCGCCTGAGTCACCAGACAGTTCCTGGGGGAGTCAGGGCAGGTGGCAGGAGCTGCGAGCGTGCAGGGGACGGAAGGCAGACTCGGAGGTCCCACGAGCCCAGGGCGTCTTAAAGTGAAAGGGAGAGGCCTGGCCTGCCCATATTAAAGCTTTTAGGTTAAAAATGCCACAAAAGGATAAACAATTAGCGAAATAAAAGAAGCAGTTGCCTGAACAAATTTCACCCGCCAACGCAACACCTAATTGTGCTGTTTACAATGTGATTCCAGAATTAATATAAAAAATCCATGGTGCACGGCACAGGCATGGGGCATGTGGAGGGTGTCACAAACCTGACGTCTCATGGCTCACAGCGTGGCCGGGAGGCCTGGGCCTCATGGTCCTTGTGCCTCCAGGTCCAAGCGGCCCCATGTGGCCGAGAGGCACAGCAGCCGGGCAGGAAGCCTGTTTCTCTCAGAGGTCAGTACAGGTGACGGTTTCTCTTCCCATCCCTCAGGGCTGGTCTGAGCAGCCAATGTGCACCTGCGTGGGGCAGGACCCAGACACAGGCGGCTCGGGGCACCACGCCCGGGCCCTGACCTGCAGCCGGAGTCCCGGCTCCCAAGCTCAGGCTGGGTGCTGAGGTGGCCATTTCGGGACAGAGGCCAGGGCTCACGCCAGCCGGGGCTCCCACTCCTGCTGCGTGGGTGCCGGGGTTTGGATGGCAGCTGGCAGCTTCGGTGAGTGGACAGCACAGAATCTCCTTCTGTCCCTGTATCCGTCCTGGGGAAGGACGCTAATGGGCCAGCGTGGGGCGTTTCACCCGACCGTGTTGCCAGAGCCTGGGGTTCTCCGGTGAGCCACGCCTGGGCACGTGTCCCCCCGTGGTTTTGTGGTTAAGTCTGTGATCAGAAGAAAGGGTGGAGAGTGGAAGAAACCCGGTTCCCAGTGGACCCCAGGGAGCCCCCTGAAGAACTTGGCTCTTGTGACGGCACGTCTTTTACCCTGCGCAACTTCGTGTGCACACAGCCTTCCCCGACTCTGCTCCTTGAGCGCTGAAAGATCCTGCTCCCGCCCCCTCGGGGGTCTTGGAGCCAATGCCAGTGGGCCCCCAGGGAGCACTGTCGTGTGCCCAGGCTCTTCTGCTCTGGACCGGGTGTTCATTGCATGGTAAGCGGCTTCCAGGTCTTTGTCCAGCTCCCAGTGCAGCCAGAGTGGAAACAGGGCCCTGCAGCCCACGGCCGCTGTCCTCACAGAGCCCCTCCTCCTGGCAGGTGCCTGGGTGCAGGTGTCTCCTCACTCCCACGCTGTCTCTGTGTCAGCCTCCGCTTTGAGATGAACCCTCGAGGTATCACAGTGTGGATAAGCGGAAAAGCCCGAGGCCTGCAGAAGGTGCCAGGACACGCCACTCTGGCATGAGGATTATCTTGAGCTAAAGGCACTTGAGAAGAAACGGATTCGAGGGAAGCTCCCTGCCTTCCTGCCGTTCACCTAGACGCGCATTTGTGAGGCTGTCCCTTCCCGGTCTACCAGGAAGGGCAGGGGTTAATCACCAGCGCTAATCCGCTGTCTGCTTGCCTGGAATCCACTAGCAAACCTCCCACAGACCCTCCGGGCGATCTGTGAAGGGAAGGTGCTGTGGAAGCTGAGCTCCAGCCCCTGCTGTGCGTGTCTGTGAGATGCACCTGCTCTTGTATCTCGCTCTCCGCAGCCTCATTACGGGGCCCAGCTGGGGAGCCCAGGGAGGGGGAGGGGAAAAGCCCCTTTCCTCCCCTAGCAGCCCACGGTGAAAGCCCTCTCTGGCGGCCTTTGGAGCCTGACTTCCCAGGAGGCAGGCCTGGGGGAGGGGACCTCCTTTCCTCCTCCAATCTTCACAGGGAGAACCTCTCGCTCAAGAGGCCCCGCTCTGGCTTGGTCTGGCACCCCCAGCCCCCTCCCACCTGGGTTTCGCCCCTGCCAGGCCCTTCTTCCTGAGGGAGACTTTTCCAGGGCTCTGGAGCCCTCTGTCCTGTGCAGCCCTCTGTGTCCCGGCTTCCCCCTGCCATCTTGGACTTCAGAACAGTGAGGGGGCTGGCGCTGTGGCGCAGCGGGCTAACGCCCTGGCCTGAAGCACTGGCAACCCATATGGGTGCTGGTTCAAGTCCTGGCTGCTCCACTTCCCATCCAGCTCTCTGCTATGGCCTGGATAGCAGTAGAAGATGGCCCAAGTCCTTGGGCCCCTGCACCCACGTGGGAGACCCAGAGGAGGCACCTGGCTTCTGGCTTTGGATCGGCACAGTTCTGGCAGTTGTGGCCAATTGGGGAGTGGACCAACGGATGGAAGACCTCTCTCTCTCTAACTCTGACTCTCAAGTTAAAAATACATAAATCTTAAAAAAAAAAAAAAAAAAAAAAAAAAAAAAAAAAAAAAAAGAAGAACAGGGAGAAAGTGAAGCTCCGTGGCTTGACGCAGCCCTGCCAGACGCTGCGCCCTCAGCTGCTAACTGCTGCCCTAGACGAGGACGCTGCCGAGCGGGAGTCAAGGACACGGTCCGCAGAGGCTCCTGCAGGCCGTGCACTGGCTTTGTCTGTGGGGCGGGAATGGTGGTGGGACTGCAGCTCCGTGCGCTTAGCCTGGCGCGGTGTTGGCTAAGTGTCAGCGGGTAGTGATGTGACGCTCTACCCACCTCACGTTTCTCCGGCTGCCCGCCAGAGGGCTCGGCTTCACGGAGGAGCAGAGGCCATGTGCCTTCACGGAAACTGCACTTGAAACTGAATCTGGAGCTTTTCCCGGACTAGCGGCGATCCCTGGCCCAGTCCCTGGGCGGCAGTAGTGAGTGCAGCCCCTGTGGGCACCAGGCGAGGCGGCCCCCACTCCGCAGTGGGCTGTGCTGCTGGGCTGGATCGCCGGGGGCGAGGTGGACCCAGGGCGTTTTTGAGATAGGGTATTTTTGGCTTGCGATGGGTTTATTGGGACGCAACTCCACAGTGAGCTGGGAGCACCTGTAGACCCTGGCAGGAGGCCGGGGAGGGGGGCTGTCAGGGCTCCCTGTGCAGCAGCCAGGGCCCAGACACGCCGAGGGCCCCCTTCAGTGCCCACGGGAAGCCCCCAGGAATCTGCATTTGCCACTCGGCTGCAGCAGACCCCCAGGAAGCAGGGCCAGGAAGAGGCAGCCCCGGGAGGCTGCAGCCAGCGGCTCCTCTGCCCGGCCTCGCAGTCCGCCAGCTCCACACGTGCGGCAGGCGCCCTCCTCTGTGCTCTGGCCTCGGCCCCCCTGGCCGAGAGCTGGTGTTTGCTCTGGTGAGGTTTCTGCGGAGGCCCGTGATGGACGGTCTTTTGAGTGAGCAGGAGCTTGGACATCGATGCTGGAACAAGTTGGCTCCGATGCGCCATGACTAGCCCAGCCCTGAAATGCGGGTTTTGGGCTTGGCCTCATGTACAGCCATTTTGTCATTATTGTTTTTTTCGGAGGGCGGGGGGATGATCACATTTTTAATAATGTCTCCCACACGCCAGGCCCACGGTCACAGGCAAACCCGAGCGTGGGGAGCAGGGTGCAGCTTTCCTACAAAGCGGCCGCGTTGCACTGGACCCTCCAGGCTCCGGCAGGCTGGACGTGCTGGCATTTCCTGTCTGAGCATTTCTGTCCTTCCACGTCATTACCTTTGCTCGGGAAAAGCAAACACTCAGCATGACCCAGTGCTAAAGCATGCAAGTCGTGGAGCCCGCTGTCTGGTGAGATCCCGGCGCCCCCACTTCTGCAGCTGGGAGAGCTCCGCCGGCTGGCTGGCCCTCCCCGAGCCCGCGTGTCCTGATCTGCGAACGGGCAGAGTAAGACTGTCCACCCCCAGCCGGGGGACAGGCAGAGTCCGGAGAGGACGCGCTGAAGGCGTGCGTTAGAGCTTGACCGATGGAAGCACGCAAAGTGAGTTAGCGCTGTTACGCGTTAAAGGACAGACGGCCAGGTGGGGGAGTGAGGACCACCCTGACCTGGGGTTGCAAGGCTCCAGGTGGAACGCTGCGCATCTGTTAGTATTGCAAGCAAAATTCTCTCTCTCTCTTTTTTAAAGATTTATTTTATTACTTTGAAAGACTCAGTTACAGAGAGAGGTAGAGACACACAGGGATTTTTCATCTGCTGGTTCAACCCCCACCCCATCCCCACCCCCGCCCAAATGGCCACAACAGTCAGAGCTGAGCCAATCTGAAGCCAGGAGCTTCTTCCGGGTCTCCCACATGGGTACAGGGGCCCAAGGACTTGGGCCATCCTCTGCTGCCCTCCCAGGCACATTAGCAGGGAGCTGGGTCAGAAGTGGAGCAGCCGGGACTTGAACTGGTGCCCATATGAGATGCTGGCTCTGCAGGCCGGGGCTTTAACCCGCTGTGCCATAGTGCCAGCCCTGCAAAATTCTCTTAAACTCACTCCTTATGGTGGAACATTTCAAACATACGGGAAAGTGCAGATCATCTTGTACTGAACCCCAGAGGGACCCACCTCCAGGGCCCGGCCATTTCTGACCAACCTTGTCCTCTCTAACCACACTGGTCCCGCCAGCTCATCCTCCTTGCTTGCTCTCACTGTGGAAGCAAGAGTGAGACGTGATCATTGCATCTGTAAACAGTCGAGTGCATCCTTCTAAAAGGTAATTTTAAAAACTACATCATTGCCATTTCTTGTGAGGTGTGGAGGTTCAATTTCATGGTCAATTCTGATGTTCAGTTGATCCAGGGTCATTTGTTAAACACATTTTCCTTTTCCCCTTGAGTTGCTTTGACAGCTTTGTCAAAATCAGTTCATTGGGCCAGTGCTGTGGCGTAGCAGCTAAAGCTGCCGCCTGCAGTGCCAGCATCTCATATGGGCGCTGGTTCAAGTCCCGGCTGCTCCACTTCCTATCCAGCTCTCTGCTATGGCCTGGGAAAGCAGTAGAAGATGGCCCAAGTCCTTAGGTCTCTGCACCTGTGTGGGAGACCCGGAAGAAGCTCCTGGCTGTTGGCTTCAGATAGACCCAGCTCTGGCCATTGCTGTAACCATTTGAACCAGTGGATGGAAGTCCTCTCTCTCTGTCTCTACTTCTCTCTAACTCTGACTTGCTAATAAATAAATAAGTCTTTAAAAAAATCAGTTGATCATCGAAGTCTGGGTTTATTTCTGGATAACTTTGTGCTGTTGATCCATGTGTTTACGGAATGCCACTCCACACTTACCATTTTTCACCACTGTCAGTTTACAGAAGTCTTAATAGAGATCATGCGGGTTCTCCAGCTGCTTTTTCAGGGTTGTTTTGGCTGGTCTAAATATGCTCCATTTTCCTCTACATTTTGCCATCAGATATCAACTTTCACAAGAAGTCCTGCCGGGTTTTCATTAGGATTGCATTGAGTACACAGCTACATCTGGGGAAACTTGGTGTTGTTATCACCTTGACTCTCCCAGTTCGCAAGCACAGTGCATTTAATTCTCCTTCAGTTTCTCTCAGCCGAGATATTTCAGCTCGGTGTCGAGGTCCCACTCTGGAACCCTTCGCTGGGCCGTGCCTCCCAGGCCTGGGTCCTCCCGTTCTGCCCAGAATCCGTCTTACACCAGTCTTTCCAGAGCTTGCTTCTGTCTGCCAACACCACCAACTGCCTATGCAGATAGATTTACTTGTTCCATTTTGAGTTTTTAGGGGTTGCTTGTTAATGCTGTTTTGTTTCATAATAGTCTAAAGCAATCAACACGAAACAACATCGAATTCTACCTTAGCTTTGTGCACGTTGAAGGAAATGCACCCCCACCCCATCACCCCCCGGAGTTCTTTTTTTTTGTTTTTGTTTTTTGTTTTTTGACAGGCAGAGTGGACAGTGAGAGAGAGAGAGAGAGAGAAAGGTCTTCCTTTGCTGTTGGTTCACCCTCCAATGGCCGCCACGGCCGGCACGCTCTGATCCGATGGCAGGAGCCAGGTGCTTCTCCTGGTCTCCCATGGGGTGCAGGGCCCAAGCACTTGGGCCATCCTCCACTGCACTCCCTGGCCACAGCAGAGAGCTGGCCTGGAAGAGGGGCAACTGGGACAGAATCCGGCACCCCGACCGGGACTAGAACCCAGGGTGTCGGCGCTGCAGGCGGAGGATTAGCCTAGTGAGCCACAGCACCGGCCCGCCCAGAGTTCTAAAAATAGTTTATGCAAGAAACCAGCTTGGCCTCTGTGACTCCCTGGAGCCGTGGACACCCGCCTTGTTCACTGTGACAAGGCCAGTCACTCTGTGCCCCTCACTTTGCCTGTCAAATGATTAGCTGAACAGTCTGTCGGCCCTGGCCCACTGGGACAGAATGCTTGTCAGCCACACTCCAGCTCTGTCCCTCTCCTTCCCTCTGGGCTCTGGACTTCGGCCACCTCTAGCCCGAGTCAGCAGGCAGCCTCTCCACAGCACAGGCTGGCCTAGGGCCCAACATTCTCCATCTTCCTTCCCATCCTGCCACCTTTTCATCCCACTTCCCTGCACCCGCTCCTGTCTGTGCGGCTTACTCCTCTGTTCGAAAGAAAACCCCTTTGGGGCTGGCGCCGCGGCTCACTAGGCTAATCCTCCGCCTTGCAGCGCCGGCACACCAGGTTCTAGGCCCGGTCGGGGCGCCAGATTCTGTCCCGGTTGCCCCTCTTCCAGGCCAGCTCTCTGCTGTGGCCAGGGAGTGCAGTGGAGGATGGCCCAAGTGCTTGGGCCCTGCACCCCATGGGAGACCAGGAGAAGCACCTGGCTCCTGCCATCGGATCAGCGCGGTGCGCCGGCCGCAGCGCGCTGGCTGCGGCAGCCATTGGAGGGTGAACCAACAGCAAAGGAAGACCTTTCTTTCTGTCTCTCTCTCTCTCACTGTCCACTCTGCCTGTCAAAAAATAGCAAATTAAAAAAAGAAAAGAAAAGAAAACCCCTTTGGGGCTGCCTGTAACACCAGCATCCCATATGCGCGCTGGTTCATGTTCCAGCTGCTCCCATTCTCATCCGGCTCCCTACTAATGTGCCTGGGGAAGCAGCGGAAGAAGAGCCAAGTCCTTGGCCCCACACCCACGTGGGACACCTGGGAGAAGCTCCTGGCTCCTGATTTCGGATTGGTCCAGCTCTGGCCATTGCAGCCATTTGGGGAGTGAACCAGAGGATAGAAGACCTTTCTCTCTCTCTCTCTCTCCCTCTCTCTCTGCCTCTGCCTTTCAAATAAATAAATAAATACTTTTAAAAAGTCTTTACAAATAATTTGTAATTGAAAACATTTAAAAATTATTTGAAAGGGAGAGAGAAAGAGGGAGGCAGAGGTGGAGAGAGAGAGAGAAAGAGAGAGAGAGAGAAAGAGAGAAAGAGAGAGAGAGAGAAAGAAAGAGAGAGAGAGAGACAGAGAGAGAAATTCTTTTGTCTGTTGGTTCAACCCGCAAATGCTCAGAACACCCAGAGCTGGGCCAGGTCAAAGTTGGGGGCTCAGTGAAGTCCCGTATGTGGGTGGCAGAGGTGCGAATGCTTGAGCTCTCACCGGCGGCCTCCCTGGGTGCACATTAGCAGGAAGCCGAATTGGAAGCAGAGCGGGGACTCAGATACGGGATGTGGCGGCGTCGTTACCACTGTGCCAAATGCCTGTCCCTCTGCCCATCTGTTTTCTCCCTAAGAAATCTTCCCATGAAGCCAGTAAACCCTTGACCTCGGCTCCCTCAGCTCTGTGCTGACTCCATCCCAGGAGAGACCCTTCTCCAGGCAGGGCCACCCCCCACTCCACCCGCATGGCCAGCCGGCCCCTTTCTCTCCATTTTCAAAGAGAGTCCCCCGTGCATAGCTTCCTGCCCTGCCCGTTGCCCTGATGGCAAAGACTCCTGCTTCTGGGAGCCAGGGGAGAAGCACTGTGGTTCCGGTCTTGTCGGGGCGTGCACGGAAGGGTCAGGAGCCGCTCCCAGGTCTCAGCGCCGGGCTCGGGGACTCTCCCTCCACCTCGCCCGCTCCTAGCCAGGCTGGGTGCGACTGGGTGTGAGGTGAGCTTGGGGTGGTTGTCACATGCAGAGGATTAAGAAGAGCAGCAGAAGGAAAGAGATGTGATGTTATTTCCAATAAGGAATTTATTTGTCTTAAAAAACAACAGTGGTTCGATCTGGATACAGCAGCACTGTGACATATCAGACGGAACACAAAGACGCAGGGTATCCGGGAACAAAAGCCGCCATCTTCAATGATTTCCATTCATCAGTGTTAAAATCTCCCTGAAAACAACAGAAGCCTTTGGATACTAGAAATTATTATTATTACTTTAACAACACCGACAGCCACGAAACTCTTCTAGTCAAGGATGTTTGCTTTTGATCTATTATAAAAATGACTTCTTGACGGATTGGGGAAGACATCTAGATTCTAGAAGATTAAGACCACTTTTTAAGTGTTTAAAACCCTGTCTCCAGCATGTGCCTGTACTTTTAGGTCTGCTTGTTTGGGGTCTGCGGTGCACACATCTGAGCTGTGGGAGCAGGTGCAGGAGGTGTCTCTGGGGACCAGGCTCCCCAGTCACCATGGAGAGAAGTGAGCTCTCTACTGCTCACAACTTACACAGCTTTATCCCTTCCCAATGCACAGATTCCACATTTAGCAAAGGCTCAGAAGCGGGAAGGCCTTGGAACACGAACCAACCCAAAAGAGGCTGCTGTGGCAGGGCCCAGGTGTCCAGGCGGATGTGCAAGCCCACAGCAGCGTAAGAAGAGGAGTGAGTGTTGCCCAGGCTGGCTGGCATTTCCTTTGCTCTCAGGAGATGCCCAGGGGCCCCAGGAACCCGGTTCCCTCTGACAAGGCCAGGGGTGATAGCAGCCTGCGGGAGGCTGGGTGCCCTCCGTGTTTTGAGGACCATGGCTTAGTGAGAATGTCAGTGGGAAAACAGGACCTGTGCTGCAAGTCTTTCTCCAAGGGCCGAGGTGTGGGAGACAAGACTTAACAGTGGGGTGGGCTCCTCGGAAAGCCTGGAACCGTCTTGGCTTCCAGACGGGCAGCCCTCAGCACCCTCAGGGGCTGCCCCGAGCTCCAGGGGTGTCCATGTTGCTGTCCCTGGGGGCTGCCATCAGCCGTGCGTGTCAGCAAGGCCACACTGCTGTGTCTGCCTCGCCAAGACGGGCAACGCTTTAGGGAAACTTGTTCAGCTGCTGTGCAGCGAGTAGCCCCCGGCCTCAGCAGTCTAAAGTGTGATATTCCTGGCCGAGGAAGATTCGAGAACAAGCTGACGTGGGGGTCGGGTCTTCTTCACATTCGGGGAGCCTCGGTGGGCTCCCAAACCCTTGTAGTCCACGCTGATCAAAGCCAGGACCGCCCACGACTACTGGGGACAGCTGCTTGGCCCCCAAGCAGCGCAAGCAGATACACTTGCGGGAGACCTGGTCCCATCCCAAAGGCAAACGCCCAGGGAAGGCAGTGTCACCCCGGGCACAGGGACGGCCCCTCTGCAAAGAGCTCAGGGGCACCTAAGAGAGTTGGGTCCGCTCACTGTCCCGGTCAGCCTTGCCCTGGACTGGAGGGTGGCGGAAGGGATGGTTTCTAGTTTTAAAAAGTCTTCTAAAAATGCAGCTATAGAAACCAAGGTTGGGAAGCGTGAGGGGGCAGGAATGGGGACCAGGGTCTCGGTGGGAAAGGGGTGGCCTGTCCCATACTGTTCTAGTGACTTCCTTTTTGTTACAAAGCCTGGGACAGGCTGGAAGGAAGGGGAGGGTTGCGCAGGCCCCATGGCTCTGCCCCGTGTCCCACGGGCATGTGTGGAGGACAGGTGGGGACCATGAAGGAGCTCAAGTGTCCCCGAGAGTCTGGCCGAGGCCTGTGCGTGGGACCTCACAGACGCAGGAACGCGGCAGCCGGCTGCGTCTTCCTCCTTGGTGCGCGGGATTCCCGCCAGCCAAGGACAGCGCCCTGCTCGGAGGCACAGAGACTGCAGAGACTGAGCCGCAACCCTGGGTTCCCCAGGGAGCACTGGGCAAAAGGGGCGGAGCTTCTGGCCAGAGGTGGAGGGGGTGTGGTTTTTAGGGGGTGTGGCCTGGACTGGTGGTTACTCTTGGAGGGTCTTAAAATACTGTCCCAAGACCTCCCACCTCCTCAGTGAAACCTGAACGTAGGTTTGCTTTGTTTTCAGCAGCCTGGTGAGAGCGCTGGCCCTAAAGTGACATCACACGTGGAGGGGCCCGGGGGAGTCTGGCCATTTCTTCTTGCCTGTTTGTGAGAATGACCTCGTGCACACACACACACACACACACACACCCAGTCGCCAAGGTCAGGCCCCTCGTGGGCAGCTTGTCCCAGGGGCCTGCACCTGTGCCTCCAACCCCTCCCCAGAAGCTCGGGCGCCCAGCTGCTGGGTCACGGAGAAGCACGTTTGGGGCGGTCACAGGCAAAGCCCCCTGGTGGCCGGCGGCTGCGGTTCTCACAGGGCAGGGATATTGGAAGATGCAGATCCCCGGGCCTCACTCACAGAGGTTCCCATTCGGCAAAGCCTGGGAATCTGCATTTTAACAGTGCAGGCCCCACACGGCAAGAAACCTGGCAGAATCGGATGCCAGGGGCTCAGCCAGGTGGGGTGGGGGAGGGCAGCCACTCACCCTGCCCGGGAGGGGAGGGAGGACAGGTTTGCTCCTTGTCACCTCTTGGGAGCAGCAGGGATTGGCCAGCCGCTGGGGCCGTGCAGCTGAGCAGCAGGGGGCCAGAGCGGCCTCTAGGGGCCTCTGGTCTGGCACAGCCGCCGAGCCCTGCAGGGGCTCCTCGCGCCAGAAACCTGGAGATCCGAGATGTGAGATTCCGCCTCCTGGGCAAAAGACGGGAGTGTCTGAGCACCTCAGGGGGCCCGCCTCGCCCGGGGGGCATCTCATCTGCCTGAGACACAACCCAAGCAGCGAAACTGGGGGGCCTTGGAGAGGCCTCAGGGTCCCCAGGACACATGCTGGGGTCCTCCCTGCAGTTGCAAAGGTGGGCACGTTCAGCACGACCCGCGCCTCCACCCCCGGGCGCCTCCACGGGGCTGGGAGCTAGGAGTTCCACGACCGCACCTTGTCACCTCCACGCCATCCTTAAAAACAAAGTCCAGCAGCCGGGACCGTGCGGAGGCAGAGCTGAAGCGGCTCCCAGAAGACACAGGTGGCAGAGGCCGAGGCGACCACGGCGGCGTGCGCCCCCCCCCCCCAGGAGATGGGCACACCCCCAGCAACCACTCGGGTCCCCAAGGACAATCCCCTGGCTGTGGCCTGCAGGAGGGACGCTGTCCCCAAGTGTGCGTGGTTCAGGTTCTTACAAGCCAGCGGTGGTGATGACGACACCCGTGACAGTGCGGCGATGGGACCAGGGAGTTGGACATAGGCAGATGCGACCAATCCTTTCAAAGTGGAAGTGAATCATTTTCTACATTTAATAAAAATGTTGAGGCTCCGGAAGTTTTGAGCCAGTTTTTTTTTTTTTTTCTTTTTTGGTAAATCCCCCGCCCCCGCCCCCCCTAACGTCTTAAACACATGGCTTAATGCAGCTGTACAGAAAATATACACCCTCAAAGTCTGACTTTCATTTAAATACAAATATACAAAATGTAAACTGAGACGATAGAGAAATTTACAAAACTTGTCTTTAAAAATAATAGAGACAAAATTCAGTTCTAGCTGGGATACTGTTAAAACGCGTGCAAGGTGTCGCGTCCGACGGGACCTCTATTGCAATGTTCGGCAAGGCGCGGGGCCGCCTCGAGAAACAGACCTGAGTGGGGGTTTCTTTGAGAAACCTCGAGGCTGTGCGTCGTGGGGGCGGCGGGCGGCAGCCCCCCGGACGCAAGTCCTGCTCCCGAGGCCAGGGCCGGCGCCGCTGCGCACGCAGGCCGGAGTGCACACTAGCTGCTTCCAGTGGAGTTCGAGCTGACGTGGTTGGAATTTATGTGGTGGTTGAAACTGCTCTTGGTGTTGGACGAACTCTTGGCATTGTTCTGGTGCTAGTGGGGTGAGAGAGGGAGAGGGAGAGGGAGAGGGAGAGGGAGAGGGAGAGGGAGAGGGAGAGGGAGAGGGAGAGGGAGAGGGAGAGGGGGGGGGGGAGAGAGAGAGAGAGAGAGAGAGAGAGAGAGAGAGAGAGAGATGCTAGAGTCAGCCCCCTTGATCAAGCCTGGGCTTGACACAGCCGCGGCTCTGGGGGCCGGCTGCTCCTGCTTTTGGCTGCCATTTGCATTCTGCCCCCAGACCCAGCTCCGGAGGTCCCCCGGTGGGCGCAGGGTTCGACCCCGGGCCTGGGAAGAGACCCCCGGCTGAGGGGCACAGTCCCTCCTGTGATGCCCTGCTGGCCTGCCTGGGCTGGGCTGCGCCAGCTGCCTCTTCCTGGCTGCCGCCTCGGGGAAGTCATTCCCCGCCACGTCCCCACCCGGGTCACGGGTCAGAGCAGCTCCTTTAACGGGGCTGCAGGAAGACGTGAGACCCAACGGGTGCTGGCTGCGTGCTCCTGTGACCGGGTGGGCGTCTGCACCCGGGCCCTGAGCGCTGCCGGGGGAGGGGGCTGCTTGCTGCGAAGGTGCTGGCGCTGGGCACTCAGCCAGGGCGCCGTCCTCTGGGCCGTGGCCGTGTCCACCCCCGTGCTTCAGGCCGGCAGAGGCTCCCTAAGCTACCACACAAGGGGGGATGCCAGAGCCGGATTTGAACCTGGGCCAGGAGACCCTACGGCCAGTCCCCATTCTAAGATAAGGGGGTCCTGGGGGCTCAGCCACACAGGGGAGGGGACAGTCATTTCTTTCTGGAGCTTCAATTGTGGCCAATGGCAGCATTTCCACATTGTGTTTTCCCATCTGAACACGAGTGCGTTATGCAGTAGAAAGTGACCCATGAAGCTTTTGGGTAAGACCACAGTTCCAGGTGCCGCCCCGTGTATCTCTCCCCAGACACCTGTGTGTGCTTCTGCCCTCTGACCCCGAGGCCGTTCCCAGGGGCTCACCAGCTGGGTGACCTTGGGCAAGTCCCTTCACCTCTCTTGGTCTCAGTTTCCGTATCTGTGAAATGGGGCAATGAGGTCTGCACTTCACTAGGTTGCCCGAGCACAGGACCGTTGGGTCTGAGTCCTGGGACCATAGCCTGGCCCCCAGGAGGCACTCCACACACACCGGGGGCAGGGGGGAGGTGAGCGAGATGCTGAGGGCCCAGGGTTTTATGCAGCCTGGATAGGAGAAGCCTTTGAAAAGCTCTCAGCCGAGGGCCTGGTCTACAGCCCAGCTCTGTCAAGACCACCTTCATCCCCGCAGCAAAGAGGGAGGGGACTGGGCCTGGGGACCAGGGGTGTGTGTGTGGGAGGGGGACGCACCCAGGGCCCAGGATGAGACCCCCAGGGCTGTGGCTTCACGAAGGGCCGGGCACAAGGAGGCATTACTGTGGCCACTGTCATGGCTGCTGGGCGGGCTGGGGCCCTCGAGGTTCCCCATTCCCCAGGCCTGCACGACCCCTTCCTCCAGGGCCAGGCTCCGAGGGGGAGAATGTGCCTCCCCAAAAGTAGGCTCCACTGGCCAGCGGCTGAGGGCCCAGCACGGGAGGAGGTCTACCCCAGGAGCCGTGAGGTCCTGCAGGCTCACCCCCCACACACCTGCTCTCAGGTGCAGCCTGTACCTAGGGAACTTTACCAGGGCCCAGGGAGGCAGTGGTTCTCATCCGGGGGCTCTCACCACCCAAGAGTCCCTGGCACTGCCTGGCTGCGTCCTTGGCTGGCACAACTGGGGAGCTGAGGCACTCCCGTGTCTCGAGGGCAGTGGTGGGATCCTGTGAAGCCGGGGACACCCTTGGTCCCCCCGAACACAACAGGGTCGGGGTTGAGAGAGCTGGACGGGCTGCCCGTTCTGCCCTGGGGTTCCCTCGGCCATGGGGGTTTCCGGGTCTGTGGACAGGCTGGCCAGCCCTCCTGCTGCTCCCACCCCAGGTGCTGAGGCAGGGCCTGGCGGGGGCGGGGCCCTCACCTGCCGCCGGAAGATCCGGTGCAGCAGCCCCTTCTTGGGCGGCTCCGGGGCGTGGCTTCGGTTCAGGTCCGGCGAGGGGGTACCATTGGGTCCGAACACATTCAGCTCCTTAAAGCACTCGGTCTCGATCATCTGCAGGGCCCGGCACAGACACGGATCCCTCGTCTGCCAGCCCCTGAGCTGCCCCTTCCCCTGCCCCCCCCACCACCCGGATCCCTCGTCTGCCAGCCCCGGAGCTGCCCCTGCCCCTGCCCCCCCCACCACCCGGATCCCTCGTCTGCCAGCCCCTGAGCTGCCCCTGCCCCTGCCCCCCCCCCCCCGGATCCCTCGTCTGCCAGCCCCTGAGCTGCCCCTGCCCCTGCCCCCCCCATACCACCCGGCCTCTACCTCGAGGGCGGGACAAAGCCCTGCTCTACAGGCCCGTGGCTGGGCACAGGTCCTCACTGCCTACTGATGCTGTGGCTGTGTGCGTGCTGCCTCCCTGGGGAAGAGGGGGACACTCCTCTTCCCGCCACCAAGCCCTTGCAGCCCCTGGCCGCCTGCACCCAGCACTGCCAGCTCGTTCCAAGCAGCGCTGACTTCCGCTGGCTCCATCCCGCCCAGGCCTCCAGCTCGCCCCAGCTTTGCCTTTCCTTTCCCAGGCAAACTTCCCTGGGGCTCGGTCTTGCCTCCTGTTGCCTCGCAGCCTGGCCAGGGCCCCAGGGACCACCCCGGCCACCAGCTCTCCATCCTCGCCACGCTCCGCCCGGAGGGGTGGGGGTCGCCGGCCGCCCCTCCGGCCGAGAGCGAGGCTCACCTCATTTTGCCACGGGATGGACACGGAGCCGGTGGAGAACTTGGAGTAGAAGTCGTCGTCTGTGTGGTCCAGGTTGACGCCCTTCACGGTGGAGAACTGCTCAATGTCCAGCACGTCCTTGCAGTACACGGCCCGGGGCTGGCGGAGGTGGGGCTCGGTCACACACGGACCGCAGGGGCTCTGCCTCCCCGAGCCAGGCCTTGGGGGCTTGGGTGGGGAGCAGTGGGGACATCTTCCTGAGACGCTCCCCGAAACTGCTGCTGCCGTCTGGGGCAAAACCAGAGCTCGGGGCGTCCACACGCCCTAACTGGGGCTCCTCCTGCCACTGTTCCCACACTCAGAACACAGGCCTTCCAGCTTGGGCCAGGGGACGGACAGGGCCCCTCTGGGCATCCACCGCCCCTGCCAGACATTCTTGCTGCCCTGGGAGCCCACGCATCCGGAGGCGCCCACGTCCCCAAGCATCTCGGTTCGGGGCCTCTGGGCCACTCCTGCACAGCAAAGACGACGAGTGAGGCCCGGGGCCAGGGCAGCAGGGCCTCGCTGCTTGTGGGGACGCACACAGGCGATGTTGAAGAACAGAAAGGAACAGCACCTGTAACCGAAAGGCGTGCACGCAACCCCAGCGCACGGCTTCCTTTTGGAATCCACTTATTGTGGTTTTGAGAAGATTCAACTGAGGCGAAAAGATTAAGCCAACAATAGCCTCCTGGCTTACGATGGTGGCCACTGGGCCTGGGCGAGGCCATCACCAGGGCCTGTGCTGGTGCAGCCGGGACGGGCCAGGGGAAGGCTCCGCCCCGCCCGCCTGGTGACTCGCTATCTGGGAACCACAATGAGCTGTGGGCCACGAGGGGCCCAAGGGCCTGGCCCTGCTCACTCCCCTGCACCCTGGTGGTGTCCCACCCAGGTGACCAACCACACCTGCAAACCCACCACTTCAGTGCCGAAAGCAGGGCAGGTCGCTCCGCCGCCACCCCCGCCTTTGCCTGGACTCCTCTCCCAGGGGGCCCTATTTCTTTAATTTCAGGGGCGGTTACCGACACCTCCCCTCCTTCTCTTCAATCCAGAAGTCCCAGGAAGGAAAGACCCGAGTGCTTTGTTCACTGCAGGGGTCCTGGGGGGTGGTGGGAAATAGTTCCTGCGCTGTGACTCAGCCCATCCGGTCACCACAATGACAGGTGTCCCAGTGACAGGATGGCCACCAGCTTCTGAGCCTTTGTCACAATACAGCCAGGGCACCCACCTCCTCTCCAAGCCAACATGGCCCCTGTGACACAGAGGCCGTGTACACATGGTCATTCTATGTAGTGCCCGGGAGTACTGAGCTGTGTCCACTCCCCAAGCCCTTGACAAAACAAATGACAGACTGCTGACTGTGACACTTCCTGGCACACGGCGGCTCTCGAGCCCGGTTGCATGTTGGAATTTCCTAGGAGATTTAAAAAATCCTGGTGCCCAGGCCTCATCCCAGATTCTCGGGCCCAGGATTCGTGCACGCTTTTCAAGGGATCCCATGTGGGCAGCCAAGGCCGAGAGCAAACGCGGGATCGGGATCCTCCCCGCCACTTGTTGGAGTCCGTCTGCAGGCCGAGCCTGTGGCGCCCAGCGACCCTGCTCTCTTATTCACAGAGTCCCCGCCTCCCTCGAGAAGGCGCTCCCTGGTCACCCCCAGCACCGCTGCTGTATCAGGCCGGCTGGGGCCAGCGCTGTGCTCCCCCAGCCTGCTGCTGCCCTCCTGCCTGGCCCCCATGACCAGGGCGTCCTCCCCTCCAGGGGGACCTGGCGTCCAGGCACCGTCCCCATCCTCGACTCCCAGTGCCACACTGGTTCTGGACAGCGTGGGGAAGCCCTGGTCTGTGGTGCACTCTCACTGGGGCCTAGGGCAAGACACCCACATGAAGCTCCCAGGCGCAGTCAGCTCTCAGCGGGGGCAGCGCCCACACCCCTGTGGTCCCCAGGCAGCGCCCCGGCGGGCGCCTTTCTCAGCGCGCAGGAGCCTTGGCTGAAGAACAGAGACCCGAGCACGGCCTTCCTGGTCCTGACCGCTAGCTGTGACACCCCAGGCCCCTCTGGCCTCTGCTGGGTCTGCCTGTGAACCTGGGCTTTACCACCATGGGGTGGGGGCTCCCCAGAACAGAACCACTGGGTCCCTGCGATCTGAGCCGACTGTGCCGGGTCCAGCCCAGAGTGTAAGCAGGGGGCACTCGGTGCACCCAACCTGAACGGAACGTGGTGGTCCTCGACCCGCATGCACGCTCTCCCGTCAGTTCTCATTTCTCCTGCTGGGTCGGGCCAGCGGGCGTCACTGGCCTCATGGGACAGGCGAGGAACTGAAGCTGAAAGATTTGTCCAAGTCCCTGGCCTAGGCCAGCTCCCCAGTTTCTGCACACCCTTTGTGGAGCTCCCCAGCCCATACCCCACCTGCACTGCCCGGCATCAAGTTCATTGGCAACGTCAGCGTGAAGTGGCCTGGAGGGAAGGGGCAGGGGCACGCTGGTCCCACAAAGACTGGGGGGCCCAGGCCTGCGGAGCAGCGTGGGGGTGGGGGTGGGGATGGGGGGCTACTCACATCTGGAACAAAGGGAGGGTCCAACATCCCGGCTTCTAAGCGCTTGAAGTTCATGTTCCTGAAGAAGGGGTGCTTCTTGACCTCGGCGGCACCCCCCTCCTGGCAGCCCAGCCTCTGCTTCGCATCTTTGGTCAGCAGCTGTGACAAGAGAGCCCCCAGAGGACAGGCAGGTGACAAGAGTGACAAGAGGACAGGCAGGTCGTCCCGTCCACGGCCAGGAGGGCAGAGCAGCCATTGTTCTTCCCACGGGTGTCCCGGCACCCTTCCCGGTGCCCCTCGAGCCTCCGCCACGTCTGTGCCCCCGTCAGCACCCGAGGACGCCGCCCCCCGAGCCACGCCAAGCATGTTCGCGGCCCCACGTCCACGGCGCAGCTCGATGCCGTGATGGGAGGGCAGGGTCTTGTCTGCGTCTCCGCCCCACTGGATGCCCCCATGTGCTACAGTTCCTGGGCCTGCACTGTTAGTGACTCACGGGAGTGGCAGGGCCCCAGGACTGGCTCTGCAGGTCTCTGCCTCCCGCAGCAGACCTGTGTGCTTCGAGAAAATGCTGCAGCCAAGGGGGATGCCCGGGGGGTCAGGGGGAGGTTTCGTGGGGAAGGGGCAGCTGGGCTGTGTGCGACTTGCCAAACAGGCCCTGGAGGCTGGGGAGGTGGAGCAGGGCAAGGTGGAAAGAATCTGGGCAGTGGGGTCCCGCAGGGCAGGTATGGGGAGCATGGTGGAGGTGGTCAGGGTCAAGGGAGCTGGTTTGGGAGAGATGATGCGGGGGTGGTCCTGAGGGCCAGGTCAGGAGGGAGGATTCCGATCGGGAGGCAGAGGAGGCTAGAGACAGTTGGGGGAGGCGTGATCTCGTCACAGCCAGGAAACAGGAAGGCTGGCAGGCAAGGCGAGGTGGGTGAAGGTGCAGCCCGATGGGCAGGGCCTTGGCTGGCTAGGGCTGGCCCGGGGAAAGCCAAGGCCATGAGTGTTCTGTGACTCTGCTCTCTGTATTCTCAGGGTCCACACCTTCCTCCAGTAGGCCTCTGTCCCTCCCCCGCACTCCGGGGCCCCCACCTCCCTTGTTCCATGGAGTGCAACACTTGTATCAGCTGGTGTCTACTAAGTGGACTAAAGTCAAGGTAAAGGGAGTCCAGCCCCGTCCGCCACCAGCACCCTGGAGTTGCCTGCACTCCTGGGATGCACCTTTCCTGCCGGCTGGCCCCCGTGCGGCAGGCACGGAGCTGGCCAGGACGCCGTGCAGAGGGTAGGCAGTGGCCTCCTGCAGCTCACAGCCTGTGGCAGGAGGAGCCTCCTTCCAAACAAAGAAGTCAAAGCGGGACAGGCAGCAGGTCCCATCCCTGAGGGAACCGAGCCAGGTATCACCCTTCAGTCCACCAACCACTGCGCCGTGGCTGGGGTCTGGTGCCCACGCCTCAGCCGCTCTTCTCTCGGCTAACGAGTTGGGCCCTGTTGGGCCCAGGGTCCTCCCTGCTCCCAGAAATCCCAAAGAAGCAAGGCTCCAGCTGTGGCCCCCGAAGCCCGCAGCGACCAGCCCCAACAGGTGGTATGGATGAGGGCCACAAAGGTGAGGGGGGCTGGGGGCGGAGCCTGGCTGCTCATTAGCAGCTGCCAGGCTGAACGCCAGCCAGACCCTGGTTTGATGTGAAGTCTCCTCTCGTCGTAAACTCTTGGCAATCAGCCCACCAACCTCCCCTTTCTACGACGCAGCGCACAGAGTGAACAAAACACTCCTCTAAAGCTGCCTGTTTCCCAGCTCGGCTCAGGCCGGTGTTTGCAATTGTGTGCAGTGACACGGGGGGATGAGGGAGAGGAGGTGTGAGCTGGGGTCGAGGGCAGGCAGAGTGGGCTCCTTGGAGGAGGACTGCAGACGGGCTGGAAGCGCAGGTGGGACCAAGAAGGCCGAGGCCAGAGAGAGAGCAGTAGGAGGCTGAGGAAAGTCAAGGCAGGTGGACGCTGGGTCTGGGCTGAGGGATTGGACCCACGGACAGGGAGGGGCACGAGCTGCATGACTTCCCGACCCCAGGGCAGGGCTGCCAAGACGGAAGGGGGCTAGAACCAGGGCCCATGACCGGCCTCCTGACTGTGTGTGGAGCTCCCTTCCCAGGCTGGCTGGCAGGGGACAGGATGAGGCCTGGCTGCTGTGGTTAAAGCCATAGAGGACATAAAGACCAACGTCTCAAAACCCAGGATCATGGGTAAAAGACAGAGCAGGGCCAGAGGCTCCAGGAGGAAGACAAGGGAGGGGGGGGGGGGTCTACACTTTGCACCCAGGGGCTGGGCCTGCCGTCGCTGCAGTTGGCCACCGCCTTTCTCCGCAGTGGCCACCAGGGGGCAGCCGAGGGACAGCAGCTCCTGGTCCCGGCTGCATCAGGAGAACCGGCCACAAAGATGATTGGGAGACTTGTGGGGAAAGAGGGGTTCTTCACCCTCACAGCCCATCCCACACCCCTGCTCAGGTCTCTCAAGACTTGCTTCTCTGAACTCCTGAGCTTGACCTAGGACATTTGGTGGTGCTCTGTCCATGACTGTCAGCCCCCCACTCCCCACCTCGGTCCAGGTTGGTCACGCTGGATAGACACCCTGCCATGGCTTAACCACGCATGGTGGCACCCACATCTCCACTTCCTGCTGCTCCACAGCGCATCCTGCTCCCCTACCCCGCCTCTGCTGTGACTGCTGGACCTCCATGGGGCCCCAGCTGCACAGGGCCGCGGGCCATGCGGCTGGAGAGTCAGTTTGCAGGAGATACTCTGTCTCCCACTCCCTCAGCGACTCCTGCCAGACGCAGCCAAGTGCAGATCCAGCCCCCAACACTTCTTCCCGGCGCGCTGTGACCAGAGAATAAAGCTGGCGTGGGGAAGCCGTCGAGAGGGCAGACGGCCGCGCTCAGCCACTCAGCTCCTGGGCCACCGGCGGTGCAGTCCCAGCGTGCTGGAAGCAGAAGCCACTGCTCCTCAGCGCCGGGGTCCGCTCTTCCCCAAGCTCAGGCCGGGGTTGTTCGTGCACAGGTGAACCTGCTGCAAGGCCCCTGTGGTTCAGGCAGGTGATCCGCCAGCCCGCCTGCTGCTCCAGGTGTGGTGGGGCTCTAGGGAGAGGACGCGGGGGGCTCCAGGCCCCTGCTGTCCCCCATGGCTGCAGTGAGGGTGTCGGCACGGCTGGGCCTGGCACGGAAGGTTGAAGGACCCGGGAGGGCATGGCTGGAACTCGGAACCTGAGCCAGGCAGGGGCAGGAAGTGCCCATCTGCCCACAGAGCCAAAAGGAGGGCCTGGGCCAGCCCCAGGGTGGGGAGGGCCTTGGCCCAGGGGTGGGTTCCCTCCCGCTCTAATGCTTGTGACAATTCCCATCGCTCCTTCCTCCCTCTGGCCTCCCAGGCAGACTGTAAACATATCACACCCGCACGTGCAGCCCTTCATCTCAAGTCAGTGTGGGGGGTCCAGGGCTGTTGGGAGCAGGCAGCCGAGGTCAAGGGCAGGGGCTAGCCATGGTCCCTTTCCATCTTGGACACCAGCTCAGACCATCTCTTCCCTGTCCTGGGCTGGCTTCCCCCACAAAGCTGGGTGTGAGGGGCCTCACATGGTTCACCTTAGCCCCTCCCCTGGCTCATGGGGTGCCCTGGCCCCCACCCAGGCTTTTCCTGAATCCCTTCTTGGCCACGCGTGTCCACAGCGGGGGGCACCTGCCCCTCTGGCATGGGCTGCGCCGCCCGCACCCTGGCTGCCCTGGCTCTGGTCCCGCTGGTGGGCAGCCGGGAGCCGCGCAGGGCCTCACCATCTTGCAGATGGACTTGGCTTCCTCGGAGAACTTGTGGGAGTAGGCCTCCTCGGTGTCCAGGACCCGGCGGTCCACTTCCTCCCGCTTCACCTTCTCCTTGCGGCCGCGGAACGGCGACTGGCCCTCGATCATCTCGTAGATGAGGCAGCCCAGGCCCCAGTAGTCAGGGCTCAGGCCGTACCTCTGGTTGTTCAGGACCTCTGGAGCTAGGGGTCGAGGAGAGGGGTGAGGAGGGTGAGAGACAGCGGGGGCAGGGCAGAGCCCAGGCACACGGGGCCAGTGCTGCTCCGTGCCCCAGCTGGGCCTCAGCCATCCTGCACCCAGGAGCGATGGCGTCGCTCACAGAAGGCCTGTGGTTTCACGCTGAAACACTCCTCCCTGCCAAGTCCTACCCAGCCATGTCTGTTAATACTGCTTCCTCCAGGAAGCCTGCCCTGATGGCTCCCTTCTGTGCTTCCTGAGGGACTCTGACTGTGGCTTCAGACTTTGGACCTCAGCGCGTGGAAACTCCACGCTGACTCTTTGTTTCCCCTACTGCAACGTGAGCTGCTTACTCCCTGCTGTGTCCCCACTAACACACGTGACACCTGGCACACAGCAGGTGCTGCACACAATTGTTCCCGTGAATAAAAGTGGGTCCTCCTCAATTAAAGATTGCTTTGATGAACAATTACTTAAATTTACCACTCCCTCCTAGGTCTTCCTTACCCTTTGATGGAATGAATTATAGAATCACCACAGAAGTGTAAAAAAAGACAGCTTTGTGTCATCGGGCAGGCCAGAGGCAAATGCATCCGTACACGCCCTGGCAGGCATACAACAGAGATTGTGCACGACAAATATGCAACACTGTGCACAGGCAGGAGCTCACTCAGGTATGCAGGGAGAGCCATCATTTGTCCACCTACCCATCCGCGCATTCATGTATGCATGTATGCATCCACCTCTCCGTCCATCCATCCATCCACCCACCTCTCCATCCATCCACCCACCCATCCACCCATCCATCCACCCACCCATCCACCCATCCATCCACCCACCCACCTATCCATCCATCCCTCCACCCACCCATCCACCCACCCATCCATCCACCTCTCCATCCATCCACCCATCCATCCACCCATCCATCCATCCACCTCTCCATCCATCCACCCACCCATCCACCCATCCATCCATCTATCCATCCACCCATCCATCCATCCATCCATCCATCCACTCATCCACCCACCCACCCATCCATCCATCCACCCACCCACCTCTCCATCCATCCATCCACCTATCCACCCACCCACCCATCCATCCACCTACCTATCCATCTATATATCCACCCAATCCACCCATCTATCATAATATTTACATGGGCGCTCTCTCTCTCCCTCTCTCTCTCTTTCTCTCCACCCCCCCCCCCCAGGTTGCCCAATGCCATGGCAACTGAAAAGGGACCTTCAGCACCAGAGACAGTGCGGAACTGATGCATCTGCTGCTGGCATGAACCTGGCCTGAGGGTAGCCACGTGCCTGGCTCCCTGGGGGGGGGAAGTGGGGATGTGTGTGAGGAAGCCCAGCCAACGGCCCTGGTTGGAAGGGGGATTACAGGAGGCTGGCTTTAGCAGAGGCGAGGCAGGGCAGGGAGCCGGGGCTGGCCTCTAGCTGGAGTCCCACCGGGTGATGCAGCTGGCTCTGTGCCCCTCACACCCTGGGGCCCTTCCTGGGGTCTCCTTCCTCTGAGGGGTCTCCACAAGAGGGCTGTCGCCCCGCCCAGCACACTGAGCACCAGCCTCAGGTCACTGCCCCTCCTGCCCCCACCCAAGTGATTGACTTGGAGACACAGGTGGGCTTGGGGTCAGGGATTTTAGAGCTTCGTGGAGTCACATTGCTCCTGGGGCCCCCTCCACGCTCCACCCCACCACGCTAAGGCCACCCACCAAGCTCCCCGGGGGAGTCTCTGACTCTGCTTCTGACCAGTGACGCACAAAGCAGCAGAGGGCTCCGTGGGGCGGGCTCCGGAGGCTCAGCACGTGAGGAGCGTGGGCAGAGCCGCACTTACCCATGTAGCCGACGGTGCCCACTCGGCCACGGATCAGGTCTCCCTCGGGGATCTTCACGGCCAGCCCCAGGTCTGAGATCCTGATGTGGCCTGAGGGGAAGGGCAGGGTCAGCGGGCCCTAGAGGCAGTGGTGCGGACACCGGACCACCCGGCCGGGCCACACACAGGAGACACACACGCTGTCCCGCTCATCTAGCCAGTGACGGCTGCGACCCCAGGCTGCCTTCTCAGGGCCACTGTGGGGCCCTGGGGAGCTCAGGAGTTAGGGGTGGGGGGGGAGTTATTGCAGTTTCGGAGCAAAACAAAGATGCAAAGGTCACCTGGGTTTGGCTGGCTGCTGGCGGGCAGGCCCCATAAAGTGCCCTAATGGGCTTCTTGGAAGGCGCAGGTCACCAAGTTTAAGGCGCCCTGGCCCGACTCTGGGCTTGCTTCATGGGAAAAGCATGACATCCTCCTGACATTTTGCAACCATTTGCTTAAAGGGAAAGAATTATAAAGCAATTTAGGAAGCAACGCCCTGCGCTGCCTCGCCGGTCGGTGGAGGTTGTTTTCCCTTGCAGGAGCAAGCAGGGGAGGAAATGGCTGGGCTGGCCTGGCAGGGAGGCCCAGGCAGAGCTCAGGGGCAGGGCTGACCCCGAAGGCCCAGGCGACAGGCCCATGCTGAGAGCGCTGCCCCTGCCTGTCTTGCCACCCGGCAGGGTCACTGCCGCATCTTACCCTGCAGGAAGGGACACAACCCGCCCCCTTCCTTGTTTGTGGACACCACGGCCCCCCGCAGCCTGGACCTCAGCAGGCCCGATTCCAGTGACACCTGCCAGGCCGGAGCTGCATCGATTTCTCCGGCTCAGCGGAGTTCGAGAGTTGGGAAAGGGGACCAGGGTGCGTCGGGCCAGCGGCCCGCCTCGGGGCACAGTGGTGCGGGTGGGGCTCACCCCCAGGTGGCAGCTCCCAGCTCCCACCCGCTCCTCCACCCAGCAGCAACTCACACATACCTCCCTCCAGGTCACTGTGGCCTCCCCCAACCCTTCCTGCTTCTGGGGCTGTCTGGGTCTACAGCCTGCTGGCAGGAGACTTGGTTTCTGCTCTTGCCTCCCTATTGACATTATTGGTGACCTTGGCAAGTTGGCCCTTCTAAGCCTCAGTCTTGTCATCTGTAAAATGGGTATAGGAAGCCACCCTGCTCACCCTGCTCCCTCTGCAGAGATGGGAAGATCCAGGCAGACAGAAGAGGGTAAAACCATTCTCCAGGTTGAGAGGCTGAACAGCCGTGAGGGGTTCCTGGGCTGCTCTTGCCCACACACTCCCACCCAAGAGAAAACAGCACTGGGTGGCGTCAGTGATGCCAGTTTTCCCTGATACGGGCCTGGAGGAGCCTCAGTACTGGCTCCGCCCCTGGAAGCACGCGGGGCGGGGCGGGGCGGGCACACGGTCTCCACAAATGGGAGGAGGTGCACGGAAGGGGCTCAGGGCTGCTCTGGACAGAGCAGCCAGTCTCTGGGAATCTGATTCCTCCTTCACTCTCCCGGCTCTGGCTCCAGTTCTCTGTCCAAGCCACACGGCCGTAGGACCTCTGGGCATGCCACGGCGTTCCCCAGGCCCCAGGATGGAGGAGAGGGCTGGGGTCTGCTCCACTTGCCTGTCCCCTCCTAGCGTCAGCCTCTCCTCCCTGAGCCCCTGGGAGGCCCGTGCGTGCGCTGTGCAGGCTGAGATGCTCACTTAGGCTCGTGTCGCCGGCAAAGGGCTTCCCGCGCGCGCGGCCCCGACTTACCGTAATCATCCAGCAGGATGTTTTCAGGCTTGAGATCTCTGCAAGGGGAAGAGAGCAAAGTGCTGAGCGCGGCGGCAAGGGTGCACGGCTGCTGCAGCCCCTGGGCAGCCGGCCGAGGAGCCGCCGCTGCCTTCCCGCCTTTCAGCTCCGCTGTCTGGTGTCCTGCCGGGTCAGGCCATCTTGAGCTAAAGTCTCTCCCCCCAGACATCTTCCTGTCCCTGGAGAGTGACGGGGACGGTGAGGGAGAGGCGGTGCCGGCAGCTGCCCACACGTCGCCAGCTCCCAGGGCTGGGGTGGTGGCAGAGCCCCTCCAGCACCGGGAACGCGGGAGGTCTCGCCTTGCCCTGATGGCCGAGCAGGGTGATGGGGAGAAGTCATGGGAAGGAAGCAGCAGCCGCACACTTGGGCGGGGAGAGAACAGGGAAAGGACCCTAGGGCCCCCTTTGCTACAGCCTGGGAGGAAGCACAGGTGCGGCTGCCTCCTTCTGGCCTCGTCTCCAGGATCTTGGTCACAGGGTACCCAGGATTTGGGGGGAGGCAGTCGGAGTCTGGTTTTACGAGCGACAGTCCTGTCTAGGATAAATGAGAAGAGCCAAGAGGAGCGTTTGCCACTCGGCTGAGCCACGAGGACTCCAGCACAGGTGTCAGGATTGAGAGCTACTCCTCAACTAACCAGCTCTGCATACTTAACTGATGGCCGCTGTCCTCATGAGGCATGATAATGCACCCGGATCCACCCTTGGGGTCTGTGCATGGTACTTTCCTTGTTACGCAACTCCAGGATGGCCAGAGCCACCACCAGGTTGGAGTGACAGCTCCCGAGTGGGCCCTGGCCAGAAGCCAAACCCATGGAGAGGCCAAGGCCAGAGGTCAGGGGTCAGCGCCGAGCTTCTCTGCCTCACTAAGAGAGGAACTCGGAGCCGTGTTTTTATTACACGAAAGGCAATCAAGTGGAAGATTGTTTTTCTCAATCCTTTTAGGGAGAATTTTCTGACTTCTCTCACTTGAATGAAAACAAAACAGATGCATAAACGGGAGAGGCTGTTGGGGGGAAGGGCTCGCATCAGGACATCTCTTTCTTGGTTTTTTTTTTTTTATTTTTTTTATTTTTATTTTTTTTTTTTTTTGACAGGCAGAGTGGACAGTGAGAGAGAGAGACAGAGAGAAAGGTCTTCCTTTGCCGTTGGTTCACCCTCCAATGGCCGCCACGGCCGGCGCGCTGCGACCGGCGCACCGCGCTGATCCAATGGCAGGAGCCAGGAGCCAGGTGCTTTTCCTGGTCTCCCATGGGGTGCAGGGCCCAAGCACCTGGGCCATCCTCCACTGCACTCCCTGGCCACAGCAGAGGGCTGGCCTGGAAGAGGGGCAACCGGGACAGAATCCGGCGCCCCGACCGGGACTAGAACCCGGTGTGCCGGCGCCGCTAGGCGGAGGATTAGCCTAGTGAGCCGCGGCGCCGGCCTCTTTCTTGGTTTTGAAACCTTCTTGGGCCACCACGAGCTCCATGGTGAAGGTCTTCAGCGGGGGTCCTGTCCAGGGCTCTGGCCCACGGGCTGCTTTAATGCTCGGAATTATTTTTTCTTTTAATTTAAAAGGCAGAGCAAAAGAGAGACATAGACAGAGCCCTGTTTGCTGGTTCACTCCCCAAACGCCTGCAACAGCTGGGGCTGGGCCAGGCCAAGCCCAGAAGCTGGGGACTTCATCCAGGTGTGCCAGGTGGACAGCAGGGGACAAGCACTTGAGCCATCACCTGATGCCTCCCAGGGTGCACACTAGCAGGAAGCTGGATCCTAGCCGAGGGCGCTCCAACCCCGGCCCTCCGATTCGGGATGTGGAAGTCCTAACTGCCGGGCCAGCCCACCCAGCTCTGGGCCTGTTCTTCCCCCATGCCCTCTGGGTCTCCTCCCACCTGCCCTTTCTCTGCAGCTCTTTTCCCACTGCGTGGAAGAGACACCCCAGGCCCCCAGGGCCCATTAGACATGAGATCCACTCCTAGCAATTAGTGTGGCACCTCCACCCAAGAAACCGCTTGAACACTCTGGGCCTCACGAATTTTAAAAAATCTTATACTGGCCCATGCATTTGTCCCAGAGATGCGCGCTGATCTATAAAGACTTTCAGGAAAAAATACATTACACTCTGTGGCGGGCAGGGGGTGGGCAAGGAAGGACAGCGGATTCCTGGCCATTCAAGAGCAATGTTTCTGTGCCCTTCTAGACGAGTGGTGGAGGAAAACAACTGGCTACACAATCGCATTCCACCGGATGCCTTGAGAAGTGCGAGGGAACTGTGCCACTTCAAAATATCAGCATCGCACTCACACTTCCAAATAAGTGTGACATTTCAAAATACCAGTGTTTGCCAGTGTATCGACATGGGGTGGAGTATTCTAGACATCTGCTGAAATTGTCGGGTGCAGGGATATTCACGATTCTTTGCAAAGGGCTAGGCAGACACCGCTCATGGTGAAGTTCAGTGGTCCAGCCAAGTCCCTGTGGGACTGAGGGCAGTGGGAGAGGTGCTGAAGGCGGGGCAGGCTGAGGATGGGTGGGACAAGGGCGCAGGGTGGCGCCCCAGCTAAGCCACCAGACTCCAGGGAGCTCTCCTGGCGCTGCGTTGTCAGGGACCCGTGAGCCTCACCTTGGAGCAGCCACGGGTTTGGGGAGCGTCACTTCCCACATGTGGCCCCCTAAGCCTGGAGAACAGTGACCCGACAGCAGCTCACCCCACCCGCTGGGACTCCGGCACCTGCGCCCTGTGCCAGCCAGGCCTGGATCCCCGGGCCCCGCCCACTGGGGCTCAGCCGGGCGCCGCTCACCTGTACACGGTGTTCTCGCGGTGCAGGTCTTCCAGGCCGCAGAGGATCTCGGCTGCGTAGAACAAGGCCCGCCCCTCCTCGAAGCCGGGGTTCCCCATATTGTAGATGTGGAACTTGAGGTCCCCCCCGTTCATGATGGTCAGGACCAAGCAGAGTGCGTCCTTGGTCTCGTAGGCATAGGCCAGGTTGACCTGCGAGCGGCAAGAGCCGTGCCATGGCGAGGGTCCAGGGCCCACCGCCCACCCCTGGGGGTCCTGAGGCTGTGGGTGTGGGGGAGGGGCAGCCTGGCCGCGACCCTGCTCACAGCGCCTCGTGTCTGCGCGGTTCACGCTCAGCTCCTTCCTCTCCTCCCGATGGGTGGTGAGGAGGTGGGGACGGGGCACCTCCGGCAATCCTTCTCACCACAAAGCTCCTGTGTCACTTGGTTAAGCTAGAGGCTGCCTCGTTGGCTGGTCAGAAAAGCAGGGCCTTGCAGGCAGGGGGCGGGATGTGGGGATGCTGGGACAGCACCTGCCCAGACCACACCTGGTCCACCTGCCACAGGACCACCAACCCAGGCAGGCCAGCCCCCTGCCGGTGGAGTCGGGACAGGGCCGAGGCCGTGGGGCAGTGGACGAAGCAGCGGTGCTGGGTGGCGGCAACAGCCCAGGACAGCTCCCTTCCCTACCTGGGGGTCTGCAGACACAACCCGGCCACTTTGGGCCCGACAGGGGACAACTCGGACACAAACATCAGGAACAAGGCTGTTTCCAAGCAAAGGAGGTTTGCGGGCTGCAAAGGCTGCAGAGGGGCTCCTGCGGATTGCGGCTCAGGGCTAACGGCTGCAGCTGCCTGCCTCCCCTACACCTGCCAGGAGGGGGCGGTGCTGAGGAAGGGCTCTGGGCCGTGCCGCTGTGGGGCACACTTCTGCCTGTGCGGTGGACAGGGCTCAGCCCAGGAAGGGCCAGACACCAACCCACGGCCCTAAACCACGTGCCTGGGACCCGCCAGCACCAATCCCAGCACTGCCTCTGAGACTAGGGCTCCATGGGCGGCACTGGGGCAGTGGTCAGTGGTCCCTGCAGACGGGGGCTGGCAGTGAGGAAGGTTCTGGACTCAAGGGGACCTAGAGCCACAACACACGCTGGTGTTAGCGTCGGGCTGCCTGCCCATCTCCTCCAGCTCGGTGCCTTTGCACCACCCACCCCTTTCCTGCTGGACGTGGCTGGCAGCTGAGGGGAGCCTGCAATGACACCCAGAGGCCCAGACCTCTGTGTCCTTTGCGTGTCGCTTTAGAAAGCCACTCTGCTCCGGAGAATAACAAAGCGCTAGTCGGTGGGTGTTCCTTCCTCCACACTCAGCTGGAGGCAGTGTCACTGAGTGAGCTGGAAGGGGAGGGGCTCTCTGATCACACATCCTCCAGACACTCCTGGATATCCCCCAGGGTGTCCGGGGACAGAGGGTATGGCACTGTGTCAGGGGGCTTGAGACCCCGGGGCCTGGCTATCCAGACTATACCTCTCCAGGAGGACACTGTGCACCTTACAAAAGGGGTGCAGATGCAGGTATGGACAGAGAAAACAGCTTATAATTTAAGGGAAAGAAACACAGGAAGACCCCATGGGCTGAAAGGGCACAGCCCGGTACGTGTCTAAGGATCACTCACAGAGGGGCTGCCGATGCTTACCGTGCACCTCGTGTACTGTCTGCCCATGTATCTTGTGCATGTGTTAGTTTTTATAATGGGACGCCCCATAGCCATGTGCTGTGCCACATTTCCCAGCCTCCCTTGCAGCTAGCTTGTCCCTGGAGCCCACTGGAGGGGGCCTGCAGATGGTGGTGGAATTGAGGAGGCAGTGGGGAGTCCTGGTGGAGACCCCCAGCACTCACTTTCAACACCAGCCATCTGTGGACAGGAGGGTGGCCCAGTCTGATAGGACTGTGTGCGCATGGGAGACAAACCTTCATTTCCCCAGCCACCCAGGGCCACTGAGGCCCCAGCACGAGGATCCGTGGAACCCAGAGCTCCTTGGCGGGGCCAAGGGTGGCCTTGTTTCATCCACTGAGTTGTTGACAAGGCGGTCCCTGGGGGCAGAGCCTTGGCCTCACACACAGAGGGGTGCCGGGCACTGGCAGCTCTGGGGACAGGACAGAGCCGTCCGCAGTTGACCAAGGGTGCTTGTGACAGAGGGAGGGCGTGTGGCTGGCTCTGCACAGCTTGCTCCTCGCACTGTCTTTCCACTTCCGGCAGGACGGGAACCTGTCACCCTGGAGGAGGAGTGTCTGCGCAGGGAGGGCATCCAGGGCTCCGGCAGCAGGGCCTGGCACGCTGGACACTCACCACGAATTGGCTGTTGACCTTCTCCAGGATCTGCTTCTCATTGAGTGCCATGGACTCCCCTTTCCTCTTCTTGATCCTCTTCTTCTCCAAGCGCTTGCAGGCATACATTTTACCCGTGGCCCGGACCTGGCAGGCACAGACCTGAGGGCAGGGAAGACACCAGGGTCACAGGGCACCACAGTGGGCTGCCCCCGGCTCCTCCGAGACCAGGCATCAGGGCCTGCCTGTCGGTGCTCCAGGCCCATAGCACCCAGCTACACCTGACTTTGGCCCCAGCACTGCCCTGGGCCCCACCTCCCCCTCCCGTTAGGAGAGCCCTAGCCTGTGAAGGTGCAGGACCAGCCCTCCACCTCCATGCCTGGGAGACCAGCCAAGGCCTCCGAGCTGTCCCCACTCGGGGAAAAGAGTCCTCTCCTACGAGATGCTGACAGGAGAGGTTTGTTTGGGGGAGCAGTGGAGGGAGACCCTCAGGCTTGCTGACTTCCTAGTTCAGAGGAATGGGAACAGGGCATTTGGCCCAGGCTCCAGCCTCTGTTCTGCCTTTATGGGCTGTGTAACCTTGGCTGGGTACCTAACCATAGTGAACTTCAGCTTTTCCCATCTCTAAAATGGTGCTGGCTAGGCTTGCCTTGTGTCGGGGGAAGGCCAGACACCGCACAATGAAGTCTCTCATGCCACATAACCGCGCACAGGACTCGTGGCAGCACCATGCACACCACTAAGTGGCCAAGGCCGCTCTGCCCACACCCAGTGGCCCCGCTTCTCCCTCCCCAAACACAGCAGGAGAGCCCATAGTGCCTGCAGGCTGGAGCCCTCCCAGGCCTGGCTGTGATGCCACCTCCCCCTGCCACCTGCCCAGCAGTGGGCCTTGGGCCCTCCAACCCCCTCTCCCCTTGGCCTCCAGGGGCCCAGGGCTGAGCTGCTGGCTGGCTGGGGAAGACACTTTAGGGTGGTCCTGGAGAGATAGGAAAAACGTCCAGCACATGGGAGCTTTCCACCGCGAGTGTGGGTATTCACTCACCTCCCCGAAGCCCCCTTTTCCAAGTACTCGGTACTGCCTGAAAGTATTTTTGGTCACAGGTTGCCTGGAAAAAAAGCAAGAATCCAGCAGTGGTCTCCTGGTGTTAAGATTCAGAACCACAAGACATGGACAAGGGCCCCATTGACAACAGCCAGTGTGAAAGGCACCATTCCAGGACCCCCAGATCAGTCCCAGGGGATCCCCGGCCATCATGGCTGCAGACTCTGGGGAGGGGCATCCATGTCCCAGGCCAGAGGGACCCTGTGGGCCGGAGGGAGCAGCCCCAGCTTGTGCAGAGGGCTTGAAAACGTGTGAGCCCAGCGCCGCGCGGCCACACTGTCTCCCCCCTCCCAAATGCAAATCTTGCGGCGGCCTCGGAAGGAAGCCACGTCCTCTGTGCAGGGACAAGGGAGGGGCCAGCAGCCACAGCGCCACACCTGCAGGGCAGGATGCCACACTTCCTGTCCCGGGCGGTCCGTTCCTCTCTGCAGCCCTGCAGAAGCCCCGGCCTCCCTGGGGGTGAAGACCGCTGGCTTCAGGTCTAAACGGGGTGACCTTCAAGCATCGGTCCCAGCCTCTTCACCACCAAGGACCCCTTTGCTCTGCTCCCCTCGGATGCAGGGCACTGGAGGACCCCGTGTGCCTGCAGTGGTGTTGGTCAAGCCACCACGGCTGTGTGAGTCCTCACTGCTCTTTTCAATTCGCTAAAGCCGCTCATGATGTCACTGAGATGGGGCTTTGGTTACTTATTTTTAAAGATTTAATTATTTATTCGAAAGGCAGTTACAGGGAGAGGGAGAAAGAGAGAGCGAGAGATCTATCTACTGGTTTACTCCCTAAATGGCCGGGGCTGGGCCAGGCTGAAGTTAGGAGCCAGGAACTCCACCCAGGTCTCCCACGTGGGTGGCAGGGACCTAAGTACTTGGACCATCTTGTGTTGCTTTCCCTAGCACATTAGCAGGGTGCTGGCTTGGAAGTGGAGCAGCCAGGACTGGAACAGGACCCCATACAGGATGCCCACACTGCAGGTGGCGGCTTACCCTGCTGCACATCAACACTGGCCCTGAGACAGGGCTTCGATGGTCTCGGAGTGAGTGGACAGCTGTCCAGTTGCAGCAGAGGGCTGCATGGTACAGATTTCTGAGCCCACTTGCTGGGCTATGAACAGCCAGCCTCAAAAGTCAGGTGGGCTCCTGGCTCTCAGGGACTATTCCTGAAGGCATCATCTCAAGTGTTCCGCCCAGGGTAGAGATTGGGGCAAAACCGAATTGAGCCAAAGAATTGGATCATCTGGAGGACTGATGAGCCGCAGCAGCCCAGTGGAACGGGCCTGGGGAGGGTTGGGGTTTCCCTGCACATCACATCTCCAGCCCCAGGGCTGTCTCTGCGGCAGCCCCCAAACCCCAGCACTCTCGGGCACTCGTGTCTGGGAGTCTTTCCTCTCTTTCAGGGTGTCTACTTAGGAAGAGGGGTCCGGTGCCCACCGGAAGCACAGAGCAGGACTCCCCTCTGCCTGACGCACAGGAGCAGCCCGGTGGCCGTGGAGAAAACCTGCCATGTGCTTGCACCGTCATGCGGCCTGGGGCGGCCTTCCTCCCAGCCGCCCCGAGACCACATGAAGGCGCCCAGGGCCTGACAGTTTACGATACATGGGGAACAGGCAGCCAGGCGAGCGACCACAGGGCTGCTCTGCTGGGGCGAGGAGTGTCATACGAGTTCCCCGGAATTTCTTGGTTAACCGTGGGAGGGAAAAAAATCCCTTTAATATTTCAACAGGGCAGTACTGGTAGGCCACGACCTTGTTTGCAAAAGGAAAAACATGGGAGGAAGGCAGGGTGCTGCTAGTCGTCGGAGCACGCCTAGGCCTGGGTCCTGCCCTCCTGGCTCCCAAAACTTAACGCCGTTAGGAGGCAGAACTCCTAACTTCTTTACAGTTAGCACACAGATTTAAAAAAACAAATGTGTTTTTCCATTTCATGGGCTTGGGGCAGACGAGTACAATGAAAGCCTGTGGTCACAGCCTGAGGATTCCATGGGCATCAGCGCACCAGGGAGGGCCAAGGGCCACGGGCTTGAGAGGAGGGCCAGCCCTCTGGGGCCCTGGCTGTGTGGCCCGGGCCCAACTCACCACCCTCTCTGAGTCTCACACCTTCATCAAATGGTGATAATGAGAAGCCGCAGGCACCCAGCTGAGGGCTCTGGGAGCCGCCGCTGCTGTGATGTTGCATGTCCTTATTCCAACTCTGGAATAAAGCACGTGGCCCCTTCTGTGGTCTCCAGGAAAACGAGGTCCACTGCCCCAGCTGCCCTGCACGTGGCCGCCTCAGGAGGTGGGGCTGCCACGGTCCTCACTCTGCAGATGGCCACGCCTGGGCTTCGAGAAGTGAAACGAGTTGTCCCGGTGGCTGGGAAGCGGTGGACTGGCCCTGGGGTCCTGGCGCACGTGGCTGCTCTGGGAAGCCGTGTGTCACACAGCTCAGCCTGACTCCATCCCCACCACTGTGCTGCCCGCAGGAAGGGCAACTGCTCCTTCCAGGAGAGAACAAGATGGGGTGCTGACGAGGGTGCCGAGGATGCGACACCTAGAGTCGGCTGTCTACCTCCTGGGGCTGAGTGGCCTGTCTCCTCCAGCTGTGATGCTCTTGTCTCCCCCTCACTGCAAGTCCACAGGGCAGGCACAACTGTCCCCAGCAGCACAACGGGGTGGAGAGGCGACAGGCCTGAGCCCCCTCCTTGGGAAGACTCAGACCCAGACTGGGGGTGGCGGGGCCCTCGGCAGGACATCTGGGTGGACGTTTCACTTCCTGCTTTGGCTCTATTATAGCCATGGTGGGCAGGTACATGGGGGCCAGTGGTGGTCAGTAGCCCACCAAGCATGCCATCCACGGAGCAGTGCGTCGTCCCCACCTGTCAGCAGGCAGAGAAACGGCCCACCCAAAGGCTGCAGGGTGGGGCAAGATTGGGGCCCGAGGGGGCGCCTGTCCTATGGCTTCCTGAGTGTCTGCAGGAGACCTGATCCATAGTGGTGTGACGCACAGGTAGACAGCAGCTGGACAGCTCCGGGCTACGTGATCAGTGCTCCCAGACAGCCATGAGACCAGCACTCCTGGGCTTTGGAAGAGAAGCTTCCACCCGTCTACCAACTCACCAAGCACAGAGGTAGCCCAGGCATCGCCCTGCTTGGCACATCCTGGAATGTTCCAAGTATGCAGAGCACTACGTGGGGCCAGCCCAGGTCCCCCAAGGCCACACTCCGGCTTACCATTTAAGAATTCTCTCAGGCTATAGTCAGGTGCCATGGTGATGAGGCACCTGCATCCTGGATTATGTCTCTGCTTCCTTGTCAGTCACGGGGAGGCCACTAACGCTGGGCCAAGTCACAGCCATGCACGGGAGAACACTTTGAAGGGAATAAGGTGGCAGGGGTGGGTGTCTGGCGCAGTGGTTTAGGCACAGGCTGGGATGCCTGCAGCCCATATGTGAGCGCCTGGGTTGAGCCTTGGCTCTGCTCTTTCTTCCAGCTTCCTGCCCGCGCAGACCCTGGAAGGCAGCACCGCTGGCTCGGGATGTTGGATCCCTGCTACCCATGTGGAAGGTCCAGATTGAGTTCCCAGCTCCTGGGCTTGGCCTGGCCCAGTTTCAGACATGGTGGGTATCAGGGGAGTGAACTAGCAGATAGGAGATCTTTATCTGTCTACCTCTGTCTCTCAAATACATAATTTTTAACAGAGAGAACAAAGTAGCAAATAACACGGGAATAGACACCATCAGAGAGAGGAAGATGCAGATGAGGGGCCGTGGCTCGCTCATGGGGCAGGAAGCACAAGAACCAGGGTGCTGAAGCTGAGGGGAAGCAGCAGGGCCCCGGCAGGTGCAGGGTAGGGGTGCTGTTTCGCAGGGCAGAGTAAGAGTCCCTCAGCTTAACAGCCAGGAGCTTGTGGATGCCAAAATCCTGCTACGAGGAATCCCTGTGGATGTTCTTGCAAAGACGTGTAAGGAGTAAGGATTTATGAGCAAAGCTCTTCGTTATTTACGGTAAGGTTACATAAAAAAAAACTGAGCACAAGGTCAGTGTCCATCCACAGGGCAGTGGGTGAACAAAGGGAGTGTGACTACATCAAAGAATACGGTAGTGCTCATCGGCTGGCAGAAAATCCCAGACGGGAGCCAGGTTGTAAAAGCGCATGCACCTGCTGAGCGCCAAGCTTGTGCACGGGCTCTTACAACCAGAGCTTGGAGGAGGACGGCTCAGCTTCTCTCGCCCCCGGTCCAGGGGTCTGAGAGGGTCTGAGGGTGAATTCTGGAACGAAGGGTCTCCCTCCGCCCTGCCCTGCCCCGCCTTCCCCCTCCGCCCGGGCTGCGGCACGCTCACCTTTCCAGCCACTTCCACTGCAGGAAGCGGTCGAAGTACATGCTGTCCAGGTACTCGTGGAACGGCTCTCCGCTCAGGTAGTCGTGAACAGACCTGGCTCGGAGGGAACAGAGGGACGAGTGCGTCACAGTCGCCCTTTGAAGCAGAAGGGCCCGGCTATAGGCAGCCGTCACTGCCCGGCCGGGTGCATTCCCGGCTTTCGGAAATGCAAACCATGGGGGCTCGGGACAGCTGCCAAGCCACGGCACCTGGCACCACGGCCCCTACCCACCGGGGTCTCAAACCGGTTGATCCTGCACATGTGTACTGAGCACCTGTCATGTGCTGGGCACTGTTCGAGGCCCTGGGATACAGCAGAGAGTGGGTGACACTGAGCTGGGAACACAAACAGGAAATCCCAAAGGTTTGGGAAGCCCTCCTGGAGATGCCGCATCGTGAACTGGGCTTCAGTGTGGTCTCTGTGAGGAAGGGGAGTCTGGGAAAGCTGAGAACAGATGCAGAGCTGGTGGGGGAGAGGGCGCAGAGTGGGCACCTGCCCCTCAGGGCCCGAGCTTTGGACCTGGTCCAGGCCAGTGAAGCTATTGGGCTGTTTCCCTGTGTGTAGCAGAGTTTGCTGGTCACTGTCTATGGGCCAGGTGCCAGGGTGGATTCCTGTGTCTCTTAGGCCACCAGGGCAGGGCCTGGCAAGGGTTGCACCTGGCTGGAGGCAGGGATGGGCACCTTCCCTTTAAAAAGTGGGGCTGGTGTTGCGGGGTTGATGGGTTAAGCTACCGCCTGAAATGCCGGCATCCCATAAAGGCACTGGTTCGAGTCCCGGCTGTTCCACTTCCAATCCAGCTCCCTGGTAACATCCCTGGAAAGCAGTGGAAGATGGCCCAGGTGCTTGAGTCCCTGCCATGCATGTAGGGGACCCAGATGGAGTTCCTGGCTCTTGGATTCAGCCTGGCCCAGCCCCAGCCATGGCAGTCATTTGGGGAGTGAACAGTGGATGAAAGATCTCTCTCTCTCTCTCTGTTTCTGTGATTCTGTCTTTCAAATAAATGAATGAATCTTTTTTTACAAAAAGGAAAAGTGCCCATGCTGACCAACCTGCCCAGGCATTGGGCCTTAGGGTGGGTAGGGGACCATGGCAGGGTAGGGGCACTGAGTTTGTGTCCTGCCAAACTTGAAAATGGGCCAGTGTGGGAGGCCAGGAAGGTCATTTCTTCAGGGTCAGGGTCACCAGCTAGGACCCCACCCACCAGCAGACCTAACCCTGGCTAGCTCCAAGACACTAGCTCTGCCCGTGGCTCCCTGGCACCAACACAGGGCTGGGTGCAGGGTGGTCCTGGGGCGGGATGCTGACCCGGCCAGCGCTGGTGTGCTTGAGTGGGCTCCACGGGAGCCAGGTCTGGCTATCTGTTCACCCCAGGATTTCCAGCACCTGGTGCTGTGCTGGTATGTATAGCAGTACTCAGTGTCTGCGGTGCTAGCTAACAGTGCACAGGAAGCCTCCAGACTCCTCCAGCTGGGTGGAATGATCTGGTTCTGGATGGCCCTAGGAGAGTGTGTGTGTGTGTGTGTGTGTGTGTGTCTGTCAGCCAACAGCAGGGGTGTGCATTGGGGGGCAGTGTGTGTGCTCCTAGGTGTTCACATCTTTGGAGTGTGTGCAGATCCTGCTCTGGTTGGTGGCAGTGGTGAGGGCTGGAGTCTTGGGGAAGATTTCCCGACCACCCCAGCATGGTCAAAACTTCGCACAATTATCTGTCTCACGCCCGGAGAGCCACTTGCTTCCACCATCCCTAGCAGCAGGTGTTTCCTCTTGACTTGGAGCCCCAATAGCTTTTTCCCTTTGAGTAGTTATCCCCCTTATCCACAGGGAATACGTTTCAAGGTCACTCCAAACACTCTACCTACACTGTTCTTCCTGTGCAAACACACACACACCCATGATAGTGTAACTTAAGAATTAGAGAGAGTGGGGCCGGCATTGTGGCAAAATGGGTAAAGCCACCACCCGCGGCTTGGGATAGCAGTGGAGGATGGCTCAAGTGCTTGGGCCCCTGCACCCCCATGGGAGACCAGGAAGAAACTCCTGGCTCCTGGCTCTGAATTGATGCAGCTCTAGCCATTGCGGCCATTTGGAGAGTGAACCAACGGAAGGAAGACCTCTCTCTGTGTCTTTCTCTCACTGTCTGTAAACTCTACCTGTCAAAAAAAAAAAAAAAAAAAAAAAAAAAAAAAAAAGCCGCCACCTGCTACACCAGCATCTCATATGGGTGCCAGTTTGAGTCCCAGCTGCTATGCTTCCAATCCATCTCCCTGTTAACATGCCGGGGAGAGCGGCAGAAGATGGCCCGAGTGCTTGGGCCCCTGCCCCCATGTAGGAGCCCTGGAGGAAGCTCCTGGCTCCAGGCTTTGGCCTGGCCCAGCCCTGGTTGTTGCAGTCATTTGGGGGAGTGAACCATCAGTCTCTCCCTCTCTCTCTGTAACTATGACTTTCAAATAAATAAATAAATAAATCTAAAAAAAAAAAGAATTAGACAAGGTAAGATATGGACAGCAACAACTAATAACAGAGTATAACAATTATAACGATGTACTTCCATATTGTTATTTATTTCTGGGATATTCCATGTTTTATTTTTGGGCGGAGGTTGAGTGTGGGAAAGCTGTGGATGGAGAGAGCTGAGTGGCCTGGCCAGGCCCTTGGCACAGAAGTCCTGTTCTGGCTGCCAGGTGCAGGGCCAGGGCCAGCCGCTCCCCTGGGGCCTGACACCCCCACCCAGGCACAGCGGTGGGGCTGGGCAGGAGCACTCACCGTGCACAGGCTGAGAAGAGCTCTTTGCAGGGCCTCTGCAGCAGCTGCTCTTCCGTCTGGGAGACCAGGTCTCGGCCAACTTGGGCGATGAAGACTGGGGACTGGAAGGAGGAAGGAAAGAGGGGCGGTCAGTGAAGGCGAGCAGCAGGGCGGCCTGGGCTGCCTGGACAGTGCTCCAGGGACCGGGGAGGTGGTTGGGCTGGGAGATGCAGAACAGGCCCAGACTGCAGGCTCTGCCACCCACAGGTTGTGTGAGCCCAGGGAGGCCCTGTGGCTGCACTGAGCCTCACACCGCATGCACCTGCGTAACGGCCATCCTGCGGCCTGGGCCTGTGGTCAGCAGCATGCGAGCTCAGCAGCGGGACCCCCTGCTTGGTGACGGCCTTGGCCTCTCTTGAGCCCGTGTCCTCTGAGGGTTATGCCCAGCCTTGAGGTTCAGGTGCAAACAGGTTTGGAGTGGGCAAAAAAGACAACAGTAAGTGCAGGGTGGCTCAGCTTGGAGGGAGCTGCACGGGCTGGCTCTCGGGGCTGGGGCCTGTGTCTCAGCCTCACTGTTAGCAGGAAGACCATCAGGAATCGAGTTTTTCCCAGAACGAATCCATGAAAACTTCCAGCGAAGCACTTGGCCCACGTCCTGGCTTGCGGGACCAGGTGTGAAATCAACATTGCCACTGTCATTTCACTCTCCTCGGGCTGGCCTGAGTGGTCCACATGTCTGCCTCTTCCCCAGGAGCGGCGGCCCCTCCCACCCCAGGAGGGCGTCCAGCCCAGGGTCCTGTCCATCCCATTCCCACCCCCACCATTCCCAGGGGCTGAATCACCAGCGGGGCTTCCAGGTGGATTCTTAATAAATGACAGGGATAATTGGGAAAACTGCTGGGAGTAGGCTCACACACGGGAGCATGGCGACATCTTTCTCCAGGGGACGCTGAAACCTACAAGGCCTCTCTCTCTCCCAGCAGCTGAACTCTGACCCAGGGGCTGGCTGCTGGCTCTGCTCACTCCACTGGGTGGGGTCCGGGAGCTGGCGCACCCCTGCCGAGGGAAGTCAATGGCTCCTTTCCGTGCCCAAATGCCTGCCTTCCTCCCAGGCCCCAGGCGATGCAGTTCACCCCTGCCCCGGGTGAACTCCTCCTTAGCAGGGCCTCAGAGGCTGCAGCCCCTTGCAGGGTGGCCTCAGGAGTGGACACAGCTGCTGCGAGGGCCACTGCTAGCTCCGCTCGCTTGCACCAGGGCAGAGGGGCATGCTGCCCCGGAACTGGCCACCCCCTCCCACCTTCTGTCCCCCTCCCCACCCCGAAGCCTCTGGCAGGAGATGCAGAAGAGCAGCGCCTGCAGTGCCGGCCTCTGCAGCAACGGCCGCGGCGCTGGCAGAAGAGATGCTCAGCACGGTGGGAGGAGCCAGGGCCGAGGGGCAGGAGCCGGAGCTGAGCCCCAAGCTCCGACGTGGGCTGTTTGTGCCCCCATCTCCTCTGCTTGAATAACGGAGCTGCACCACAGAGGCCAAGGTCCCTGTGAGACTTGGGAACTGAGGGGCGGGTGTGCTTGAGGATTCAGGGGAAACTGGCGGAATTCTGGCTGCTGACACTCACGGGAACCACCGACTCTGAGTCCCCTCAATCCAAGCTCAGCACAAACCGCCGGCCACGGCAGCTCTGCTCCGGCGAGGAGAGAGTGGAGGGCCCGGTGCAGGCCCGGAGCGGGTGCTTGCCCTCATGTATCAGTTTGCGAGAGGCTGGGATGGGCTGTGCCAGGATACGACCTTGAACCTGGTGTGGGTCGGTAAGGACCAAGCAGAGAGGTGGGGTGTTGCGGGAGGCGAATTCCCCACTTGCCTGCCCCCAGGCGCCCCCAGCGTTGCCAGGGCTCTGCCTTCATTTCCACCCAGGGAGCCCCCACCCCCACCATAGGCCCAGCCTGGCGTTGGCGTGGGGTAGGGGGTGGGGCTTAGAGGGTGAAGCCAGTGTAATTCTTGACCCCAGAGTGCTTCCTCTCCTAATAGGAGAGTTCTTGCACTTCTTACTACACACGGTCATGTGTAAAAGGGGCCAGGCAGAATTCAGGGGCTCTCACACCATTTTAGCAGCAAAGTTTTCTCCTTATCCAAATGAAATTTGTCTATAGACCCAATATTTAAAACCAATAAAATAATAGAATTGGCAACGAAGATTTATATATTTACATATATTCATATATATATATATGAATGCCGATGGCTAACTCTGGCCAGACACTGTGCTAAAAACACCTCCTGCAAGTTATTTCATTTATTCTTCATGATGGCTCTACGAGGCAGGTATTGTTAAGATGCCCATTTCGCAGATGAGGAAACTGAGGTTCAAAAGGGTTAAGCAACGTTTCCAAGGCCACCCAGCCAATACGTGGCAGAGGAGTTTGAGTCCAGGCTGGGGGACTCTCAAGTAAGATCTGGTTGGAGGCGGAGGGGCTGTCTGGCCCCCAGACACCCCCCTCACCTCACACCCCCCTTGCTGGAGATCCCCAAGGTGTGACCTTAGCCCCTGACGCAGCCCGGGACAGCGAGCTCCAGTGCTCAGTGAGTGCAGAGATCATTAGGGGCTGTCAGCAAAGCCCCTCACCCCCCCACCACCACCACCTGCAGGCAAGACGCCTCCCTTCTCAGCGGATGGCGGGGCTGGCTAGGGTCCAGAGGGGACTGCCGAGTTCTGCAGTCATAGCACGCTCATCCCAGGGAGCTGGCTGCTCCCAGCCAAGCCTAACAGAGGAGGTAATGAGTGGGTAATAATGCCTTTGCTTTAGCCACCATTGGTTTAAACTCAGTCTCTGGCTTGACATGAAGCGATTAAGTGATTCCAACCAAACCCCCTTTCATGTGGCTCCAGGGACTGGTGCCCTTGCCAAGAAGTAGGAATAAGAAGCTGTTGGCCAGGGTAAATCTGGAACCAAAACCAAACCCGCCAGGAGGGTGAGGGGTGAGCAGCTGCTCTCTCTGCGTCTGTGGAACCGGAGGTGTCGGGCGCTTCCCCTCCAGCTCAGGGAGGGGGGCCGATGGCAAAGGCAGAGCCATACGGAGGCACTACGCAGCCTGAAGTGCCATCTGAGCACCGTGCAAGGAAAAGGACTCCGGCGAGCTCGGGGGGCTCTGGAGTTCGGAGCGACCCTGGCCGGCACCTGTGGTCCATCGCCAGGTCTCTAAAGGCAGCACGATTCCAGGCATGCCAGCTCCCTCCAGGATGCGAACCCCCCTGGTCTCGGGCCTAGAGGGAGTCAGGGGAAGGGAGCAGTGAGGGCTACAGGCCAGGGCGGGGAGGCAGCACAGGGGCCACGGCTCTCCATGCCTGTAGTGTGTAACCAGAAGGAGATCCCAGGGGGAGGGCCTCGAGGCACTGAGGCATCTGCAGGGGTGCGGAGGTCGGCAGGGAGGGGCAGGGGTGTCGTGGTAGAATCTGGTCTGGATCCCTGCTTTCTCTCTGCCACTGCCTCGTGGCCCAGACTCTTTCTCTGCCTTTCCTGATGCTGATGCCACAGGTTCTGGGGGACCAGCGGCTCCCAGAGTTGTGGACCAGATCAAAGCTTTTGAGGCAGGTTTTTCAGGCCCCACAGTGCACCAAGAGAAGTCCTTCAGGCCACTCCGAGGGTAAGCAGGGCAGGGCCCTGACCGTGCCCTCCCTCGCATCCTCATCTCCTGCATCCTCCTCTGCGCGTGACCCCAGACCTCAGCAAGCCAGCCAGGCCAGGCCTTGCGTGTCCACTCCATTGCCTCTGTCCAGGCATGGTGTGGGAGCGGGGTACGGATCCAATGTGGGGAGCCGAGGGACCCCTGCACAGGACACGAGAGTGCTAGGGCCATGTTTGTACTGCAGAGGGTTTAGGGTGGATATGCGCTTAGTTTGGGGTGACTTGCTGGCTAAGGGAGATTGCCCACAGAAAGTGGTCCCCTCCCCAGCACCATGCCCCCAGGCACAGCCACTGCTCAGCACTTCACCACTCCCCATCACAACGGCGGCCTCACAAGAGCCTTTGTGCTCGATCCAAAGCTGGAACAACCAGTGTGTTCCAGGCATTGAGGTGGGCTGGGGTTGGGGGCGAGACAGGGGAGGGAGGCCTGGGCAGGTCGCCCCCCACACCTACAGCCTCTGTCCTCAGTGACCTCACAGAGAAGGGTACAAGCCCAAGGGCTGGTTGCACCCCCACCCCAGCTCTGCCTCCACCCATGCAACCAAGGTCAGTGAGGGGTCAGACCATGACATGGTGCTATGGAGTCCCTACACCACTGTCCGTCGAGCACAGCCCACACTGGAGATGCCCATGGGTGGATCAGCCTCCAGTCCTCAAAGAGTTAGGGAGGCCAGATGCGCACACCTGGAATGGTGATCAAGTGATCAGTCCCGGCCCTCGCACCAAGAGCCGAAGGGAAATCCGAGATGGGATGGAGCTCTGGAGAGAGGGGAGACACAGGCGGGGAGGGGCTGCATGGCAGAGGCGTGGGTGCGACCCAGAGTGAGCAGGACTCATCCAGACCATGGAAAACACGCAGGACCAGCTGGCAGCGTGGCTGCCATCTCAAGAGGCTGACCCCTCCGGGCAGCCACAGACTGCTGAGCCATCCGTCCCAAGGATGAACCTTGAAGGCTGCTTCCTGCCCTCGGCTGCCTTGGTAGCTGCACCTGCTCCCTCCGGGACCCTGCTGTCTCCCCCTGCTCCATGAATGACTGGCAGGAGGAAGGGTCGTCACCTCCTGCATCTGTGAGAAGCTCCAGATGTCCGAGGCCCTTAGTTCTGAAGCATCTCCTGGCATCAGCTCTCGTTTCGAAACGTCAGACGGGAAATGAGATCAGTGCTATGTGGCTGGCGTCCTTCGAGGCTCCCAGGGCTGGAGTGTGACTACAGGGCCATGAGAGACTCTGCAGGACCTCTGGGCCACCCATGGAGACTTCTGGAAACACATGCTCTACACTCGCACAGAGACTCAGGACCCAAGGTGGATAGGAGGAGCGAGAGATCAGAGGGGGCTCCCCATTTGGACCCTGTGGGGCTCAGTGCCTCCAACCTACTCACAGCACAGGTGGGGGCCTCACAAGCAGGGCCCCTCCAGGCCACACTGCAGGCACTGCAGACCGGGGCGCTGACCTGAGCCTGTGAACTCTCGACCAGGCATCCTGAGCCAGCTCTTGGAGAAGACCCCAGTCAAAACCAGCTTGTCCCCATTTCACAGAGAGGGGACACACACACCCAGCAGTCTTGGCCCAACCTGCTCCTGCTGACCACCCCGCCTCACTGCCCTGGTGTCAGGAACCCTCTTCTCTTGCTGGGGCCACTCGGTAGGCCCCTCACAGTCCCCTGCCACCACTCACTCTTGGATTGTCACAACAGCCCCCAAAAGGGTTTCCTGTACCAAACAGCACCAGAGGTCCCACTGCCCACAGGACAGAGTCCAGTGCCGTCTTGGACCTGGCCTCACACACCTTTCTGCACCTGCTGCCCTCTGTTCCCTGGGCTCTGGCCTTACCCTGGCTGTCCACGGCTGGAGCTTTGCTCTCCTGCCCAATCACGTCCAGTCCCCACAGCATTCAGGGCCTAATTCTAACACAGCTGCATCCAAGATGATCCCTGGAGCAGGCAGAATCAGCCACCCCTCCACCCCCGCCCCCAGTGCTGATCATGGTCAGTATCAGCATGGCCGTTCTTCAGCCAGGTCTAAGGTTGTCTTGTTTAATCCCCTCAAGGTGGGTTTGATGATTATTGTCCCCATTTTATAGATGCAGATAAAGTCTCAGAAGCCAAGGAACCTGCCCAAGGTCATGCAGCTGGCCTGGGAGCAAAGACAGGGCTCAAACCCAGGCAATCTGACCAAGTGAGCCTCATCCTGCACACCACGGTGTCCCACAAAGTGGTCATGTTCTCTCCTGGGCAGCGTGCAGAGGACATGACTTCTGCCTTAATGAGCAAGCCATATTTGGAAGCTCATGGGAGCTGGACAAGGAGACGCCATGAACACTGTGTGTTTTGAGAAACGCTGATTGTATAGTGCTGTTGTGTGTCACACACACACACACACACACACACACACACAGGCTAACTTCCAACACACATCTCCCTTCCACACACAAACAGCCCTTTAGAAGCCTGGCGCTCATTAGCAGTGGCTCATTGTGGACAGAAGGTCAGCCCGGGAGGGCACCGGCTCTGTCTCCAGACACAAGCACTCAGGGCTTAATGATGTGTATATTTTCCTATGTGGGCTGCTGACATCCCCATGTAAACCATCTGCACTTTCCCACCGTGGGCACCCTGGGATTGCAGGGAGAGCCAGGCAGGAGACAGCAAGACTCTGCGAGCAAGGGTTCCGGGGCTCCCTTCCTTCCAGCCAAGGGGACACCTTGGCCCACCCTGGCAGGGAGGGGGCACCCTCATCTCTCCTCTGGGATGGGAACGGGGCAAGGGCACTCCCACAACTGTACTCTGACCGCCCCTTGCCCCTTCCTGAGGGGATCTGCATCAGTTTTGGGAAGCCTGGTCATGTGGGGGGGCGGGCAGGGAGGGGAATCGCCCTCCAGCAGGAGCCAGGGCTGGCGGCGGATGTGGGCGCCTGGCAGAGCAGCTGGCCCAATGGGCAGTGGACCCGAGCCCAGGCTGGCGTGTGCTGGGCCCTCTGTGTGGGTTCTGCCATCCATACACACTTGTTCTCCAGAACAGTGCTGCAAGGTGGGACTCATGGTTCCAGAGCCACAGCTGTGGAGACCGAGCCCCGGGAGACGTGTGAAGGGCAGGGTTATTGTTTCGCTCCCATTTCTCCAGAACGGAGCACAGAGCACGTGTGCAGTGAGTATTGCGGGAATGCACATGGACGGAACAACAGTGGAGCCAAGGTTCAAATCCAGGCCTGTGTGGCTCCAAACCCTGTCATCGTCCCACTCCACTTAGGGAAATGAATGGATGATATTTCTGGCATGTGTGGGTGCTCAACATACTTAAGTAAATGTGTGTGGGGTACAGACATGTTCAAGGCACAGACCAGGAAAGTAGGCATGAGGGGTCCAGCAGAAGCACCTTCAGGGCCAGCTGGTCTACCTCCTGCTTTGGTGACAAGCTGGGCCAATCAGAGCTCTTCTTAGTTGGATGTGGGGAGGGATCAGTGCCCAACTTAGGCAGAATCTGTAGGTTGGAGGTGTGGGGGCTTCTGGCTGGGGGGAACCTGGAACTGTCCTTGGTTCCAGGGGTCTCCCAGCCCAGGTACCACTGTGTCTCATTGAGAGAAGCCCTCCTCCCCATCTTTCCAACAACCTCCCCCCTTCATGTGAGCAACTGGGAGAAGAGTCTGCCGCTGGCCCCCATGAATCCAGACCAACTCATCAGCAGGGCACTGGGCCAGGGGTCTAAGGATCCCCCCAGTATCGTCTGAGTGGCCAGCAGCTCCCTCACCTCACTTTTCTCTCCCTACCCTGAAGTTGGCTGACCAGCTCCAGGGACAGGAACTGGGGTGGAGAAAGCAGGAGGTGAGGGGGAAAATGGGGGCTCGTTCCAGTCCCATCTCCTGGCTTGCAAAGAAGCACGCATGTGCAGCCAGAGCCAGAGCTCAGAGGAGAAAGTTTGCTGACGGGCAGCCGCAGGAGCGTTTCCTCCCCGCAGGGTTGATTTAGGGTCTGGCCGACAGGAAGAACAAGCGCCACGCATCCACCTTTCTAATCAAACCCTTTGGAGCTGCACGCCCTCGTGTGTGTCTGGAGCGGTTCTGCTGCCGCCCAAACCGGGCGGGAGGCAGAGTCCACGGGCTCCAAACAAGAACAGACCAGAGGCGAAGGCAGGGCTGGATTTCCCGGGTCACGGGAGGAAGTAAATCAGGCTCGCTTGCCGGCCAAGTGCTTGGGGGGGCTGCTGCTGCGTCAGCTCTGCTGTCAGCGCCTCGCAGTGCCGGCAGGAGCGCTCCCAGCTCCCCGCTGCAGGGTGCGCATGGCCAGCCCAGGGGACAGGCTGTGAGGCCCCCGCTCCGGGCCAGATGCAGGTCCTGGTCAGGAACATGGCCAGACAGGCAGCTGGTGGCTGGGGGCCCTTGGGGTGGAAGCTGGAAAGACGACAAGTTCCTTGCTCCCAGGTGACTCGCTGTGCCTCTACGTCCTAGGGCGGTGGTGCTGACCACTCCCCATGGAGGTGGGCACGGTCGCCAGGATTACCAGGAAGCGTGGGCGGCGTCAGCTTCAGGGTGCTGCAGCTACAGAAGCTGGGGTACGCGGAGAGGGCGGGTGAAGGAACTTGGAGGCTCCAGTAATAAGCCGTGATTGCTCTCATTCAGAGGATTCCTTTGCATATATAACATTCTCTTCTTTTTCTCACTGAGGACACTCGCCAAGTGCCTTAAGCCGCTGTCTTCAGTCTCAAAAGGCCTTCCCTCAGTCACTTCCTGCCTCCAGGTCTTCCAGAAGCCGGTACCTGATCTGCCATCAGTGTCTGTCCTTGCAGAGCCCAAGTCCCCTCTGGACAGGATGTGGCAGGTGTGGAAGGGGAGGAGCGAGGCCCTGGCTCAGCCCGGAGGTGACCCTCTGTCCTGGTAAGGCCCAGAGTTCTGCCACTACGCAGACACAGGGCTGCTACTCAAGCTAGCCCTCGGGGTGAGCACCTCTGCGCCCCATTGGTGAGAACCCTGCAGAGAGCCGGTCACTGCGCCAGGCCAGAGGGCTGGAGTCAGAGGAGGGTGGCCACTGGGGCTGGGCAGGAAGCTTCTCCGACTGTGGCCCAAGCTGACTGAGTCCATCAGCCCCACAGGTCCCCCAGGTCCATTCCGTGCTCAGATCAAATGCTCTCCCAGGGACCTCACAGATCAATTTAATTGGCCAATGGCAGGAGTCCCAGGCTAGTGAGGACTGCGGGCAGCCCAGTGTGGGAAGAACCGCTCATGGAATTCGCCTCATCACACACAGGTGGCTCCGTGGCTGAGGCGAGCTTGACCCCAGTCTGCAGGCTGAAGCGCCAGGCCTCCCATCCTTTGAGTCCTGACGTTTGCACTCTGGGAAGTCTGCCAAGGGGACTGGGGCCCCAAAGGAATTCATGTTTGCTTTAGACCGAAAGTGACACTTATCTGGACAACTTCCAGACAGTGGCTCGTGGGTATCAGCAACTGAGTGAGGGGAGCTAGGGGCACAGGGCAGGCCCGGCCCCTCTAGCCTTGCTGCCCTGGCCAGCCGGGTCCCCAGGCGGCTCCCCACCACCAAGTGGAGAAACAGCCAGGGCCTGTCACGAAGGGAAGAGCAGACTGGTGTAAAGACCTCGACCCACACTTCCTCTGATGTTCCAGTGGCTTTGTAGAAAGCAGGCTGAAGGCGTCCTGGGGGCAGGCAGCCAGAGAGAGCGTCTTTTAAACACAGGCAGAATTGCAGCAGGGGCCCCAGGAGCTGGGCAGCTTTAATGAGAACGCAGGAAAACCCACCGCGACCCTGACCCGGACCGCGACCCTTTACATCAAAAGCAGGAGACGCTAATTAAGAAAACACCATGTGCCCAGACGTGGACTGGGGCTGGCTGAGCTCTGTCAATTTGGTGGTCCCCGTTCATGACCTGCGGGCCCCAAGTATGTGGACGGAGAAGATGTGCTGTTTGCACAGGCTTGCACACAGGGGCTCGCAGGCCCACGGCAACTGTGCAGGCAGAAGCAGGCGCTGTCCTGGCAAGTGTCACATCTAGCTAGCTCTGCTCTGGGCTGTCACAACCTCGTGCAGGTAATGCATGTGGACCCCAGTCCCTAGAGGCTGGGGTGCAGAATGCTCAGGGCAGGGAGGGTGCTAATTCTAAGGCCATGGCCAGCCAACCATCTATTCCGGAACACCGGCTGCCCTTCTGGTCCACAGCGCCTACGCTGGCTGCCGCCTGAAATGGTTTTTGCTTTTCCTCCAGTGACAATTCCATCCCATGGAGCTTGGGAAGGAAGGGGAGGCAGGAATCTCCTAAGATCCCTCGAATTCAACCAAACCCCCGCCCCCCAACATGCAATGTCACTTCTCTGCTCACGACCCATGGAGGGGGAGGGCTACGCAGGAAGTCGGCTGGGCACAGGCACCGCCTGCCGCCCAGGGCAGGGCTGGGGGCAGGGGTGCCTGCAGGAGGCCGGCAGCTGGCTCCTCTCTCTCCGGAACTCCAGAGACAGGAGTTCTGGGCAGGAAATGCTGTGCACACACAGAATGGGGTCAGCAGCACGGCCGGCTCCTCCAGCATCAAAGCCCCATCCACTTTGCAACCTGGAAGGTCACAAGAGAGGAAAAAGGGTCCACAGGCCTGGCCAGTGGTGGGGGGCCCTGGCCGGCACATCAGCCTCCAGGATGTCTGGAGGAGGCAAATGAGGTCAGGGTGTGGACAGAGACAGGTTGGGGAGGGCTGTGTGTGTCTGTGTAAGGAATAATTACACAGTCGTTCAAAATGTCCCCCATCAGAGTCCCTGGTTTGATTCTTGGCTTCAGCTCCCAATCCCAGCTTCTTGCTGGTGTGAACCCTGGGAGGCAGAAGGTGAAGGCTCGGGTGACTGGGTTCCTGCCATTCACGTGGGCAACCTGGGTTAACTTCCCAGCTCCCACTCTCAGCCCTGCCTAGCACTGGCCATTGCTGGCATCTGGGGAGTGAACCGGTGAATGGAAGCTTTTTCTGTCTCTCAAAGGAAAAAAAAAAAAAAGCCTAAGGAGACGGGAGCGTGAGAACCTGCTACCCACACAGCGCTGAGTAGAAGCTGAGGCCCAGGTTTGGGCAATCTCCCCCTTAACAAGGGCAAACTTCCCTGTCTTGCTCTATCCTTGTTTCCAGGGGAAAGAGAAGGGCTGTGCTGCTGGAGGGTCGGCCCAGAGGTCAGTGTCCTGCCTGTGACCTTTGGCAAGACCTGGGCCCCAAGAGCACCTGTGAGGGGCACCCCAGCCTCCCGCAGCAGAGGGTTGAGCCAGCTCATGTCAGGAGCCTGCCAAACCCAGCTGCCCATCTCCAGTGACCAGGAAGAACCTCAGAAGGCCCTTTCAGAGGGACCCTCTGCCACGTTTGTGCCTCCCCTGGAACCCACTGATGCTTCCTAGAAAAACCACATGGGCACTGGGAGCCACCTATGGGCCACAGTCACTGGAGTGGGGCAGGCCTGTCATGGAGACCTGGCACTGCTGCTCATGGGCCCAACGAAACTGAGCCACAGCTCTTGGGAGCCCACTTGGGCCCTGGCTGCGCCATTCTAGACCAGCCTCTTCTTTCAAAACTCAGTTGCTTGATATGTAAAATGGGTACAGTAACATTCATCTTGGAGAGTGGCTAGGAAGATCCATGAGCACCTGTGTGGGCAGCCAGTGTGGTGCTGGCTGTGGAGGGGCTCAAAGGCTGGGTGGGGACTGTCGTCCCGTCCGCAGATGAGAGGTGCGAGGTTCTGCAAGACCAGGCCTGGCCCTGAGCTCCCCAACAGGCAGTGAGGTTTTGCTCTCAGGAAGGCCGGGTCTGGGCTGGATGGGCTCTGGAATCGATTCCTCTGTTCCCGTCTATACGGAGTTCCCCAGAGAACCAAGGCCTTCTTAGATAGCTAAGGCAAGCTAAAATGTGTCATCCAGAAACAACGAACCAAAATGAAGTCTGAATCTCATCCAAATTAAAAACCTTTGTGCTTCAAAGGACACGATGAAGAAAGTGAAAAAACCGCCCAGAGACTGGGGGAAAGCATGTGCAACACTTTGATAAGGGGTTGGCTCTAGGACACAGAACTCTCACCACGCAGTGCTGGAAAGACGAAGCAACCCGATTTAAAAATGGGCAAAGGGCTTGAACGTTTTTCAAAGAATGGCCAAGAAACACAGGAGAAAATGTCTAAATGCTACTAGTCATTAGGGAAATGCAAGTGAAAATCGCACCCAGATAACAAGCCACACCTACCGGGACGGATAAAGTAAAAGACAGAAAATTGCAAGTGTTGACAAGGATGTAGAGAAAGGGGATGCCTCAGACGCTTAGGGTGTAGTACTCAGAGAAACAGCCATTACATGACTGAATACACACCCAGGACGACAGAAACCTGTGCTTATAAGAAACGTGTGCATCGTGGTCATGGCAGCATTAGTCATCACAGCCAAAAGGAGAGCCCACCCATGTGTCCACGCTCTGACGACAAGATAAATACACGTGGTGTCCCCATTCGGTCACAAAAAGGAGCGAAGCGCCATGCCACACGGAGCATGGACCCAAGAACACTGGGGCCAGAGGCCACCCACAGCAGTGCTCCATTTACACAATACATCCACGACAGACCTACGGACCCAAAGTAGACTACTGGTCGCCAGGACTGAAAGGGGCACAATTGGAGACTGCCGACTGGCATGGAATTCCGACTGGCATGGGTGATAACATGCCCAAGAATCAGGCTGTGGTGTTGGTTACGTAACTGAATATGTCCAAAGTCACTGAACTGTACACTTTAAAAAGGTGAATTTTATGGTTGTGAAGTTGAACTCAATAAAGACAGTATTTTAAAATAAAGCTAGGGGCCAGTGTTGTGGTGCAGGGGTTCAGACTGCTGCCTGCTATGCCGGCATCCTGTAGAGCCCAGCTTGGAGTCCCAGCTGCTCCACTTCCAATCCTATTCATGTACCTGAGAAAGCAGCAGAGGATGGCCCAAGTGGTTGGGCCCCTGCAACCACATGGGAGACCCAGATGAAAGGTTCTCCCTCTCTCTCTCCCTATTCCTCCCTCCCTCTCTCTGTGACTCTGCCTTTCAAATGAATAAATGAAGTCTGTAGTGATGGGTGATAGGTAACACTGCTTGTTTCGGTGACCACTTGTTCTAAGGAATACTCCCTGGTCTACCCTAGCTCAGAGTGACCCTCCCCTGCCCTGAACACTTGTCAGCTGCATCGCTTCTGGTCTGCAGGGACCCAAAGGTGGGCTGTCCAGATCTTGACAGGGCCAGCACACACATCTGAATGGACTGTGAGGCTCTCTGGCCAGCTTCTCGGAGCTGACAGACCCGAGATTGACTACAAGACGCCATGCTTGTGGCTGTGTGGCCAGTCCCAGGCACCAGCCTGCTGTGGTTCCTGCTTAAGAGCTGAGGGGTGAGAATGCAGCAGGAGCTTCCTCACCCAACACCCCCCCCCCCCATCCCTCCTGGCCAAAGACTGCAAGAGGAAGTGACATGTGATGCGTCCGGGTCAAAGCAGGAAGTGACGTGTGTAGCTCCCAGGTCAAGGTGGTACAGAGCTCCTGCGTCCCCTTCTTCCCGCCTTTCCCCTTCAGTGGTGACCACAAGATGATGTGTTCAAGATGCTGGAATCCCAGGAGCCGCAGGATCCCCGAGGCACCCATGGAGAAGCACCCAGGAGAACTGGAGACCGCGCATGAGGAAGAAGGCTTGCTGTGAGAGGCCCCTGAGCCTGGGGCCCGGTTTGCTGTGGTGCTCCCCTTCGCCACCCCGACCAGGGCATTGCCTCTGAATGGACAGCCTCTGGTGAGGACCCTGGGCCCCTCTCGGCCTCTCACTGCTCCACAGCCTGGAGACCCGCAGGCCTCATTCAACAGCGGACTTTGAAAGCACAGAGGCGGGAGGGGACAGGTGAATGACAGCACTGGCACTGCTGTCCCATGCGCACCTGCTATGTGCTTGCCGGTTTTCCCTGTGACCCACACTGCCTGTCTCTCCCACCTGGAAGTTGAGGAACCCGAGGCACTGAGGCTGTGCAGCTAAAAGAGGCCACCCTGGCTTTGGACCCAGGTCTGTGATCCTAAAGGCCCCCCCCCCCCCCGACACCTGCTTCTCACTGAGCTCTGTGTCTCCTTCCCATGTGGTCTCCAGCAACTTTCAGCCCCATCCAAAGCCCCCGGTGGCTGGTACCCTGCAGCAGCCCCCAAAGTAAAGCTGGCTGTGGGTGGGCAGTGTCCAGGGAATGGGCTTTGCCTCTAGGGATGGACGCTTCCAGTAAGGGTAGGAAGGGTGGGAGAATGCAGCTGTGGCCCAAGCAGCGACGTCGAGTGGGGACTTTCCCTCCAGACAGCAGCAAATCACGTCAGACCCCGTGGGAGATCCAGCCAGGGATGGTTCCCCAGAGAGAGGAGAGGCGCCCACGAGGGGAGCTTCCCAGGCATCCTCTCGTCATTTCACTCAAGCGGACTCACACTGATTGAGAGCTGGGTGTCAGCGAGGGCTGGCACAGGCAACGCACCAAGAAGGCAGAGCACATCTTCCCTGTGCAGTGAGTTACAGCCCCGTCTCTGCAGAGTATGGAAGCGGCTCCCAAGGGGCACAGCGACGACCCGTCTCCTGTGCCATCTCTCCTTCCTGGGGACTTCCCCACCCACTCAGAGGCTCAAGACAGAGAGTCACCGGGGACTCCACTCGCCTCTCATACACCCCACACCTGGATGTCACCCGGCTTCTTGGGAGCCATCATGCACATTGTGGGGTGCTCAGCACCCCCAGCCTCTGTCTATTAGATGTTAGCCGCACCCCTTCCCCATGTTGCCAATTACAAGTAGCTCCAGACATTGCCACATGTTCCCTCCCTGGAGGGCAAAATGCCCCAGACGAGAGCCAGGACTCAGCTCTGCCCGGGAACGGTCCTCCTCCTTCCCCTGCTCCCGTCTCTGCTCCTGCTCTCGGGTCTCTCAGATCTGACTCAGCCGCACCTCCTGAAAGCCTTCCCGGCTGCAGAGCTGGGTGAAGCGTCTCTGGGGCCCTCTGCTTGCCAGGGCACAGGTCTGCCATCTCCCGTCCCACTGCATAAACGGTGTGTGTGTGTGTGTGTGTGTGTGTGGTCTGCGTTCTGCAGCAGGCTCCTCAAGAGCCCACCTCAGGCACAGAGGGGCGGCCACAGAACACAAAATGGACAGGCAGGGGTGCCCACCAGGAACGGACCCCAGAGGCTGTTTCTCATGGAGCCCCACAAATGATCCGTGTCCCATGGCCTGTGTAATGCCTGGAAAACTCTGCTTAGAGCGGAGATACGTGAGCAGCATCTTGAGGTAGGATCTGTGGCGAGGAGGGGTCTGGGCTGGGGGCTCTGGGAGTTGTCTGAAGGCCTCAGAGTCATTGCTGGGGTCTTAGCCCCTCCCCCTGCTGCACCTGGGCCTCTGCAGTACTGGGAAGTAAAACAGTCTCCTGGGCAAGCTACTATGGGCAGGGCCGGGAGGGCACTGCAAAACTTACTGTTGGAAAGCAGTCAACCCAAGGGACGACCCAAGGGACAGCCAGCCCCAGGCCCCTGGGCCGTAGCATATGGTGTGCCTCACATTTCAGAAATGGAGGTGAACTTAAGGAAAAACTGTTGGCTGGTGCAGAGACACTGGTAAAAGCATCTGGACTGATGGGACCCTGGGCCTCCACCCCTCCAGGAGGTGCTTTCGGACACTAACAGGCCCACATCTGGCCCTGGGCAAGAGCAGCCATAGAGGGCGGCTGCGTTTGCCCAGGGCTATGCGATGCCCACTTTGGGGCCAGCCTGCTTTGCTGCTGGAGGCATTTTACGCATTTTAATCCTGTCACTTGTGTAGGGTGCAGAAGGCCTTGGGCATCTCAGTGCACACAGAGAGCCGCATCTGATTGTGATGGAAGGAGAGATGCAGCCGCAGAGGCAGGGAGAAGCTGCAGGAGGCGAGTGTTTGGAGCCACAGGCCCCGATGGGGGCCTGCGGTACTGGGTATGAGGCGGGCCTCGCTGTTATGGAGGTGGCCACAGCTCACAGAGGGTGTGGGGAAGAGGACACCTCCTGAGGCGGGGCGAGAGGTGTGGGAGGGGCCGGGACACTGCTGGCCAGGACCGCCCCTGGAGGCTGTGGTGATAGTCCACAGGTGACTGCCCTGTGGTGACAGTCCACAGTGACTACCCTGTGGTGACAGTCCATGGGTGACTACCCTGTGGTGACAGTCCACGGGTGACTGCCCTGTGGTGACAGGCCACGGGTGACAGCTGCCACAAGCAGCTCCTTCCAGGCAGTGCGATGGCCGCAGCGACCTGGGTCCTGAGCGGCCGGAAGCCACCACGGGTCTCCAGGGCATGGGATGTGTCATGTGTTGCTCTCACCTCAGGCTCAGTGCCTCCCCTGGGGGGTCTGGTACGGAGGTCCCGTGAGGGAGCAGGGAGCCGAGTGGGTAGAACACGACGTGGGCTGGGGACACGCTGCTCTGGCACAGCAGGTAGGGAGGAGCAGGCCCTTGAGAACCCGGGCTCTGGGGCCCCCCACATGGCGCCATGCCCCTCCCCTGCCCGGTTCCCTCAGCCCCCGGCACACTGGGATATACTTTGGAAACCTCTGGTTCTTTCGTGTGTGCTGCTGACTGCTGCAGCCCTGGGCGGTGTGCTCTGCGGACAAAGCTTGCCACCCCCGCCCCTGCCCCCCACACCAGCCTCACACCACACCCCTGCCCCCCACACCAGCCTCGCACCCCCACCCCTGCCCCCCACACCAGCCTCGCACCCCCACCCCTGCCCCCCACACCAGCCTCGCACCACACCCCTGCCCCTCCACACCAGCCTCGCACCCCCACCCCTGCCCCCCACACCAGCTTTGCACCCCCGCCCCTGCCCCAGCCTTGCACCCCCGCCCCTGCCCCCCACACCAGCCTTGCACCCCCGCCCCTGCCCCCCACACCAGCCTTGTACCCCCGCCCCTGCTCCAGCCTTGCACCCCCGCCCCTGCCCCCCACACCAGCCTTGCACCACACCCCTGCCCCTCCACACCAGCCTTGCACCACACCCCTGCCCCTCCACACCAGCCTCGCACCCCCGCCCCTGCCCCTCCACACCAGCCTCGCACCCCCACCCCTGCCCCCCACACCAGCCTCGCACCACACCCCTGCCCCTCACACCAGCCTCGCACCACACCCCTGCCCCTCACACCAGCCTTGCACCCCCACCCCTGCCCCTCCACACCAGCCTCGCACCCCTACCCCTGCCCCTCCACACCAGCCTCGCACCACACCCCTGCCCCTCCACACCAGCCTCGCACCCCTACCCCTGCCCCTCCACACCAGCCTCGCACCACACCCCTGCCCCTCCACACCAGCCTCGCATCACTGCTGCTGCCCCTCACACCAGCCTCGCACCCCCACCCCTGCCCCTCACACCAGCCTCACATCACCGCCGCTGCCCAGCACTTCCGCTGGGCAAGTCTGACCCCCACCAAGGCCAGGCTGCCACCTGTCCTGCAACCACCACTGGGGTATGCATGGTGGGTTGGTCCTTGGAGGGGACTAGGCCCTCAAAAGCAGACTTCCTGCTCCTGTGGAGCCTGGCCTGGACTACCCACTCCACAACCCACCCAGCTCAGGCGCCTTCTGGGGTGCACGAGGGTTGAGGGTCTCTGGAGACCCAGGCAGCCACAGCCCAGTGTCTCCTGGCTCCTGTGTCCCCTGGTAGGGATCCAGGGCCTCTCGTCTTTGATGGGCCTCCGGTGTCCAAGGGCCTCTTACCTTGGGGGTGAGGTACTTGGTCATAATCTCCTTCCCTTTCTCTCCCAGCTTTTCATCCGGGGTAACTTCATATTCTGCCTGAAACAAAAGTGGGAAGGAACAATGACAGATGTCCTCATGAGCGTCTCCCGGCTCCGAACCGTAGAAGTGCCTGCAGGAGACCCCTGACCAAGCCGTTCTTCCACAGCAGGGAAGCTGAGGTGCAGAGGGCGGGCAAGACCTGGCCAAGGCACCCAAACTGCTCTGTGTCTCTGGACACTGGCTCTAGTACAGTGACTCCACTGAGACCCCGGGAAGCCCCAGGAAGACACTGGTGCCAGCCCGCTGCAGTCGGACCCTCTAGGAGTGAGTGTGAGGGCTGGCGTCAGGGCGGCCAGGGCTGGGGACCACCGACTAGGATGAATCAGGAAACCACTGACCACCAAACCAGAGGGCAGGGACTGTCACTCAGACCTCACAAGCTGTGTGGCCCGAGATGCCGTGCGTGACCTCTCTGTAAAACACACACGGGACTGGCACTGACGTGCAGGGTGACTGTGCACACAGCAGGGGGTGAAGCTCTCAGCCAGGGCCCAGCACGTGACAAGTACCCTGCAGACAGATGCCACAGTCGCCTCCGATGGGGTCACTCCACCTGGCCTGCAAAAGCAACGCTATGGCTGCCTTACTTTCGCTTTACAGATTTTCTAGAGGTTTCTATTGGAGCCTCAAAAGAGCCCAGGTCGTGTTACAGGAGGCCAGGGGCTGCCACTGCGCCCATTCCTCTGCGGATGGGGATCAGCAGGGTCTGCAGTGGGAAGCGACTTCTCCAAGGTCACACAGGGGCAGCAGCAGGACCGCAAAAGCCCAGACCCCGCTCAGCACCACCAGACTGTAGGACTGCGCCTCGGCAGCCGCAGGAACCCGAGCTCGACAGACGAGGCCTCCACAACCCAGCCGTTTTTATTTCCTGAGCTCCCGGGTGGGGGTGCGGGGGCTCCTTGACTCACGTCTGACGCACTTGCCAAGTGGATGAAAGGCCTTGAGTTAACAAGCAGCCTGAGTGAGCTTGCCTTTTTGATTTAAACAAAGGGACTAATTGCAAATTGTTTATAACCATTTCAGAATCCACCACCCAAGGATTCGGCCTCAATCCCTAGGCACAGCTATTTCCAAGGCAACGCAGGCACTGTCCAGAGCAGACAGAACTCCTCCTCGAGGCCTCTGCTGGGGCCCCAGATGCCCCGCCCACTTCAAGACCACCTCACACTCTCCTCACCAGCCCAGAAGACCCTCCTGCACCCAGGGAAAGCTCAGGTGGCTCTTGGAACGTCCACAGAGGTGGCCGGGCTCATTCCCACCCAGAGAGCAAGCTTCCTTGTCTTCTGCTTCTACCACTCAGCCAGCGTTTGACGTTTTCTCCAAAGGAAAAACGTGAACACAGCGGTTGTTTGGGTCCCGGACCACAGGTTGGTGTTTCTGGAAGGAATCCGGGGCTGCACACTGAGGGCCAGAGAAATGCAGGCCTCACCCACAGTCACACGGCCGGCGCTGGAACAGCAAGGACAGGTGCACTGGCCCCCGGACTCCACTGAGCCACGGGGTCAGAGCCACTCCCCAAGACCCTCCTCGGCACCAGGCTGAGCCTTGAGGGAGTGAGGATTTCCTGATGATTTATCGCTGAATTCTTGACGTGCCCTAAGGAAAGTGGCTTCTTGATTTTTTTCTGTGATTTTTTCCCTCTTTACTCCCCCTAAATCCTCTAAAACCGACAAGGACACTGACTACACAAGGGGTATTATTTTTTCCCAATTTGCAGATGAAGAAACTGAGATTCTGAGAGGGTCAGATACAACAGGGCTAGTAAGTGACGGAGCTGGCAATTGTGTTCCAGAGGGGCCAAGCATTTTCCAGGGGGAGGCAAGAACGCTCCCAGCGTCTGCAGCGCCTCATGGCCCCGCCCCAGGGGAGCACAGCCAGCCTGCTTTGCAGGTCTCAGGCCTGTGGGGCTACTCAGCCTCACCGGGGCCACTGGACATGCGCTGTGACGGCGGGTCTCCCCAAGGCCCCGGGCTTACTCATCAGCCTCCATAACGCGCCAAGAAGACCATAGCTCTGGGATTCAAACAGGCGCTAGAAAACTAACGTCACTTTCAGGTCAGTGGCCGCCTGACAGAGGCCCGGCTGGGTGGACAGACACAGAGCTCCACAGGGAGGCAGCCGGGAGCACGTGGGGACAGGCCTCCCGGCCCCGGATCAAAAGGCCATTCTTTGAGGAGTCTGCGTCAGGCCACTGCCACCTGAAGAGCATTTGTGTTGAGAGGCAGAAGCCGAGGGAAGGCCTCCAGCCGGGCTCTCGGCACCGAGCGAGTCACCTGGCGTGACAGGCCCTGTCTCCACGCTGGGGCTCCCGGCTACATGTGTCAGGATAGGGGAGCCCGTGGCAGCTTCAGGCAGATGGCACTGCACAAGCTGGGACCGCCCAGAAACCACTGCCCTGGGAAGCCCCTTGGCCAGGAAGTGGGAGAAAGCTTTAAACCACAAGGTACGAGCACCGAGTGAGAGTTTGTGTCCCCGGCCCAGAATGCTATACTTCCACTGGGCTCAGGAAATGGCAGCCAGTCCCCGTACAGGGAAGGCGCTGGGATCTCCATCACCCAGGCCCCTCTCTGCCCATCCGAACCTCGTCCGTGCCCACAGCTTGCACCAACAAGCCAGAGCTCCGGGGAGCACCCATGCCACTGCTCTCGGAGGGTGCTCCTCTACCCAGACCCATGCCAGATTCACAGCCTGAGCCCAGGGCTGGCCCAAGGGCATGTGTGGGTGTGTGTGTGCGCGCGCGCACATGTGTACTGCTCCGACACAAAGAGCAAAACCCTGTACTGAGTTTAAGGAACAAAGGACTCCCCCTCACGTCGGAGTGTCCGCGCCCATGACACCCTGTCTTATAAACTGAGTGCTTCATCTCCTGGCTGCTCTCACTGTATCATCACCCTGACAATGCCAGAGAAAATATGTCCTGGCTATTAAAACTCACTTCCCTCTGATGGTCTCCAGAACCTGCCATGTTTTCAAAGGAGCCGGCTCCGGTTTAAAGGGCAGAGTCCGAGCTGCAGTCCTCTTGGCCCGGCCTGACTTTCTATGTCACCTCCTTCTTCCTGGAGCCCTTCCCCTGCCCTGCCAGGAAGCTGAAGTCAGAAATGCCATGAGTCTTGCCATCTCTGGCTCCTCAATTATCGACACGGTCAGCTTTCCCAGAGTCCTCGAGGCAATGGCAGGGACATGCCTGGAAGGAAGCACAGCTCCCCACGGCCTTTTCTGGCGACACCCAGATCCACCCGCACCGGCCCGGCATCTTGCTTGTGCTGACCACACAGCTGCCCTGCGGAGTCCCTTCCCACCCCTCCCCTCCCTGCCATGAGTAAGGAGGGCCGTGAGGCCACGGCTGCTTCCTGCTAGCTCGTTCCCCAGCTGGACACTGCAGCTCCCTGGACCCCTCTTTTGAAGACCCTGCTGCTGTAGCCTGGCCTCCCCCCACCCCACGCCACCCTCCACCTCCTGAGTCTGTCCCTCCCCTGTGCCTGCAGGGTGGGAGGTGGTATAAAATGGCTCTGAGGCACCATCAGCGCTCTTTGCTCCCTGCTGGGCCGGTGCACTACAAACAGCCGTTCACTGAAAACGTCTCTTCATTCATGACCTGGATGGCTGTCTATTTCCTGCCAGGACCTTAGGTGGCCGGGCACTGACCTCAGCTTCCCAGCTAGCATGTGGAAGCCCTGCAGCAAGGGGTGCCCCAGGGACCCTGGCGTCAGATGGGCCTGCTCAGCCCCAAAGCCTGTGCCTGCCAGCTCAGACAGACTGTCCTCCGACCCTGCCTTCCACCCGAGCGTGCCACTGGCCTACCTTTGGACAACCTGTGACATGGAACTAGAGAAGGGAGGGAAGAGTGCAGTCCTGACTACACAGGAACATAGGTCGAGGTAGGGGCCCTGGGCTTCCCCGACAGTACCACGGCAGCCAGCGTGTGTCCCACGTCCTGGCTGGAGGCAGGTACTGGGCAGAAGGATGAGAAAAGGGGCACCCAGCCTCTGGGCTCATAGGCAGTATCGGGTCCCTTCTGTCTGCCCCATGATTCTAAGAGATTCTGCCCTGACCAGTACCCTCTCCCCCACCCCTGGCCTAGCTGCCCCTAGAACACTTCTGCACCCCTACCCACAACTAAAGCTCAGGAGGATACCACACAAAGGTCTTTGATGCTCCCTGTGGCTTTCTGTGGTCCTAAATGAAAAGAATCCCAACTTAGCCCAGCGCAGGCTAAACTGTCATCTCCTGGCTTTCGGAATCCAGGGATAAGTTGAGCAAGAGAATGTGCCAGGCCCAGAGTCCAGGAACCAGGGACACTGGGCCCTGCTGGAACCCCTCTCACCTGTGTGTGTGTGTACGTGTGTGTGTGTGTGTGCACGTGCATTGCCTTCATGGTTCTCAGTGCCGACTGGCTTGGTCCAGTGGTAGCAAACATGGCAGCCAGGGGTTTCCAGCGTTTTGTTTGAGGTCTTCTGTACCAGAGGATGGCCCCCCGCCTCAAGTCTGTCAGGTCAGAGAAAGGATTCCTCGGCCACCCTGGCTCACGGGCTCAGCCCTGCTCCCATCCACTGCAGTTTAGGGGTGACATCGTTCAGAAGCTTCCCGATAGCAGGGTATCTGGGGACCTGGGGTGGAGCACCCACAGGGCTGGACTACTCCATGGATGTCTACTCTGAGCTCATTTTCGAGGTAACCCTGCTCCCAGAGTCTGGCTTTGCCAGCTGTTTCTCCCTCTTTTGGAGAGCTCACAGCAGTGACAGGGAGTCAGAGTTGAGTAGGTACTGGATGTGGCCCCTAAGGAAGGGAAGTGGGAGAGTTAGTTTTCCTGGCGAGGCATTGCAGATGATTTTACCGTAAAATGCCAGATAATCGGGCACGTTTAAAGCCAGGTGGCAGCCCACTGGCTTCCTGTGCGCTTCTATGGCCTTGGGTTACAGAACTGCCTGGAAGGCCGTTAGCATTTCCCGACTCAGGACTCCACGTGTGGCACCCTCCTGTTTGCAGTCACCGCGATGCCCGTCAGTCACCGTGGCTCCCCTCCATTCAGATCCTTGAGAAGTCTCTTTCCACAGTGAGTGGAGCTCGCCTGCAGCAACGTGAGTGATGCGGGGGAACCGACAGTGTGGAAGCTCTGAGACTCCGTCATAAAAGCCACTGCAGCTTCAGCCAGGCCCTCTCGGATGCCTTGCTCGGGAGAGAGCCTGCCCGGTCCTGAGGAGGGCCATCAGGACGCCCGAGGCCTGCTGCCACCAGCCAGCATGCCCTGGGGGCCATGAGTCAGCTTGGGGGCAGATGCTCGGGCCATGGTCAAGTCTGCAGGTGACTGCCGCCCGGCCCACACTGGAACACATTTTTTTCACAGGCCTCGAACCAGCAGCACCTAAGCTAAACCATTTCCAAACCCCTGGCTCACCAAGCCTAAAAATAAGAGACATGAACCTGCTTGCTATGATCCTAAGCCATGAGGTCTTGAGGTAACGACTGGTCCTGAATAAGTGCCCAACTGCCAGCTGGCGTTTCTTCCGCCACCTAAACACCATCCTTCCTTGTGTATTTTTCTGTCTTTATTTCACCAGAGAGCAAAGCTCTGTGAGGCAGGAACTTCCTTCTGTCCACCGTGTGGTCCCTGCTGCTGAAACTGAGCCTGGCATGCAGGAGACGCTGGGCATCTGCCAAGCCCTCCCACCCCAACTCCAGACAGAAGGGACCTGGGACCTTTAAGTCTCACCCAGGTGTGGGGACAGTAGGGTTTCTGACAAGCCAGCTCCGGGTCAAGACCCCCCCAGGGCCCCCCCAGAGAACAGGCCCATGGCAAGGCCCTGTCACCCTGTGGCAGCTGACTCTCGCCAGGACCCCTTCCTGTCCCGGGGCATCTGGGCACCCCCCCCCCTTTGCCCTTGAGACCACATCTGGTCATGGCCTTGACTTGGGTCTTTGGCTGTTTCTCTGGGAGGGCAGTGGCCGTGGGGAGGGTCTTTCTCAGCTCCCTGGAAGCCACGGGATAAGCAAGACTGAGGCTAAGTCATTCCTGCTGCCCGCTGAAGGCACACAAACAGCGCTGCTGCCCAGCAAGTCACCGGGGTCCCATCTAAAAACAGCCACAGGCTTCTACCTGACTTGAAAAGGGCAGACGTGCGGGCTGTGCAAGTGGAGAGCCCTTCCCGCAGTTGTGGCGAGCCCGGTGAGAACCGGCTATTTTCAATAAGCTCCATGGGGGGGAGGGTAAATTCAGCAGGGAGGCAGGACTGGCACGGACAGTGTTGGCTGAGCCGCGGAGTGCCCCAGCAGCCGGCGACGACCAAGGGCACAGCTGCCACCTCCCTCCTCGGAGTTCCAGGCAGCAGAGAGGAAAAAACTGGCTGCAGACAGAAGTTACGCCAGCCTTGGAAAACTCAATAAAGTCTTCGTGTGTGAAAGAGGCGTCCCAGGGCTGTCACTTGACGTCAGGATGGGCGAGGAACCGGCAGCGCTTATTCCCAGGGATGCGGAGACAAATGTGGGGCGCGTCCCAGCCACTGGTGTGTGGCAGCTCCGCTGAGGCGGACGTCAGGGGCATCTGACGCATTAACACAGGGAGCCAGGCTCACGTTCCCTTTCTGAAGAACAGCTTTTGGTATAGGCCCAGAGAAAGGAGGGACTGCGGGATCAGGAGGCAGACAGCGGCCACTGGACCCCCCGCCCCTTTCTCAAGCTGACTGTGTGTGTCTAACAAAACACAGGGCCGGGAAATTCACTGGCTCCGAGGCTTCCCGTCACCCTGCTCTGCCCGTCACGTCTCCATACAGGTCCCAAAGCTGCCCGGCCGCCTCATCTTTTCCAAAGGGGCAGTAGCCCCTGTTGCAGGGCTCCACCGTTGGTCCTCATGGCTCCTCTCCATCTCTCCATCTGCAGTCACCTGTGTGCTGAGCTCATCCAACGCCAGTGCCTGCTGACAAACCCCAGGGCTCTCCTAGCCCAGCCCTGTCTGGGACTCCACTCAATCAAATACCATCTCCCTTGAAACAGGTGCACTTGGGGGCCTATGGACATGGCAACCTGTGTGAGTCTATGGTGCAGCCCCTGACCTTGCCCCTCCTGGACCTAACCACAGCCTTGTCCTCCCTACCACCTTCCAGCTGCCCAGGCCACAGCGTAACAGCCATCGCTAACTCTCCTCTTACCCTCAGTCCATTGAGAAACACCATGAATACTGCCTTCCACACAACACCCCAGGAGGCAGGCGTCTGGCTTGGTGGTTAAGACACGTGTGTCCCAGAGCACAGTGCCTGGGTTCGAGTTCCCACTGTACACATGATTCCAGCTTCTTGGAGGTAGAAGGTGATGCTTCAAGTAGTTGGGTCTCTAACACCCATATGGGAGACCTGGATTAGGTTCTTGGCTCCTGGCTTTGCCTGGCTCAGCCCCAGCAATCCAAGAAGGAACCATGGGTTAACCGGCTCCAGCTCACACCCCATGTTAGTCAACAGACCTGGGTTCTGCATATCAAGTGCTGCTGCCACCTCAGAGAGGAAGACCCAGGGGCCAGTGTTGCGGCGTGATGGACCAGCATCCCATATGAGCGCTGCTTCAAGTTCCTGTTTCTCTGCCTCCGATACGGCTCTGTGCTAATGCACCTGGCAAAGCACTGAGTGGCTGAGCTGAGCCCAAGTGCTTGGGCTCCTGCTACCCATGTGGGAGACCCAGATATTGCTCCAGGTTCCTGGCTTTGCCTGGACTGCCCTGGCTGTTGCAGTCATTTGGGAAGTGAACCAGCAGATGGAAGATCTCTCTCTCTCTCTCTCTCTCTCTGCCTTTTGAATCATTAAATCTTAAAAAAAAAAAAAATCCAGATAGCTGCCCCATCCAGCCACAGGACACAGAACCCTTAGGAAGTCACTCCTACTCTCCAGCTCCCAGCGAGGGAGACTGAATGTGATCAAGTTTTCAGATCCAACCAGCAACTGACACGGAGTAGAGAAACCTGAGAAATGGCTTGGGGGTGACAATGGAAAATGAGACTGTGGGAAACCCTGGTGGAGGACAACAAATCCACCACAGGGGGAGGTGGTTTTGGGGCAGCAGAGAGTCAAGGAGACCAACCTATCACAGTGCGTGCCCCTTATCCAGACCAATTCAAACTGCTTAGACACACATGTACAAAGTGCATGAGGGGAGATGAGGGGAGCCGGTATCTGGTTTACTGGCTAAGACGTCTGCATCCCACATGGACCGCCTGGTTCAGCTCCTGGCTCTGGCTGCTGTTCCAGTCTCCTGTTAACGCGGATCCTATGAGACAGCAGGCAATATAGGTAACTAGGTCCTGCCACCCACGTGGGAGGCGAGATTGAGTTCCTAGCCTCCTGCTTCCGCCTGGTGCAGGCACAGCTGTTGTAGGCCTCTGGGGAGTGAATCAGTGGGTGGCAACGTTCTCTCTGCCTCTGTCTCTTAAATTAAAAAGTTTAAGTGTCTATAAAATGTTGAGAAAATTTGAAATTTGAATGCTGCCTAATAGTTGATAATTGAAACTAATTTTTAAAAAATTATTTATTTTTTACTTGAGAGGCAGAATTACAGACAGAGCGAGGTCTTCCATCCACTGGTTCACTCTCCAAATGGCCACAATGGCAGAGCTGGGGTGATTCCAAGTCAGGAGCCAGGAACTTCTTCTGGATCTCCCACGTGGATACAGGGCTCCAAGCATTTGGGCCATTTCCCACTGCTTTTCCAGGCTGTTACCAGGGAGTTAGATCACAAGTGGAGCAGTCAGGACTCTGTCTGTGCCCATATGGGATGCCGGCACCACAGGTGGGCTTACCCTATTATGCCACAGTGCCAGCCCAAAGAAAAATGTTTAGCTATGATAATAGTATTGCTAGTATTAGGTTAATTTTTTTTTTTACAAAGATACATTTATTTATTTGAAAGAGTCACACAGAGAGAAAACAATTCTTCCATCTGCTGGTTCACTCCCCAGATGGCTGCCATGGCCAGGGCTGGCCCAGGCTGAAGCCAGGATCCAGGAGCTTCTTCCACAACTCCCATGTGAGTGCAGGGGCCCAAGCACTTGAGCCACCTTCCACTGCTTCCCCAGACACATTAACAGGGAGCTGGATCGGAAGTGGAGCAGCTGGGACTCGACCTGGCACCCACGTGGGATGCCAGAGCCGCAGGAGGCAGCTTTACCTGCTCTGCCACAGAGCCAGCCCCATGTGGTATTATAAGAGCCTTTTTTTTTAGAGACACATATGCAAGATTCATAGATGAAATTATATGATATCTTAGATTTGTCACAAATGCTACAGAGGTGAGGATAGGGGCATGGATGAACCAAGACTGGCCACAAGTTCCTTGTTGCTGAAGTGGGATAAGGCTGCATGGGGTTCATTAAACCATTCTGCTGACTTCTGCTTTTCATGGTGCAAAACTTCCCATAATAAAAAGTCATAAAAACAGCAGGCACTGCCCCCCCCCCACCCCGCAGACACAAACCCCTCAGTCTGGGCTTCGGTACTAGCGTTTCTTTTTTTTTTTAATTAATTAATTTATTATTTTTTTGACAGGCAGAGTGGACAGTGAGAGAGAGAGGCAGAGAGAAAGGTCTTCCTTTTGCTGTTGGTTCACCCTCCAATGGCTGCTGCAGCCAGCGCACCACGCTGATCCGATGGCAGGAGCCAGGTACTCACCCTGGTCTCCCATGGGGTGCAGGGCCCAAGTACTTGGGCCATCCTCCACTGCACTCCCTGGCCACAGCAGAGAGCTGGCCTGGAAGAGGGGCAACAGGGACAGAATCCGGCGCCCCGACCGGGACTAGAACCCGGTGTGCCGGCACCGCAAGGCGAAGGATTAGCCTAGTGAGCCACGGTGCCAGCCGGCACTAGCGGTTTTAAAGGCTCCCAAAGCGTTGCCAATGCTCAGCCAAGGTTGAGAACGATCAGCCCCTGGGACGAGAGACTCCGCACCGCACCTGTGTTGAAGACCCAGGCAGAGTTTGTGGGGGGGAACTAGTCTGGGAGAGGTCATGGGGCTTCGTGCACATGGCCCCTGACCAGGTTGGAGGGGCAGTGCCCAGATGCCAGGCTTGTGTGGGGGTGCGTCAGGGCCAGTAGCTCCAAGGCCTGGGAGAAGGTGCTAATTGGATGTGGTGACCTTGAGGGGGCCTGTGTGGCTTTGGTGGAGGTGTCCAGGGGGCAGGCTGGCTTGTGGCTCTAGGGATCCTGAGGCAGCCACAGGAACTTGAGCCCCAAACCCAGACAGTGTGAGGGCTGTAGAGATGTCAGTATCTTGGTCCTGGCTACTGGGAGGAGGCCTGGGCAGCCCCACTGCTCACCTCACTTCTTGCCCTCCCACCCTCTCTCTCCCTCCTCAGATAGAAACGCGACGGGTGGGGCTGGCGCTGTGGTGTAATGGGTAAAGCTGTTGCCTGAGGTGCTGGCATCCCATATGGGTGCTGGTTTGAGTCCTGGCAGCTCCACTTCTGATCCAGCTCTCTGCTGTGGCCTGGAAAAGCAGTGGAAGATGGCCCAAGTGCTTGGGCTCTTGCATCCACGTGGGAGACCTGGAAGAAGCTCCTGGCTTTGGATGGGTGCAGCTCCAGCCGTTGCAGCCAACTGGGGAGTGAACCATCATATGGAAGACCTCTCTCTCTCTCTTTCTCTTCCTCTCATTCTCTCTCTGTGCAACTCTGACTTTCAAATAGATAAATAAGTCTTGAAAGAAAGAAAGAAAGAAAGAAAGAAAGAAAGAAAGAAAGAAAGAAAGAAAGAAAGAAAGAAAGAAACCCAATGGGCAGGTGGCCAGCCCTGGTGCCCACCCTGCCTTCCAGACGAGTGTTGAGGGACTCCTGGACAATCCTCCATCCCGTCCTCAGAGCCCACGCAAAGCCACCAGCCTTTGTTCAACAGATGAGTGACTGGCAAGGTGAAGGAAGACCCCAGGACATCAAGCAGGACCACTGAACCAGCAACCTGCAGATTCACAGCTGTCAGACTGCCTAGAAATGGCCGGCGCACATTCATCCCACGGGCACTTGCTGGCTGATGGTGTGTGCAGAGCACTGTGCTGAGCGGGGGCAATGGGAGCCCAGGCCTGCCCTCAGGGAGCTGGCACTCGAATGGGAAGCACTCAGGAAACAAGCTGACGCAGTCAAACTTCACAACTCTGTAAAGTGGGTTCTCGGGGGCCAGCACTGTGGCATAGTAAGGTAAGCCTCAGCCTGCAGTGCCAGCGTCACAAATGAGAGCCAGTTCAAGTCCTGGCTGCTCCTCTTCTGATCCAGCTCCCTACTAATGGCCTGGGAAAGCAGCAGAAGATGGCCCAAGTGCTTGGGTACCTGCATCCACATGGGAGACCTGGAAGAAGCTCCTGGCTCCTGGCTTCAGCTTGGCCCAGCCCCGGCCACTGCGGCCATCTGGGGAGTGAACCAGAGGATAGAAGATGTCTCTCTCTCCCCTTCTCTCTTTGTATGCCTGGCTTTCAAATAAATGAATAAATCTTTAACAAAGGAGTGTTTTCATCTGGGGATGGGGCACAGGCTGTAAGAGCCACCTAATGCATCAGGAAGACAACATGCAACATCTCCAGGCAAGGCCTCCCACGGTGACCCAGGCTCCTGGCATCACACAGCTGACGGCGCCTCTTTATAGCAGCAGCAACAAGGTCCAGGGCGGGAGGCGAACCAGCCAAGGCCACCTGTTAGGTTTAGATCCTGAGACAGCTTTTGTCCTCTTAAAGTCCAGGAGCTCCATAAGCCACAGGTTTAATCTTCACCCGCCTCAGTCAAAAATGGGGGCTCATCGCAGAGCATCAAAGCTCCCCCCACCCCCCACCCCGCGCCCTGGGAGCAGGGACTTACCACCTCGTCCAGGAACTGGATGTAACCCTCCAGCCCAGGCCTGGTCTCACAGAACTGCCGGAAAAGCAGCCTCCCGATTGGCTGCTTGTCACATAAACTGCAGTAGTCTCTGTCTGGAGGAAGAAAGGAGAGTGTGTGAGGCCCAGGGAGGGCCAGCCGGGCCGTCCAGCAACCCAGACCCAGACCCAGACCCAGACCCAGGCCCAGACCCAGGCCCAGGCCCAGACCCAGGCCCAGGCCCCGCACGGATGCAGCCAGGTGACCGGCAAGCTCTCAGGACCCCATGCATCTGCCAGGGCCAAGGTCATTGTGCAGGGAGGTGCCAGCCTCCAGTATGTGCTTGGAGAGGCCAGCAGTTCCGGGGACTGTGTTTCTGCTCCTGGCTGGCCAATCAGCACATGGTATTCTCTGACTATGGTGACTGGGCACAGCTGGCAGGCAGGTCACCTAAACCAGTCCCGTCAGCGTGACCCACACACGTGGGCTTTTGGTTTGGAGGCTGTGGTGTGGCAGAGAGTTCGCCTCACTGCATCAGAGTGGCTGTGAGGACAGGGCTGGCACAGAGGAGACCAGAGCCGGGAAAGCCTGCTGACGTCACGTGTCTCTGGATCTCACCACGCCCACAGCCCAAACCACATCTGAAAAGCTGCTTTATGAGAGGTAACACATCCCTTTGTTCAGGGAGTTGGAAAACATCTTAAAGTTACTTCTAATTCAGAGCATCCTAGTGGCTGTGATTTTTTTTTCTTAAACTGGAGCAAAGCCCGGTCTTAGGATGCTTCAGATTATGAAAGCCTTGCACTTCCCAGCCAAGGAGCTACAGGAACAGAGACAGGAAGTGAGCCGCACTCAGCCACTCAGCAGCCAGGAGGGCTCTGAGGAGGACATTGCAGAACTCCAAGTGCGGGGACCAACTCCAGGCCCAGGGACCCGGTGCTGAGCCAGTGACTTGCTGTGTTACTTCAAGCAACTCACTTGCACTCTCTGGGCCTCGGTTTTCAGCTCTGGATCTGGAGCTGGGCTGGGGATGAGGGGGGCTGGGAAGAGGATGGTGGCACTCTGGCAGGAGGGAGGCTGGGCTGGAAGGAATGACGGCTGTCTCCTGGCTGAGTGTGGAGGTGCTAGCCATCCACACAAGGTCTCTCTGGAGACGGAGTGCAGCAAGGGGACTGAGCACCTCCCTCACGCCAGCTTGGGCTCAGTCGTGGGTCCCCAGAGCCTTTGTCTATGGAAGGCCAACCCCCGACGCACAGTGGGAGACCTGGTAGCAGTGAGTGTGGCTCCTGGAGCTACACTGCCAGGGTTCAGATCCCGGCTCCACCGCTCACTGTGGCCTTGTGATCTGGGGCATTTTTACCCCTTGGCTTCCTCATCTGTAACCTGGGTACAATGACAGCACCTGCTTCCCAGGACCACCATGAGGACTGAACAAGACAATTCATAGAAGGTACTCAGACCAGAGCCTGCTTAGAACCACCACCACTGTCAGCATGGATGTAGGGTCTGGGGTCTGTTCCATCTCCCTTCTGGCTCTCTCTGAGTCTGCACAAATCCAGCCTAGGCCTGCCTTTGGCTCTAGGGGCACTGAAGGCTCATGACTGAATGGGCCATTCAGGTCGGGGCACATGGTGGAGTGGGCCCTGGAGTCCTCCGAGGGCCTCTGCCAGAACTTCCTGGAAAACTTCCTGCTCATCTCCAGGATGCCAAGGCCTTGGGACTGGTCAGCCAAAGCCACAGGGGCCATGTTTCCTCCACACAGCATGAGCCCACAGAGCGCAAAGCCGGCAAGGGGGGAAGCAGAGCTGAGGGGGGCAGGGAGGGGCCTGCAGGGCACCCCTGCCAGAGGCCAGCCTGTGCCTGGACGTCTGCCCACCTGCCAAGCACAGGGCTCAGGCCAGGAGTTTTACTGCCTACTGCTCCATGCACGTGAACCGGGGGTAGGGGATATTTTTGCAGGAATTCCCCAGTTCTAAGTGTCACATGCAGATGAAAGTGCTCAAAGGTGCCGCCTTCTCTCCAGCAGGTACTTTAACCAACAGAATGAGCCACCTGCCACGTCTCCCTCCTCGTCCCCTCCCAGAGGGGGTTGGTGGCTCAGAATGGCCTTGGACTGCTGCCTTCACTCCGCCCTTCAACTGTGGGTGCAGGCTTGGCCACCGCAGGCCCAGATGGCTCATGGATGGCCGCTCCAACAAGCATTAGCCTCCGCCACTTCCGGGCGGGTGGGGAGGTGGGCTACTCTGTTGGAAGGGGCAGCAGGGGGGTGTGTGGGAGAGCAGACAAGATCCCAAGTGACAGTTATAAAATGTCAACTTTGATGAGTGTTACTGTCAGCCACAGCAGGGAACCTGGTCTCCGTTGCCTGCTCCGGGTCTGCGGCCTGCACCTGTTAGCACAGTGCAGCTACAGCTTGTCTTCTCACCACCTCCCGCTCCACCTGGTCCCTCAGGGGGCAGAAAACAGACCTTCACACCCTTTCCCAATCAGCCGAGTCCCCCGGCACAAACCCAGGCCCGGAGTAAATGCCTCTGCCTCCAAGGCCAGTTTTATTCGGATGTGGGAGCGAGCACCGAGCTCCTATGTGACTCGAGCAAGGCACCCCCCCCCCCTTTCAACAGCAATGATCAGATCTCGTGTGCCACGTTGTGATTCCTTCCGAGTTCCTCCAACAGCATTCTTCTCTCTCCATATGGCGTTTGCTGCCAGTGTGGAAACAAGGCTGTTATAAACTCACAGCACAGCCAACACTGTGTGAGTCCCACACAAGCTGTCTGCGCCTCTCCCAGCTGTACGGGAAGCCACTGATTTGCAGCCCCGCAAGAAAGAAAAGGAGCCGTAATCACCTGTTCAGACTCTTTGCTCAGCCTGCGATAAAGATAAATGGGCCCGAGGAAGCGCCCCAAACGACCGCAAAATCAAAGTGCTGCGCTTGCAGCGCCTCTTAAAGAGATCTGGGCCGGCGGAGGAGGATGATGAACTTGGGGATGATGGAGGCGACAGGAGGAGAAGCGAGTCGAAGTCGCCTGTGTGCCAAGGACAAGGCCCAGGTGCAGGGGCTTCTTGAAAGCCAGGAGGCTCCGGGAGCTCTGCCGTCTGACTGCGGGGCTCTCTGTCTGGGCTGCTTCTCCAGGGCTGAGACCCAGGCTGCAAGGGGATCTTCCCTACCACAACCCCGCTCCCGAGTGTGGTCTGCTGGGGTTGCTGTGGAGACACCCAGAGGGGCACAAGCCTAGTCTCTGCCTCTCACACCGCGAGGCCTCGGGGCTGCCACCCACACAGGCACACACACACTGCACACCCCGGCTCTTCCAAAACACGAAAATCCTCTGGGCCACATCTCTCGCTGAACCTCTCCTCCAAGCCAGAGGAGGGCTGTCATGGTGTAACACATAAGAGTCCAAGGCTCCCCTGCACAAAAGTATCCCCAAATCATCCATTCTGCTTTGCTCTTTTGGGTCCTTTGCTCATTCAGTGAACTCTTTTCCAAGGTCTCCTACTTTTTGATACTAGAATGTTCCTTCCATTTTGAGAGTTTTTCCTTGAATTCAACACTTGGGGGAGGGTGGGAAGGGATACACTCGATACCCACAGGCAGGTCAATGGTCCAGTAACAAGCTCGGCGTGGACAGCTGACCATCAGCAGAGATGCGAAGGGGTGGGCCCCATCTCCGTGATGCGATGCTTGGCTGCAGGCTGCGGCATCTCCAGGGGAACGAGAAGGATCTAGAACACCCCTCTGGGAGAGGCTGGGAGAGCAGCTGGACTCAGGCAGTGACACTGGGGGAGCAAGGATTTGATAGCAAATACATCAGGTACAGTCCACAGAAAGGGGGAGGGCGACCGGGTGCAGTGTGGCGTCTGCGACACTTTGAGAGGAGGTCCCTTGCCTGGGTGAGGACCTGGCTGAACACCATGTGTGGTTTGTTTCTTCCAGGAACGCCCACAGCTGAGCTGGGGAGATAGTGCCACCCTCTTCCTGTGGCACATTACATGCCAGTCATGCCCTCAGCCAGCACTGTTGTCGCTCTGTGCAGTCCCTTAGCAAGTTAACAGACACCTGCCGAGTCATGGGCTCAGAGGGAGGCAGATCCGTTGATGTGCTGGGAAGACCAGCCATGTGATCATGTTCATGGATCAAAACTACAGAAGCCAGCTGGGGAGGGCCTGAGAGGGTGTCTTGGCACAGGGGGTACAGACATGCTCTCATGATGCTGGGTCAGTTTCAGGGGTGCCCACGGGAGGGCAGGCAAGAATGGAAAGGAGAATGGTGGTGTAGCTGGAGGCAAGGCAGGCAGGGGGAGAAACCAAGACCAGGTGAAGAATAAGACAAAGGGGAAAGTCAGAGATCCATGAGGCCAGGGACTGCGGAGGACCAAGGAGAAGCCACAGTGGTGAGGGACCCTCCAGGGAGACCCAGGAGGACCTGGAAGGTGTGCTGAAGTGTGGGACAAGCCACGCTGGGACGTGAATTCAGGCCTGGGTCTGTGACCACTTCCGAGTAACACTGAGTGGCTCTTCAAGAATGGCTTGAAGAAGACGGACAGAACGCGGTGGGTTGCCTGGGGTTGGAAGCTGAGACACAAAGGGGCAAGCACCAGCATGACCAGCGAGGGGGCCAGCAAGGAAGCTTTACTGACTGCGGATGGAATATCTGAAATATACATGCACACATGCACGCACACACACACACACAGACAAGCACCAGCATGAACAGCGAGGGGGCCAGCAAGGAAGCTTAGCTGACAGCGGATGGAATATCTGAAATATACATGCACGCATGCACACACACACACACACACACAGACAAGCAGCATGCATGTCCTGAGTGTGGCCACAGCCACGTCACTGCCAACTCTGACTTTGCCAGGTGGGGCATGACACTTGCTGAGTTGTCAACCAACAGAGGGCGCAACGAGACAAGAGGCCCTGTCCTCGCCCTCTACCCAGGCATGCCCGGATGCTTTGCCAAGACCTGCCCTGGTCTCCCAGCGCAGCACCACGGCCCACTGCCAAGGACACCACAGAGGTACAGCACCGGGCCGAGGTTACACTTTGGCTCTGGCGTCCACCCTGTGTAACCTTGGACAAGTCACTTCCCCTTCCCAGGCCCAAAGAATTACAGTAAAAACCTCTATGCCCCTTCTCAGGCTGGAGGCCTCCCGGGTGACAGCATCACAGTGGAGGATGATCACAGGGACTTGGGCCAGATCCTGAACCAGGATTCCAGGTCTCCGCTTGTGCCCCGCTCCAGAGGGGATCCCTGGCCTGGCATCAGGCCCCCCGCCCTGAGGCAAGGATCAGCAACCTTCCCTGTAAAGGACTAGTAGTGAATATTGAGGCTCGGAGGGTCACAGGGTCTCTCACATGATTCAACTGCTGTAGCAAAGGCCTCCCCAGACAACACATACACTGTCCCCAGGCACGGCTGTGGTCTGGTAAGACAAGCACAGGGCCTGGCCCCTGCTCTGCACAGTCTCTCTCTTTTCCTGGGCCCTAGGCCTCCCGCCCTATACAAGGAGATGGTGACCCAGCTGCTCCGCCACAGCCTGCTGCCTTCCTGGGGCAGGGACCCCGCGGCTGCCTGGAGAGGACCAGGGAGGAGCCTTCGGGCTGCTGAAGCAGTTGCCATCATGTGCTGCTGTGATCAGTGGCAGAGGGAGCCAGGAGTAAAATCAGAAAACGCAGGCTGGGGGCCGGCACTGAGGCATAGCAGGTAAAGCTGCTCCCTGCTGTGCCGGCATCCCACATGGGCACTGGTCTGAGAACGGCTGTTCCACTTCTGACCCAGCTCTCTGCTATGGCCTGGGAAAGCAGTAGATGATGGCCCAAGTGCTTGGGCTCCTGGTCCATGTGGGAGACCTGGAAGAAACTCCTGGCACCCGGCCTTGGATTGGCCCCGCTTTGACTATTGTGGCCATTTGGGGAGTGAACGAGCAGATGGAAGACTTCCTCTCTCTGCCTCTGCCTCTTTGTTACTCTTTCAAATAAATAAATATTAAAAAAAAAAAAAAAACCCAGGCTCATTCCTGCATGAGTCCAGACCCTCCAAAGTCAAGTGCTCTCTGGAAAGAACCTAAATGTCTGTCACCAGGTAGGCAGGAATTTCAGACAGTGGCGTAGTCATGCCTCAGACATCACTCAGCATCAGAAAGGCGCACACGGTCAACACACACCACATGGATACTCTCCAAAGCATCACGCCAAGTCAAAGGACCAGACACACAAGACTCATGCAACTGCTGAGTTCACTCATCTGACGTTCTAGAAAAAGCAAGCCAAGAGCGACAGAAATCAGCCCAGAGGCTGGGTGTAGGGGTAGGGTTGAGGAGGAAACTTCCTGGGGAGACGAAAATGCTCTAGGTTAAGATGGTCGTGGTTGAATGCCTGTATCTGTTTGCCAAAAGTCATTGAGCTGTATGCTTAAAGTTGGCGAATTTTCCTGTAGGTAAGCACTAGTGCTTCAAAAAGCGGAGCAAAGCAAAGGAAGAAAGTTTAAGGTCAGTCACCTCGGCTCTCTGAGCTTGGTTCCTCATCTATAAAATAAGAAAATCCTAACTGTTGCCTCACTCCAGAATGGCTTTGCTCAAGTGTGGGGGTCCGTGGCATCAGGGGACTGGTGGAAATTCAGACTCTCCAGTTTACAGCAGCGCCTTCCCAACCTTCTATGGGACAGGACCGGTCGCTACAACATGTAGCTGTCACAGACTGCCACTTCTGTGAAGGCCACACCACCCATGCCTTCCCACGCAGGTCTGACAACAGCCAAGGCCCCGTGAGCTGCTGAAGGAGACCAGTCTCCCAACCCTGCTTGGGAGCAGAAAAGCTGTTGGGGTGGGCCCGCTCTGGAAACACAAGTTGTGGTTTTGAATTTTCCATTTATTTGAAAGGTACAAAGACAGAGGTCTCCCATCCTCTGGTTCATTCCCCAAATGCCCACAATGGCCAGGGCTGGGCCAGGCCCAAGCCAGGAGCCAGAAGCCCCATCCAGGTCTCCCACATGGGTGGCAGGGACTCAAGTGCTAACCTGCTGCTCCCCACAGTGCACACTAGCAGGGAGCGAGAGTTGGGAGCCAAACTGGGACTTGAACCCAGGTGCTCCAAGATGGGGTCCAGGCATCCCAAGCAACTCTGCATCATCAAACACGTCCCATTTTCAGTATTAATATCCCTTCCTTAGGAAAGCCACCCCTTTCTCTATCTGCAATAATTGTTTGAGTGAGGCCCAAACAGGCCTCAGAGGTAGGCACAGGACCCAGGCCTCGGCAGTCTGAATCTTTTACTGGCACTCAGGAAAATAGAACACAGAAAACTGAAGGCAAGTCACCTGAGTTCTCTGAGCTTGTTTCTTCACCTATAAAACAGGAAAACCCTAGTGGCTGACTCACTCAAGAATGGCATTGCTCCAAGTGTGGCCACATCCGCGTTGCCTGGGAGACCAGTGGGTATGCAGATTCCCCCGCCCCACTTTTTATTGGCACAATCTTGGACTTTTATTGGCACTCTAAAGAAAGTCACTTTTTCTTTCTCCTAAGTCTTAAATTCTTAAGACCATATAAGCCTGGAGTTGTTGGTGGCTACCTTGTGGTCATGTGGAAGACCTGCCAGAGAATGAAGTGGCCAGCACAGGAGTGCTATCCTGATGACGTGTGAGTCCTGGATCCAGCTATACCTGAAGCATGTGATCTTCCCCTGGACTTTCCAGTTCCACAAACCGAGAGATTTCCTTTGATCCTTAAGCTACTTTGATTTGGGTTTCAGTCACTTGCAGCCAAAAATGTGCTGACTAATAAGCCCTTCGGGTTCAAAGAGTATCTGGGAGACTACAAGTGAGAACCTGCATCCTAGGCCTGAGCAAGCAGTGAAACGCTCCACCACACAGTCGCCACCACCAGCTGCGGCAGCCCTGGTGAGGAATTCCTGTCCTCTGCTTCCACCACGATGCTGGGCCTTCACGGAGACTCTGGAAGGTCTGATCAGTGCAGCATCTCAGGAACAACAGAGCTTGGCCCACACTGCCTGCATCCCGGAGACAGGCAGGGCTGCCTTGCCCAGACGTGGTCTCATCCAGAGCCTGCACAGGCGTGGGTCTGAATCCTACCTCTGTCCTCCGCTCGAAGGCCCACAACTGGGTCAATACTGGCTGTGCCTTTAGACATTTTTGGTTGTCTCAGCTGGGGGTTACTACCGACATGGAGTGGATAGAGGCCAGGGAGGCGGCTGGGCAGCCCGTCCCAAAAACACAGAATTATCCAGCTCTGAGTGGCAAGAGTGCCATCCACGGCTGAGCAGGTCTGTGTGGCAATGCAATCTTGGGTCAGTCCCTCTGCCTGAGGCCTAGCTGCCTCCCATACCCAATGGGCAATGAGCATTAGCCCATGGCTACCAAGGACTTGCAAGAGCGTACGTGAGCCCCTAGCCCAGTCTGAGTGCACAGTATGTGCTTCATAAACAGCAGCCATTTGAACAGACCTAGACTCCAGAAATGACGGCTTTCACTCCTCTAGAGAGTCAGAAAGGAAATGGGACGTAGCCAGGAAAGGGGACTTGACCTCCCAGCTGCACCAAAGGTGGCAAAGTTTGCTCTGCTGTCCCTCCAGGCTCTGGGAGGGCACCGGGACAGGGCACCCTCTAGGGAAAAAGCCACGTGTCCTGACAGGCACTACTGGAGGTCAAAACCTCAAACCCCAGCCAATTCCTTCAAGACATGTAACCCCCAATAGACTCTGTCACAGGCAAGATTCTGATAGCAGAGGTAAATAAATGCTGTCATTGTTTTCATTCCTTCCCCGTGACATGAAGCGGGAACATACTTTCTTAATTAGGAGCCTGTGGCGTGTGGACACTTGGAGGGCACCCAGCTTTCTCCCAGCACAAGGCAGCGGAGGTCCCCTGATGGCCACAGGATTCTGCAGCCCCAGGAAGGCGGGGAGGAGGTGGTGAATGGAACCCACTTGGGACTGTTTGCATTGTTGCCGCAGGCACTCCTTGGACTTGGGCCAAGGGAAACCCGCCTTCCATGACAGAATCCAGTGCAAGAAAGAACCGCGTTTCCTGAGGAAATGGAAATGCTAACACCAGAGCCCCTGGAAGTAAAACCACATGTTGGGGGGGGGTGCCCTCTGACAGTGACTCTGGGAGCCGCCGCTCTACCAACTTCAGCTCTCTTTTCTTTCATGTAACCTTGGTGTCCGAAAATGCCAGGTTGTGGGGCAGGGCTCGGGGGCTGGCTCCTGGGAGATAGGAAAACCATTTAGGAAGCAGATGGGAGGGGCCAGCTCAGACGGAGGCGTGCACCCTCCGCTCTGGCGAATTCCAGGTCTGAAACAATGCACGCGAGAACTGGTCTGGAGTCAGCTTTCTCTTAAAAAGTCCTGCCAGAGCTGGAGAAAACAACCGGGCATTTGCTCCGAGGAAAGAACTCCGTGACGCTGGCCTGCGAGATAGCATCATGGCCACCGGCCATTCCTCACCGCCCGCCTGGGCAAGGAAGGGGGTTAGGGAAGCATTTGGTGCGGGGCCAGCTGCGGCTGAGTGTGCTCCTGTTACTTCAAGAGAGCTGCTTTTCTGTGAATCCAAGACGACACGGGGCATACTACACAAACACACCCAACCTGGCCCCAGCTTCCTGTGCCCCTTGCCCCTTCTCTCTGGTCTCAGGTTTTACTCAATGTCTTCAGCTTGTTCTGGGTCTCTATGCCCAGGTCTCACAAAGGCGCTTGGAAAAGCCACATGTCACCACACTGGGCTGCAGGGTGCAGCCCCTGCCAGCTCTGTCTGTGATGAGGGCCCAGGTTCTGGGCTTGAACCCATCAGGGGCAGGCCTGGGGCGGGGCGGGCCTGGGGCAAAGGGCTGGGTGCAGAGTAGACAGGACATGGCCATGTGCACCACCACAGTGTCCTCTGGACAACCACAGGGTCCCCAGAGTCCAGCAGAGGCCTCTCCCCTTGTCCTCAAGGCCAAGGAAAAGCAAAGAACTGAGAGAGGTTCTTTCAGTTGAGAGTGGGATGCAGAGCTGGGCGGGTAAATGGAAGCTGGGTGATGCAGGGCAGACCGAGGCCTTGGCCAGGGCCCCCAGCAGGCAGACCCAGGTGCTGTGCAGGCAGTAGCTGGAAGGGATCTGGAATGGTGGCAGGAGTGGGCAGAGGTAGGCCCAGGTTCTAGGCCTGGCTTCCCTACTGGCCAGGTCTGAACACAAAGCCCCAGCACTCAGCCCAAAGCCCGGTGCTCTGCCTGCAAGGTCAGGGGTCTGTGACTGCAAGCCCTCCCCTGTGTGCCCGCACCAGGAGCCCAAGACCGCCACGTAGAACCATGTCCAGGAAAGACACCGGGACGGCGGCCATGCTGGATCCTCATGCCGGTGCAGAGGAAGCATGGCCGTGCGCGCCTTGGCCTGGTTTCTATTTTTGTAGATGTCCAAACGAGGAGGAAACGACTAATGTAAAAGCGCAGCTGCAAAATCACTGGCAAACCTGGAAAGCAAAGGGCTGTGACCCTGCGTGGACAGTGGCGCACGGGAGCTCTGTGCTTTGTCCTGTGTGGCCTGCCGCGCACAGGGACCACTGGCCCCAGGGTGACTACAACTCTCTCCCGTCCTGGTGGCCCAGGGCCTCCCTTGCTTGTGCTCTGCTTGCAACCTTCCTGGAAATGCCATCACTTACGAGCACATTCTCTCCACAGGGGCTATCTTCTTGAAGACAGACTTCTATGCAGACGCAGGCAGTTTCGAGTGGAAACCTCCCAGCCACCCCAGACTCCCCACCCCTACCCAGGGCAGGAGCTCAGTATTTGTTCAAAGCTCCCTCGGGGAGGCCAACACTGCTAACTGTGAGGCCTCAGCCACTGCTCTATCCCAGCACCTGCAATAGGGCCTGGCCCAAGCAGGAGCTCAGGTGTATCTGCAAAACAAATGAATGAGTGAACAAATAAAGGAACAACTAAGTCTACCGGCTTCCAATCTGGCCACAGAAGTCTCAGACCCACGTTCCCTCAACACAGCTCTGTGGTCAGCGTGCCAGAAAAGAAGTTTCCCTGCAGCCACTGGGAGTGAAAGGTTGCTTCTGCTCAACCACACAAAGGCCTAGGCCAGCAGCTGCATCAGCCCAGACCCAAGGAGCCCGGTGGCCCGAGCCCTGGGCCCCTGCCTGGCTCGCTGCTTTCTGCTCTACCTTGGGCCCTGTGTGATCTCAGCCCCATCAAACTTCTCTCCAAACCTTCGTTTCCCCTTTTATGGGAAGGAGCTGGTAAACAAGGGAGGAGATCAATGCTGTCTCCCTCTTTCCACCCTGGTGCCTCCAGAGGGAGGCTGGGAGCTGGTGGGAGCAGGGGCCTGAGATGGTACAGGGCTGTCTCCAGCATCAGAGCCCCACGCAGAGCTCGTCAACACCAGGGCGTTTAAACTTGCTCGGCTGCCTTCCTGGTGCACCATGCACTGTAGCCACAGAGCTGGGACAACACCAGCACAAACTTAAAGGCAGTGTCTGATGGCCTGGGGCAAGGAGGACCAGGGCTTGTGACTCAGCCCTGCTACAGTTCTTTGCAGAGCCCAGGGGTGGTCAGGCCCCTTGGCAGTGCCTCAGTTCCTTTCAAGTGCATTTTGGATGACCCTTCATGCAAGGGTCAACGCCTGACCCATCCTTCCTGCCAAGGATAGACAGCAGGGAGGGAAGCCAGCACTCGGGCCTGGCTCCAGCCAAAGCTATGCACTAATAAAGCATAGGACTCAGGAGCCCCAGGCCAGGGCGCAGCCTTGACAAGGTGGCCCTGCCTCTTCCCAGGCCGCTGGTCAAGGTCTGGAGAGAGTCCCAGCTGTGCACGCCGAAAGTGGCTTAAGATGGGAAAATCCAGGGAGGTGAGGTAACTGCCAGTCTCCTGAAGTCCTGACGTCTCAGGTCTGAAGCCCCCCTACACTCCCGATTCTCCCAACGTGCTCCCCACCAAAGCCTCAGCCAACCCCCGTCTGCGCCCCGGGGCCAGGGAGCACTGCCTGCTCAGGGTCTGGTGCTGGGTCTCAGCACACTCATGCCTGTTTTGAGACCAAGCCCATCTTCCTGCTGCACTGCCCTGTGGTCCTCACTCTAGGGAGGCAGAGGACAGAGGTCTGGAGGTGGTTCCTTTGCTGCTGGGGTGGTCTCTCAGACAGGCCTCCAGCTCCCCCGGCAACCCATGACCACACCCCGCCTTTGTTGCCAAGGAACAGAGAGTGGAGTGGGGGGGTGGGGGCTGGAACCTGGTCTTTGGTATTCAAAGCCAAGCCAGGGGCAACTCCGTCCATCCAGCCTCCTGCTCAGCCTGGCCTCAGATGCAGGACGACTGGGTTCAGTGCCCAGGAAGGAAGAGATGAGTGCACTCACAGTACACGGAGCTCACCCTGTGCCTGAGGCACGGAAAGGACAGGGGAGGTGTGGGGCTTCAGCGTGGAACACAGGGGAAGTGAGGCCGGCGTAAGAGCTTGCTTAGCAGAGCAAAAGCTCAGGGGGGTCAGGGTCTTGGATGTGGATTTTTGTGGAGCCTGGCAGAGCTGACTTTCAGAAAGTTTGGCAAAGCTGGTTTCCAGCTTTGGGTCAGACAGGGTCCTGGCCATTTTGCCATCTGATGTGGAACAACAGTAGTAATACTTTTTTATTTTTATTTATTTATTTTAATTTTATTTGTTTGACAGGTAGAGTTATAGACAGTGAGAGAGAGAGAGAGAGAGAGAGAAAGGTCTTCCTTCCATTGGTTCATCCCCCAAATGGCCGCCACGGCCGGTGCTGCGCTGATCCGAAGGCAGGAGCCAGGTGCTTCCTCCTGGTCTCCCATGCAGGTGCAGGGCCCAAGCACTTGAGCCATCCTCCACTGCCCTCCCGGGCCACAGCAGAGAGCTGGACTGGAAGAGGAGCCACCAGGACTAGAACTGGTGCCCATATGGGATGCTGGCTCCGCAGGCAGAGGATTAACCCAGTGAGCCATGGCACCAGCCCCTCAGTAGCAATAATAACAACAATAATCACGAGACAACTGCAGCCAATGTGATGGGTGGGCGCTGACCATGCAGGCACCGCACTGTGCCGGGCGCCTCACACAACAGCCCTGTGCCACAGGCGTCGTTACCAACCTGACTTCCAGATTCCTGTCCATGAGGGGCAGAGGAGGAAGGGGTACCAGGCCCCAGAGCAAACAGGAGGCAGAGCTGGTGTCTGAACTCAGCTCTTGTTGGCAGAACAATCACTGCTGCACATCTTTTTGCTCCTGGGGATCCCAGACAAGAACTTGGGAGCCCGAGGTGGGTGGCACCACACCAGTGGCACTTGTGGCCACCTCCCAGGGCCCGGGAGCACAAGGGTCTCCAGTAGCAGGACGTTCTGATGGCCTCTTCAGTCCCCGCTGGCTGCTCTACCCTCTGAGCCTGGAGCAGCCGAGGCGGGGGAAGCATGGCAGCCCGGGCTGACTATCAGCTGGCCGTCCTCACGCATGGTGGGCTGACCCAGGAGATTACCCAGAGGACAATGCCCTCCTCTGCTCCTCTGGCTAACTCAGAAAGCTGGGCCCGAGTACACCGGCCCCCTCCCCTGCCTGAGCTCCTGAGCTCTGTGGCCTGCGTCACATGTGATTGTGTCACTTGCGTGCTGTCGCATGCCTCTGGGAGCTAGCCTTGCTCCTCAGTGGAGTTGTAAATTCTCTCTCTCTATGGCCACCTCTGTGCCTCCGCTGTGGAGCCTGGGACAGTCTAGACACTCAGGAGGTCACCAATAAATATACGATTGATTAAAGCAGGAGCAGTCATGAGAAAAGTTATTCACTGGGATCCTGTTTACGCTTCTTTTGTCAAAACAAATCCGTTGCTCCTTTAAGGGAAAATTTTCAAGTCCCTAGTGTCCAGAAGTAAATGCTTGGCTTTAACAGGGTGTTGGAACTGCGTTTCACAGCACATTCCTGTGCTGGGACCTACACGGAGGCCACAGGACCTTAAGCTAACAAGACAGGAGTCCAAACAGGGCTGGAGCCGCCGGGGAGCAAGCAGGGCGGGCTGGGCTGTCTTATTCCCTGCGCATCCCGGCGCCTAGCACAGAGCCTGGCCCAAGGCCGGTGCACAGTGACATTTGGGGAGCAAATGAATGAGTAAATTAACGACTCATGGAATCAATGGCTAGCATACTTGTTTCCAGATTTCTCTCTGGGCACAGGAAACGAGCCCTTTCTCGACAGTGACGTCCTTGTCCTCCAATGCCCAGTAATGGCAATGCTGCAGGAAGGGCATGCTGGGGCAACATGGTGGCAGGCCTCACGGAAAACCCAAAGGAACACAGGTCCACGCCCTCGGCTTCCTGCTGGGAAACTGAGGCCCAAGCGGGCAGCGTTCTGCCTTGTTCATCACCCCAGGGCTATGCCTGGCCTCCTCCCAGCCGCCCCAAAGCCAGGGGTCATGAGAGCAGGGAGGGGCCAAGAGGAGAGCTTTATTAAAGTCTAAAGACACTCACCCAAGGGTCCCACTGCCGAGGCCTGGTACAGAGACCCGGCAGGCCTTCCAAACTCCCTGGAGGGACCCGGCATTTTGAAGACAGCTGCTTCTGTCAGCCCCAGGCCGGGGAGCCCCACCCTGCAGGTGTCCTCCAGGGCCGTCTCCGCCTGCAGCCCAGCAGACGCTGTTAATCACCCACCACTGGAGCACAAGCAAATTGCCTCATGCATTTTCATTTTTATCTAAGTGAAAGAGCACAATCAATTTGTCAGCATGCACTAGCACTTCTTGCCAAATACCACTTATTTTAAACTACAGCTTTCTCGGCGATGCAAGCACAGAATAGGATACCTAAAACATGTACTTTCCTTGGCTTCTTTCTTTCTCAAGAGCCCCACGTAGCCCCTAACCGTCTGGACCTCAGAAGATCCGCCGCAGCCTGGGGCGCGGCTCTCGGTTAACACTTCGTCTCTCCCCGCTGACTGCCAGGCTCGAAGCAGGCTTTTAAACAGATATTTAACTCAGGGGAACGCTAGGAGGCTTACTGCTCAGTCACTGAGCACAAGGCGGCTGGGGCAAAGGAAAGACTGGGACAATCAAAGAACAAGACCGGCAGAAGCCCCGGGTCTAAGTGTCTAACTGGTCTACCGAAGTGGCCCACAGTGGCTGCTTGTTCTAACTCCTCCTTCCAACAACAATGCTCAGATGATTGAAAAATTCCAAATGGATACCTCCAAGGCTTACTTATTTTTCCTGCTGAACACCTGCCTGGGGAGAATTTGCTCAGAAAACATAACCGCAGGGACAGGCACTCTCCAAGCGCCCCGTACCCAGCACGCTGCCTTGGAAAGCCCCCTGGGGACTTGTAAGGGGGCCCTGCACGCGGAGCAGCCAGGCCGTGACTGCATTTTGTACGAGATGAGTCAGCACCCGCCAGTGGGGGCAGAGGGGCACAGTGAGAGGGAGGCAGAGGGCCCTCCTGGCAGACGGGGTCCTGCAGATGACAGAGCTGGCCCTGAGTCGGGGATGTCCACAGCATAGCTCGAGCAACCCCGCCAGGAGAGAAAACGCTTGGTGCCTCCAGTCCCTCCCAAAAGGTAGTTTGAAATCCAATTTCCATTCCGGAAGCACAGATCACAGGCATCTTTCACAGTTGGGGTTAAACCAGGGGAGTCCACAGGATACCCCACAGCTATGGTCTAAGCCATTGTGGAGCTGCCTTCCAACTGGGGTCACTTCTGTTTCCAGCACACTCCCAGGTGAACCTTCAGGCGGGCTCAGCTCACTGAGCTGCGGTTGGAACTGGCAGGCCAGCTCCCTCCTTCAAGACTGATTTATCGAGCAGCTACTTTGTGCTCTAAACAATGCTGGACCCAGATCAAATCGTCAGCAGAAAGACCCACCACCGCTTTCCAAAGAGCTCAGTCTAGTTTCGGACTCTTCCTTGATGCTGACCTAGAACTCTGCTGGGAGGAAGTAGTAAAGAAAAGAGGGGCACAGCCATAGACCACCAGGACTTAAATCCCAGCCTCTCCTCTGGGGCAGAAACAACTGGTTGTCACCCAAAGCTGTTCATGGCATTTTTTAAAGTAACAGAGCTGGATACCTGACCGCGCAAAACAGACACATTTCCCAGCTTCCTCTTCAGGCAGGTATGGCCAACGTGACCAAGCTTTGGCCAAAGGAGCGGGAACAGAAACCATGGGTCCATGTTAGTTCTCGGTTGTGCCCTTGAAAGAACAGGGTATGCACCCCTTCCTTCCTTCTCCCCTTCTGACCCCAGGGTGCAGGTACGGTGAGGTCTTAGCTTGGGCCACACCAATAAAGGCAACATCCTTGGGCCGGGAAACGGAGCATGTGGTCAGTTCCTCAGCGGCCCCAGGCCCCAAGGCCAGCACTGCTCCCTGAGGGAGAAATATGCTTCCACCTTACTTCAAACACTGTTAGTCTGGGTCAGGTTCCAGCCGCTGAACCCGCAGCCTGCTGACAGAACTGCATTCTCACTGTGTGACCTTCCCTAAGAACCGCCCCCCAAAGAGACAGATCAATCAGGACATTAGCACAGAGCCCGGCACACCGCGGGCCCTTGGGAAACACTGCACCCAGCCACTGTTGTTCTAAGCAGCAGCCACTTGCCGTTCTTGCCCCAGTCCCTGACATCCACCCTGTTCACGTGCCCACCAGGTCAGAGTCTGAGCAGGTAGGGGTTCACTGGAGCAGCGCGGCTGCCACTGGGAGTCAGGTGCTTCTTGGCCACGCAGGGGCCTCGAACACAATTACTCACCGACTTCCCGACCTGACCCATGGCGCTGTGATGAGGCACCAGGGTCCCACACTCCTCGGATAGCCCCTGCACATTAGCAAACGGAGCAGTCTCTCCCGTCGTGGAATTACGGTCCTCAAATCTCCAAAAGCTCGCGTTCAGTTCTGGAGATGGTGACCTGGGATGCAGCACAGGTCTCCTCTCCACGGAACGCTATTTCGTCTGCCTTCCCTGCGATGTCCTGGCTAATCCGTGTTGAGAAAACATTCGAGTCAGAGTTCCAGTTTAGATGCTGGAAGATTCTGAAGTCAACAGAACCCTTTTTGCTGTATATTACAGAAAATAAACACCCTGATTCCAGGAACTCAAGGCAATACTTTAGGAATCACATCTGTTTTCCTAAGATGCAAGAGTTGTGTAAGACTGCCCTTGTCCTGGCCCCTGCCAGGTCACTTGGGCGCCCGTGTCCTCAGCTTCTCCCAGGGACACGGGCAAGAGGCAACCCTCAGCTGGCCACGCAGCACCTGGGATGACCCCACCTCCACGCCCAAGGGCTGGGAAGCACAGTGGTATGGTCACACTTAAGGGCACAGACAACCGGACAGGCCCTGATAAGGCCCAGGTTAAACATGATTGTCACAAGGATGCTAAGAGCTGACATATTTTTTTAAAAAGGTCGTCTTTCCATCTTGTAGCATCTCAGTGTCCAAAGCACACAGAGCTCAGAGAACAGCCTGCAGGTGGGGCTGCCAGAAGTCAGGCTACCTTTCAGCTCTGGATCCCCTCAGAGCTCAGCAGGGGCCTCACCAGGGCTTCTCAGGTCTTGCACTCAGAGAAGTGGCCCTTCGAGGGGCAAGCGCTGTGGCGTAGCAGGTAAAGCCTCCGCCCGCAGCACTGGCATCCTATATGGGCACCACTTCGAGTACCAGCTGTTCTACTGCCAATCCAGCTCTCTGCTGTGGCCTGGGAAAGCAGTATAAGATGGCCCAAGTCCTTGGGTCCCTCTACCCGCATGGGAGACCTGGAAGAAGCTCCTGGCTCCTGGCTTCAGATTGGCCTAGCTCTGTCTCTGGCCATTGCAGCCATTTGAGGAGTAAACCAGCAGATGGAAGCGCTCTCTCTCTCTCTCTCTCTCTCTCTCTTTGTGCTTCTGCTCTCTGTAATTCTGCCTTTCAAATAAATAATCTTTAAAAGGAAAAAGAAAAAAAAAGTGGCCCTTTGAAGCCACTTGCTTGATTCACTTCTCTAGCCCGTGCCCTTTCAACCGCACCGCAGAGGGCAAGACCCAGCCCAGCCACTCAGGGTGGGATTCTGGTGTGAATGAATGACTGAGTGAGAGGATGGCTTTAATCAGAAAGCAGGGGAGGCAAGAGAAGGACAGCCAAGGCTGCCCACTGACCCCTGAGTAGGTCTCTGCTCAGGCTCCCCACCGGGCACCCCCTCACCACCGTGAGCTGCAGGTGTCTCTGCTCTGCTCCTTCCCCTCCAAGCCCATCACAGGGGAACAGCATGGCCCAGCCCCACAACACAGGGGCCCAAGGCATGAGCAATGCAAGTAGCTCGCCTAAGGTCTGCATGCACCACAGTGGGCGGGATCTTTTTGACTCTGAAGTCCATGGTGCCACTCAGGAGGCAAGAACCCACGCAGAGGCCTCTGCTGTCCCAGGGACTCACCCTGGGGAGAGAAAGGGAAGGGTGTAGTGTGTGCCTCCAGTACAAAGGAAACCTGTTTCCCACCACAGCAGCAATGAGGGCCCAGAAACACACAGGGGCCTCCCTCAGCAGGAAGATTTATTCCCAGTGCTCCCAGGAACAGAGGCTGACCTAGGACAAAGGGCCCCGGGCATGCCCAGAGGAAGAGGCAGAGCTTGGGCGACAGGTGCAGTGGACAGCATGGCTCCTCTTCACTCAGCCTCCAGGGCTTCCCTGTGGAGCTGTGTTCGGTAGGCGATGGCCTAGACTCTAGAGAGCACCTGCCATACACTGGCAGTGGCCTACAGGAGCGCAGGTGCCGGGCGAGGGGTGGACAAAAGGGGAGCCAAGGGGCCAAGGTTAAGCTGCCGCCTGCAATACCTATATCACACACAGGCACCAATTCTAGTTCTAACTGCTCCATTTTTTTTTTTTGTTTGTTTGTTTGTTTTAACAGGAAGAGTGGACAGTGAGAGAGAGAGAGAGAGACAGAGAGAAAGGTCTTCCTTTACTGTTGGTTCACCCTCTAATCGCCGCTGCGGCCAGCGCACTGCGCTGATACAAAGCCAGGAGCCAGGTGCTTCTCCTGGTCTCCCATGGGGTGCAGGGCCCAAGCACTTGGGCCATCCTCCACTGTACTCCCGGGCCACAGCAGAGAGCTGGCCTGGAAGAGGGACAACCGGGACAGAATCCGGCGCCCGGACTGGGACTAGAACCCCGTGTGCCGGCGCCGCAAGGCGGAGGATTAGCCTATTGAGCTGCGGCGCTGGCCGAACTGCTCCATTTTTTATCTAGCTCCCTGATAATACTCCTGGGAGAGCAGTGGAGGATGGCCCAAGTGTTTGGGCTCCTGCACCCACATGGGAGAAGCAGATGAGGCTCCTGGATCTTAACTTTGCCCTGCCCTGCTGCCATTTGGGGAGTGAACCAGTGGATGGAAGATCTCTTTCTCTCATTCTCTCTGTGTAACTCTGCCTTTCAAATAAATAAATGTATCTTTAAGAGAGAGAAAGAGAGAAGCTGAAGACAGCTCTGGGCCCTAGTGATGGGCGCAGGCTCACAGGGAGTTCCAGGCAGGGCCCGGCTCTGTGACCTCCCTAGAGGCAGTGTGAGAAACAGGAAGTTCTACCTAAAGGGCAGAGGCCCTCAGCCTCCTGCCGCCTCCGGCCAGGTACCCACTGTGACCTCACAGGACCCCTCATGCTTGCTGCTGCATGAGTGCCCCCTCCCCCACCCCGAGCCTGGGAATGTCCCCCTCATTCCAGAGACACGGACACTGGGCAGACATACTTCGCTAAGCCTGGCGGAATGTGACAGGAAGAGGGGACAGTGGAGGAGGAAGGGGAGTGAAGGCATGCCACGGGCTCCCACGGCAGAGGCCTCCTTAGTTCATCTGCCCCAGCAGCCAGGCTGCCCCCATCTGCTGATGGCACTGCTGAGGGGAGGCTGCACAGATGCTCAGCTCCATTTCTGCCCCTTGCTGTCCAGTGCCGCCCAGCTGGGCTTCCACATCTCCCGCCTTGCAGACCCATACGTGCTACCTCACTGGCGACAACCTACAGCCACCTTGCTGAACCAAGGGACTGGGGTGGGTGGGGGTGGGATCCACTTGTGCCACATCCATGGAGAGGAAGTGGCTTCTGGCACACAGCCATAGCTCGTCTGAGTTTCTGGGGGCAGACTTGCAGGTGGAGGTCCCTGTAAGCGGGCCAGATTCCCTTAAGTGTGAATCCGTACGACCCTAGCCCACCGTGTACGCACTCCTCTCCTCCAGGAAGCCTCTCTGGATAGCTCCAGCCCATCCCCGCCGTGACTCCTCTGCGGCTCAGTAGTAGCCACCTCTTGCTGTGATGTCTGGGGCCCCACACAGTGGGAACGGCCCAGGGTGTGTTGTGGATGGCGTGGTCTCCCTAATTCACATGCTGGAGCCCTCAGCCCTGTGTGGCTGAGTCAGGGCCTTTGGGAGGTGATTGCAGTTCTGTGAAGTCATAGGGTGGGGCCTCATCTGATAGGGCCAGTGTCCTTGCAAGGACAGAGCAACGGCCATGTGAGGACACAGCAAGAGGAAGCGGTCTACGGCCAGGAAAAGCGAGCTCATCAGTAGCCAACCCCAAAGACACCTGGATCCTGGACCTCCAGCTCCAGAACTGTGGCGAGATAAATGTGTCATTTAAGCTCCCCCCCCCCCCCCCCCCGTCAGTGTGCAGTGTTTTGGCTGAGCAGCCCACGTAGCCAAAGACAAGACGTATGGTCTTGAGAGCAAGCTTTGAGGCCCTGTTTTGCCATTTGCAAGCTTTGGGAATCACCTGAACTCAATTTGCTACTCGGTGAACTCTGCCCTACTTGGCTCCCCAAGAGGCCTGTGCAGCAGGGCAGACAGAGCATGCCTGGGACTGGCACTGGGGAGATGCAGATGCACTGTGGCTCTCCCCACACCTGGGCCCAGGGCCTGGGCTGCGGCATGAGACTGGTCCCACCAGTGAGCATCTGGGCGGCCCCAGGCAGTCTCACTGTCAGAGCAGCTCCTGTGTGCTGATCATCCACCACAGCCCAGGCACATGGGACCTGCTCAGCTGGGCTGTTGGCTGCTCTGATTTTTGTGGGAGTGAGAGCCAGGGCCAGCCCTACATGCTGGGGGACCACGCCAGAACCCTGACCCCTGCCCTTGCCCATGGACTTCACTGTTGCTTCAGGAACTCAGGCAAGCTGGCCCTTTGCCCCGGCCCCACTGAACAATGGGAAGACCATCTGGATCTTGCAAAGGAGCCAAGCCATGTAGGGCCATCTGGGGTGCTGTCAAAGGCCCACATACATCCCAACGCCTCTCTTCTCCGGATGTGATGGATGTGGCCACCCCGAGGACCGGGACCTGCTCAGCAGACACCACCCAGCCTGGCTTGGGAGGCTGCCTCCACTTTATCCAAACTCCAGTCCCTGTGGGGTCAAGGTATCCGTGTGCAGAAGCTGCCTTCTACCCTCACCACACTGGTGCGAGTCTACTAACGATGGAAATGCCAGAATACACACAGGAGTGCAGAAGTATGCACAAGAGGAAGGGGTCTTACAACCTGGCCAGAAGGCAGCGGTGGCCTGAGAAGTGGGGGAGAGAATGTGGGAAAAGAAACGCATTCAGGGCAGTAAAGAGTGGGGGTCCGAGCTGCCTCCTCTCCCAGTGAATGAACTTTGGTCCGAATTCCCCTGGCACCTGGACGCAGCTGTCTGGAGGCAGCCAAGCCAGCAGCCATGCAGACCCATGCCTTCCCAGGAGCAAGGCATGCACCAGGACGGGACATTCCCCAGCAGGGCTACCCCTCCAGGTCAGCAGCCCCAGCCTTTCCAAACATGTCCTGACCCCCAGTGCCAATTCACACGGCCAGATGCTGCCACAAGGGGTCAGATCTGTAGACGTGACCCAGGTCCCCCAGAAGGCAGCTCCTTACAGTGTTGAGATGGTCTTCAGGGAGTCTGTCCAGAGCAGAGGAAGGCCACTGCCCCCGCCCCACACCACACCTGTGCCACTGTGTCTGTGGAACAGCCACAGCTCCACCACAGTCACAGTCATGTTGTCATTCCTTACCCTGCTTGTGGATCCCTTTCATGGCCGTGGAAAGGGCAAGACGTCTGGCATCACTGCACTCTGCGTGGCCTCGAGGCTCTGGTCGGCTCCCGGAACTTTCACACCTCAGCTCGTGTTGGGATTTCCCTCCCCTAGCCCGGGCCTCACGTGCATGCTGTTCTCTGGCGGGCATGGACACCCGCTATCTTCTCTGACAATGCAGCGTGCTACCACGCAATAATAGCTCAGCCCGGGAGGGCTGTTAAGGAGAGGGCTGGCAGGCCAGTTTGGGGAGAGCAGAGCCTTTCTCCTTTTGCAGACGATGGGGAGGGTTCCCAGGTGACAAGAGGCCCAATCCTCCCATAGACTGCAGAGAAAACTTGGGACAAAAAGGTCAAGTGTGGCTTGAGCAGAAGCTGCTGGAGACTGGTGCATACAGAGGCATGTGGTTCTGTTTTGTTGCTTGTTTTCCTTTTTGATGGTTTTCACTACCCTGTTGATAATCATCGGGCATAAAGTGGGTAAAAGGAAAGAGAAGGAGATGTAAGAGCCCAAAGCCTGTCCAAAGTGGGACTTGGGCAGTGCTGGGAGTAGATGCTCAGGTACTGCCAAGAGGCTGATCTTACTTGGCTTCAAGGAAGATGGACCAACAGGACTCTAGCTAGCCCAGCCCTGGAAGTCAGGCAGGATCCTGACATCAAGGAGGTGTAAGCCGTGAACATGGCCTAAAGCCCAGGCCTGGAGTCAAAGACCTGCCCTGACAGTAGAGGAAGGAACTGGGGAGCCGCCAGTGGAGAGCTGGGCAGCCCCTGGCACAGGAAGGCACAGCGTTCAGCTCCAGCCTTGACGTGGTTCCTGTGGGGTGGAAATCATCCTCTGCAGAGATTCTGTGTCAAATAAAACTAAGCTGCTCCTTGACTTAGAGTAGGGTACCTCCCAACAAGCACATCCTAAGTTGAAAGTATCTCACATCAGAATCACTGAACCAAAGCTATTGAACATCATAGTTCAGCCCTACCTGGCTCACATGTACCTAGAGCCCTTACTTTAGGGGGGATGGGGGAGGGAAGGAGGGAGGGGGAGGGGGGAGAGAGAGAGAGGAAGAAATAAATCTTCTGTTTGCTGGTTTACTACCCAAATGGCCACAACGGCCATGGCTGAGCCAAACTGAAGCCAGGAGCTTCTTCCAGGTCTCCCATGTGGGTGCAGGGGCCCAAGCACCTGGCTACCTTCTGCTGATTTCCCAGGTGCATTAGCAGGAAGCTAGATCAGAACTCACTGGGAGTCAAACTGGAACCCATATGGGATGCCAGCACTGCAGGTGGCAGCTCAACTTGCTATGCCACAACACCAGCCCCAAAGCTGAAACATTGTAACTTGAACCGGTATAAGTTGGGGACAGTCTGTGTGTTCCCGGGAGAAGTTTTTAAAATACAAAATTCTGGCCCGAGAGACTCTTGATTCTGGAAAATTATTCATTTTTTGAAAGTACCAAGGTAATATTGATTCTGTTCTCTGCTCCGGATTCCCGCTGGACTGCTAACTTCCCATCCAGTTGAGAAAGAATGCATATGGGCAAAGGAATTGTCTTGTCTCTTTGGAGTTGCTTTCCACACTCTGAGAATTGTTTTTCGTCTATGCCTATTATATAATGTCACACCCTGTCCAACAGAACCTGCGTGGGCTGTGTCCTCTGGTCTGAATACGGCATTTGCTCTTGCTGGTCCTTTGTTTCATAGAGCTGGGTGTAATATCTCCACTGTTCAGTCTAACCCACAGTGAGCATGACCTGGTCATTAGACTCTTCCAGATCAGGGTTTAGGCCTGCAGAATGCATTTGTACCTTACATTGTCAGTTCTCTAGATTTAAACATTCTATTTTGAGTTGTCTTAGAATGAAAGACAACCAAGACGACCAAATGCACCAATTTTTGCCTCGGGGCTCAAGAAGTGTTATCTTACAAGGTTTGTCTATTAAGTCTTCCTAATGACTCTCAAACCTTTCTCTCTACCTGGTGACTCTCAAACCTTATGGACTTGGCCAGGGCTGCAGCTCACTTAGCTAATCTTCTGCCTGCGGCGCCAGCACCCCGGGTTCTAGTCCTGGTTGGGGCACCGGATTCTGTCCCGGTTGCTCCTCTTCCAGTCCAGCTCTCTGCTATGGCCTGGGAAGGCAGTGGAGGATGGCCCAAGTGCTTGGGCCCTGCACCCACATGGGAGACCAGGAGGAAGCACCTGGCTCCTGGCTTCGGATTGGTGTAGTGTGCCGGCCATAGCGGCCATTTCGGGGGTGAACCAATGGAAAAAGGAAGACCTTTCTCTCTGTCTCTCTCTCTTTCACTGTCTAACTCTGCCTGTCCAAAAAAACAAAAACAAAAACAAAAACAAAACTTATGGACTCAGGTCATGTCTACAAATTATCAAAGACCCCAAGCAACTTTTGTTTATGTGAGTTGTATCTATTAATATTTTCCATATTAGAAAATAGGATACCACATGACTCAGCAAACCTTCTTTCGAGTTTTCATCCAAAAGAAATGAAATCAACGCTGTGAAGATACATCTGCACCCTGTTCACTGCAGCATTATTCACAACAGCCAAGATACGGAAGCGACTCAAGTGTCTGTGGATGCGAGGAAAGATAAGACAATGCGATTGTTTCTTTACACAACAGGACCTTATTCAGCCTTGGAGAAGGGGGTCCTGCCATTTGAAACAAACGGATGCGGCTATGGATGCTGCCATGGAGGGGGCCATGCTACCTGAAATAAGTCAAATACAGAAAAGGCCCTGCATTTTCTCTTCTCTATGTGGAGCCTCTTTAAAAAGTACGTAGCAAAACGGAGTAAGTCAGTGGTTGGGGCTGGTGTGGTGGCACAGTGCTTGCAACAATGGCATCCCATATGGCTGCCAATTCATGTGCCAGCTGCCCGACTTCCAATCCAGTTCCCTGCTAATGGCCTGGGAAAAGCAGTGGAGGATGGCCCAAATGGCCGAGCCTCACCACCCACGTGGGAGACCTGGACGAAGCTCCTGGCTCCTGGCTTCAGTCTGACCCAGCCCTGGTTGTTGTGGCCATCTGGGGAGAGAACCAGTGGATGGAAGACCCCACACACACACTTGCGTTTTCTCTCTCTCTCTCTCTCTCTGCCTCTCCCTCTCCCTCTCTTTGTAATTCTGACTTTCAAATAAATAAATATTAAAAAGAAGAAGAAGACAGTTGCTACCAGGGGCAGGATGAGGACGTACAGGTCAAGGATACACAGCTGTAGCAATATAGTACAATAATCCGAGGGCGCCGATGGCTAATAACACCACGCTGTGTGATGGAAACTTGCCATGAGGGCGGGTCTGCAGTGGTCTGATTTTACCCACGCACAGAGGTGACCAGCAGAGGTAACAGACATATTGTTTGTTTGCCTGTAGTAACCATTTCACTATGTACATATAGAGCAAAACATCATATTGTGTACCTTAAACTGAGATAATAAGATTTAAAAAAAAGAGAGAGGTATCTTTCAGATCATATGTACTTCATAACTTGGAACTTCTTGGATTTTAAAAAACATAAATCCATGCACACACCATATAAACCAACCACTCCAAATCATAGTAATATTTCTACAGAAAAATGAGAGAATATTCGTGCCGAAGTTTATGTAGCCTCGCATAGAAAGGAAATCGAGAAAACGGTAAAGCACAAGAACGCACAGGCATATCACCTTCTATTAACCATCAGGGTGATAATGTCATCACACAGAAGGAGTTCCTAGAAGATGCCACTGTCACCTGTGAGAGAATGAGCGTGCAAAGGGCAAACAGCACTACCCAGGAATCCTGCAGAAATGCTCAGGGCCTCCGGGGTTTGCGAGGGTCCCAGTCAGCGCTTGGAAGCTGCCATTCTGCCAGAGTGGCAGTGATGCTGTCGGCTCTTAAAAACCCAAAGTCAGTGTCTTCCCTTCCAAAAAAGACAGAGAGAGCCGGGACGCTTTGATTCTGATGGTCCCCTCCCAGCCTCCACTTCCGGTCATCAGCTGTCTTAGTTCTCTCTTGTTTCTTCAGTCCCTCAATTATTTCACACAACCAGCATCTGCTCCAGTACAGCCAAATAGCTACCCAAGTTCTCACACATCATCCCATCCTTCACCTCAGAATCTCAGTTGGTACTTTTTTCTGCCTGAAGTTTATCCTTTAAAATGTCCCTGAGAGGGGCTGGCGCTGTGGCACAGTGGGTAAAGCTGCCACCAGCAGTGCTGGCATCCCATATGGGCACCAGTTCAAGTCCTGGCTGTTCCACTTCTGATCCAGCTCCCTGCTAATGTGTCTGGGAAAGCTGTGGAAGATGGCCCTAGTGCTTGGCCCCTGCACCCATGTGGGAGACCCAGAAGAAGCTCTTGGCTCCTGGCTTCGGCCTGGCCTAGCCCTGACTGTTGCGGCCATTTGGAGAGTGAACCAGTGGATGGAAAATCGATCTCCCTCTCTCTCTTTCTCTCTCTCTCTCTCTCTCTCTGCCTCTGCCTCTCCTTCTCTGTAACTCTGACTTTCAAATAAATAAATCTTTTTACAAAAAATAAATGAAATGTTCCTGTGAAGTTCATTTTTGGTAAACCATCTAAATGGTGTTCTTCTATCCCTGTCTCCTGTCTAATTTTGCTCCTGATCTGAGAGGCACGTTCCCTGGTATGGAGTAGGGGTTACCAGTTGCTTCCTCTCAGCACACTGAAATGTTTACCATCTTCCGGCTGCTGTACTCATTGTGACAGATGAGCCACTGCTCCTGGGCTGCTCCTCATCCTCATCCTCTGGTTGCATCTACAGTCGTCTCCTTGGGGTGGACTGCAGGTTCCTACCGGCTGCTGCTATGGTTTGGATGTGGTCCCCAAGGGGTTCGGGAACTGGAGGTTTGGTCTCCAGTTTAACAGGGGCAGGAGGCACTTAGGTCAGGGAGGGAGGGATGACGTCCTCACAGCAGTGAGTTAGGTCTAGTTACAGTGAGCATGGGTTCTCAGGAGCTGGGTTTGATCGCCACAGGTGCCACTCGCCACTCTCGCACACACTTCCAGGACGTGATGCCACCTGCCACGTTGTGACAGGGGATGTGGCCCTCGTTGGCCATGGCTGCCCAATGTTGGACTTTCAGCCTCCAAAACTGAGAAGTATAGAAACCTCTTAATCTTTATAAATTGCTCAGCTTCAGGTACTTTGTTATAGTGGCTGAAAATGGACTGTGATACACATCAAGAGGTAGGTTTAGTGTTATTTTTTATGCCTTGGGCACTGAATTTCCTAGAGCTGAGGCTCCATACCTTTCAAAGACTGAAATATTCTCAGCCATTGTCTCTTAAAATATTGTCTCTTTCCTGGTTTTCATATTATCTCCTTCTGAAAATCCAATTGGATATCTTCTATGGTATGCTACCTGTCTCTTCACATCTCATGAGTTAAACCTCTGTATGCCTCTGCGATGCATCCTAGCTTATTTATTACAATATCTTTTCTACTGTTCTTGTTTTTTAAATATTGATTTATCTATTTAAAAGGCAGGCTGACAGTGCAAGACTGGGAGAGGCAACAGGATAAAGACAGGGAGAGGGAGAAGGGGGACGGGTAGGGAAAGGAAGAGGGAGAAGTCAAAGCAACTTCCAACTGTTGGCTCATTCCCCAAATGGCTGCGATGGGCCAGGGTGAAGCTAGGAGCCAGGAACTCCACCTGGGTCTGCACATGGGTGGCAGGGATCCAAGTACTTGAACCATGATTGGCTGCTTTCCCAGACACATCAGCATGAAGCCAAATTGGAAGCGGAGCAGCTGGACTCAAATGCACACTCAGATAGAGGATGCTGGTGTCACAGCTTAACCCGCTGTACAACACCAGCCCCTCTTTTCCCATATCTGTCACCTCCTGAGTCTAATCTGCTGGTTAACATGTCTACTGAGTTTTACTTACAGTTAATACATTTTCATATTTAAAAATTCTATTTCTCTTTTCAAATCTACTTTGCCATGTTGGAAGCTTCTTCTCCCTCTTTGTGTGTGTTTTCAATCCCTCTCACAGTTCCAGAAATACACAAACACCCCAAGCCCTCTTCACACAATGTGGACAAGGCTCTTCCCGCTGAAGGTTGGGGTCCATGTCCCTCCTTTGGAATCTGGATAGAAGCTTATCACTCTTCCAACCAACAGGACAATGTGATCTCAGAAGCTAGGTGACAAAAAGGACATGGCTTCTGCTGAGCTCTCCATTTCTTGGGTGCCGCCCCTCGGAGTAGGGCACCGTGCCGTGAGAAAGGCCAGACCACATGGTTCGGCCACTTGGACAGGAGCTTGAGGACCACTCAACAGCTGCCACCGTCTGCCACACACGTGAATGAGCCTCCCCTCCTGGCCTTCTAGCTTTGCAGCTGAGGCCTTGAACAACATGGAGTGGAAAAAGCCACCTGTTGGAATCCTGTGAGCATAATAAACACTTTATGCCTCCAAGCCACTTGGTCTTGGTAACTAGAATTTCCCGTGCATTTCACAGTGGACGTTTCCTATTTGTTGACTTGCAAAATACATGAGTAGATTATTCTTGAATCCAGACTGCTCTTCAGAAAAGCTACTTGTCCTTACCCGGATGTCATCAATCCTGGATTAGGACCAAGGATCACGCTCCTGTTTGTCAATGAATAAAAGCCCCCCACCTCAAAGAAAGAGGGCCCCTGCCCTGCCCAGTGCCTCAGATGGCTAACAGGGTGGGTCAACCTGCTTCCTCCCCCCTTTGACCTACCCTCAGAGCAAACACGCCACCTACCCCCTGCTTCCTACCAAGGATCTACACCGCTCTGGGCTGGGCTGGGAGGCTGCCATTTTGCTTTCTCATGTAAGCGGCTACTTTCAGGACAAAAAGTGATATGAGGGAAAAAGACATTCCAAACAGCTCCTGCATCATGAGTCTAAAAATAAAGCCAGCAGCAGTGATGCCACTGCTAAAAATACAGTTTGGATGAGCTGTGACATCAGCAGGTGCCTGGCCTGGGCGCTGCGGAACCCCAGCCCCCGCAGGGGCTCTGAGGTCCCTCTACCCAGCCTTCACTGCCGGCGGCCAGGGCTGGACCCACCAGCTCCAAGGAAAAGGGCTGGAGAGCTGGACTTAGAGCTTCCGCGTGGAGATAATTGGGGTTCTCCATGTCAAGAGCCCAGTGTCCAACAGAGGTGTCCGACAGTGCTGCCACAGGCAAGCTAGCCTGGACCTGCTGTGATTAGCACGTTAATAGCAGCTTCATTTCCAAGGCCCTGGGAGGCCTCTCTGCCCCGCAATCACAACACAAAGGCGGAGGCTGGGGGAGGACAGGGAGCCAGCTCCCCCCACCACTGCCTCTGACCCGACCCGCACAGCGTCCTGATGAGAACAATGCAGGCACGAGGGCTGGATGCCCCCCACACCTACGTTAGCCCTGCCAAGTCCCACAAGGTAAAAGGGGCATACTTCAGCCCCGGATGTGCCCAAACTCTGCAGAAGGGGCTCCTCAAGAATAAGACTTGGTCATCGCTGAGCAGCCGGGCCCCAGCATGAGGGTGGCACCCCCCAAAGAGCACTGCTGATCTTAAAGAACTCCCCAGACTGGATATCCTGGAGCTGAGGATGCAGAGCAAACCAAGGCCCCCAGGGCATGGAGAAAGAGGGAGGACGGAGCCCACGTTCACAGCCGGCTGAGCTGCACAGAGCCCACCCTGGGCTAAGTGGCAGCCCAGGTAGCCCAGGACTCTGGTGACACGCGGGCTCTGGGCTCCTGCCCTGTGGGCATGGGAGGGGACAGGGTAGGGAGCCGGGCTGGTTTGCACTCAAGACCATTCTGTCTTTTCTGAGAGGTCCATGGGGCAAGCCTTGGGCAGCATCATTGCCACAACTCTACTCTCCCGTTCAATCCCTAGTGACTGTTCTGACAAACCCAAATGGACCCAGGGGCTTATCGGGGCCACTCTAGAAGCAAGCCCCAGTTCAGAGCAGGCTTCTTCCTCTCCACTCAGCTGCTGCCCCTCTCCAGCCTCAGGAAGCATCTGGGTCCACCAGGCGCACTCTGTCCAGTCGCGTGTGCCGGTCACATAACAGCCTCTCTCTGACAACCTGGGCTAGTCCAGGAGATGTGAGGACAAGCTGTTAGGTTTAGCTTCCAGAAAACTCCCTCAAAGTGGTTCACTCAGCATTTCCCTCCCTGACTTTTTCTACAGTCTGGAACAAGGATATAATGGCTGGAGCTGCATCAGCCACCTTGGACCAGGGGCTGTCTGGTGGAGCAGAGAGATAGGGGAAGCATGGGTCCCTGAGGAGCAGGGACCCAGAAGAACTAACCACAGCCTCCCTCCAGACTGCATTTGTATGAGGGCAAGCATGCTTACGTCACTCCAATTCAAAGCACCCAACCAGCAGTCACAGGTGTCTGCTCCCTGGGGCATCTACCTTCCCAGCCAAACCCTTACCCTCCAGTCCAAGCCACCTCCTCCAGGAGCTGTCCTGGATTGCACCTTTATCTGATCAGCTGCAGCATGCAGTGCAGAGTTCAGATCCACCTGGTGGATCTCCCAGTGATTACTCGGCGACCTCAGACAAATAAATGATTTCACATCTTGGAGCCTCAGACTCAGCAGCTGCCGGCCGGGATGCTGACACTGCCACGGCCCAGGGCTTCCTGGGGCTTGGATAATAACAGAGGTAAAAAGGCATGGCTCCCATCAGCATGCGATACACCCAGACATCAGCCATTCTCAAGCCACTGGGACCACCACCTACCCCCTGAAATAGGTCCCATTATTACAGGATGTATTTGGTATTTTCTTGTGAGTTTTAATGTTCTCTCCCTCCTGCCTGTTTTCAACATCACCTTTTAAAAGCAATAACACATGGGAATTCCACTGCAGCGATTGGCTTTTTTTTTTCCCCTTAAATGACATACCTTAAAACAAATGCATAACGTGGTCTTCTGTGGTCCCCCTTAAATCATCTCACACCCCGAGAGGCATGGCTGCTGCCCTCCCTTAAGTGATTCTCGTGTATTTAGGAATGAAATGCACACTCCTCTTCCATTCCCCAACAAGGAGGCCCTTCAGGGTGGGGCTGGGCTGCTCTTATCTCTGCGATTAGCCCCGCGCCTGGAACATACAAGGAGCCCATTAATAGACGCCTAATTAGTGAGCCATCATTCTCTCGCATTCCTATCAGAGACCTGGACAGATGGCCTGAGCAAATTCCAGTCCAGCGCATTCTGAGGGCTGTCCAAATTCTTGCACTGTGCTGGACGCACGTTCTATCAACAATTACACATTACAAGTGGGCTGTCAGCACCAGAGCCTGCCATTGTTTCTACAAACACTTTCCTGAAACCCAAATGGCTTTTGCTGTCATGGGATTTGATCCATTTCCTGGCGCCCTGGCAAGCCCCGGCCTGGCCAGTGCGACGTGGCAGGGACTTCACAAAAAAGGGCTTCTTCTCTGGGCTGGACAAAGAAAACTTTCTGCAGGAGCCTGCACCGCCTCGGCAGCTGCAAACACGCTCGGGAAATGTTTCCATCAGGGAGCGGGGTCTTACGCAAAGCAAGAGGTGGTGACATCCTGAAAACACCGGGTCCCAAATAAAATGTGAGCTGTGACAAGGATGCTGCAGGACCCAGCTTCTGTGTCAGAGAGGCTTTTCAGCAGTGGAAAAGTTTTGATGGAAAATTGCGCACTTGGCCTGTTAAGAAGTAACCAAGTGAGATGTTTTCTGGCATACGCTAAATGTTTTATTTGGCAAATTCCTGCCAACTCAGACCTGAAGCTAACTCACTTCTACCCCACCTCCCCATCCCGTGCCAGACGCCACACTGAAAAAGTGAGACAGGTGTCGGTGGCAGCTGCCTAGGGCCAGACACTCAAAGACCCACATGCTAAAAGGGGCCGAGCTGGAGTATCCCCATCAAAAGCGGTGGCCAGCACTGTGCAGGAGGCCCACCCAGCAGAGCGGTCTTGTGTCCTCACACCATCATGGGGCAAGCTGGGCGCTGCTCACAGCCGTGACTGAGCCCCAAGAAGTGGCAGTGAGCTGTCGTGGGCCCAGCCTTAGCTGCAAATGGGCAACGGAGGCAGCCTCTCAGAGCCTGGTCTGCAAAGGGAGAGTGAAAGCACCCCAGGACCTGCTGGGGGCTGCTGCGTGTGGGCTCAGGGAGTGCCGACAGCTTCCCAGGCCCCACAGAAGTCTGCACTCTGCAGGGGAGCTCAGTCACACACACAGAGCTACAGCCAATGGCCAGTGGCATGTGTGAGTGACCAGCAAGGCAGGGGTGTGTGTGGGGTGGGTGGAGGGTGGTTGTGGTAGGTCTATAGGAGTCCCTGGAACTCAGACAAGTAGGAGGTGGTGGCCACTGAACCAGATCTGGACAGGAAAGTAGGCTTAACACTTGGCAGCTGGACCAGGACCCCAGCAAGGGCTATATCTGCAGACCAGCAGAGAGGCAGGCCCAGTGCCCTTCTGTTACAACCACCTCAAGTCCCCTCCCCAGTGGGACTGGGCTTTAGTGCAATGAGGACCAGGCTTGGCCCACTGCTGGTTTTACCTTGCGGCACCCCCTCCTTCCTGCCTGCCTCTCCCCGACTAGCTTGCCTGCAAACACACAAGTGGGCCATGTCTAACCTGTCCACCCGGGGCCGTTCTCTCAGCCTCTCCTGGCGGCTGAGTGGGTGGATGGGAGGAAGACAGCAGAGGAAGACGGGAGATGGCTCAACTCGCATCTCTTGCCAACATCTTAAAAAAATCTCCCTCCTGCCAGTGGCCAAGACTTCGCAAGCAGCCCTCCTGCAGCGGCCACACCGTCTGGCCACCTCCCCAGCACTCCTATTTATACCTCACCATCGAGCTGCCTCCTTTTTTGGACAGTGTCACCGCCTTGGTGCAGAAGCTGCTCAGTCGTTGCGTCTCCACCAAGGACGGGGAAGGAAAGCTGAGTAGCGGCACTGCTGGGAGCTGCCAGGGCTCCCGTTAGAGACCTGTCTGTCGTTCACTCTGGGGCAGTGCCCAGTGGTCTGTCTGGCCAACTCCACGGCCAGTTTCTCCAGAATGGGGAGCTGGTCAGCACAGGCTTGGGCCCCCTCCAGTTGGTCCACAGCTGACCCCCACACCTGAGTAACCCACCTTCTAGAGCTCTGGAGGAAGTATGGGCAAAGTCCAGTCTGTCCTCTGCTTCTTGGAGTCAGCTGGGCAGGTGCTGACCTGCCCATTCTCCAGAGGAGAACAAAGCTCCTCCAGCCACGCAGGACCCTGCTCCCCTTCCCTTTCCTTATCGATTGCTTGCTTGCTTGCTCCCCAGGAACCACGGCATCTTCCAACCAAAGCACGTGTTCAATTGTTCCAGAAAAGACAAAGGGCAGCAAGTAAGTGGCTGAGGGAGAGCAGAGAATAAAACGAGCTCCTTCAGGACATGTAACGAGAGCTTTGCTTTAGACCTAAACCTAGGCTGTGGGCTCTGGGCTTTCCCGCTGTTTAAACCAAGAAGGACACAGGTGGGTGGCTGGGGGTGGTGCACACACTAATAGCCAGGTCTCCAGACTCCTCGTTACACACACACAGTAAATGCCTACTGTGTGCAGGCACTGGGCACACGTTACTCTGCCAAGAGAGAGCAGGTGAGGAAGCCAGGTCTCGGTTGGAGGACGTGAGGAGCCGGCACAAGCCACCCCAAGGCAGGGAGCTGGGAGCGTGGGCGGAGTGGAATTCAGAACATGTAGCTCCTGGCCCAGGGTGCTCCCCTCCGCGTCCCTCTGCCTTCCCTCCTGGCCTTGTCTCCAGGTCAGAGTCATAGCCCCTGGCACCTGTTGAGGTGGGAGGAACCAGAAAAGTCAGCAGCCTGCCTTCAGGACGCTTACAGGCTGGTGATGGGCATGCACACTCATGCATATGTATGCACACACAAACATGCAGAGACACGCATAAATATATACTCACACATGCATGCATGCACACACGCTATGGTCGTGGAGCACAAAGGCCAGGCAGAGGAAGACAACCGGGCTCCCACCAAGACAGAACCCTGCAGACTCTAGTGTGGGGCCAGGAGGCAACAGCCCAAGCCTGGTCTCCGCACAGATGCGCCAGGTGCCAGCTGCACTGCTGCCCCCAGGACTGAGCAGAAACCCCATGTAGGACCACACTGCCATGCCGGGGTGGGCAGAACAGACCCAACAGACGGCAAATCGGGCCAATGCCCACAGGACGGCCTCCTTTCCAGCCCTAGCAGAGACATTCTGACCAGCGCCCCCTATCCGGGCCTGAGGAGGCCCAGCCATCTCCATCCTCAGAGGGGACTACTGTGGGAAAATCACAAGAAAGGCCGGCTCTTGCTGCTGAGCCTTCTGGTGAGATGATTTGCCAGCGCCTTTGGCCTGGGCCAGGGGACCAGATGACCAGGGAGGACCCCCAGTCCCCATGAGCCTTCACAGCAGGACGGCCTTCAGACGGTCAGTCACGTGGCATGTGTAGCTGGCTGAAGGCAGCCCAGCTTCAATCTCCAGCACACATACTCCAGAGACCCCAGGCCACTCCTGGAGCAGCGGCACTGCACACTCCATGGACAGGCCTGGGGCTTGACTGGCTGCGGCAGGAGTGTGTTGACTCCCCGTAAGCCTGGCCCTGTGAGGCTCTTTCTTCTGTGTCCCAGAAAGTGATAAATCGGACTTAGGTGATGGTCAGTAAAGAACTGAAGCCAATGCCCAAACCCTGCAGAGTGCAAGGTGTGAGGCTGGGGGCTGGGCGGGCGCAAGGAGGGTCTGCCTGACCTGCTCCACCCACTCCAGAGAACCTCGGCTCGGCCCCTCATCACCCAGCGCCTCCCTGCCCTTCCTTACTCGCTGAGACCCAGGCACAGGGGCGGCGCTAAGCCGGGGCAAGTGCCTGCTAGGAAAACAGACCGCTAAGCCCAGGCCACTCCCTGTGGTCAGGGTTCTGTGGGGAAAACTGCTGGCAGGATGCAGGGAGCGCCCTGGGGCATGGCTGGAGGGGTGGATGGTTACCTTGGACAGCCGTTGGCTTTGGAGGCAGGACCTGGTCAGGGGGCTAGCACAGAGGATGGGGCCTGAACAAAGGCCTAGAAGCAGGAAGAAAGCCCGTCTAACTAAGTTACTGCTCCCTGTGCGCAGCAGGGGGCAGGGGCTTCCACACACGTCGCCATGTTGGAACTTGCCAGTTTGACAAGTGGGTAGTGTGGCCCCCACGTGGGTGGGTGGGGGACAGCCCTGAGGGGGACAGTCGGGCTCCAGCTCCTAGGAGGGTGTGAGCTGGGCCACTGGCTTCATTGTGACAAACCCCAATTCCTTTATTTGCCGTGAAGGGGGTGGAAAGGGGTTATGCAAAGTGCTGGGCACAGTGTCTGGCTCCTGGAAGAGCTTGATCAATGACAGCCATCACAGTCATTGTCATGAGCATCTTTGTTCTGGGTTGGCAGCTCAGAGAGGTTAAGCAAATTGCCCAGAGTCACACAGCTCCTATGCAAAAGTGAAGCGATTTGGCACCGAGACTTGAAAGCCGCGCCATTGCCCACCATGTGTGGGGAGAGGGGGAGGTGAACCAAGGGTGAGGAAGCCTGAAGCCTTCCAACAGGTGGCAGAGCGAGCGTATAGTGAGGGAAGGCAGGGGACAGACCCTTCATGTCTGCCAGGAGTCGCGACTTTGATGTCTTCGGGAAAGTGCTTAAGAGCAGTGAGGCAGGTCAGACTGGATGGGAGGAAGGGAAAGGAAACCCACTGGAAACAGGACCGAGGGAGAGGCTGCTGCACTGGTCCACGCAGGAGGGTGTGCCCAGGCCAGGAGACAGAGATGAGAGGGAGCACCCAGCCAGCTGGGGACCAGCGCCCTAGGGTTCCACCTGGCCAGGCCAGTAAAGCACTGTGGGGAGCAGGAGTCCAGGAGGGGATGCGGGTGGGGGATGGGTGGGAAATTAAAACAGCAGCAGTGGGCAAGGCCAGGGAGCCCTTCTCTCATGTTAAAGCCAAACGAGGACACGGGATGGCAAAGCACCTGCCGACCCCAAGAGCCCCAAGAGAGGGGTCTCACAGCTGGGAGAAGGCTGGGGGGCTGTCGGAGGTGGGGGATCCTCCTGCATGCCACACTCACATTCTGAACCCTAGCTCAGGCTGGTGAGAACTTCTTACCACCACAGCCCCCCCTGCATCAGCCCGAGACCACCACTGTGCACAGCAGGTGTGCAACGCAGGCAGAGGGGTAGCCAGTATGACCTTCATAATCCATCTGCTGCCTTCTGGAAGGCTCTGCAGGGGGAGCAGGAGGAGAGGACACAGCAGGGGGTGAGAAGCTTCCCCAGGAGGAGCGAGGAGGAGATGGGACAGCGAGAACAGCAGCTGGCATGGGGACAATGACAGCTGGTGCTGAAAGGTGCCCCGTGTCCCAGCGGCACCAAAAGAAACCTGTTCTTGGCACGATGCTGCAAGTGAGAGAAGCCACGTGGCGTTACCTGGAGTGGGGGCTGTGTATGGTGCACTCCAGCTCCTGGGGTCTCAGGGGGACCTGATAAACCCTGTCCCACTCCTCCCTGGCACGCAGTGGGTCCATGACCAATACCTGGAGATGAGTGATGGACTCACATAGCCCTGGGGACCCAGGCTGCGCAGTCTGGCCTCCCCCTGCTCGCTGCTCTCTTCCTGAGAGGTGAACGTCTGGACAGCTCTGCTTCCTGCTACTATAACCAGATGCCCAAGGATGGCTGCTTTATAAAGAAAAGAGGTTTGTTCAGCTCACAATTCTGGAGGTTCAAGAAACGGCACCAGGACAGCGGCTGTGCTGGGAGAACTTGCCCAGGGCACTGCGGGAGGCAGGAGATGCTGAGGGGCAGGTCTGGGGGTGGGGCCAATGTGTGCTTTCACTCCGCCCCTCCAGGGGTCCTGGTGGTAGGCCCCGTTTGGGAAATGCCAGCGGAGGCTCATGGCTCCAGGTACAGCAGACTTGGACACTGGGTTGGCTGTGGTGAGGATCTCATGGATGACGGTGGGAGCCCAGTGGGCGGAAGAGGCCACATTGCAAGAAAGGAAGCCACAATGAGGGGAGGGGCCTTCCCTGTGACTCCCGCCAGGCCTTGCCTTTAAAGGTTCCCCCACTTCTCAACATGGCCCCACTGTGGCCCAAGCTCCCAACATGTGAACCTCTGGGATACAAGCCACCATCAAATCACAGCAACCGTCAATGGCTCCCTACTACCAGCAGGACAGAGACCATTGCCATTAGCAAGGATGGCGCCCCCTGGGCCAGGTTCTCTTTGACCTCCTGCCTCGTGACTTCTCTACACACAGTCCCCCTAGACGGTGCACACACTGCCTCCCAACAGGTACCACACTGTCCATCTCTGTGGGAAAAGCAGGGCCAACCTGCAGGAAACCCACCAGCTACATAGCCTTGCCTCCAGCCCAGGTTTAAATCTGGGCCATGCTGCTCAGGCTCTGTAACTCCAAGCAGTTTACCAATCTCTGGTCTCCACTTCCTCATCCAAAGCCTAGGGGTGGGGAAAGGAACTGCAGTCCACAGGGCTGCAATGGCCGGCTGAGCGTGTCTGCAAGGTGTGCAGCCCAGTGTCTGGCCCACAGCAAGGGCCCAGGAAACACTGGCTGACAATATGGAGGCAGAACATGCTGATCTCATTTGCTCAACTAGCCCCTCCCATCCCACGTGGATGCCCCCTTCCACGCCCACTGCCAGGCACTCGGGACAAAGGTCAGACATTGGGTAGCTGCCCCCGCCCTTCCCATGGCTGTTTCCCAGCATCCCCTGTGCTTTCTACCGATCTATCTCCCCAACTAGGGCCAGCTTCCCAAGGGATGGCATGGCCCTCACATCCTCCCCTGGGGGCACTGCACAGGACCTGCCCAGAGGAACACCTGCCCAGCCCTGTGGACATATCTAGCTATTACCCCATGCACTGCAACAGAGGGAGCCTTGAGGGGCAGAGGAGATGAGGGGGTGGGGGTCCCACCCTGAACCTCTGAGTCTGCCGAGAGGTCGTGAATAGAGGCGTGAGCAATGGGAACGGGTTGGGGGGGGAGGTAAGAGGGGTTACATAAAACCAGTAACTGTGGCTCAGCCCAGGCTGCCAAGAGCCACTTCGGAAAGCCAATCCCCACCAGCTGGCAGCTCCCTGGATCCCTGGCACAGAGGAAGGGCTTAACAGATGAAGGAATGAATGAATGAGCAGATAAACTGAGCCCAGCAGGACCTGGCAACCAAGAACACAGCTCTGCACCGAACAGCACCGAGGCCAGCAACAGTGATGACAAAGCAGTGACAACGCCAAGGAAGACGAGGAGGAAGCAGTGGCCCAGTGCTGGCCCAGGCCCCGGGCACTCCCTCCCCACTCCCAGCAACCCCTGTTCCATTTTCCTGAGGGTTAGGGAAATCTGATGACTGCACTGCGTCACAGTCACTCGGAGCCTGGCTCCAAGCCAGCCCCTCTGCCCCGAAGCTCCTGCTCCTCACTGCCATCTCCATCCCGACCAGGTCCCAGCTGACCTGCCTGTCACATCAGGTCATGCCTCCAGCACCTCGGCACACCCAGGGTGCTGACACCCAAGCCTGAAAATGGGGTCTTCCAGGGAAGCCATTCTCAGCGCAGGGCCTCCCTGGTGCCATCCTCTAGGGGGTCAGGCGAGTTCTGGCAGCCAGAAGGGACTGACTGAGAGCAGAGCTGCACTTTGAGGCCTGTAGGGGGCTTTAGGGTCACTGCTCTCAGTGGGGACTTTGATTGGACATTACTGCCCACACCATCTCTGAGGAGAGCAGCTACTTCAGGACAGACAAGAGCTAAACTCAGAGAGAACAAGAAGACCCATCAGCCATCAGTCCAGGATTGGAGGTTAACTGATTTTTCCATCCCCTGGGGAGAATGAAAATATCTAAGCAAGGAAGAAAGTCAGGTTGGTCAAAGGGCCTGGTGCATAGGAAACACTCCTGGTGGGTGCTGGAAAGCAGGGTGCTCCCTGCTCCTGTGCTCCCCTCTCAGAGCCCTTGGTCAAGCAGAGGACAGAGGTGAGTCACTGGGGTCCATGGCAGCCCGAGGAGGGTGTGGAGCATGCCTGGACTGAGAGGTCACCAGGGGAGGCTTCCTGGACAAGGTGACCCGTAGACAGGGGACTGAAGTTGAACAGGTGACCAAGCAGTTAGGGAAGGATGTCCAGCAGAAGAAAGAACCCTGGCAGAGGCTTGGGGGAGAGAAGCAATGGCTGAGTTGGGAGACAGGTAGGAAGGGTGGAAACAGAGTGGTGAAGAAGAGGCAGATAGGTCTGGTCAGCTGTGATGAGCCCTGTGGGCTCCTCTGACACCAGCGGAAGCTACAAACCAGGGGATGGCAAGACCAGGTGGGCGTTGAGAAAGAACCTCCTGGCTGCTGCCTGGTGCCAGGCTGGAAGGTGGGGGTATGCTTGGAGAGAGTAGGGAGCCAGTGAGGAGCTCCGGCCAGGAAGAAGGAACAGGGCAAACATGGGGAGCTGGCAGGCCCAGTGAACCAGGCTCAGAGAAGGATGGGACCTGTTCCCTGGGGCAGGGGATGGGCAGTAGGGCAGGGAGAGGGAGGCCTCCAGCCTTGGAGCACCAAGATCAGAGACAGGGTCACAGAAAACTACTCCAACAAGTGGCCCCCACCGAAAGATCACAAGCCCATACGAAGGCACCTGCTCTCACGGACCCCTCTGGCCTTTGGATCAGCCACTGCAGCTGATGAACAGTTCAGGGAGAAGTGACTTCCCCAGTAACCTGGGTCTCCTGCCTCCCAGGCCAGTGGGAGCCTCCGTCTCATGTGAGTAAGATCTGATTTTGTGCTGATAGAAGACACGGGGGCCAGCACGCTTCTCCCCCAGCAGAACAAACACAAAAGGGCTTTGCATCCACATGGGCCCAGTGGTCACCTCAGGGACAATTTCTGTCTTTCTCTTCCTAAATTAGCTTTGAGGAATTTCACCCACAGGTGCACATTATTTCTGTAAAGAGGAAAAGAACTAAAAGATAACAAAAATAATAGTTCTTAAAGATGATGCAAGCATAGAACAATACAAAACAGAAAAAAAAAAGGCAGCGCTCAAGATGCTTCTCAATTACTCATTTTCCTTCCCACGATCGGCTGGCTGGGCGGCGGCGAGAAGGCAACGGCAGCAGCATTTGGTGGTGGCGTTTGGTACCCCAACTTGAGAAGTTCCTATTGGTCTCTTATAACCACCCAGTTTCCTTCTCATTGTCTCTCGGGTGCCAGCTCCGAAGTACAGGGAGCAAGGGGCGTTTAATTCACAGCGTCGGATGCCCAGGGAGATGCAAGCGGTGGCCTTGCCCATCCCACGGCCAGGGTGTCGCAAGGGTCTGAGCTCTGGGAAAGCAATTCTGCAGCGAGAGTCTGGGCAGACACCATTGGCAGTGCCGTGGCTCCTCCTGGGTGTGACTCTGTCATTCTGAGCCGGGCCTCTTGTGTTGCTTTGAGGTCCCCGTGGCTGCATAACCCACTTTGATTTTCCCACTGGGGCTTGGAGCAGACAGAAGCACCCTTCCAGGGCCAGCCCAGTGTGGCAGACTCAGCTGGGGCGTGAGGCAGAGGCCGCTCACCTACATCACGTGCTTCGGGCAGGGGATGGTGTCTTCCCATGCAAGGGCAAAGCACCGTGGAATATTCCAGAGAAAACCAAGGAATCAGAGAGGGCGCAGGGCCACTGCACAGGTGCAGCTAGCTGCGCTCTGGACTTCAAGAAGACAGCGTGGGCTTTCTTACCTTTGAGCCACAAAGTGCAAAGGTGCTCATCTGAGCGTTAATTATAATGGTGAAAACCACCAGAAAGCCTCAATAGTACCCGAAATACACGAAATGGATAGGAGGCCTTTCAAAGGCGGGTTTACGCTGGGTTCACGGCTGAAGGCTTGTTTTCAAGATGACTTAAAGGAAGAAGCCACGCACAGGAAATTACCATGGGTTGGGGGAGATGGGGGTTGTGGGCAGCAGGTGGGTCCCCCCTCCCCTGGGGCAGTCACTCCCCTGCAGAAGGGCAGCCCAGGAGAACAGGACATTCTGTGCTTTGTTCACTTGTGTGTCCCCCCTGCCTGACACCCGACAAATATGTGTCAAGTGGGAAAAACATAGATCACATTTACGGAGAATTTTAATGACGTGGGGAAATATTTTTGATATTATGTTAAGAAGAAAGGTAAGAAATGAAACCATGTGTATGTGTTCGGAGGGCGGAGCTAGAGGGAAGTGTTAACCACAGCTGTGTCTGAACGGTAACATTGTGGGTGACTTTCTCTCCAAGTTTCCTGTGTTTTTTGTTTTTCGTTTTTTTTTTTCTTTTTTTTTTTTTGTTCAGCAATTCACCAATTCTTGTGACTCTACCAATAGCTAAAAGAGAGACTGAGAAAGCACCAGACAACATGTTACTTGGGCACAATGAACCCTCCCATTGATCATTTGTGTGACCCATTGGGAAAGCGGTCAGCCTGCAGGGGTTAACTCCAAGCCTGATCAGGAGGGAGGGAGGGATCCCCTTGGACCCCTGGACCTTGCAGTCCACAGCCCATGTGAGAAGGTGACAGGCTATGGGTTGGTTCAGTTAGGCCCCTCAAGAAACATTTGTTGAGGTCCAAAGCCCTAGGACCTTGGAAAGAGGATCTCTACAGAGGTCATCAATCTAAAATGAGGTCATTAAGGTGGGCCCTGAGCCAATACAACTGCATCCGGATACAAAGGGGCAGCTTGGAGACAGATGTGCACACAAGGAGAGCGCCATGGGGAGTAAGATGCTTCGGCTAGCCCGGGGAATACCAGAGGGGGCCAGCAAAGCCCCGGGGGTGCTCAGGAGGACCCAACCCTGCTGACACCTTGCCCTTGGACTTCAGCCTCCAGGATTGGGGAGGAGACGGGGACAACGTACTGCTGTTCAAGATGTAGTTATGGTAGCCCTGGGGATCCACACAGAGGGAAAGCCTGCTTTGGAGGCGGGTCACAGGGGCACATTGGTGAGCCACCTGTCTCTCTGGGACTCAGTTTACTTATCTGGAAAGGGGGAAATTGGCCTAGAATAGTGGGGTTCAAATTTGATTTTAGTTTTAGCCTTGGAATGAAATCTGACATCAAAGCCCAATAAGAAAAATGGGAAGCAAGGCCTGCCCTGGGTCAAACACCCTCCCTGCAGAACAGCCTTGGAAAAGTACCGTCCAGATCACTGGGAAGTCCCCACCAGCACCCCACTGGGAGAACCCCGAACAAGGAGCCCCTGGCCGGCCATCCTGGAGAGGCCTCTGTGTGCACCCAGCCACAGAGGGACGGTAAGGCTGTAACAGGGAAACAGTGAGCAGACAGGCTGGGCCACCCTCTGCCTCCTGAAAGCCAGCTGCAAACAGGTCACCTGATGTCCCAAATCTGCCACCTCAGAATTTATCTTGCCCTCCAAGGACAAGCAGACGCTGTGCCTTATCAGAGCACGACTGAGTGGCAGAATGACAGGCGTGACGCGCCCTTATCACCCCAAGGACGGCAGTGACGTCTGCAGAGAGACTTGGTCTCCCTGACAATGGAATCAAGAGTGCAAGGGTCTGAGGGGACTGGGTCACGAGGACGCTGTCCTTTTGGAACCCACAGACTCCTCCGGGGGCACAGAGTCAATAAGGAAGGAGAGAAACAGCGTCACCATCCTCCCTGCCCCGCTGTGCAATCAGGCCGTGCAGCCAGGCTTGATGCCTTTACCTTTAATTACACAAAGAGCATGCAGTTCACTCTCCTTCTCAAAACTGCCTTACAGGGACAGCGAATGTCCCTCTGCACGCCGGGCCTTTCCCCGGGGGAGACAGCGGCAGGTCTCTGGGCTGCAACCTTCCAGAATCCTGGGACATATGTCCTTCCAAAGAGACCCACGGGGGCAGAACAGGGGTCTGGGCAGAGTGTGATGCTGCATTGTAGAAGCTGTGAGGCTGGGGGCTGCAGGAATAGAGTGGGCTTCTAGGCAGAGGAGGAGTCAGATGATGGCTACAGTCCTTGAGGCCTGAGGCCTGCTTTGTGTGGGCACAGAGACAGCTGGCTCCCCGCCTCACTTGTAGCCCAGTCAGCTTCTCTGGGAAACTGTGCAGCTTCCTCAAGGGGTCTTCAACTCCATCAGGGTGGGTGTTTGGTGCAGCAGTCGGGAGGCCCACATCTCATATCAGAGCGCTGGGTTCAAGTTCCGCTCTGGCTCCCAACTCCAGCTTTCTAATGCAGACCTCGGGAGGCAGCAGTGATGGCTCAAATGCATGGGTTCCTACCAGCGATGTGGGAGACCTGGATTGATTTCCTGGCTCCTGGCTTCAGCCCTAGCTTAGTCCTGGTTGTTGTGGGCTCCAAATGGAGAGTCAGCACACAGGTAGGAACACTTGCACGCTCGCTCGCTCTCTCTCTCTCCTCTGCTTCTCAAACAAATAAACAAATTTTAAAATCTCCACCACCATGACTATGAAGATGATCATGACAGCATGTGCAAGACACTCTGCTGGACCTCCCAGGCAAGTATTAATGTTTCTGTTTTAAAGACAAAGGAACTGCAGCCCAGAGAAACTAAGCAACACACCCAAAGTCACCATCTGACCTTGGCAACAGTGACCAAGAGCCTTCCACAAGCCTGTGGCCAACGATACGACAACGCGTAGTGATTGATCGTAGGAGCTCAACGAGCAGCTGCTGCCCCATCTCCTGCTTAAAGAACGCGGCAATGTTGAGTGGATAACCAAGTACCAGGCAAGTGCGAGAAAGTCTTGACAATCTCACGGGTTTGCGTTTGTTTTCTCACGTTAGGATTCTCTACTTGCAGCTAGGAATGCCCCCACAGCCTAGCGCTTCTACCTCTGCAAAGAGTTAAGGTGTTGGCAAGAGACCCTCCCACACCAAGGCAGGTCAGTCCCTCCGGCCTGCCCACCAGGGCTCGGGGCACGGCGGTGACGGGCCAGACGCAGCAGCCGCTTTCTGCGATCACCCCCCGGTAAACATCAGGCTGCCAGGGGGTGGGCAGGGGGCCTTGATTTATTATATAGCTTTGGACAGTTCCTACAGAAATATTGCCAAGTGGTAGAATAATCAAGTCTTTCACTCAAGCCCCCTCCTACTTTCTGCTTTTAAGTGAAAGGATAAAGTATGCAATGAGCCTGAGCTAAATCAGTAAAAATGCCACACTTTGGCCCAGCCAAACTTTCTGCGTCACTGCGAAATACATGCAGACCTCAGCAATCTTTCATCCGCACGATGACGTCCCGGGCTGTCCAAGTTCTGGACATTCTGAGGACTTCTTTGGATCGGACATGAACAATCAGCCTATTACGGGTAAGGTCACTGTTTGATGCTCCACGGAGCAGGCATCAAAGAACCCTTCCTCCTCTCACGGTCTTCCCTCTGCCAGTTCTGTCTGAAACTGGTTAGCTCATGTCCGGGTCTCATACTGGAAGCGCTCTTCCCCATTGCCATCCTGGGCTCCCGGCTGAGGAGGTGGGGACGTCCATCTGTCTGTCCATCCATGCACTCACCCCAGCCATGGAGACCCCCGGATGGAGAGGATGTGACCCATGAAGGGATGCCCCCTGCTCCGGGAAGTTCTGATGGACGGAGACCCTCGGCCCCGTCTTCCAGCTCAGGAGCCTGTCCCTCACCACGGTGCAAGCGCGTCAATTTGTCATCACCACTTCTGGATTTCAGGCAGCCTCTGGGCTCAGCCGTGAATTAGCGCAGGCCTGGGGTGGATGCCCCACATGTTCAGGCATCAGTAGGCTGCTGAGGAGTGAGGACAGGGGGCTGCCCTGTCCCAGGCACTCCATCTCCTTTGGGAGCCTGTCTGCCCTCCTCGGACTTGGGTGGTTGGACAGCATGCTCTCCAGTTCGAAGTCTGAGACTGCTTTGATCATTATTCAGTCGACAACTGGAGGGGAAGCTGGCCTGGGCGGAGAGCCACCTTGCACCTCCCTTGGAGTGTCCACGAGATGTGTCTGAGCCTTGTAACCGTGCCAAGGTCCCCATGGGTGTCATCCGTGTAGAAAGGGTGGGGCTGGCAGTTGAGAGAGATGCTTCCCAAGGTGCCTTCTGAGGCTATACTCTCATTGCTTTCAGTTTAAGCTGTTGGTGAAGGTGACATTTGGGTACGGCAAACACACATCATACGCTTTTTAACAAGAGCCCTAATTTCAGATATTTCACCTCATTCATTCCTTCATTCACACAGTATTTAATGAGCCCCTATTTTGTGCCAGGCACTGTTCTAACAGCAAGCCAGGCAAGACACAGTCGCGATTAACACAGAACATCCAGTCCAGAGTGGGAGGCAGAAACTACTCAGCTGAACAGCTGTGGGCAAAGAGCGTAAAACAAGCAGCGCCATGGGCAGGAACGGCGCAGTCGGAGGGAGGGCACGGGGCCCTCTGCAAAGGCTTCCCTGTGGACCAAGACAGAAAACGCTCCTGGAAGAAAGTGTGGGGGAGAAGCGGGCGCAGAGGCCTTCACAGCACAAAGGGGTGGGCACTGCGGCTGCCGGCTGGAGGAGGGAGGGACCCCAGGTGGCCCCGGGGAGATTGCAGAGACCCCCTGGACAGGGTCACAACTTCCTTCTCATACAGACTTACAGTGACGAGTTACTGCCCAACCAGGAGACCGTGCTCCACTGGCCGCAGTGCTTGGAGCTTTGGGAAGGACTCTGGGGGTTACCGTAGGTGGGATGGGGTACTGGGGGGAGAAGGCTCACAGGAAGCCTTCTCACTGGGAGGCCTGTGGCCGGCCAGGCCAGAGCTGGGGACAGGAGAGGGCTGTGGCTTTAACTGACCTCTCTTCTGGATGGTCCCCAGGGGCAGTGTCCCTGGGTCCTGTGGGCTCTGCCCTTCCCTCTGATCCAGAGATCTCCTACCGCACCACTCCACTGCCCTTGGGGCCCTGTCTCCTTGGCAGGAAGCCCACTCCAGGACACCCACCCATGCAGCCTCAGCCAGTACTCGCGTGGCCATGAGAACCATAAACTCAGTGTTTGCCAGTCTACTTCGTGTAAGGGTCTGAGAGAAGTGACATTTCCCGTGGGACCCCCATGGAGGCCGGGTACTCGCCAGGCTGGAAACCAGCAGGGAGGCCCCGAGCCCTGTCACAGGCTGTGCTGCCGCCCCTCTGCCCCTCTGCCTCCGAGGGCCTCTACCTACCACACACAGCCTCTTCAATGCCCTCCAGGACAACACAGCCTCATGCCCATGTGCCAGCCCCCAGGCTCTTCACAGCCTCCCAGGGCATGGTGTAGTGGTCGGGAGGCCCTCACCCTATATCAGAGTGCTGGGTTCAAGTTCCACTTGAGGGACAGATGGCGACAGTGCCCACACCCAGGGGCCCATGGACCCAGGGGGCTCCTGGCAGAACCCTGCACTCTCGGATGCCAGACCGGAGGTGGAGAGGAGGGAAGCAGCTCTTCTCTCCCTCCGCCCCATGGGTCTCCAGCAGAAAGGCTGGATCTCAAGGGTGGGTGTGGCATCCAAGGCTCAGGCCAGGAGGGGCCACAAAGGGGGCCGGCTGGTGGGACTTCGAGAAAGCAAGCCAGAGTGCTGGAGAGCGAGGCCCAGGGCTGCTGAGTGGTCCCCCGCTCCACTCTTTATACACACAGCCTCATACGATCCACTCCACACCCCAGAGTGGGCTCACGGCCATGCGTGACAGCTTGGGAAACTGAGGCTCTGCGAGAGAAAGTAACTTATGTGGCCACTAGGAAGGGTGGGATTTGAACCCACATCTACTGGGCTCAGTGGCCCAAGCCCATGAGCCAGCTCCATTCTCCACCTCCAGAGCACCGTGAGGATTCCGACCTGACTGGGCTTGCAAGGACGGGAGGTAGATCCAAGACAGGTACCCCTCCTGCAGCTCCCTCCCCAACTTCCCCTGCTCACAGCAGCCTCCGTGGGGTGCAGGGTTGCCTTTCATGTCATAAACACCAGATAACGGAGCTCCCTGCCACACTGGGCAGTGCAGGGTCATGGAGCCAAAGGTCGTCACCTGCTCTCATCGCAGGGCAACCAGGGTCTCGGGGGTGGGGGCTCGGGGGTGGGGGGGTGGGGCCAACAGCCCAGAGCCAGGACGCAACAAGCCCGGGGAAGGGTGGAAGTCCACCTTGCCTGGGAACTCTGGGAGGCACCATTCAGAAAAGCACATTCCAAGGTAGGTTTAAGGCAGGGACCCCAAGGCCTGGGCACAAGTCCCCCCAAAACAGCTGGGCCTGCAGTGTTCTGGGGAACAGCCATCCTGTGTCCGGTGCTCAGTGGACCTGGACATTATGAAATGGGTCTAGCTTGTCTGTGACTCTGACAGACAGGAACAGATGAGGAGGCTTCATGAAGGAATGGGGAACCCCCCACCATCACGCCTCCCCCTGGGAGCCCCTACCCAGCCATCCCAGCCTCCTCCCCACAGATGGACCCGCCTGGTGTGTTGGGTTGTACCAGTCCCCCTGGAAAATGAGCCCCATTTCACTCTTTGGTGTGGCCATGCAGGAGCCAGATGGAGAAGACTGTGCTGGGCCCTGAGTGGGGGGCAGGGAGAGGAAAGGGGACCCAGACGCTCACTCCCCAGCCCAGCTCCTGAAGCCTGGAGCTGTTCTCTGGGAGCAGGACATACAGGTTCCAGAAAGGGATGGCAGAGAGCTGCAGCTGGGGGCTCAGGGCTGGGCCTGACCCACCTCACTGCCCTCCCATGAGCTGGGAGACTTGGAGCCAGTTACACAACCACTCTGTGCCTCAGTTTCTCCATCCGATAGGTGGTGAAAAATAGCAGCACCTGCCTTAAAGGGCAGCTGGGGGATAACTGTTCCGCAGCACCAAGTACTCAGGGGAGCCAGGGTCTCTCTGCTTCCCTTAGCAACGTCGTCGGCCGAGCTCCGCCCCGAAACCCCACCCTGCGTTAGGGGACTCCCTCTGACGCACTGGCTGACAGCTGGCGGGCCCCTCGAGGCAGCCCTGCTTACCCACGGTCTTCCGCAGTTCTTCGCACTGGCTGATGTGAGGGAACTTCAGGATCTCCTTCCACTTCTTGCTCTTCCCTTTGCGCTTCCCTCCTCCCCCTGCAGAGATGGGGAAGAAAACAGTGGGCTCATGTGGGTGCTGCCCCAGCTGCCAAGCCTGCATCCCACCTCCACCCCCCCGCTTCCAGGGCTGACAGTTGGCAGGGGCTACAGGTCCAGTCAGCCATATTCCCAAGCCTGAGACCCTCACACATCTCCTCCAGGCAGGTCTCAAGCCTGAGAGTTTCCTGTGGCCACCCTCACCCCCACCCCCACCCCAGCAGTGATTCCCTGGTGCACCTGGGCCCCTCCCTCCACAGCAGTGAGTCCCTGGTGCACCTGCACACACATCCCTTCCACAGTGAGTCCTTGGCGTACCCAGCAGTGTGTCCCCACCACAAGCCATGAGGTCCTCTGGGCCCCCCAGTATCAGGATTCCAAGGCCCTTTGCCCCCTCCATGGGCGGGGCCGTGGCTCCCTGGCCCTCCATTCTCTCCCTCCTGGGTAAGGTCTGGGCGAGATAAGGTCCTTTGCCCCAACAGCGAATCCAGGGATGCCTGGTGGAGCCTGGCTCGTGGCCTCCCACAGGTGAGCCTGGCTAGCTTACCCCTTGTCCAGCCCCATCTGCAGATTGCTTCCTTGGTAAAACAGGGCCACGAAGGCCTTCCTCAGGGGGCTCATGGGAGGAGTATCAAGGTGTTCAGAAGCAGGCACAGAGCCAGGGATTCCTAACAGTCTCAGAACTGCCGTGGGGGCTCCGATGGAGGCCTTGATCAGAGAGTAAGCTGTTCTGGGGGCCCAGGGCCCCTTGGGTGTCCAGGAAGCACTCTAAGCTCACCCTGGCTTCACCCTGGCCAGCCCCGGCTCGCCCCTCTCAAGTCTCGGCAGATGGCAATGGCCTGAAATCTAAGTGACAGAAGGAGCAAGTACTGGGCACCCCGTGGCCAGGCAGCATCAGAACAGGGTCTTGCTGCATCCTCAAGATGACACCAAGGACGAGCTCCTGGACCTACGTCAGAGACGCAGGAACAAACGCCCGAGGTTGTGTAACTCTCCAGAGGTGGCCTGTCCAATTCTGCACTCACTCCTCCTGCAGGGGCCAACACACACACACACACACACACACACACACACACACACACACCGAGGAGCTCCCCCTGCTCTGGACCAACACCCTCCCGCAGTCTTTACCCACTCCTACAAGATGGGAACTATTCTATTGCCACTTGACAGATGAGGAAACTCAGGCACGGACAGGCAGAAGCAAGTCATCCAGAGCTTGTAGTTCCTGAATGCAGAGCCACGACCGCAGCTTGAACAGAATCCTGACCCAAGGTTCTCGGCCTGATTCTCTATCTGCAGACCCCTCCTCTGGGTGCTCTGAAAGCAAGAGAAATGCTCAGAGGACCAACCACAGAGCCGGGGTCAACGTGACGCAGCACCTGCTAACAGGGGCCAGAATGCAGAGCTAGCTGGGACTCAGGCTGTGTGTGCCCGGACTGACGCCCGCAGGGGTCGTGCCGCTTGCTTGTTCACACAACCAGGCAGGTGCCAACATCTAAACATCAGGGGAGTCTCAGCCAAGCCCAGATCTCAAACAGCTCTCTCATAGCCAGGCAAAGACCAGCTGCAGCCAGACGGCAGCTGCCCCGTGGACAGGACTTGTGGCCTCTAGGAGGACAAGCCCTTGCCAGGTGGGCCCCTCATCAGGAGGCCCGCCTGGTGTACCCACAATGGAAGGGCTGCCCTCTCCCATATCAGCCTAACCCTCGGGTTGCCCAAGCCAGACTCTGCTCCCAGCATGCAGGCTCTGAGGCTGTGAGGCCTGGAGTGCCAGGAGAGCTGCCTCGTCCCAGCTCCACACTGCTGAGTCCCATGACCTCGCTGGGCAAAGCAGGGCTTACACAGAAACAACGTACAAGTGGCCGTCTAGCCCCTTCCAGAAGCAGGGCTCAGCAGCGCTAAGTCTGTCCACCCTGTTGTCCAGCCATCGCCACCAACCACAGCCCCAACAGAACACCCTCTCCCGGCCCCGGGCACCCACACGCAGCCTGTCTCTGAGGAGGTGACTGCTCTCAGCACCTCACACGCCAGGTGTCTCCGTGTCTGGCTTCCTGCTCTCAGCACCAGGCCCCAAGGCCTGCCCTGCTGGAGCAGGGGTGAGCGCTTCCTCCCTCAGCAGGGATGAACAGCGTTCTCTTGCTGGACAGTCTTTGGCTCAGGCATTCCCCTGCTGGTGGCTGCCTGAGCGGCTTTTGCCTGCTGGCGATTGTAACCTGGCTGCTGTGGGTGTTCGCACAACTCTCCGTTGGAGTCGCTGCTTTCCACCCTCTGGGAACCAGCCCCACCTGAAATGACCAGATTCACAGAGTACCTGCCTCTCACCCGTGCCCCCGTGCTGACAGTACCCCCGGAAGCTGGTTTCTCCCTCCTTGGGCCCCCACAGGTGCCCAGGCAGGAGCTGCTGAGTGGACACCAGTGCTGTGCTTTAGCTCCAGCCCCTGGGGGGCCCCCTCTGCATCCCCGTCTCCCCACCACCCTGGAGATGCAGTCCTCTCTGCCTGACCCCCCCACCTGCAGAAGCCCCGTGCTGAGTGCCCCACCCCTTGATGCTCTTGAGCAGCAGGCCTCTCCTGGCCCCCAGCCCTGGCCCTGCCAGGCCCAGGCTGGACCTGCCCCTGCAGTCATGGCCAGAGGTGTGTGGGGTGCAGCTGACACATGAATGCCTCCCTGCAAGTTTTCCTTGCCCTGCATAGGCTGACTGGGTAAATGGATACTCGCAGGACCCTGCACCAACCTCCCTCTCTACCCTGCCAGCCCTCCAGGCTCAGCTGTGAATGAGGCGCTGGCCAGTGGGTCTCATTACATGGCACCGGCCCCCTTCACAGATAAAGCGCTGAGGCTCGGGGAGAGGAATTAGCGAGGCAACAAATGATGCAGACGCCCAAAGAGGGGCAGTACCTCCTTTTACCCGCCTTGGGCTTGCAGCCATGGCGTATTACCACTGGCGAGCCAGGGAAGAGGACATGGCCCCGGCCAGCCACTGTGGATGTTCATGCATGCTCGCTCCACGTGTTAAAGAGAAACGATGAGCAAGACAGAGAGGAATGTAGCCAGGCAGGCAGGGAAGGCTGCCTGGAGGAGGGCCCAGAGCTGACAAGAGGGCTCCTGCCCCAGGGTGGGAACAGGCCATAGTGGGGCTGAGTGGTGGGGGCGCTGAGCTCCACCAGCTCCGGGGAAGGCACAAAGGACCGAGGCGGCAGGATTCCACCTTGAGTGAATCCAAGGCAACAGCCGAGGAGGTGGGCCACAGGAAGGCGCGTGCGCCCTGACTCCTGGCCCCAGGCGCCCGCCAGCCCCCTCGAGCAGCCGCTAGGAAGGAAGTGGCTCAGCTACTCCCACCCTTCCACTGCTGCCCTCCAGCCCCACCGGGCACTGGGCACAGCCTTGCCGCCAGCAGTGCTTCTGCAGGTGCTCTCCTGCCAGGCTGGGAACAGGGAGGAGTGGGGTCCCGGAGCAGGGGGTCAGGGCCAGGCAGGGGCAAGCACACGATGATAAAGGGCCACGGGCCACGCCTGGAACAGATAGCGTCCCCAGGACACCCATTCGCGTTTCCTTTGCTCCTGTGCAGTAAAAGGTTGTGGCCCCCAGAGCCGGCCACGGAGAAGAGGCTGTCACTGTGGGGAAGAGTGTGCCACCATGGCCGTTCTGAAGGGTGGAGACGGCTCTGAAATGGGCTGGCGCTGAGAACCCAGGGGGAAGCCGAGGACGGAGCGCTGGGCTGCGCCAGCTCCGGGCTCTGGGGAAGCACTGAAGACCGAGCCAGAATCGCCACCTCTGGTGACGGAACCCAAGGCAACAGCGAGGGCGGTGGGGAAGACCCGGGCTCCAGGAGAGCAAGGCCCCCGCCGGCTGGCCCCCGGGGCCCTGTGACTGACAGGCCAGCAGAGTCCCTCCTCGGACACTGACAAAGCCAGCAGAGGGCGGTGATGCGGGTGGTCTGAGGTGGGATTCATGGGAGTCCTCTGAGCCCGGGGGAGCAGGGGCCCAGCCCTGAGTCAGACAATGGGCTCTGGGCTGCTCCGGGTCGGGAACAAGGGGTACTGCCAGCACATCAGCCATCTGGTCAGCTCCAGGAGGCAGGTCCTGTCGTGGAGCCGTCTCACAGGGGAGGAGGCAGAGTCCCAGAGAGGCGAGCGCCTCTCGCCAACGAGGCAGCCTGCGTCTGTCGCAGCCACGGGCGGCGTTCTGACGCTGGCTCCCATGTTCCCGTCCTCCCTGTGACAAGCAGGACTTTGGTGAGGAACAGCACCTGGGGAAGCTGAGGAAGGCGCGGCACGTTGTTGGAAAGCACTTCTCAGTGTGGCCCTCGGAACGGCGGCACAGCCTCCGAGGAACTTGCTAGAAATGCAGATTCTTGGGCCCTACCCCAGCAGGAATAGGATGGGCCCCTGTGCCTGCTCCCGGGCACGTAGCCTCTGCTCCTTGGACTTCACATGGCTGCAGTGTCGGGTCTAACCAATGGATCTCTGAGACCATGAGCAAGATGACTCAGGCTGCGGGCTATCCATGCCAGAAACGTGAGCCCTGTGATTGCAGGCTGGGGCTCAGCTGTGCGATCACATCCCAGCTTCCAGGGAGCAACACGGGGCTGGAGACCAAGTTCAACCACACTGTCCAGGGGTCGGGTCACTCATGCCCACCTAACGAGTCTTCAATAAGAACTGGGGACATGCAGGCTTGGGTGAGCTTCCTGGTGGTTGGGAAGTGACAATCCAGAAGAGAGGGCAGCTCCACCTCCGGAACTCACTGGTCCTTGCTCCGAGTCTCTCCTTTTGGCTGGCATGGATTTGTATCCTTTTGTGACAACAGAACCGGGACTGCACTGAATGCAGTGTGTTGGAGTTCTGAGAGCTCCTCATGAATGATGGAACCTGAGGGGCTCGGGGCAGTCCTGACTCTGCAGCAGGGTCACCATGTAGGTGGCCCAGGACGCCAACTCGTGGCAGTCTTTCTGACATCTATGCCAACACTGAGAGTGAGCTGCAGGTCTGTATGGCCTATGGAGGCCATGCTAGCCCAGCTGCCCACCCAGCTCCCAGGCTCCTGGCTCTCAAGCCCCAAGGGGCAAACCTGGCTGGTCAGTTCATCTGTCCTTGCCAGGCCACATATCAGGGCCAGCGTGGAGTCTGAGACAACCAAGTCAGCTGTGGTTTATGCAGGGGAGAGCGTGGGATGGATGGCAAGGCTGGGGGAGCTGCAGGCCACCTCCTGCCTTCAGGCGCACGGCAGAAGCCCCCAGGCAGGCCGAGCCACAGAGACTCCTGCCTGGCTTCTGTAACAGGAAGGACATGGGGCAGAGAGGGGCACAGGCTCAGGAGACCCCAGGACTTTGCAGCAGGGCCCTGGCCTAGAAAGGTCGGCATTATGCTAATGAGAGGAGTCAGGTGTGAGGCGGGGCTTCAGGACATGCCCTCTGGACAGGAAGAGGGAGAGTGCCCATGCCAAGGGTCTCTATGCTGCCACCAAGGGCGGTGAGGGCAGGAGGGAGCGAGTGTCACTGTGCTTGTGACATTGCTGTGCCCGTGATGTCAGCGTCTGCCCTGCTGCCAGCAGAGTTGGGTGTCCAGAAAATACCACCATGGTTAGGCCGTGGGTTCTCAGAGTTGTCTCTGACCCAAGTGACGCAAAGGCGGCTGGCTTTCTGACGAGTTTGGGGCACCTTTCGTCTCCTCCTCCCACCACCAGCATTTCTTCCCGGTGTACCTGGGCCCTCCCTGCCACCCCCACCCTTGCCACCTGCACAGGGGCAGCACTGAAGCTAATGAGGTGGGTGTGGCTTTGCATGGATTCCATCCAGGCTGGAGAAAGGTGAGATCCCAGTCACAGGGCCAGCACGGGGGCTGCCACGAACCTCAAGTCCCTTCAGAAGGGACCTGGGCAGGCTCAGCTGCAGCGGACTTTCTCCAACCCCATACACTTGGCAGCCACTGAGAGAGACAGGTGGGCACTGGGGGAGCTGGGAGAAAGCCCCCCCTCCACACCCCTTTCCTTATCTGGATCCAGGAAGACTGCAGCAGGACTGGGCAATCCCCTTAGATGCGGCAGAAATGACGGGGGCAGGGGGGTGGGTGGGGCAGCTCTCGCCTCCCCAGACAAGAGTGCTTGGCAGAGCCCTCCCCAGGGCACCCTCCCTGAACCCAGGCCAGCCCAGCCTCGGTCCTGCCCTAACTTCCAACATTCCACAGCGTGCTCCAGCCAGGAAGGCCTGGAGCTGCCAGGGGGAGACTCCAAACTATTCACAGACCAAAATGTCTGAAAGAAAACATAATATGGGGGCCCCGAGGCCCTCCTGAAGGGAGACTGTGCAGCTCACCCTGGGGGTCCCCAGTCCATGGCTCCTTGAGGCAGGAAGCATCAGGAGTCTGTGGGCTGAGGCCCTGATGTCACAGGTGCATTGGCGGCCTTCCTGGCTGGGCACAGGACCCTAGGGGGTGGGCAGAAGATGCAGGAGGAGATCTGGGGGCAACAGAGCCTCTCCCTGTCCTGGGGTGCTTTGCACAGCCTGAGACCACCCTCAGCTTCACCATGGGGTGGCCAAAGACCCTGGTTTCACAAGGACCGCTTCAAAGACCCAAGGAACGGGTGCCGGATCACATGGGATTAAGTCATGCCAGCTCCATTCAAGAGGCTGGCACCATGATGTGGGCACAGCCAGGCCAGGAGCAACCCACCAGGACTCAGCACCACGAGGTGGGCAAGGGACAGGCAGAACAGAAGAGGCCCGGCGGTGCGGGGAGCGGCCCGGGGCCCCTCCCTGCACCAGGAGGCAGCTGCCTGGCTGCTTAGCTGGGGCTTCCATTGTTTAAGAGGCCCCCACCAAGCTGGTCAGCAAAAGCCCCAGCGGGCAGGTAGGACAGAAGTCATGGCTGGGGCCTCTCGGCAGCTCACCCGCTACAAGATGAGACCTGGGGAAGCCAAGCCACACGGTCCTGGCCCCAGAAAGTGCTGTGGTCCCACAATTCTCAGCTGCAAGAACCCAAAACTTTGCAATGGGAGTCGAGAGAGGCAAGGGGTGCAGCCCAGGGCCTGTGGGGCCTGCGGTCAAGGGCAGGTCCCAGCACCTCCAGGCACCACGGCGGCCACACCACAGCTAGTGCTGCCAGAGCAGAAAACCTCAGCCACGACCAGAAGAGCCACAACCTCAAATTAGGAAAACCCAAACCCACACAGGCCCAGTAACTGGTTGCCATGGGGACGAGGAGACAGGGCCCCTCCCCAGCATACTGGGCCTGGTGTGGCCTGGGCAGGCGGGGAAGCTGGGAACAGTCCCTCCCAGGAAAGCCTCCCGCTGAGGGCAGCGTTGACACTGAGCCACCTCCCACCAAAGGCTGCCCCCTGGAGTGACAGTGGCACGGGTGTT